>NW_026114537.1:0-622828 GCF_025231255.1 Drosophila biarmipes
TACTGTGTAGTAGTATCTGTACTTGTAGTATCTGTACAGTAGTATCTGTACTGTAGTATCTGTACTGTAGTATCTGTACTGTAGTATCTGTACTGTAGTATCTGTACTGTAGTATCTGTACTGTATATCTGTACTGTAGTATCTGTACTGTAGTATCTGTACTGTAGTATCTGTACTGTAGTATCTGTACTGTAGTATCTGTACTGTAGTATCTGTACTGTAGTATCTGTACTGTAGTATCTGTACTGTAGTATCTGTACTGTAGTATCTGTACTGTAGTATCTGTACTGTAGTATCTGTACTGTACTGTAGTATCTGTACTGTAGTATCTGTACTGTAGTATCTGTACTGTAGTATCTGTACTGTAGTATCTGTACTGTAGTATCTGTACTGTAGTATCTGTACTGTAGTATCTGTACTGTAGTATCTGTACTGTAGTATCTGTACTGTAGTATCTGTACTGTAGTATCTGTACTGTAGTATCTGTACTGTAGTATCTGTACTGTAGTATCTGTACTGTAGTATCTGTACTGTAGTATCTGTACTGTAGTATCTGTACTGTAGTATCTGTACTGTAGTATCTGTACTGTAGTATCTGTACTGTAGTATCTGTACTGTAGTATCTGTACTGTAGTATCTGTACTGTAGTATCTGTACTGTAGTATCTGTACTGTAGTATCTGTACTGTAGTATCTGTACTGTAGTATCTGTACTGTAGTATCTGTACTGTAGTATCTGTACTGTAGTATCTGTACTGTAGTATCTGTACTGTAGTATCTGTACTGTAGTATCTGTACTGTAGTATCTGTACTGTAGTATCTGTACTGTAGTATCTGTACTGTAGTATCTGTACTGTAGTATCTGTACTGTAGTATCTGTACTGTAGTATCTGTACTGTAGTATCTGTACTGTAGTATCTGTACTGTAGTATCTGTACTGTAGTATCTGTACTGTAGTATCTGTACTGTAGTATCTGTACTGTAGTATCTGTACTGTAGTATCTGTACTGTAGTATCTGTACTGTAGTATCTGTACTGTAGTATCTGTACTGTAGTATCTGTACTGCAGTATCTGTACTGCAGTATCTGTACTGTAGTATCTGTACTGTAGTATCTGTACTGTAGTATCTGTACTGTAGTATATGTACTGTATCTGTACTGTATCTGTCGTATTGATCCTGTTCCGCCAATAAAGAAGATAAGTTAATAGTGTTTTCTGGTTCTCGTTCTTTATTTAAATTTATCATTTATTTTATATTTGGTTTTGTACAAATTTATTGATTGTTTCGGAGCAGCTGTTGTTGCCGCTCCGAGCTCGAAGGAGGTTCCTCTTGAGCCCCAATTCGCCTAGGAGCTAAAGATGTCTAAGTCTCGTAGCGGCGCTGCCAACAGCGGCAGCGAAGAGACGGCCTATGTATTCTTAAGTATATAGCTATGCTCACATAGTCTGGAGCGCGGAGTTATATGCACATACGTGAGGTCCGCTCGTGTTGCAATTATGCTGACACTTGCACTTTCAGCGTGCGGGCCAAGGCGCAAGGAGCGGTTCGTATTTCTGGCACTTAGGTTTATGACCGAGACCCTGAATTGAATAAACACTGCGACAAAAGTGTTACAGTGCCCCTTTTAATACTCTTGGTAAAGTGAGTGGTTGATAAACATATTTTATATGTGTGCATACTATATCTACCTCCTTTTGAAAAATAACGTATTATAATGGAGTTATTTTGTAGTATTAATTTTACAAACTTTGAGAAAAAATGATATTATTTATTGCAATAAAATTAATTTTTTTTTAAATTTGTTTTTCGTTTTTTTTGTGTATTCTTAGTTTAGATATGGTTATCCTATGTGATTGAAATTGAATAAAAATTGATTATGAAATTATAAGTTTTAATCTATCTTTTGTTCTACCTTATAAAGACCTGTGTATTTTAAATCTAACTTATGTCCTGTTTCATTATTCAGTAAAACCTGATCTCCTATTTTTGATTCAAAATAAACTAGTTTTGTCGTTACTAATTTCTGTTTTAGCGTATGAGGTTCAAGCATTAGTCTAGCTCTCTTAAATGCCTGTTCTAATCTAAATTTGGATTCCTTAGCATAATCTTCTATTATAAAGGGGTTTTCTTTTAACTATGCTATTAAAATGTTTTGGTAGATCTGAAATTTTACCGAAAACTAGATCATGTGGACAATAGTCATGTGCCATAGATGGCGTTGCATTAAAACAATATACGAAGTATCGCAGCCATACATCAAAGTCTGTTTTGTCAACTGAGATGTATGAACGAATGAACCCATTGAGTGTTCTGTGGCTTCGCCCCACGCTACCTATATTCTGTTCCCATGTCCGTAATAAACGTCTTTATTGGACCGTTCTTTAAAATAAAATCTTCAAATAAAGCTTTCGCTACTGTACATTCACTTTTATTTGGTATAGGTATAGCTAATAGGTATTTAGTTAAATCGCAGATATTCGTATTCGTTTCCATTATTAGATTTTGGAACGGGACCAATAGTATCTACAATTACTCTTCGTGAAGTTTCGGTTATAGTTAGTGGGGTCTTAGTATGTTAAGTCGTTTTCGACTTTTGGCATTTTGGACATTTCTTTATATACTCTTTTATGTCTTTGGACATATTTTTCCAGTAATAGTGTCTCTGGACATTGGCCAAAGTTTTTGTAATTCCTGTATGACCAAAAAAAAAAAAGTTAAGGAAACTTAAAAAGATTTCATATTAAGACAAAGAAAGAGCATTAAGCCTTACGAAAGATAATTGAGGAAATTTGAGCTGTTTGGCACGATCGCGATAAATGCGGTTATTAACCCAGTCAATAACAATTTAATATGCCCATGGTTAATTGGTGTTTTTTCGAGACATATAATTTTCAACATGAAACAATGTCGAATTGATACCAAAAACTGTAATATACACAAATGTATAGACATATTTTTAGACTGTGATTTTACTTTCGTAAGACGACAGCCACGTGCTCCATATCTCTTCTATCAAGTAGCAGTGCGGGATCCGAGACTAACTTAAGTAAATACATTTTAATAAGTAAATAAATATATAACCGATTGCAAATGTGTAACAAAGCTTTTAATATTTTATTGTGTAAACAAAAAATGAAAACTAAAAATAGCTAATAAAAACTTGAAAAAAATTTATTAATTTGGTTTTTATATTTTAAAATTTAAGTTTTATATTTAAATATCAAAATTCCTATAGTATCAGTTTTAACGGAAATTTCATATTATAATATGATTTGTAATGTAATTAAGCCTTGAATGATCAATCTTTTTAACATTACAAAAATACCCTCAAGAGTATCGTACATGTTCCGCCGACGCATGTACTTAACGGCAAAGAACCAGATAACCTAGTTAATACTTTCACTGACATCTGCGGTGAGCTCATGCAAAGGACTCGCCCAAATAGAACAGTCAAAGCAAAGCACAAACCACCCTGGTAGAACACAACCCTGGCGAAGCTTGAAACGTACTTCAATAGAGCTAATAACAACAACAGTGAATCTTCCTGGAACTTAGATTACACGAAGCTTAGCCTATACAAGCAAAATAGCATAGCATCTACTGGCTACCAAAAGAACCAATGCTGACAGCTGGACGAAAAACAGTCAGGAAACCCTTTAACTCCTGTTAGACACCCTAAGTACCCAAGCAGTGGAGGCCCTCTCCATATAGGAGAACCTTGACGACCAGAGCATAGCCAACAACTGAAACCCTGCCCGAACCAAGCGGGCTATTATCGTTTTTAAGCCCTTCGAATTCCCTCGATCCGGACGGGTTTCTCCCAGTTCAAGTACACCGGACATCCCCTGGCTGACAGCTACCTTCTACGGATAAAACCCTCTTCCTTCTAATTAAAGACCCTGGAAAGGCTTATCAGGCAAAATACCATCCCAAGCCTTATTTCCACTGCAAAACACGCGTAACGCAAAGGCAGATACACAGATAACGCCCTCCACTCCTTAGTATTTTGTATAGTGAGGGAGCTCTGCAATAAGAAATACTCTCTGGCAGCTTTTCAAAACATAGAAGACGCCCGCAACATCGTCATCCAATGAACGGACTTTAGTTGGACTCATACAAACCATACTTACCAGCAGAGTAGTGTACTACACGACATTACACACTCGACCAAGAATGTCATCCTTGAGAAACAGCTCCACTGGTTAGACAACATCTTAGACCGCACACGTAAAGCGGCCATAGCACTCATCGCTTGAAAAAAAGCTATAGGGATAAAGTGTGATTTTTCCCCCTTAATAGTTCACCGGATTTACACTTTGATAGTCAGGTTCATTCTTCTCTACGGAAATATCGTGTGGTAGCCTTCTTTAGAAACTAAATGTACCTTAGGATCCTTGACAAGATTAAACGAAGCGCAGAGCTCTGATTAGTGGGGCGCTCCGTCCACCGCCACTGAAGCAACCCCTGGATTTACTTGCCATATCTGGACATCAGCAACAGCCCTGAGGCTCTGCAAAGTAGCGGAACAACCTTCGACACTAATATGTAACACCCAGAATATACACAAACGGCCCCAGGGTGTGGGAGTTTTCTCTCCCGAACTGCACATTAAGTCTCATTTCGACTACCAAATTACTGTAGTGTTTTCCAGAAGTCCAGGCAATCCATACATCAGAACATCACGACACAGACATTTACATCTTGTAGGACAGTCTAATAGCCCTCAAGGCCATCGGATCCTACACAACAAAATTAGCAACTATCTCTGAGTGCTGCAAATTTCTTAATGAGATGGCCACTTATTTGAGAATCAACATCATCTGGGTGCCTGACCACCGTAATATTAAGGTCAACTGATGAGCTAGCAAGACAAAGGTCCACCGCCGACATCCTTCTACCTTTAAGCCCGTTTTTAAGCAGAGATTGTACACCCTCTCCGATGGAATACAAGCTTAACTAGCCACAATTCTATACTCATGTGCCAAAATTTCAACCCGAAAAAAAACAAAACTCTCTTACAATGCAAAAAGGAAGAGATTTCCAGAAGAAGAGTCACGTGCGTAGGCTGGGACTCTGCAGAGGAGAGCATTGAAAACCTCCAGCTTCTGACCAAGGTATAACCTCAAACGTTTTTAAACCCTAAGGAGCTACACTCTACCAAACCATTCAGGAAAAAGAACAAACGTGTTCGAGAAACCCAATTACCCATGAGCTAGGGAAAAGTATCCGCACAGAGGATTAGTATTCTTATCTTAAACCATACCTTCCTATCCTAACTTAACCTATTTTAGTAATGCGAAAAGAAGAGGATGAGGGGGATACTGGAATACAAAGTAGAATCTGAGCTGATTTTGATAGATAAATGAATTGGCTTGTTTCATATTTTGATCGGTGGTGGAAGTGGCTCTGTAAGTGGCAGCCACTCAGTCTCCGGGTGGGCCTGTTAGGTACTTGGTGCTTTGTAGCTCAGCTGCACCGCAGCCGCGGGAAACGACATCCGCAGGATTCTTCGTAGTTGAAGCAGCCCCTAAGTCGTCCTTTTAGTGTGCTCTTGCAGTTCCGTCATGCCTTTGGCTACGAAGCCATTCAAATTTGAATCGTGCATTGTGAGCCATTGCAGCACAATTTTTGAATCGTTACAAACCGTAACTTGGTCGATGTACTTTTAAAGTTTGCTGCGAATTTATTTCAATAATTCTGCGCAAAATTAGGTATTGATTGTACCTTTGTTGAAGCCACCTTCCATAGGCTCTTTCAGACGCGTCAGCCAAGCAATGTATTTTTTTCCGTTTTTTTTTTCTTGGACATTGATGCACTATGGTCAGTACAAACAAGTGAACCTTACGACACGAACCAATGCTTGTTACGCGCGGAACCCATTCACCATTTAGATCGAGTAAATGAAAACGCGGAAAAATAAAAAGACAATACAACGAAAGACTGTAGTATGCACTTATATTGACTATCTACTGTACCAAGAGTACTTGAAGCAAACACACGGTAACACTTTGTTGCAGTGTTTACATAAACCAACGCCCGGTAAAAAAAACCTAAGTGACCAAAATATGAGTCGATTGACGCATTCATAGAAAGTGTAAGTGCCGGCACCCGCCGGCCGCTCAGTCAAACTCAAGTACATGCGCTCGCGCTCCAACTAAAGAGGCAGCGAAGCCTAAGGCAAACTGTACAATCAAATGGTAGCGGCATTAATGGCTCTCCATAATATAATAAAGAATACAAATAAAGAATATCAAAAAATAAGATGCGTACTCACTAATACGGCGACACTATAAGACAATTCAAAATACGGATCAAAATACGCATAGACAAGATACATAAAAACAACTAATTAGTTGCTAAATAGGATAGTATTATAATTTTAAGGATAGGTAGAGAGTCGGTAGTAGATATGTCAGTAGTCATTTATTTCGAGGAGCACGCTCATTGAGAAGATCACTAACTCTCTCTATCACTTATCTTTGACACGTTCCCAAAAGGGTACAACGCTCAAGTATACCTGTAATTTAAACTCGAAATAAAAAATCAGAAGTTTATTTTGTAGCAAAATAATACATTTATTCAATTATTTTGGTATTGCGAACATGATTTCTTATTTTATTTATTAGTTTTCATTCTTTTTTCCAGATTATAATATATTTTCATAATTTTGAGTGCCTCATTTTTGTAATCCGAAAGTCGATGACATACAAGTTAACTAAGGTCAGCCAGACCAGAGACACACAGACGGCAGGCACTGCATATTTGCGTGGCCGCTGTGAGCCTTTGTTAGCTTTAAGTTCTTTTCACATATTCAGTTCATATTTGATATTCAATAAATAAAGAGCACCAGCTCTCATGCATGAAACTCCGGCACTTAGCCGTTAACTCTTTTATTAATTATTATACTGACTGAGTCACTAGGCCAGCGGTATCGAAGGACAGTCATCCTTCCACCGTAATCTCCCTATCTCAACATAGGAGCAGTACGACCATCCCTTGGGATCTACAGCGACGTGGGCCACCAGCGGCAGTTACCTTCCGCCGACCCTCGCCACGGATATCCAACCAGCGGCAGTGACCTACCGCCGGCCCGGACAATCAATTGAGGAAGGAAGTCGAAGCGACCACCCGACTCTCCAGTGGCTGCCAACCTTGGCGGTCACCAATACCTAAACAGCCGGCTCTACCCCTGCCACGGAGGCATAGCCAGCCGGCTTTGCAATATTATCAATTTACACAAATTGGAATATTACTTGTTTTAATTGGCGCCTAACTAGCAGAAGTTGGAAGGTGACAGCAGCGCAACCGTTCAGAGATATAAACACACCATTACAGACCATGTAAGTGGGCCCTTCGGCGAAACTTTTTACGTCTTCGACTAAAAAATAATCCATAGTTCGGACCAGGGCACAAATTAACAAGTCTTAAGTGAAAAAAAAAAAAAAATAAATAAAAAAGAATCTCAATATTAAACGTTACGACTTTAATAGTGTTTAGTGTTTATTTCTTTTTAATAACTAATAACTAATATTTTTTCGCACTGTGTACGCAACATAAACTCTATGCAGCGGTGTACTGCTACCCTTCAGATGCTTTCGGTGTATAAATTAGCGTATTGTGGAGGATAAATATCAGAGCCAAGACTCTTATAATTGAGCATACCAAATTCGGATTTTTATTGGGCATTTTTTATTTAAATATATAAAAGGAAAACCTTTTTTTCTGTGTGCAGATATTTTATTTTGTTTCTATTTGTCGCTTCGCTCGAATAAAAATTCTCGGTATTAGCTTCGCAGTCCAATTTCATTTTTTATTCTTTGTCTCCACTCTACTGCTCCGAACCCGATACGGTCGCACATGCATTTGTGTGGCAATCGTTGTTGTTTATTTTTTTCTTTCTTTGTTTATCATAGCGGAGGCTCAGGCCCCGCGTACCCCTCACCTTGCCAGTGATTGGCAAGGCGGCAGCCCAATTCAACGAGCACACATACATCGTTGATAAGCGGCGGCTCCGTCCCCGCGTACCCCTTACCATGCCAACTGCCTCCAAAACAGATTGAGCGAGCAGTTCTTACCAGTGCGATTTAGCTCCACTACACATGAACTCTCAGTTCACGCAATACAGGCAGAATAAGGGGTTTGGTAGTGACTCAGAATCCGACAGAGAAGAGCCCCCGCGCACTTCCACACCCACTCAAGAACCCCCTAATACCCCCCAAGTAGAGATGATGGACTCGAACCAGCTTAGGGATGTTATCCAGGCCGCCGTTAGCCAAGCCCTGGCAGAGGCGGCCGGCCAAGCCATGGCCAGAGAAGCTGAATTACGCCAAACCATTCAAGAATTAGCCGCCCAAGTTGCAGCGGTGCAAGCAGCACCCGCTCAGACGGCAGCCCCCAAAATCAAGGTCTATGAGCCCATTGATATTAAGGGCAACATCCATTGCAATGAGCCCCTGGACGCCGTAAAATGCTTGCCCGAGTTTACGGGAGCACAAGAGTCATATGTCTCTTGGCGGCAGGCGGCGGTAGCCGCATATTTCATATTCAGGAACTACGTAGATAGCTCACGCCACTACCAGGCGGTCGTTATAATTAGGAGCAAAATTAGAGGCCCTGCCGATGCGGTGCTGTCCTCGTTTGGCACTATACTGAATTTCGATCATAGATCGCCTCGATTTCACTAAGCGCCAGATACACGTTATCGAGCAGGAGATGGGTACCCTCAGACAGGGAAGCCTCACTCTCCTACAATACTATGACGAGGTCGAGAAAAAGATCACCTTGCTTACCAATAAAGCCACGATGTCGTACGAAGCGTCGGCGGCAAGAATCTTATGTGAAAAGTTCCGGGACGACGCGCTCCGCGTATTTATTTCGGGACTCAAACGCAGTCTTTCCGACGTCCTTTCCTCGGCGAAGCCGAAAGACATGCCAACTGCATTGGCATTAGCCAAGGAAGTGGAATCTAACCACGAGAGATATACATTCGCAACTTCGTTTGCAAAGAGGCAAGAGGATAGGGATCGTAGACACCCCTCAAAGCCACAAGATCGCCAACAGGAAAAATCCTTTCCTCACGCAAATCAACAGTTCGGTGCTGGTAAAAACCCGCACTTTAGCAAACAGCATAGGGCGCAGGTACATTCTGTACCGCAAGGAAATACCCCGGAACCGATGGACATTGACCCATCCATTTCCAGGATGAGACAACCGACCCAGACACAGGCTTACCAAAACGGGAAGCCGACCCCCTCCGGTCGATTAGGCCCTCACAAAAGACAGAGGGTTAACCATATCGCCCTAAGCGCAGATCAAGCTGAGGGTGCGTACGCAGCCGTAGCTTCCAGCGCAGCGGCCAAAGTCGACGATGACGCCATCTCTGAATACGATTCAGAAACGATTAATTTTTTAGGGGAAAATCCCTGCTACCCGTCATCAGACGAAGAGTAGCAGGGAAAGAAATGAAGTTCCTCATCGACACGGGCGCGTCGAAAAATTTCATTCGACCTCACGAAGGTTTAAAAGGCGTTTGCCCCGTCGATTTCCCTTTCACTATTCATTCACTTCATGGCGTTACTACTATCACAAAGAAATGCTTTGTGTCCTTATTTAATTTAAAAACTAAGTTCTTTCTACTACCGGACTTATCCACCTTTGATGGAATAATCGGCCTTGACTTATTAAAGCAGGCAGGGGCAACGCTTTGCCTAGCTTCCGGTAGCCTAAATTGGGGCACCGAGGCGGAGAAAATCGAGTTCCACACGTGCACTGACGTAAATTTCACCAGCGTGAACTGCTCAGATGCACCGCCATCGGCAAAAGACTCGTTTCTGAAAATGCTGAAGACCAGGAAAAAGGCTTTCGCAAACCCTAATGAGGCTTTGCCTTACAACACATCGGTGGTAGCCACCATCCGAACAGTTGATGAGGAGCCCATATACGCAAAATTATACCCGTACCCCATGGGAGCAGCGTATTTTGTCAACAAAGAGATTGAAGATCTGCTTAAGAACGGGATAATTCAGAAGTCGGTATCCCCCTACAACAATCCAATTTGGGTTGTGGATAAAAAAGGGACCGATGAGCACGGCAACCGGAAAATGCGACTAGTTATTGACTTTCGCAAGCTAAACGAAAGAACCGTGCCCGACAAATACCCCATGCCAAATATTATCATGATATTAGGCAACCTGGGTAATGCTAAATATTTCTCAACGCTGGACCTCAAGTCTGGCTACCACCAGATCATACTCGCAGAACGCAACAGAGAAAAAACTTCTTTCTCAGTGAATGGGGGGAAATATGAATTTCGCAGACTACCGTTTGGTCTCAAAAATGAAAAATGAAAAGTGTGAGTTTCCTCGGGTTTGTAACGGTGCTACAACAGACCCAGAGAAGGTTAAAGCCATACAAGAATTTCCGGAACCCAAAAGTGTTTTTGAGGTACGATCGTTTCCAGGCCTAGCCAGTTACTACCGATGTTTCATTAAGGACTTCGCAGCTATAGCGAGACCTATATCGGACATCCTAAAAGGGGAAAACGGAACAGTTAGTAGACACAGGTCACGAAGTATTCCGGTTCAATTCTCTGGAGCGCACCAACAAGCGTTCCAGAAATTACGAAATATCTTGGCATCCGACGACGTAATGCTAAGGTACCCCGACTACAAAAAAGGCATTTGATCTAACGACAGATGCCCATGGCATTGGCGCAGTATTGTCCCAAGAGGGACGCCCAATAACAATGATCTCAAGGACATAGAAAGACAGGGAAGTTAACTACGCCACTAACGAGAGAAAACTCTTGGCCATAGTCTGGGCATTGGCCAAGCTGCGACATTATCTGTACGCGGTAAAAGATATCAACATCTTTACCGACCACCAACCGCTAACCTTTGCAGTATCGGAATCCAATCCGAATGCAAAGATCAAAAAATGGAAAGAACGCATTGATGAGTCAGGGGCGCGTATTTTATACAAACCTGGCAAGGAAAATCTGGTTGCCGATGCGTTGTCACGACAACAACTTAACGTCATGGAGGAGCAGGAAGCCCAATCGTGCGCAGCCACCATTCACAGCGAGCTCTCCTTGACACACACAATCGAGACAACGGATAAGCCCCTGAACTGCTTCCAAAACCAGATAACTCTGGAGGAGGCACGCTTTCCATCAAAACGCAGCTTCGTCCTCTTTGGAAACAAGAGACGGCATGCGATTAACTTCTCCTGCAAAGAGTCATTAATTGATGAACTCACAGACACAATCGTTCCTAAGGGCGTAAACGCCATTCCTTGCGACTTGCACACGCTGGCAATGATTCAGGACGAATTGGTTCGGCAATTTCCAGCCACCAAATTTTGGCACTGCAAAAACCGCGTGACGGATATTTTTGTGCAGTCCCTGAGAGACGGGAAATCCTCACCGTCGAGCACAATAGGGCCCACAGATCGGCCCAAGAAAATGTTAAGCAGGTACTCTCCGAGTACTACTTTCCAAAGATGACCAAGTTAGCTACTGAAATCGTAGCGAGCTGCAAAACATGTGCGAAAGCCAAGTACGATAGGCACCCCAAGAAACATGAGCTAGGCGAGACTCCGATCCCCTCTCATGTGGGAGAATTCCTCCATATCGATATTTTTCCACATACAAAAAATACTTCCTCACTTGCATTGACAAGTTTTCGAAGTTCGCAGTTATGCAACATGTACACTCGAGGACAATCGAAGATCTTAAACCAGCCATACTACAGATCATGAATTTTTTCCCTAAGGCTAGAGTAGTCTATTGCGATAAGGAACCTTCGTTAAATTCACATACTATCTCAGCCATGCTTGACAATCATTTTGGCGTCAGCATAGCAACCTTTTGGAACACGCTCGGTGCTTAAAAATCGACAAGGGGATGACTGATACTGTGGAGATTATTCTATTGGCAACCGCCAAATATAATAAGTCAATTCACTCCGTCGTTGACAAACGACCGGTCGACATCGTGCAAGAGCACCCAGATGACCCACAGACGGAGGTCCGGGATAAGATCATTAAGGCGCAAAACACGCTCCGAACCAGGGAAAATGCCTCTCGACAACGCAGAGTATTCGAAGTCGGCGAAAAGGTATTGGTAAAGTCCAACAGAAGGCTAGGAAATAAGCTCACACCCTTGTGTGAGGAGAGAGCCGTAGAAGCGGACCTGGGGACCACGGTCCTCATTAAGGGGAGGGTGGTCCACAAGGACAATCTTAAATGATGCTACCAACAATGTCCTTTATGTTTTTTATTCATTAGTTTATAATACCTTCAAGCCACTTGGCGCACACCCTTTCTTACTATAATATTTGTAGCCACTGGCATAGTTTATTTAAAGTTCATTTTATTGGTGGTGGGAAAAACCTCTTAAAGCATAAAATAGCTAAAGTTTAATTTCATAGGATCGGACCAACACCTTGCATATTCCTTTCCTTGGCGTCGGCCCACATTACTGATTATTCACAGGCCAGGTACATCCCCATCGCGGATGGTGAAATCCTAGTATGGGAGGAGTTCGCTTATGTCACACATACAGCAAACCTCTCAGAATATGGGCGCGTAATAGAGGAGACAAACAACATGATCAACATGTTTCCGCTATCCCATATGAAGAAGCTTCTGAGCGTGGACACCGCTCACCTCGAGGATTTATTAGAGTCGTTGGGCGTTCATCACAGAGTAGCTAGGAGCTTGGATTTCTTTGTGTCAATGCTGAAGGTCGTAGCAGGTACACCGGATGCTGGTGACCTTGAGAAAATCAGATTTTCTGAAATGAAGTTAGCCTAGTCAAACAATAGACAGATTAAAATAAACACTGAAGTCTTTTGTCCGTCTCTACAGTCCATTAACATTTTACATTTTATCATTAAATTTCCCAAAATTAAACTATCCTGCAAAAAGATCACAGTTTTTCCAGTTGCCCATGGGGGGACAATGCTGCAGATAATAGACAACGTCATAGCCGAGTGCAGCGGAGAAATCTACGCCATTAAAAACTGCTCCGTATCACCGGGAGCCGCATTCTGCCGCCTTGCCTCAGAGAGTACGTGCGCCAGAGAACTGCACGCTGGAGGGGTGGCACACTGCCGAATACAAGAGAGTGACCTGCACCCGATAACCTACGTGGACGAAGGGATTGTAATAATCAATGACAGGTCGGCCACAGTGCGAGTGGACAACGGCACAGAGACATGGACTCACTGCACGCACCTCATTACCTTTGAGAAAAAGGCCGCGATAAATGACACGCTCTTCATCAACCATGATAACATCTATAAGAGAGCTCCAGGGACAGCAAGTCTTCCCTTATTAAACATCACCGCCACCCAAGATGTCCTCAGCCTCCCGTATCTTCACCGCCTGAGTGAACGAAACTTTGAGTTCATCAAGGAGTTCAGAGAAGAGATCGATAACAACCGATCACGTCTCGCAGCAATTATTGCAGGAGCAATATGCTGCGCACTCATCTGCTTCGGGCTCACCTACAGGCACTTCACTAAGGCAAGGAAATCCGCAGGTCAGATTAGGCAGGTCATCGCAGAATTACATACGGCCGAGGGCGGCCTTAACTTAGAGGGGGGGTAGTTAACTATGGTCAACCAGACCAGAGTCGTTGGCCACAGTCAACATCAAAATGAAGCTCCGGCCAGACTGCTGACCAGGCAAAAGGCCGGATGCTCGTGCACAAACGGCAGACACTGCATATTTGCGTGGCCGCTGTGAGCCTTTGTAAGCTTTAAGTTCTTTTCACATATTCAGTTCATATTTGATATTCAATAAATAAAGAGCACCAGCTCTCATGCATGAAACTCCGGCACTTAGCCGTTAACTCTTTTATTAATTATTATACTGACTGAGTCACTAGGCCAGCGGTATCGAAGGACAGTCATCCTTCCACCGTAATCTCCCTATCTCAACATAGGAGCAGTACGACCATCCCTTGGGATCTACAGCGACGTGAGCCACCAGCGGCAGTTACCTTCCGCAGACCCTCGCGGCAGTGACCTACCGCCGGCCCGGACAATCAATTGAAGAAGGAAGTCGAAGCGACCACCCGACTCTCCAGTGGCTGCCAACCTTGGCGGTCACCAATACCTAAACAGCCGGCTCTACCCCTGCCACGGAGGCATAGCCAGCCGGCTTTGCAATATTATCAATTTACACAAATTGGAATATTACTTGTTTTAATTTACACAAGTATCGACTCCCTCGGTGGCTGCATCATTGCTCCACGCACAGGTGTCTATATGATTTCCTTGAAAAGATGTCATATTATCTCCATTACATACAAAGAATTTTGATTGTATAAACTGAAGGGTTTCGTCCTTTACCTCAAGCTGTGCATACTTAATCAAATGAAAATCTTTGATTTTTTATCCCTTATCTCAACTCAGGTTGCCAGAGTATGACGGTGTGTATAAAAAAAACGGATCTTTCCTTTCCCACCTTCAAACAAAGTATATGCGATCCCTTCTAACCAACCTTTTCTTCTGTTCCATAAATTTGTGTCTCCTTGATCGATTGATTGTGTCCGATTGGTTATACATGTAAATTAATACTCAATGTAACTTGTTAGAATTACCTGTATTGTTTCTGAATTTTTAAAATCTTAAGCGAACATCCTCCTTTCTCTTTGTTTCTCTGTCTTCTTTATAGATTTGTATCAAATACTTTTATACCTAAAATCCCTCTGATGTAAGTCCCTAAAAAGCTAACACAAATTAGCTTGTTTCCAATTTCTATCATTATAGCAAATGTGTGTATCCACACTAAACGATAATTGTACCCTTTGTACAAAATTTCTCTCACTTTGACTTGTATATTTGTAACGAATAACTTAAGTTAACTGCTTTACAAAACGTGGAGGTATAACGGATTGCTAAAATTCTTCGACACAGGTGCAAAGATCAATGTAAATAAAATTTTTTTTAATTTTACCAATACATGAAAAATGCATAAAATATATAATTAATAAAGTAACCCAAAAGGTAGTGATAGTTACCAGCAATTCAAATGATAAAAATGGACACAAAACTAATACAAATGAGTTTATTTTCATTTTCTATAATCATAAAAAATGTGTGTATCCACACTCAAATGACAATTGTATCCTTTGCTCAAAATGTCTCTTACTTTCACTTGTAACTTTGGCACGAATATCTAAGTCCCATTAAGCTATCCACCAATTGCTAACCGTACCATAATCGCAGAATCTAGGTGGTTACCTGCTATAAAAAACGTGGAGGTGTAAAGGATTGCTAATGTCCCTCGACTCAGGTGCCAGGATCAATGTGATTACATTTTTTTTTAAATTACCCCTACCTGAAAAAGGTATACAAAATATAATTAGCAAAGTATTTTGTTTAATTGCGAGCCCTAAACCGAAAGTCTTGATAGTTACCAGCAATTCAAATATTAAGTATACCTGGGCTTTTAAACGTTCCGAAAATTGAATTGGAAGAATTGAAAATAAAAAGTCATGGAAAATGTAAATAGAATAACATACTTAAAACGAATACAAAGGGTTAGTCATAAATTTATCGTCAGCACCAAAATGATTTAAAGACCTGTTCACTGCTTTATAACCAAGACACAACACCAAAAGACACTACAAACGAACATTGAGCGCTCAGCAAAGGCGCGAGTGCAGGGAGCAAGGAGAACCTTACCCTAACGAGGAATGGGCACGCCGGAAGAGGCGGAATGGTATACCACCCTGTACCAGGGCCTGTCTCGGGACCCAATGTTCCAAGTCTTTCCCGCCACCAGGCGAAGAAGTATCCGTCTAGGTATGGCCTTATTCCTAACAGAGGAGCGGAGACAGGAGGCGGCCTATAGAAGGGGGAGGACTCGCTATTCCAGGGAGAGCGTGCATTTTGGCGTTTTTCTTTTTAAGCATATATTTAAGTAAATTTAAATAAAGAAATAATAATAATAATCACATAAAGAAATAAATAAATAAATAAGAAATAAACAGTAAATAAGAAGTAAACAAACCCTTTTTTTATTTAATCGTATTCTTATTTCTTATTTTTGTTTCAACACATAACCAATAAAACGGAGGTATGTTATTTTTTTTTTTTAATTTCATTAGGATTTTTATTTTTAAAATGATAAATGTGAGATTGTTATTAACTAATTACATAGAAATAATTTTTAAAAATTAACTAATTTATAAATCAGTTGAATTGGAGATGTTTTTTATGATCGAGACTTTGGAAAATACAAATAAAAAATATTTTCAGTTTGTAAAAAATATATTTATTATTTTAAATTTGATTTAAGTAAATATTGAACTAAAATATTATTATTAAATTAAGTATAAGATAAACTAAACATATAACAAAACAACATAAAAAATATATATACATAAATAAATATACGTTTAATGTAAAAAAAAGGAATTAAATAAATATGGGGGAAGGGGTTTTTTTGAGTTCTTCTTTATAGAATACGCCCTGAATCGGTTTACCATCTAAATCTTCAAGTAAGTATGTTTTAGGGTAAGTATTGTTCATCTTTCTAATTTTAAAGATTTCAGTTGTATATTTTGGTATATAACCTTTCTCAAAAACATGTTTATATTTAATAATACAAACGTGGTCCCCTTAAAGAATTTACTTAAAACAAATATTTTTACGTGATTATGGTACGTTCGTAATATTTGTTTTTCATTGGAAGAATTGACACTACTTGAACTCATTTTAATTGTTCTTTACACTTTTACAATCTATGCATTTATTAATTGCTTATACATATCTATCCACTTATATTTTTCATTGAAACTTAATTCACGCCACACTAGTACTTTAAAATTTCTATTGAAACGTTCAACTATAGATGCCTTTAGAGTACTGAAGGTTGAATAATGATTTATCCTATAACTTTTCATTAATACTTTAAATTTGGAATTAAAGAATTTAGTACCATCACCAGTTTGCTATTTTTTGATGTTTCACGACCAGATTTAAATATGCTTTCCATGACCCCAATTATAGCTCAATTTCGTTGCTAGATTATCGTAATCTAAAGGTTTTGTTCCGTTTTTGATTCGTTAGCTTTTAGGTTACCGTGCCCATCGATGAATAGTCCCTTCGTATACTTATCACGTCATTTCAAATTTTTTGATCTTTCCTTATCAACAGAAAAATGTCCAAACTTGTCGACAGACATGATGTTAATAAATGTAAAACAAATTTGCAGTTGCTATTTATACCCATTAAAATATAATCCTTTCCTCATGCACTTTCTCTTATATGGACAAAATTTGTTGTGACTGGTGTTACCCGCTGCTTTTGATGCCAACGAAATTTCCAATCGTTCGACTAACTCATTAACATCATTCCAGTATACATAATTTGCATTTGATTTTTGAAGGGTCATGTAACCAAATCCTGTTTTTGAGTGAAGTGCACTAGACGTTGAAGGATTGAAAGTTTTGTCTATCAACTTCCTAATAATATGGCTATATTTGTATTTTCGTGTAACCTTGATTCGGTTATTAATTTATAAATTAATTAATTTATTAATTTTTTTTATACATATTTACATGTTGATCATCATCAAATTGGAGATTACAGACCAGGAGTCAGATCACAACTCATTCCACTAAAAAAGTTTTTATATTATCTTTAATTTATAGTTCTTTGTTTCCCAATGATAATGAATTTTTGCACTTCCTAAACCATCACCTTTATCCAACACATTTTCTCTGGTTAAATTACTGATATTAAAATCATAATTATAATTAAAGTTGTTATCTTCTAGCTCTGCGTCTAGAACCATATCAACCTCTTCTGTATACATTGGTGAAAGTGTCGGTCCTTCTTCTTCACTCCTTTCCGTCCCTTTTTTCTCTTTTTCTACATCTTCCGGTATATTCGAATGTGAATAGAACTCGTAATAGATATTACTCTCATCGGAAGAGCTTCGTAAGTTTATACTTCAATCTAATTGACTTCTTTTTCATTAGTTGTAAAGTATAAATCGTCCAACACTTTCTCATCATCGTCGTATTTTGCAATTTTATTCAATTCACGTTTTACTTTTATACTGCCATTAGACGTCTTTTGTTTCTTATTTTCCTGAACAAGTATATGAAAGGCTTCGGTAATTGGTTAAAAAGTTTCCTCCAATTGTAAATTTGTCTGATTTTTGACTTGTTTCATCGACATTGTTTGACGAGATCATCGAATTTTTGCTTCAATGCGAACCTAGCATTGGTTAACTGAGACCAAATATTCATCGTTTTAAACTTTATAGGGAACGAATTAAAATTGTTCGGAATTCATATATTTACTCCTCAGTTAAAAGATAAATACTGTTTAGGGGACGTAATTATCTGTAATATATTTTTACCATTTCTCAATAAAAAAGAATTATTATATTTAAAAAGGGTATCTATTGCATTTTTCCTAAAATCTCAAATTGTTAAAGATTATTGGCTTATTTCTAAATATAAATTGTCATTATTTTACGAATATTAAATTTTCCATCAACCAACTGATTGATGATATCATTCTGAAAAGAGGTGTACCTTCCCGGCATGTACAGGATGTGTTCCTCCAACTTGAGAGCAATAGATTCTCAAGCATCCTTGTCTTCGATGCCAAATTAATGAACTCTTTGATCACATGACGATGTTGATCCGATTTTTCTAATTTCTCAATCATGATGGTGATAAGTTTTTTAGTTTTGGTACAGTGGTTACCCGTTGATACCTTGATGGTTTAGACTTGGTTTTGGACTGTAATTATCTGTACTGTATCTGTACTGTATCTGTACTGTATCTGTACTGTATCTGTACTGTATCTGTACTGTATCTGTACTGTATCTGTACTGCATCTGTACTGCATCTGTACTGTATCTGTACTGTATCTGTACTGTATCTGTACTGTATCTGTACTGTATCTGTACTGTATCTGTACTGTATCTGTACTGTATCTGTACTGTATCTGTACTGTATCTGTACTGTATCTGTACTGTATCTGTACTGTATCTGTACTGTATCTGTACTGTATCTGTACTGTATCTGTACTGTATCTGTACTGTATCTGTACTGTATCTGTACTGTATCTGTACTGTATCTGTACTGTATCTGTACTGTATCTGTACTGTATCTGTACTGTATCTGTACTGTATCTGTACTGTATCTGTACTGTATCTGTACTGTATCTGTACTGTATCTGTACTGTATCTGTACTGTATCTGTACTGTATCTGTACTGTATCTGTACTGTATCTGTACTGTATCTGTACTGTATCTGTACTGTATCTGTACTGTATCTGTACTGTATCTGTACTGTATCTGTACTGTATCTGTACTGTATCTGTACTGTATCTGTACTGTATCTGTACTGTATCTGTACTGTATCTGTACTGTATCTGTACTGTATCTGTACTGTATCTGTACTGTATCTGTACTGTATCTGTACTGTATCTGTACTGTATCTGTACTGTATCTGTACTGTATCTGTACTGTATCTGTACTGTATCTGTACTGTATCTGTACTGTATCTGTACTGTATCTGTACTGTATCTGTACTGTATCTGTACTGTATCTGTACTGTATCTGTACTGTATCTGTACTGTATCTGTACTGTATCTGTACTGTATCTGTACTGTATCTGTACTGTATCTGTACTGTATCTGTACTGTATCTGTACTGTATCTGTACTGTATCTGTACTGTATCTGTACTGTATCTGTACTGTATCTGTACTGTATCTGTACTGTATCTGTACTGTATCTGTACTGTATCTGTACTGTATCTGTACTGTATCTGTACTGTATCTGTACTGTATCTGTACTGTATCTGTACTGTATCTGTACTGTATCTGTACTGTATCTGTACTGTATCTGTACTGTATCTGTACTGTATCTGTACTGTATCTGTACTGTATCTGTACTGTATCTGTACTGTATCTGTACTGTATCTGTACTGTATCTGTACTGTATCTGTACTGTATCTGTACTGTATCTGTACTGTATCTGTACTGTATCTGTACTGTATCTGTACTGTATCTGTACTGTATCTGTACTGTATCTGTACTGTATCTGTACTGTATCTGTACTGTATCTGTACTGTATCTGTACTGTATCTGTACTGTATCTGTACTTTATCTGTACTGTATCTGTACTGTATCTGTACTGTATCTGTACTGTATCTGTACTATATCTGTTCTGTATCTGTACTGTATCTGTACTGTAACCGTATTCATGCTTTATCTGTACTGTATCTGTACTGTATCTGTACTGTATCTGTACTGTATCTGTAGGATGGAGGTTCCTCTTGAGCCCCAATTTGCCTAGGAGCTAAAGATGTCTAAGTCTCGTAGCGGCGCTGCCAACAGCGGCAGCGAAGAGACGGCCTATGTATTCTTAAGTATATAGCTATGCTCACATAGTCTGGAGCGCGGAGTTATATGCAGATACATGAGGTCCGCTCGTGTTGCAATTATGCTGACACTTGCACTTTCAGCGTGCGGGCCAAGGCACAGCGAGCGGTTCGTATTTCTGGCACTTAGGTTAATGACCGAGACCCTGAATTGTATAAACACTGCGACAAAAGTGTTACAGTGCGTGCCCCTTTTAATACTCTTGGTACAGTGAGTGGTTGATAAACATATTTTATATTTGTGGATACTACATCTCCCTCCTTTTGAAAAATAACTTAATATAATGGAGTTTTTTTCTAGTATTAATTTTACAAACTTTGAGAAAAAATGATATTTTTTATAGCAATAATATAAATATTTATTTTTTAATTTGTTTTTCGTTTTTTTTCTGTATTCTTAGTTTAGGTATGGTTATCCTATGTGCTCCTATATTATGTATGGCCATACGTGATATATTTATGAAATAAAAATTGATTATGAAAAAAAGAGTTTTAGTCTATCTTTATGTATTATTTGCCTTATAATTTTATTATTTATTATAGTTATGTTATCTCTATCTCCTATTTATTCTACTTTATAAGGACCTGTGTATTTCAAATCTAACTTATGTCCTATTTCATTATTCAGTAAAACCTGATCTCCTATTTTTAAATCAAAATAAACCAGTTTTGTCGGAACTAATTTTCTGTTTTAGCTTATGAGATTTAAGCATTAGTCTAGCTGGGATTCCTTTATCTTTAAATATAGTATTTGCTACTAGGTATTTAGGTAAATCGCAGAAGATTATTTTTTCAGTAATAGTGTTTCTGGACCTTGGCCAAGGTTTTGGTAATGCCTGTATGGCCACCTTGTATTGGATCATAATGAAATGTAGACAATATAGCTTCCTTTTCTTTATTATTTTTTATTCCGGTCACCGGGTTGAGTAGCGCTTTTCTCAATGAGTTCAATATATTATTGCCCATTGTTTTATAATTATCAATTGAAACAAGTTCAAAGATATTTTAACACGGTGACACTTTAAGTTGGCTAAAATTGTGAATATCGGCCTGCTTTTCAAGCCTTTGAAAGTATAGTATACAAATCGCTAACATCATATCTTGCTGTAATTTTCTTTCCATGCTTAAATAAACACATTTTATTATTTCTATGCAAGGTCACTAATTTACGTACTTTATCATTATTAATTATTTCATATACGTTGGGCTTAGAAGCTTTTTCTATGGATTGCTTTGTTCTTTTCCCGCGCAGGAATTTTGTCTACTTAGGTTTCTGGTAGTGACTTTCAGAATTGTATTGTTTGTTTGTATATTTTTTAAGTCTGTGAAGGTTATTCTAGAGAGCGCATCGGCTACATAGTTATCTTTACCCTTTAGATACTCTACCGTAAAATTATATTCCTCCAATTCAAGTGTCATTCGTGTTAGTTTATCATGGAAAATAAGTAGGTAAGTGCTCTATGGTCTGTTTTGACAGTAAAGTGTCTACCATGAATATATGGTCTGAAGTGTGATATTGCCCAATGAATAGCTGCCTGTTCTTGTTCTGTAGTGTCCTTGTTGCTTTCACCTTTCATAAAGTATACTGATGCATATGCAACTGGAAGATGTAGTCATTTTTTGTTTTGAGTTCGGACTGCTCCACAAGCGTATTTGCTAGCATCTGTGATTATGCAAAATTCTTTGCTAAAAACTGGGTATTGCAACAGAGTAGGGTTAATTAATGGTGATGTAAGATGTTCTAAGGCGTTTTGACAATCTGTTGTCCATTCGAATTTTACTTCTTTCTTAGATAATCTTGTTATGTGACGGGAATATTCAGAAAAATTCTTTATAAAACGTCTGTAATAATTGCAAAATGCTATGAATCTTCTAGCGCTGTCCGCATTATGTGAGACTGGATAATTTTGAATGACGTCGTATTTTTTTCGTCGGGCAAGATTCTTTTATCTGTGCATTTGTGTCCTAAGAAAGTGAAGGAATGAAAAATGAACATTTTTAGGATATAACTTTAGGTTGTGTTGCCTACATTACTCGAAAACATATGTTTTTCGTAACAACCTATGACTATTAAGTCATCCATATAAAGAAATGCTTGCGAAGGTTCTTATCCAGAGAATGCTATAGTCATCATTCTATGAAAAGAGTTTGGCGCTATTTTTTAACCGAATGGTAGTCGCGCGAAGCGATACTAACCATTTTTTGTTGAAAAGGATGTTATATCCCGTGAACTTTTTTCCAGTTCAATATGATGAAAACCTGACATTAAGTCAAGGCATGAGAACTATTTTGCTCTATCTAATTGATCTAAAATATCATCGATTCTAGGCAGGGGAAATTTATCAGACAAGAGTTTTTTTTTATTAATTTGACGATAGTCAGTTACTAATCGCGATTTTTATTTTCCGAATTTGGAAGTGACTTTTCTGGTACTAACAAAAGTGGGCTATTATAAGGTGATATAGAGGGTTCCACTATTTTATTATTGATGAGTTTTTGGATTTGTTATTCAACTTCGTCTTTTTGACTGTGTGGATTTCTTAAATTTCTTATATATACGGGTTTATCATCAGTTATTCTCTGCTTTTGTTTATAAAAATTATTGGTAGTGATCGATTCGGTTTCTAGTCCGAATACATCATTATACTGGGTGCCTAATGCTTTAAGTTGTTCATTGAATTGATGCGGGGAAATTTTTTTTTAAGTTGGGATAATAACATTTTTCTGTCTGGTTCCTAAGTCCGTTTTTAATACTTCGTAGTTTGAAAGTGGTTCATGATGAATATTTTTGATATAAACTACTTGATCTGTGATTCTGGTATTTGGTAAACTTATAAATGCATTTAAGACTGTTGCTATGGTATTTGCGATATAGAAACCATTCTGAATTTCTTGATTAGGAATTAATACACTCTCTTCTTCTGAATTTATCTCACTTTTTCGGACGAATTGGGATCTTGCTGGCAGAAATAGGGAGTTGTTGCCAGAACTGTATGGTATTGGAACATAAGTCGGATATTTAAGGTTATTTGGTCTTATTGTAAGCCAGTCTTCAGACGGCTTGAAGTCTAATTGACAGTTGTATCTTTTGATAAAATTGATGTGATTATCTTGAATATTTTGAAAATTATCGGAATTTTCCTTCAATATTTCCGCACCTGTATCTAGTAGAAAAACTAAGTCTTTTCCTGTTGCTACGTTCATGAAAGTGACGAATGTATTTTAACTGAGATTTAAAGTGTTTAATTTGATGTTGCTTACTGTCGTATCTAAAGGTGTTTGGCAGTTTTCCAAATTTGTTTGGGGTACCCTAACATTGTTATTGTGGTTGTTGTTGTTACCACCGTTGTTGTTTTTCCCACGGCTGTTTCCGCCGCGGTTGTTGTTTCTGTAATAATTGTTATTTTGGTTATTGTTATTTCTGTTATAACCATTGCTTTGATTATATCCGTTATTCTGATAATATGTGGTATTGTTATAATTACCTCGATAACTGTTTTTATAATTATTATTATTATAAATATCGTTTCCACGTTGGGTGTACAATATGGAATTGGCTTTGAATGTCATTTCAGTAATGTAGTACTGTATGTACTTGGCGACGGCTTCAAATGCAAAATTGCCTACTTCCAATACTGTTTTGAGGCGGCCATGCTCACAATTTTTGACCATTGTGGTGATGGCTTCCTTGGTGCTGAATTTGTCAGCGTGTTCGGCCGATAGGCCTTTATCAATATGAAGCTTCGTATATAGTTTTTCTGCAGTTTTACCTTTTTGGCTTGTTTTTGCATTTTGGCTTTAACTACATCGGATGTTTCTTCAACTATAGTATCTGTCAGTTTTTTCGTTTTGGACTCTGGATTGGATGACTTCTGCAGACAAAACTTGGAATGTACCTTTCGTAAGGTTAACCAACTTCAAAGCTGTTACGAATCTTTGAGGGTGTATTCTTTGCCCGTTAAACTCCGGAATGGCATTCTATATTTCTTTAATGTATGCCTTTTCGCCAATTATCTCCTCAGCCATTGTGATTGGGTTTATTTCTACAATGCTGCTCTTAGAATTCGAGTCGGTCAAGTCCTGATCTTATAATTCAGACTGAATAACGACTGCTGGGTATAGTGAGGTTGTTTATATCGTTTTCCTCTATATCGGGATGTGCAGAGATAGGGTCATCAGCCTCAGCTTGTACTGGTGGATCTGATGATTCTGACTCTTCTCTAGCTTCTATATTCAACGGTGTGTTCAGGATAGTTGGTACTAAAATTGTTAAGTCGTACCTTTGCTTTATAGCTATTAGTTTATCCCGTAATTTGTTTTAATATTTTGATACCGGCTTTTTTTTTCCTGTCTCTCTGATCGTGTATTAGTATCCGCTCTATATTGAAGCGATTTACTAATATTTCGGCAAGCTTGTTTGCACCATCAATGAAAGATGTCTTCCAAGTATCTTGTTATTGTTAACAACTGATTTAATTTGTAGAGTCGGGGCGATGCTCAATACTATCGCCTTCTGGGTACTTGAGCAATGTATCAAAGGAGAAAAGCCTAGGTTGTACCTATTCATGTATATATATTCGAATTCATTGATTGGTAGAGGCTCAGCTCGTTTTTCGACTATTGATAATACCCTGTTCTGAAAGTTCGGTTCCTTATCTAGAGTGATTCTAATACACTCTGTAGTATTCATATCTTGTGTTTTTTTTTATTTTTTTATTTTCATTGTACATTAGATAAGAATATAAGATAAAAGAACATCTATATTCAACATATTAATAAATGGATATACATATTTAAGTGTGGGTTTTTTATTATTTTCTTTTTTTCATATTGAGCATCTTTTTATAATTATTATATATTTTATATTTTGTCCAGATCATTAGCCTAGCATTTATTTATGGCTCTCTTTGAAATACATTTATTATAAAAGATATATGCCTTGTACAAAATAAATGCGCTCATAGAAAAAAGACAATGATTGATAATAAAATGTTCGTTAAATCTGTATTCATTGTTTTGGACTCGATTTTATTTATAACGTTTGCTGTGGAGTTCACTTCTTTTACGTCTACTAAACCCATTTTGGGTGTTTTTCTGTTAGCTGCTTTAGGATTTCTTATGTTAAACATGTAATTTTATTTATAATTTATTTGTTTGGCTCATGTAATTCAAAATTTGCCTTAGGCATTGTGAGAAACATTTTTTTTTAACAATGCAAAAACCTGCCTAGTTTTTGTATGGTTTTCAGGCCACACGCTAATTGGGCAACTTTAATGTCGCTCAATTTAACATTAGTTTTTATATAATAAATAAATAAATAATAAATAAAAAAAATATGCATGGCAGTGCAATGAAAAAAATTAGGCAACGCAAAGCATGGTTAAAAAAATATGCGCTCTATGAAGCGCTGTTGGATTACTTCTCCTTGGTCTCGCTTGATTGGCAAGACGTGGCCGGTGCTGGCTGCACAGGCTAGACTTCCTCGATGGTCTCCTATACTGGGGCACGGGTGTACTTGCAATGGGGCGAGCACAGTGGTCCCTCGCAGTCGTTTGAGCACTTCTTCATTAATTTGGGTATTTCCTTTTTCTGTGGCGGAGGTAATTTGATATTAGTTTTAGTGAGACTTTTAATTGCAGGGTAGGTGGATGTGTGTGTGGTTGTGGATTGGTTTTTTCTTTCACTTAATATATTTTTAAAAGTTCTAGTTCGGCATGTAGTTTTACCGAATTGTTTCAATCTAATTTACTTCCGCTATTCAGTAGCTTCAGTAATTCAGGCCTTCTGGCTTTTAATCTTTTTACCACACCACTGCGTTTAGCACACATCACACTCTACTCACTGCGATCTTTATTTTTCGTTGTCTGCTGCTGATAATTTTTTGTGTTTCCGTTTCCTTAGTTTTTTCCTCTTGAGGTCCTTCGATGTCCTCGATGTTCTCCAAGTTTACATCCTGTGTCCTATCACGGTCGCCATGTAATGCCCCCCCCCAATGAAGAAGATAGGTTCATAGTGTTTTCTTGTTCTCGTTATTTATTTAAACTTATCATTTATTTTATGTTTGGTTTTGTACAAATTTATTGATTGTTTCGGAGCAACCGTTGTTGCCGCTCTGAGCTCGAAGGAGGTTCCTCTTGAGCCCCAATTTGCTTAGGAGCTAAAGAGGTCTAAGTCTCGTAGCGGCGCTGCCAACAGCGGCAGCGAAGAGACGGCCTATGTGTTCTTAAGTATATAGCTATTTTCACATAGTCTGGAGCGCGGAGGTATATGCACTTACATGAGGTCCGCTCGTGATGCAATTATGCTGACTCTAGCACTTTCAGCGTGCGGGTCAAGGCACAGCGAGCGGTTCGTATTTCTGGCACTTAGGTTGATGACCGAGACCTGAATTGTATAAACACTGCGAAAAAAGTGTTACAGTGCGTGCCCCTTTTAGTATTCTTGGTACAGAGGGTGGTCGATAAATATATTTTATATGTGTGCATACTACACTGTACTGTATCTGTACTGTATCTGTACTGTATCTGTACTGTATCTGTACTGTATCTGTACTGTATCTGTACTGTATCTGTACTGTATCTGTACTGTATCTGTACTGTATCTGTACTGTATCTGTACTGTATCTGTACTGTATCTGTACTGTATCTGTACTGTATCTGTACTGTATCTGTACTGTATCTGTACTGTATCTGTACTGTATCTGTACTGTATCTGTACTGTATCTGTACTGTATCTGTACTGTATCTGTACTGTATCTGTACTGTATCTGTACTGTATCTGTACTGTATCTGTACTGTATCTGTACTGTATCTGTACTGTATCTGTACTGTATCTGTACTGTATCTGTACTGTATCTGTACTGTATCTGTACTGTATCTGTACTGTATCTGTACTGTATCTGTACTGTATCTGTACTGTATCTGTACTGTATCTGTACTGTATCTGTACTGTATCTGTACTGTATCTGTACTGTATCTGTACTGTATCTGTACTGTATCTGTACTGTATCTGTACTGTATCTGTACTGTATCTGTACTGTATCTGTACTGTATCTGTACTGTATCTGTACTGTATCTGTACTGTATCTGTACTGTATCTGTACTGTATCTGTACTGTATCTGTACTGTATCTGTACTGTATCTGTACTGTATCTGTACTGTATCTGTACTGTATCTGTACTGTATCTGTACTGTATCTGTACTGTATCTGTACTGTATCTGTACTGTATCTGTACTGTATCTGTACTGTATCTGTACTGTATCTGTACTGTATCTGTACTGTATCTGTACTGTATCTGTACTGTATCTGTACTGTATCTGTACTGTATCTGTACTGTATCTGTACTGTATCTGTACTGTATCTGTACTGTATCTGTACTGTATCTGTACTGTATCTGTACTGTATCTGTACTGTATCTGTACTGTATCTGTACTGTATCTGTACTGTATCTGTACTGTATCTGTACTGTATCTGTACTGTATCTGTACTGTATCTGTACTGTATCTGTACTGTATCTGTACTGTATCTGTACTGTATCTGTACTGTATCTGTACTGTATCTGTACTGTATCTGTGCTGTATCTGTACTGTATCCGTACTGTATCTGTACTGTATCTGCACTGCATCTGCACTGCATCTGCACTGTATCTGTACTGTAGCTGTATCTGTGACTAACTGATACCAGCTGTTCTTATTAAGAAAAATCAAAGTTCTTGTCCACCAGACGACGTAGGATGAGAAGTAAAAACTTAGACTGTGTAGATGAAAGAAAGTACGCAGTAACATAGTTTTACGTGTCAAAGTCTTGAACTCTATCGTAATTTTATTGTATTCTATTTCCTAAGTATTTCATAGCTTCCCTGGGTGGCTGTAGATTTCCGAAGCTATCGAAATAATGTATGTTATTTTAATTTTTATTGAATGCAACCCAATGAGTACCACTTTATTGTGATTTATCTGGGTTTATTAAACCAAACTCCCGACTTTTTGGTGTTTCTGGGAGTAGATCTCTCATAAATACACCTCTAAAATGAGGGATATATTTCTAAGGAAATATTATAATGTCGATGTTTGATATTGATCTGTTGAAATTGGTTCGCTTTTTTATTCCTTTTTCCTTACTATAGGGCTTGAGAATGAAACCATAACCCTTTCCATAGGGTTTGAGATATAATCCCATAATTGGTAATAATATAATTAATTTACGTGCATTTTTAATTGCACTCTTCACGTCTAATGGTTTTTATGTTTTTATGTCTTAGTATTCATTCTATTTTTCTTTATCGTTTTCCTCCCCTTCTTTCCGTTTTATTCAATCCCATCCCAAATTTTTTCTTGGCTTTCGTTATATGTGAAACAAATTATGCTGCTGCTTTCTTATCAAGAGTGCTATCTAGTGTCCAATGGGTTTATTTCTTGATCAATGCGTTCCACGTTTCCGTAGCTATGTACCCGGTACACAAAAATTATATACCGGAATGTGGGCTTCAAACGGTGATGTATTAATTAGCCTATCGACAAGACCACCACCGTGTTTACAATTAACAATACGACTGAAGCGGTTCTTAAAAACGTTTCCCCATTTTATTGATGTTCAATCATCAAAGATTTCTCATTGAATGAAGTAAATTAAATTAATAGATGCGTTTAATATGCCAAAAGCAAAGAATAGTAGTTGGATATATTAACGATGAAAACGAGAAAAATCATTCGCCACGACATAGTGTCCTCTCACCGAACACAATAAGAGCTCTAATTTTCATGCCTTCCAATTGCGGTAAAACTAATATTATGTTAAGCTTAATAAAGAGTCCCAAGGGATGTAAATCTTCATATATTTTCAAAAAGTTTATATCAACCTTAATATGAGTACTTGGAGATATTAATCAAACCGATTAAGAGAATGGGATATCATACTTTTTCCATAATGACGGTGTACTAGACCCCAATGAAGCCAAAACAATTTCATTATAATATTCGATGACGTAGCTTGTCAAAAACAAGACAACATTAGATCTTATTTTTCTATGGGTCGACATAAAAATATCGACAATTTTTATTTATTTGAAACATATAGTCCTATGCCTAAACATTTGATTCGTGACAATGGAAACTTTATTAAAATGTTTAAACAAGTTGATTTAAATATGCGGTATATGTATCAAAATCATATTAACACTGATATGAATTATAAAACATTTGTAGAAATTTGTCAAAAATTTGGGAGGATTCCTTTTAATAAGCAAGGATTATGAAATTGATACGAAAGGTACAGAAAAGGACCTTATTTATTGTGATTTAAGGAATTGTATGTATAATTGTATTTCAAATATTGACGAAAAAATAATCTTTTTCCCATCAGTGACAATGTTATTACATATCATACTGAAACATACGAATAGAATGACATCACGGATTTCGTTTACAATAAACTAAAAGACTATAACCTTGAAAAAAAAAATTTTTAAATCTAAAGTAATAACAAAACACTTCCAATTGAAATAGCTTCTATACGAGAACCAGTATACTTTACTTTAATAAGGAACGGCTGCTTGGCTTCCATCAAAAAGTACTTAAACCACATCCTACAAAAACCCATCGATCAGATCAGACTGTGACCATATAAAAAAAATGAAAACAACTCGTTTGGAATATAATATAAATTGCGGTTCATATATAGATAGTACACCGAATCGTGTGGTACAAGATTTTGGCATTAATGTTCCACCTGAGTATAAAATGACAGTGACACCACATAACCTAATTTATTTACCAATCACTGTGATTAAATAAGCACACTATCTATACGCATTCTTGACCAAAACGGTGATTTGGTAAATTTACGTTGTGAAAACTTTCTGATTCGCACGCACATTCGGTTGATAGAATGATTAATTTATAATAAAAGACGTAGTCTAAGTCCTCAGCCAAGCATTACTAATTGTAAAGCTATAGAAGGAAGACCACTAGTAAAAAAAGCTCACTTTGAAAAATACATTATTTTTAAAGTCATTAGGATTGAAGTTTCGAGTATAATACGAAAAGTGAAAAAGAAAACAATGAATAAAATTTTAAATGTTTGAGAAAAGGTTTACTGAGATGAGAGTATTTCGAAGAAAGAAATTTATACATATTCATCGTATAATCAAACATTTAAACAAAACGATGAAATTCGAATTACTATCCAAAATCAAGACTTGGGAGCGATTGGGATATGGATTGTACATAAGTTTGGGAGAGAAATCGCCCGTTTGAGATATTGATTATATACAATAATTTAGAGTAATTGATTATTATTGATTGCAAGAATTGTTTATGTTCTTGAAGAGCGGCGTCGCCTGCGCCGGATATAGATTGTTTACATTGATTCATTAATTCAATTGATTCTTATTTTTTGGTACATAACTGAATATGTGAATATGTCACTTCCCTCCCCAAAAAAGGTTTTCCTATGCTTGAATATGTGAATATGTCACTTCCCTCCCCTTAAAAAGGGTTGCTTATGCTTGGGCTGGCACATCAGGGTACAATGAGGTAACTGGTCTCGTGCCGGTTCTATTTTTTGTTGTGGTTCTTGATTATTTTTTTCTCGTTTTCTAAATTTTGTATATAAAATGGTGAGTGAATTTATTAGTATAAATTCAAAATATGATTGTTTGTCTGAACAGTGTAACTGATACCCATTACGGTCGGGATAAGGAATTATTTTAATTGTCTTAATGGTTTTGTGATTAATAGGGATATGTGAAATAAGTAGTAATTCGTTATTTATATGGTCAATCCAAGTTGATGTTTTAATTAAAAGTATATTTTGACTGTCAATCCTTTCTAGTTTGTCGTAATTGAGAAACTTTGGGTTAAAAAGTCAAAGACGGGAAAGTTGCATGCCCATTTTCAATCTACTCAGTAAATTGCAATGTACTCAGTAAATTGCATGAGTTCATAAACAAGCGGGTCAATACTATTTCGGTTATTTTCGTAGTTAGTTAGTTTTTGAAATCCTTCATTCACAAACCTTAGAACATAATTTATTTTATGAAGTTGAATTGAATATTCTGCAATTTGATCTATACCAAATTTGATATTTTACCAAATCTATTGTAGGTAGTAATAAGTCATAACCAGCCGGATCGGACAACTGTATCTTATAGCTCCCATAGGAACCATCGGGGAAAAAATTAAAAAAATGATATCTTTCGTGTTTTTTAACATATACCTTTCTAAGCTTGGATATACAATTTTTAAATTAGTTCTGAATTTCGAAATAAATTTTATCAAAATCGGACGATTATATCATATAGCTCCCATAGGAACAATCGGAAAATTAGTGGTAAAATAATATTGAAAAATTATAACTTCGGTATTTTTTAACTTTTAACCTTCTGCGCTTGGAAAAAACATTTCTTATTTGGTTTTGAATTTTGAATTAAGTGTTATCAAAATCGGACGACTATATCATATAACTGCCATAGGAACGATCGGAAAATTAGTAGGAAAACATGAAATACAAATTATATCCTATGTGTTTGTGGTTGGTTATTTGAATTTGTTGAGTGTGGCCCGTAGTGAATAAAAGAAACAAAATCATTGTACAGAAGGTTCCTGTGGGAGTTTAACGGCATTAGTTATCTTTTGTTTCTTAAATTGTGTTTTGTAGTATTTGGTTTCTCTATTTCGATTAGTAATTTTGTAATGAGCTTCATCTACTTTTTCTACATTTTTATTTGCTTTAAATGGATTTTCTAGTTTACCCTTTTGAATTAGTCCTTTTTCTCAATCTAGTGTCAATGTTAAATTCCTGTCGATCTTCATTTAGTTTTTCTATTTTCCTTTCTATAATATTTTTAGTGTCTAATATTGGATGCCCAGCGTATAAGAATATTTGAGCAGGTGTTTGTCCACACAGAAAAAAAATTGATATGATGGTCAATTTGATGATCAATTATATGATCGAAATGTTAAAGACGATATTTCGGTAATATCATTTTTACATTAGCGGTATCAATTTTTTCTAGAAAAAAGCTTTGACAAAGCTTTGTCACAATCAAGCGTTGGCTCAGAGGGCTAGCGCTTCGTTTTTGATACACAGGCCTGAGGGTTAGTGATTTGAGTCCTCCCCGTGACAATTTATTTTTATTTTTTTTATTGAAATCTGAAATCATGTAAATGCAGCTTTGTTAAAACAATTATAAGGACGTTTTAGATATTATTCTTAAACACTTAAAGCATACTCTGCCTTGGAGCGTACTTGAACCTGGGACCTTCAGCATCAGAGACAGACACCTTACCAGCTGGTCTATCGCACAACGTTCCCCGCGGGCGTTAAGTTCAAAAGACATGGAAACCATGTTAGTGCAAGCAATACAACATGTTTAAAGTAAGCCAAGTCGAATTTCGAATAGCTATAGGTATTTTTTTTTCTGTGCAGTAGTGTCATGTTTAAATTTATGGTTGTGTGTGTAAAGAATTGTTTCTATCTTGCTTAATTTTACTTCTTCATCATCGGATGGATCGATTAATCGGATTTTTTCATTTATTGTTTCATGAAGTCTTTCGACTTCTCCGACGCCGTTTTTTGCCGTATTGAGTTGTAATTCAATTCCTTCTGCTTCAAGCCATCGCTTAAGAGTCAAGCTGGAGAAAGCTCCGTCTCTGTTTGCTTTAGTAATTTGGGTTTACCTAACTTATTAAAAATACAAATTAGCGCGATCCTGCATTCTATCCATTTCTATTCTGTCCTTTGTTTTAATTTGTTCAAGTGTACCGAATTTAGAATAAATGTCCATGCAACTAATTTGATGTTTTCCCTCAGATGAATAAGAACTACTACAAATTTGTCTCTACAATGTTTAGGGTTGGGTGTGATTTTAAAGGGAAATTTTGTGTTTCTGTGTTTTGTTTTAGCCAGATTTCATATGTTGCACTCATTTTTTATGTTCTATAAAGATTTTCTTTAAATAATTTTGTCATTTTCTGTATACCAGGATGTAAGAGTTTTTCATGTAATTAAAGTATAATTTGTTTAAATTCGGCATATGAACAAACATTCTTTAAAAGGTAGAGGCTGCGAATTACTTAAGTGTAGGTGGTATTAATAACTTCTCTGTGTGCTCTTTGAATAAGTTCAAAATATACATCGCTCTCAATATAAATGGAAATGTTTTTATGAATAAAATAATCAAGTAAACCTTGTTTGACCTTTTCGAATGCTATTTCATTATATTGAATTGTGGTAATGGAGTTCCCAAATATTGTTGAATTCTCTTCTTTATTTTTATCAGATTTAGGAAAATTATTTGTTTCTTGAAAGATTTTATTGGTTTTTCTGTTAAATGATTAAGATTGCTATTGTCTTCGTCTGCACTATGCCTAGTAACTTCGTTATGATTATTTTCTTCAATTTTAATTCTTGATAATGTATCAGCTACTGAATTTTCCTTCCCTTTAATATAGTTGATTTTAAATTGGTATTCGTTTAATTTAGCTCTCCATCTCTGTAACTTGGCATTCGGTTCTTTTAATGTATGCAGCCATCTAAGAGGTCGATGGTCACTAGCAATGAGAAAATGTCGACCTAGTAAATAATGTCGAAAAGTTTAAGTCGCCCAAACTATGGCGAGTAACTCCTTTTTGATAGCATTGTAATTTAATTCGTGTTCACTGAGTGTTCTGCTAATAAAAGTAATAGGATGGCCATTTTGAAAAAGCACGGTTCCAAGGGCTAAATTACGGGCATCTGTGGCTAAAGTGAATTTTTTTTCGAAATTGGGTAATTGAAGTATTGGTTCTCTAATAATTATAGTAGTTTTTTGAATGCTTCTATGTAGTCGAGATTTTTTTGTATCTATCTTTTCTCCTTTTTTTAAACATCTGGTCATGGGTTTGGCTATGTCTGCGTAGTTTGGGATAAATTTAAAAAGCCGGTTAATCCAAGGAATGCTCGGATCTCTCTTGGAATTGGATATGAAACTATGGCTTTAAATTTAAGGGTGTTTGGCTTTATGCCATTAGGGGTTACGATGTGACCAAGAAATTTAGCTTCTTTTAAATTACCTTCTCCAAGTTTGGAAAAAACTAGTTGTAATGAATTTAAATGTTCGGTAAGGGACGTGGGAAAAATTATAATATCATCTAAATACACTAAACAGTGTACAATCGAAATAATTCAAAATGTATTTTTTTTATTGATTCCTGAGCTGAATTTTTATTTGTTTCTGGTGCCTTTTGAATATAAAAATTTTGGCTTTTATCTGATTTTAAAGTAATTAATTTGTATGTTTTATTAAAAAAGGGTTACTGTGCTATTTTTATAATTAATAATTGATTGTGCATTTTTCAACAATTTTCTGCCAATCAGTATATCGTAATTATTAGAAAAACTGTGTACATAAAATGGTTCATTAGTCTTAAAAATAGTATTGCTGGGTAACATAATCAAGTTGTTTAAAGTAGTATGACCATTTGATGTCAAAACTTCGCATCTAGTATTTTGTATGGGAAGATGAAATATATTTTTTTTGATCATGTTTAACCTTTATGCAACCTTTGTATGCTATTTCTATGTACTGGTGTTGTCCAGGGCTGTTAACCGAAAATTTTCGTTTTACTCTGAGCTACTTTGATTTTGATCATTTGTACTTAGGATGGATTGTACCTGTTGTTGCTGGGTTGATTAATACCCATGGTATTGATTGTAATACTGTTGTTCATAATAATTGGGTTGTAATTCTTCGTATTAGTGCACGTCTTGAAATCTCAATTCGTCAATAGATATTTTAGTTTGCACACTGTCCGATGGTCTTAGTCGTTTTTAGATGTGGGGGTTGTTGCTGTTGAGGGTATGTATTGTGGGAAAGGATTTTTATGAGTTATTGGTTGTGTGTTCATGTATTGGTTGGGACCGAAATGATTTGATACGTGCCACATAGCTTGGTTGTAAGAAATCTGTGGTGTATAGGTGGGTCTAAATGATTACATGTATTGATTATAATTAGGTTGGAATGGTTGGGAATATTGTGGGTAACTTGGGTAGGGGTAGGGTTTGCATTTTCATTATGGTTTTCTGTATTTTTATACAATTCAAAATTAATATGTTCTTTATATATTCCCTCTTTTTGTGCAATAGTAATTAATGATCTTAAGTCTGCAATATCATGATGAGCCAAAATAGTAAATAAGTGTATTGGTAATTTTTAGTATTTAATGGAATCTTTAATCGCCTGCACATAAATAAGAAAATGTGATTGGTTACCTTCCAGATGCAATTTTGAAATTAGTAGTTGACGTCGTCTTTCCGCTTCTTCGCAGAATGCTCTCAGATTTCCCTTATAAGGTGTCACCCTAAAGTTCTCCAGTAGTTTGTAGTTCGGTGTCTGCGGCTTTAAATCTGCAATTAGTCTCGATCTAAGGGTAGGCCAATCTTCGATGTTCGGAAGGCCCAATGATCGTGTTACGTGTCCGTCTAAGCTTCTTTCGATAGCTCCAAGTAGAATCCTCTGTTATCGCACATCATTAGTTTGGTAGAGTGAAATTACATAGTCCACTCTGCTGATAAAGGTGTAGAGGGTTTCTGGATCACCCTTTAAGTTGCCGACGAGCTTCAGCAAGATTGTTGTCGTTTAGCGCCACGAGTTTTAGTTTTAGTTTTGTTGGACTTAATTTTTCTTTAATTTTTATATGTTGTACTTATTTCTCTTTTTACCTGCTAGTTGCCGTTGGACTTATTGAGTTTTTTTTTTTTACTTCCACTCATTGGTGGACAACCGAATTGGAATTATAATCCAAATTGAAGGGCTGAAGGGTCCCGTAATTGTTAATCGAGAACTGAATTATAAAATTGAATTTATTTTTCACTGGAGGTTCCTTTTTTTCGGTTACTTTTTGTATCATACCGACTGCGCCAGTCACCCCATATTGGGGACTCCAAACAGAACCGCAGTGCTCAATTATTGGTCGGACTAATTCGTTCGACCACCTTTTGATAAATGCAAGCACGCTTCTGGCTTTATTCACCGTGTTAATGAATTTCAAAATTTGAGTTTAGGATCCATATGGACTCCAAGGTTATCAGCATGCGTTATCCTATCTAACTCACAGACTTTTAAAGTATAGGTTGTATAGTCAGGGCTGACACGAAAAAAGATCATTAGTTTACACTTAGAACCATATAAATTTAATTCATTATCCATGCACCATGTTTGAAATGCTTTGAGATCAGATTGTAAAGCTAAACTTAGTGCAGGATCATTATGCTGCACACACAACTTAACGTCATCTGCGTACATAAGAACAGGTGACTTCGTTAGGACTAGAAGAAGAGATTAACACATTTCAAAGTACAAGTATATAAACAGCTTCAGTTACGTTAGTACATAAGTACAGATTAGACCAATCCGAGGTTATAAGGTTATTTATGAGTGCAGAGTTTTTACTACGAAAGCAGGGAATGCGTTTAGCTGACTTTTCCGATAGTGTAAGCACTTTTGTACCCGTGTCAATAGTCAGCTGCAGCGTTGGGTGATGCGGGTCTTCTAGTAAGGTAATTGTAGAGGTTCTAACTATGCAAACACAAAAATTTGGAACATGATTTACTTAAGGCAATGAAATATCAAGCAAACCGTCGAGAAAATCATGCTGCATTGAAGGCAAAAATATATTATAATATACACACAGAAATTCAATGTCGTTTAGTTCGTCGGACGTAATTACTGCAGGCGATAATAGTGAGTCAACGCCAGTTAAAGCTCCGCCTCTACGTCGGGACGGACGTGGAACTAAGAATTTCCGGTTTTAACCAGGTTTCTGTAAACACAATAACATGACAACAATTACGTTGATACTTAGTGCGTAAGGTCAACATGCGGCGTTGGAATAATTGTTGTGTCATTTACAACCGATATTTCGGGAGTCTCATGGGCCAAAATCTTGCGTGCTTCGCATTCGGTAACCTATTTTTTTAGCATTCGACCTCAGTACCATTTGTGCGGCAGCTGAGATGGACTGATGTGCTGCAGACCTAGGATCGCCAGAGTTTCACTAGCGGCTACCGCGGGTTGTCTATTGACCGCGATCTATTTACGCTTCGGAGAATTGGGCTCAGATATCTTACGGCTAGTGAGCTGCGACTCAAGCTCCACAAGCAGATCTGTATTTTTACGGCTGTTTCGGATTAATTCCGAAACAGTGCTTTTTGTAAGCCGCCTTTTAGAGATTTCGTGGGTTTTATACGCAACGCTTTCATCAAAATAATAGCGCAAGCCCCTTCTCATGTCGATTGCGTCGCATATTAGGCCCGAATAACCAAGGCATTTTGCATGAAAAATATTCTCGCACGAATTGCACGGATTGCTGTAAGGGCCAGCCGAAACCAATAACTTGCCTTTTTTTTATTAATTTTGTTAACTTAAACACAAAATAACCACTTTGCACTCCCGAAGCGAACAGATGTTGTTAGGGACATAAAAAACTATATAAATATACGAAAATATAAGTTAAACCCCGATGGTTTATGAACAAAAAGAATAAAAGTCCGTTCACTCAAAGAGCAAAATTTGATTTCACTGCGATGCGATTCGAATGTATATACAAATCGAGACAGGACTATACACCGTTCTTTCAGATGACCGTCTAGTCTCTTAAGTGAACCACTTGGATAAGGATCTTGCAACGTACGATCACAGGGCTGAGAAGTCGAACATTTGGACACCAACTGAAAGAATTGTTCGCTTAATGAATGGCCCTCAATGATTTAAAGAGTATCAAAATGATATCAGTAATTGGCTTCTAAGAAAAGTTTTAGTAACATTTTGACCGTTGTGTGCAATGACACCTCGTTTTCAGAAATCATTGAAATATATGTCCTTTCGCAAGACAGCCGCTCATCGGGAACATTTGCTTTCATATAGGTCTGCGATGTGAATGAGCCCTTCTATCAGCAATGGGGGTGCTGTTGACAACTAATTAAATTTCTTGATCATGAGGTTGAGGTTGGGGTTCTTTTAAAAAAAGAAACAGCTGTGATGAGTATTTGCAGTAACGAACTGATTTTTTTGTGTGTCTTCTCGCTTTGAGATTCGTGCGGCTGGCTTAAAAGATTGTATATTCGTCCCACCAAATTGTTATGACATGACTGCCTGGTAGATCAGTGAGAAAACCCAGGGCTCGAATAGTACAATGGGTTTTATTTTTGTGCTTTTTATTACAAAGGGTGCGTGGCTTGTCTGGTTTTGGTGCCTCCTTGAGCTGGTTCCACTGGCTGCTGATAACGCTCGTCTTGGCTTGTCGACGTGTTGGCGCAATGTCCCCTGGCTCGTTCCTGTTTTTAGGGATAGTGATAGTGCTGCTCGCTCGCGTTGCCTCGAGGTCGTTTGCGGGCTTAAGGAAGCGTCACCGTTATCAGACTAGAGTGAACAGGACTTTAGGCAACGCCTTTCGAGACAACGCCTGCCTTTTGCTCTGTCCCTGACGGTCTCACTAAGATCTCGCTCAGTTCGCGCTGACAGTCAGATCTAACGCCGAGAAGCTGCCTAGCAGTTCACATAGCTTTACGCCCAGCGCAGCCGAACATTCCACCCGGCCTCACCACATTGCTTGACATCCGTTTTTCCCTTTTTTTTCATAAAAATTTTTTTTGACATTGTCAATTTAAAAATTTAATAAAATTTATAAAAAAAAAAAAACAAGGAAGAACTCTATAGTCTAGTGCCTCGACTATCAGATACCCGTTACTCTGTTTAAGGGAGCAAAAGGATAATGAAGGCGTTTGTGTGCGTTAAAGTGGCCGTGGCACATTTTTGTAAGCAGCAAAGCTATATTTTATGGCGCCACCTACCGGATATTTCAGTAGATGTGGGCGGCAATTAGATTTAAGCGTTTTGGCCATTTGTGGGCGTTAGAGTGGAAGTGTCACCCTGCTGAAACAAACTTGCTCTGCGTAGGAAACCCAGGAATCTGCATGCCAAGAATATATATTCTAGCTCTTATAGTTTCCGAGATTTTAGCGTTCATACGGACGGACAGACGGACATAGCTAGATCGACTCAGCTAGTGGTCATGATCAAGATTATATATACTTTATGGTTTCGGAAACGGTTCCTTTTACCTGTTCTGACGAATCTAGTATTTGAAAAATGCATTTGCAGTTAGTTTTGTCCGTAGTAACTTTTTGGATTAAAAAATTTAAGTTTTCAAGATGAGGGAAAACAGGGAACAAAGCGCGGTAATCTACCGTCAAACCTCCGCTCCTAGTGCGACGGCGCTCTCTCCGCTCCTCCTTTCCAAACTCTCTTTCCTATTTTTAATGTTACAATGTTCAAAATGCTGTAACATACATAAAGCATTAACGTAATAGTTTAGTGTTAAAATAATATATGTATAAGTCAGCTGTTGCAAGCGAACAACAACAAATCATAAAATAATTAAATTCAAAAATAATATTAATTCTTAAGGTTAGTAATTTGTGTTGATATTAATATATTGTGAGTTTCGTTCGTATTTTTCTAACAATTTGTATATTTGGCAAGTGGTGTCCCCTTGTCAATTCTGCATGACACATTTGAAATAGGAAATACATCCTGTGTTCCAAAATTGGGGTCTTAAACTTCGTTTTTTTCCGATTTTTTTGTACGCGGAGTGGGGCGTCGATCCACTTCAGATAAGTTCCACTTATAATTATTATTTGCTGGTCGCACACAATAAATGTTAGTAACAAACCAAAAAATTAAAGTCCATCATTTTTTATAAAATTCCAATCATTTGATCTTAGTAAAAATTATTTAGTCGTTTTCCGACGGCTGACTGTCCATTTTGATATCTGACTGAACTTGATCCAAAGTCCATGACTCCTGTTCCTCCAACCGAAGTTGTGCCTAATGCTGCCGTTGCACGCCTGTGTTCCGGTCCGTTTCTGAAATGTGGCAATTCCTCTCCTGGTCCACAGTTCACGGCAAAGTCCAAAGTTTGGCGCAGTCCCGTTACTCCCTTTTGCACACGGCACTCTCGCTCTGCTCACCAAGTCTCCATTCTCTCTTTCTCCTTCCTGGGCTTCAACCTCTCTTGTTCTCCGTCATTGGTCTCCAAACTCTCACGCGAAGTCGCCGCGTACCTGGTAAGCGGCCGTCCATCTGCTGTTACTGCTGCTGTGATTTGTTTTGCGGTGTTCAACTCCTTACAGTTTCTTGTCCGATTTCGTTGCCTTACTTCGAAGATAAAATTATAAATTATTTTCCGTTATGGCACTATCCGCATCCGCTATAGTCGAAGTGACGAAGCTTAATTTATAGTTTCGAGATCACCACTAACTAATAATGGCCTTCGCTCAGCGTGGAAAAATTTAGCTAAGCATTTCGAGAAGAAGCGGTTGCATTGCAGTTCCGATACCTAAAGGCTGTGATCCGTGTTTGAAGAAGAACCACCCCGTGTGTATATCCACACTTCCAACAATTGATGGTATTCGATTGCCTAGCCTATACACAAAGAAAGCAGCAGTGCTCCAATTGATTTGCAATCATCATCAATTCCGGGCTGCACAAGCGCTCACAACTGTCTCAATTGCCAAAATCGGCAAAACACACTGCTGCTTCGAAACAGTGATCCCAGTACTTCGCCTCATTTCCACAAACAATTACGTCCTGTTCAGCATAAGTTTCCGTACAAAAAATCGCTTCTAAAAATACTCCATCCGAATACTGAGTTCCATATCACGCCTTGGATCACAGACCTTCCCGAGGTATTAAATCCTATTAATAATAAGATCCATTCTTAACGGAAGTACTTTCTTCCACTTTTTTTCCATTATACTCCCGAGTCTACCATCCTGTGGTTCTCGCTACGGGTGTCCCCGTAAGGGAGGGAGAATGTTCATTCCAAAAGGACGTTTAATTTCTGGAGGCAACACCCACGCACGTCGCGCAACTACCCAAAATTACCCCCGAGATTTTCGTACCCTTTTTTTAGGCTCTTTCTACATTTACAGTGATCAAGCCACTGCGGCCCAACACCCCATGTTTTCAAGTGACAAAAAGAAGCTTCTCCTTCTTTCCGGCTGTTATCCTGTTAGTCCTCCTATCCTTTGAGTCCTATCGCTCTTCTTCCTCCTTCCTTCTCGTTTCTCCTCTCTGGCCATCATGCGGTGTATCCTTAAAGCCTTTGAGTTCTTGCGATCCTTGTCTCGGCGCCTAACCCTTCACTCATGAATTTCACTGCTGCGATCCGCCATCTTCCTTCCCTCGCCATCTTCCTCATCGATTTCAAATACTCCCGAGCCGATACTATCGATTCCCAGCTCGCTGCTCGACGTCCGTGCGATCACTTTATCCGTGCATGATCGATATTTCATCGACTATCAATGCCAAATGCGATGTTTCACCCTTCACAAATATTTCCACTTTTTCCTGTGCCCATCGATCGCCAATATCGACCGCTTACCAATCGAGGCCCCTCCTCTTTCCTCTTTTGCTGAGTGTTCTCGCATTTGTTTTGCTTTCCCTCATCCGTTTCTTCCGGCCTGCTGGCGGCATGCTGGAGAGCGCAAAGAGAATTTAGCATTCCTCCGCTCGGGATTACCATTCGCCCTTAGCATTAGGTAAGTACCAAGACATCCACACGTTTTATTGTACGAGTTTAACCTCTCATTTTCTCTTCGCAGGTTGCCATACCCAGCAGCGTACCCCCGTCCGCAAATCGACATATCTCGCTCCGTACTTTTCGGGTATTTTTTTTTTTCATGCAATCACACGAATTTCAACAACTTCCTCCCTCACCCGGCATCTCTGTCCTCCCTCAGTTACCAGGATGCACAGGTTGCCACCCTTCCGCTGAGCCGTCGCTACCGCGGATGCTTCCTCGACTTCGGGCCACCTCGCCACCACCGCCTTTCTGAGGGGCTTAAACTTGCCGGGTGAACTGCAGCCGGCTGTGTCTCGGGCCTCTCCCTTAACGCCTACCGGCTCGGGTCGCCGACCATCCTTGCCCCGGGCTGGATACCTTTTGGCCGCCATCCTTTTGCGTGCTTCAGACCTCGTAATCCTGTTGCTCTTGTTAAGCTATTGTTTTTAAATAAACGATCGTTGCAGGGCTTCCCTTGCAGGAACCTTCAGTAGCACAACTTCCTCTCTGATCACCACCGTTATGTCCTTTCCCCAGGGCGCTCGCTCTTACGGTACTGTTCTCTTTGCTGCGCCGTCTTCCCCCTTCCTTCGTAAGACACACCAACTTTTTTCTCCGTCAGATCATAGTAGCCCTCTTAATGCTGTAGTTCGTTGCTTCTCTGAGTTTCGGGTATCCTTGCCTTATACTTGGGGTTTCCTAAGGTATCCTGCGAGTATCCTTCGGGTATCCTTCTATGTTTGAATGATATAAGTTCTTGCTAATGTCTTTGTGCTGTCCTCTTTAGTGTCCTTCCTGCCTGGCGTTATCACGGATGGCTCAGGATAATGCTCGACACTGGATCTTCTGTACCCTAAGCGTAGCCTTGTGCCTCTGTACGTGTCCTTTCCGCTTGGCGTAATCGCGAATGACTCTGGCGAATTCCCGACGCTGACTTCCGTTGCCTTGCGGTCTGGTTCACTATCCACTCTTATTCATGTGCTTCTGCCCTATCCTTTGAATGTCCTATTCGCGTGGCGTTTGGATGACTTTCACTTCGACCTGACGCTTAATCCTGTTACTTTGCAGTATGAATCAATGTAAAATCCTAGTGTATATTATTACTGCGTGGCGTCTGGATTACTTTCGCTTCGGAGAGACGAAATTTACAACCATTGTACCTCGTGGCTAGTTTCACAACAAACCCTTTAGCCGCTTTGAACAGGTTATGTTTCTTGGCTTACACTACGAGGTGTGTTCAAAATATAAGGTGACTTTGTATTTTCAAGAAAAAGTATTAATTTTTTTATCAATATTAATGTTATCCCCTTCAAAGTAATCCCCCTCAGATACAATACACTTATGCCAACGGTTTTTCCAATCCTCAAAGCACTTCCCATAAGCACTTTTCGGTATAGCCTTGAGCTCTTCCAGTGATGCAGTCTTTATCTCTTCAATTGTTGCAAATCTCCATCTCAATCCTCCTCAACAAGAAAAAGTCACATGGGGCCAAATCCGGTGAATATGGTGGCTGAGGGATTTTTGTGGTGTTGTTTTTGGCCAAAAAATCTCTCACAAGCAAAGATGAGTGAGCAGGCCCATTATCGTGATGCAAAAGCCATGAATTTTTTTTCCACAATTCTGGACGTTTCTTTCGTATTGCTTCTCGCAAACGGCGCATAACTTCCAGATAATACTGTTTATTGACCGTACGACCATATGGTAAGAACTCCTGATGCACCACGCCATGGTAATCGAAGAATACAGTGATCAAAACTTTGACATTTGATCGAACTTGGCGTGCTTTTTTCGGTCTTGGCTCACCTGGGCACTTCCATTGTGACGATTGGGCTTTGATTTTGATATCATAACCATATACCCATGATTCGTCACCAGTTATGACCCTTTTGAGTAAATCTGGGTCGTCGTTGACGTCATCCAACAGCTCTTGAGCGATGTTCATGCGACGGTTCTTTTGGTCAAAATTCAGCAATTTTGGAACAAACTTCGCTGACACACGACTCAAGCCTAAACGTTTGAAAAAATTTCATGGCACGAGCCAAGCGATATACCGACATCTTCAGCAACTTCTCTGATAGTGATTGGACGATTTTCCAAAACAATTTTCTTCACTGCTTGAACGCTTTCATCGGTTGTAGACGTGCTTGGGCGTCCAGAGCGAGGCTCGTCATTGGCATCTTCCCGGCCATCTTGGAAGAGTTTGTACCACTTGTAAACATTTTTTTTTACTCAGAACAGTTTCACCGTATGCTACTGTCAACAATTTAAGTGTTTCGGAGCTCTAAATTTTATTTTTTACACAAAATTTGGTGCAAATCCTTTGATCCATATTTTTCGATAGCAAAAAATCGCTGAGCACGCAAAACAACTTGTTACCTTTACGCCTCTCACAACTAAACAAAAAAGGGGATTTAATTGAAACTTGGTACAGATGTTAGGGAAGGGTGTATTAACATAACAAATCAAAAAAATCGATAAAAAACATGTTGCCCGCGAAAGTTGAAAAGTCACCTTACTTTTTGAACACACCTCGTACGTCGCCCATAGCTGGCGTTCCTTGCTTCCTCCTCAGATTATAGGGCCTGGTTTGGTCCTGGAACGCCATTCCGGCGGTAGCATTGCCGGAGTTTTTTGACGGTCGATGGTGGTTCCAGTTCAACGATGGCGGCTACTTTTTCCGGATCTGTTCCTATTCCCTCGCTAGTCGCTCGATGTCCCAGGTACAGCAGTTCCTTCTTAAAGAAAACTGGCATTTTTCTGAATTCAGACTCAAATTTTCTTCCTTCAGGTGCCGGAAAAGCCATGTTATATCTGGTAATTTCTTCCATTTAAATCTGCTAGTATCCATCCTTCAGCAGCCAGACTGCTGATGTACCGCACTTCCCTTAATTAATCTAGGATGTAGCTTATGCGGGGCGTTGGATAGGAATACTTCACTGATTACGCGTTGATCTGTCTGAAGTCGAAGCACAGTCTTTACTTGCCTGTGTTCTTTTTCACCACCACGATGGGGGATCTGGGTCCTTTAAATGCTCTATGAACCCCAGCTCGTTGATTTCGCGTGTGATTTTTGGGTTCACGAGTCAGTATCTTTGATCGAAATAAAATATACTAAAATATACCCAGTCGGACCGTCAGGCATGTGGTGCCTAATTCGACAAGAATATCCATAAAAAAAATTCAGAGCCTGGCACGACTTGAACTTTTTCAGGGGGTTTCAGGAGCAATTTTTTCGACGAAGCGCTTGCTTTGATAAATCATATAAATGTCATCATAAAATGTAGAAATACTACGGAACCAGAACAAAAAAATGAAATCAAGATCATTGGTCCCAAGTATTTAAATTTATAATCAGACTACGATCTAATTTAATATCAACAGCCAAACGCTGTCCTATAGTACCAAAGCTATTCGCAGCGCGGCGAAAACCGTGGACGTGGAAATTATAGAGGTAACTATCGTAGTCCTTAGAATAATTACTACAAAAATGGTACCCAATACAATGGGGGCCAATATAGAGGAAACTCGAGAGGCCGTGGCAACAAGAGTCGAGGCCAGAACAATAAAAATCCAAGTAATGACCAAGTAACCAGTAATACATCGGACAACTCACAAAAAATGTAAGGGTTCATACGATTAATCTCAGTCAGAACATATTTGCATCTTTCAATCATAAGGCTACAGGAAAAGTAATTGTGTTTTTAGTAGACAGAGTTGCAGACGTTTTAAATTCTAATGTCTTTCATGACATCAAAGATAATTATATTATAGACATGAAAGGAATGAATCAAGAACTTACCAAATCCAGTGGGTTAACTTCTAATGAGGTACAGACCACTAAGTACATAATCTAAAAATATTTTCATATCGTGAATTTACAGTTCGCTATTACTTGTGATAGCATATTAGGAATATATTTTATTAAAATATACAACTGTCAAAAAACCTTCCTTTACAATCCAATGGGATTGTTGAAGTATCTGTATCTTATTATAATAGCCTAATTTTACTTGTCCCCAAAAACCATCTCCAGGTTCAAAACAAAAGAAATGGCGATTAGTAGTTGAGAAATTTCCACTCCCATGAATTGATGATATTTTGGATAAACTAAGACGAGCAAAATATTTTTCATGCCCTGACCTAATGTTAGGATTTTATTAAAATAAACTTGAAAAAGTTCAAGAGATATAACATCATTGTCAACGACCCATGTCTAGTAGCTCTTCACGCGAATACCTTTCGAATTAAAAAATTTACAAGCATTCTTTTATATAGATGATTTAATAGTTATAGGTTGTTCCAAAAAACATATGCTAAAAAACATATCAGAAGTTTTTAAGAAATGTAGGAAATAAATTCTAAAGTTCTAGATTTTTTTATGAATAAGGTGTCTTTTCTCGGTCATAGATGTACAGATAAAGGAATACTTCAAGACGAAAAGAATAAATACAAAAATCACAGAAATGCCAAAAAACTAAAATAAGTAAAACTTAAGACCCCATAATTAATAACTGATACGCCTATCAATGCTTTAGATAGAGTGATCAGAAAATGACAATAAATATGCAGTCACTCTAATATGTGACATAACTAAATGTTTAGTTGCCATACAAGTTTCAAATAAGAACGCGAACACTGTCGCTAAAGCAACTTTTGAATCACTTATTCTGAGGTACGGTCTATTGAAGACGTTCATTATAGACAAGGGTACAGAATATAAGAATTGAAAAGTAAATGATTGGTGCAAATACCTAAAAATTGAAAATATGACTACTACGGCACACCACCACCAGACAATCCGAACAATTGAACGAAGTCATAAAACTTTCAATGAATACTTACGCTCTATTTGTGCCCAACCGAAGAAGGCACTTCTAGGTCACGCCGTGGGATAATGGGGTTATAGTGAGCGCCTTGCCGCTGGCACGGGGACGCTTTTATGGCAGCACGACCGCGTCACGACGATGGAAGGATGAGGTTTGAGCTACCGGAGGTAAGCTGCCAGTTGGGATGTGTTACGAGGCCTATTCTTAGAAGTATGAAGTAGAACAGCGGAGTTGTGAGTGCGTTGATAACTGATTTATTCTTTAGTTGGTACTTGCTTATATACTACATAAAACACGGAAGTTTACTGACATGAGTAGTCTTCAAGAGTAGGTCAGCGTTTTCCTATTATAATAGCAGTTAGCTTAGTTGAATCGACTGACACTGCAACAATGTGCTCACCGCTTTGGAGGGTAAGTGTGCCGTCGAGTTTTTGAGTCAACCGTTGACATTGAATATAAAATGTTGATTAGCAATTCTCATAACCAGTGGGTGATACTGGGCGCCCAGTATTGCCCCGAACTGGGTTACTGCTTGACCTGTTGGGTAATGGTCGTTTTGAGCACCCTTGGGTAAGAACACGCTCAAATATATCGGTTGATAAAACTGGTTGGGACGTATGGCTTCAATATTTTGTTTTTTTTTTGTTTCCACACGACCCCCCTGAATACCTTTTAATTATTGTTCATAAAGGCTAGTATTTGGAAAAACTTATTAAGGAAAGTAAATATACATTTGATTAGTAGCATACAAAAGAACTGTAATAATGATAAAAGAAAAAAAAAAAAAGATTCTTTATGATCAGAAAATAAACAACATAGATATATCAGTACGTGAAAAAGTGCTATTAAGAAATGAAACAGGTCAAAAGTTAGATTGTAAATATACTGGTTCGTTAAAGTAAAGGAAATAAGGAATAGAAATATTATTTTAATAAAGAATAATTAAAAAAAAACAAACAGCAAACAGTTCATAATAATATATTAAAAATGTTTATGTCATAATCATTGTGGATGGCACGGAGTGGCGAAGCGCGCGAGAGAGCATGCAAAGACAACTACTGTATAATGCCGCAGAATTAAAAATCTGCCTTGATGGGACGATCGTAACGAGTGACACATCAATCGAATGGTATCGCAAAAAGAAAAATTTTTGAAAGTGTATTTACTTGGACGAAATAACAATTATTATTTGTAACAAAAGCCAATCAATCGCCACAACCCCTTACCTCGTTAAGAGGAGTTTTTGTTTGATTGTATTTAGTATGGCCATGCTTAGATAGTAATACATCGTTTTAACGTCCGAATATTACCCGTTATTTCATTTTATTTGTAACTAATAAAAAAAATATCAAAAGGTTTTTTCTATTATCTAATTAAAAATTATTCTTTTTAGTAAAATAAACTAATATTTATTTATTATTTTTCAAAGGGAGGGACATGTAGATCGCATATATTGAAAATCTACTTAACTAAGAGCAGTGTTAACATAAACAAACTTCCGGTCATAAACCTTAGTGGACGAAACAAGAGTCGATCGGTGCCCTCACAGAAACTGCAAGTTGCAGCATTCTGTTGAACGCGCATACACGCTAGCCGTTCAGCTCAAAAGAGCATAATTATATACATATAGATATACATAGCCGTCTCTCTGCTGTCCAACTGTGGGCAGCTCAGATACGAGACTTAGGTTTACTTAGAAAGTAGGAAAAAATGTATAAAAGAGAAATAACCGAGTTTTGGTAGCAGCACCTATGCTGCTCCAAATATAATAAACGAACATTCGATCAGGACGCTTTGCTTATATCACTCCACTGGTGCTCTGCCATATTCTTATCTGATCTAATCCGCCAGCCTGGTGGAAAAACCATACAGCTGCCGATGTTGTTGCGAAAACGCTTCGAGAAATAAAGAATAAGTCACGAAAAAGCATGGACACCAGTGGCGCCGTATACTAAAGGTTTTTTAATGGATGGATTGATGTTGACATTTGTCCACGCTCCGGCAAATTGGGTAAGATTGCATCCCCGTCCACAATGGCCCATTCTCTATGATTAAACCTTAACCAAGTTCGGCCAGAAATCATTTTTAAAGACTAAACCGTAAAGCTAATCGGGGATACCAAGCTTGCAATTTACAAACTTTAAAGTTGTAACGTCAACGACAAGTGAAAGAATAAACATCCCCTTAAAGCTTGGCTCTGTATCTGTTGCAAACTTTCCGACGTGCAAGAATTTCTTGCTAGGCAACACTATTCGGCACTATTAGCCACTCCAACAACATGTTTATTCTTGTTCTTGTTCCTTTGTTCCTTCTCTTCTTATTTCGAACGTCTACGAAAATTCTTCTCACAATATGCAGAGCTCGATTAGAAGGGTTGGGACAATCACTTTGGGCTTTGTAAGGAACTGATTTTGTGTGTCTGCTTGCTACGAGACTCGTATTGCTAGCTCTGAAGATTGTGTGTTCGTCCCACCAAAATTATATGACGTGACTGCCCCGTAAAGCAGTGAGAAAACACAGGATTCGAATGGTAAAACTGTGCATATAGTATTCTCGTGCTAGTTATTGCAGCGGGTGTGTGGCTTGGCTGGTCTCGGTATCGTCTCGCGCATGTTTCATTAAATGCTGCGGTGATCGTGATATGGCTGCCGGTGTTTGCCGGTGCGTGATTTTGGATAAACCGTTCCGGGACTTGCTAAGCCACTGGTTTTATCAAGACAAAGCCTGTTGAACGGTTCAACGAACCGATTGCTCGCCCTTTCTGGCTGGTATTGTGCTACTTTAGCCATTGCGGATTCGGGCAGTTGCTGACCCGGGACTTCGCCGGTAATTGCAAGACTCTCCAGGACAACACCTCTTGTAACCACAAATCGATAGGCCTCTCCATGTCCTGTTAAGTCGGGCAAAGCACATTGGGTTTATACGCCAGACTGTGGTCCTAACAAAGTTGAAAACAATCCGCCCTTACTTACTTCCGGACCTCAGCTACCTGTGTCTAAGTTCGGAGATTTTTGAAAAAGAGATTACTTTTCGATGTAGCGATCTTGCTCCTTGAACGCTTACCACGGCTCTGCTTCCGACGACTGGATCTGTTATTGTTGACTTTTTTGTGTTGCTACTGGTTGATTTAGTTCTTTGACTTTGATAACTATCTGATCTTGACGAATTGACTCCTCATGATCTACTGATCCAGCTTCCAGCGCTGGACTTGCTTATATAGGGCTCCTGATACCGTTAATTCTTGGCTTCTCCTCTTTGAGCTTTGCGCACGTCACCACCCCAAGGCCCCATACTAAAGTTCAAGATTGGCGATCTACTTTTATGCCTTTGCTCACGGTACACCGTATACCTCTTGGCTCTCTCCGCTCCTTCTCTCCAAACTCACGTTCTCCGCGTACTATACGTTGCTCTTACTACCCGTACTCACTGTGTGTCCAGCAACTGGCAGGCCTCCGTAGATCTCGCTTTTATTTTATTTGTGCGTAGGTATTTAACACACCACAAGTTTTTGATCAACTCGTTGTATCTATGCTTCCGTTGCTTGATCTGCTAGACTGAAAAATAAAAATGTTTGTGAATTCCATTTAGGCTCTCCATTGCCATTGATGTTATCAATAAACCACATCAAAGCCCTTCCCTTAAGCAATTCTCTGTTGACTAGATTTGTGCTTTGTTTCCAGTCCAAAACCTTTGAAGGATTCTTTGTTGTTGAAAAGGACTCAAAAAAAATGTTCAGACTGACGTGGCTTACACGGATTTTAGAAAAGCGTTTGACTCTTCTTGTTTTGAAATTGAACATTTAAGGGTTCCTGGAGCTCTTCTTCAATTGGGACGACTGTGATGTAAATGTGTGCAAACAATTTAACGAGGCCGTGCAGAGCCTCGCCTTAGAATCTGATCTTATTGCATTTCAAGCGTCTTGCAATAATAAATAATTAAACTTAACTGGCTCTATGTGCAAAGTTCTGACATCTTTTCTTTTCTTTTTTTTTCCACACTTATCGAATATACTCTACGCATATTCACGACCTTGGTGTCTATGTGGATTCCAAACAAATTTGTTGACCACACTTTTACCACGGTGAATAAAGCCAAGGTTGTGCTTGGACGTATAAATTTAATGATGTTAGCATCTCGAAAAACTTATTCTGTTTTGCTCTCGCCAGGAGCCCCTTATACGGGGTATATATAGATAACGGATCTGTAATCCGTGATTAAGTTTGATCTGCTGAACGCAAAAGATACCCGACGATGCCGAAAAAAAATGTTACCTGTAAAACTTCATAATGCAGATAAAATGGATTTTGGTTCAAATGTATGTTTTTGACAATAATGTTATATTTAAGTTTTTTTTTTTTAACTGATCATGTGCCTTCAGAATTATAGTAAGGATTCGATTAGTGATTAAGTTTCATGTTGTTCCGTTAATCGCAGCCATAGCTATACACGTTACTCGTAGAGTAAAAATCTATATTAGGTTCGTAGGAAAATATGAAACAGGTAGAAGGAAGGGTTTTCGATCACAAGCCGAGTCGATCTATCCATGTCCATCTGTCTTTCTGTCCGTATGAACGCTGAGATGAATCAGGTTCCTGCGCAGCGCCAGTTTGTTTCAGCGAGGACCCACGCACACTCTAATGCCCATGCTAGAATTTTTTTTTGTTAAAACGTATTTGTCCCATCAATACCTTTTGATTGACCTAAAAAAAATATTTGTCACTCCCAACCTAACGCCCCAAACGGCTTCAACGCTTAAAACTGTCTGCTGCCCACATAACATATATCAAAATAGCCGGTAGGTGGCACTTTAGAATATTTATTTTCTGCTTATATATCTCCATTTCTCTATCTGATAGTCGAGGCACTCGACTATAGCGTTTTTCCTTATTCTTAGTTCACACTGTAACTTCAAAAATATCAATTGTTATCCTTCAAACAAAATATTTGCGCAAAGGTTCAAATGCTATCAATGCTATATTAAGCTGAAATATGCCTTATATACATCTTAATCAGGATCAATAGCCGTGCCGATATTGCCATGTCCATCCATATAAACGCTGATATCATGACAACTCTTTCGTTTTAGATATATATGTATTAATTAAGTACTGAATTTAAATTATAATCGAACAGAGGTTTACACATACACAAGCGATAGCAGATGTGCACTTAAAAGAAAAATGTTCTCCTATCAGAACTAATGAAATCCAGTTACAAAAAGTAGTATTGGATTTCTTAGAACAACGTTTTAGTTCTCTTACCTTCTCACAAGGTAAGTGAAAAAGTCCTTCCACAAAAGTGATAAGTACCTATACTTTGTAAAATAGTTGGCCACTTTGTGGCAAGTTGCTATAAATTCAAAGGAATGGATCCGGTGGAAAAAGTGGAATTAATCAAAAAACAGGCTCTAGGCTGTTGTAGTTGTTACGTAGTGTTTAATATTAGGCATATTTAAGCATGTACAAAAGGAAGCATAAAGGTTGGAAAGTGCGTATAAATCTTGAAGGTATGGTTAAATCTATGTAGAAAATATGTGATTCAGAATCGTCGAGTTTATAATTAAAAAGGATTCCGATGTATTTTAATACGGTAATGCGTTTTAGATTGTGATTACCAAAGCTATAGGCTTTCGCACCTCTTCTAAAATTCGTTCAAGTCAAATCAAAGGTGTGAATGAGGGTACCAATTAAAATATGAGAAACTATAGCTATATTGCTGGCCATTGATACTTTTATAGCAACCAATACAATACCAACATGGCACACTGGGCCAGCCAGTCCGACTTTTGGGCAAAAATACGTTTTTTCATTGAATTGTCCAGACCGAGTATGGAGTACTTTTTATAATAAATTCAACTAATTTATGCAAAATGTCAATAAATTCGGACAAGTAATTTTCTTTTACCGAGTTTCCAAAGTGAAAAATTCATCAAAATTGATGGAAATAAAAAAAAATAATTCTAGAAGTCAAAGATGCAACAATTAAAAAAATTAAATAGCCCGTATGTCTTACTTGTTTACTAAAGAAAAATTTTCGTTCACTTTTACTGTTTTTTAGCAAATGGGTACTTTGCTTATCGAGTACTTTTGAGTGCCATCCCCAAATGGAGTCATTACATCAAAAATAAATTCATTGATTAATATGCTAAAATCGCTCATCGCCGACTTAATGCGCTTTTTCCTTAGTTTTAAGTTGTTTAAGTTTTAATTGAAGGCTTAATTTGGAGTCAGACCATTTTTTCATTCAGGTTTAATGTACTTATTGCCTGTAATGGCTAATTCAAAGAAATCAGTGCCGACCGTACCTATAGGTACAGTAAGCACAGTTCCTGGATCTCAGCCTAGTGTGCTGATTGACGTACCCTCTAGCCTAATATCTGAAAGAATTCTCATTCATATCCCAAATGAAATTGAATTTCACCTGGCTCTGATCTAGTAATTTATGAGCACCATCTGTCTGCAATAAAATCTGTTCTATCCCTTCTTTCTAACAGAGACCTTTTGATAGCTTTAGGTCACTTTAATCTACCTGATATTTCTTGGTCTCCTCCTACTGACTAATTTGTCGCTATGGCTTTTTTTGTCTATGATTTTGTGGATGGCCTTTTACAGTTATCGTTACAGCAAGTAAACTTTCTACGAAATTCCTTAAATAGACAAATAGATCTTGTGTTGGTTTCAGACCAGTCTGAAGTCACAGTATGTAGAATTGACGCTCTTGTTGTACCTGAAGACCGATAACATTCAAATATGGACTTGACAATTTGCCTCCACTGCTCTGATACCCTCTCTCCTTTAGCTTCTCCAACTATAATGATATGTTTTCGTAAATGTGACTATATAAACTTAACGATATGATTTCTCATTATAATTTGACAGACTTGTACAATTGTACAGACCTTGAAAGTGCCACTGAACTATTCTATATGGTGTTAAATACTTTTTGAATGCATTCCTAATACGTTTCCATCAAATTGAAACAGGCCTCATTGGCTTATCAATGCGCTTTAAAGACTTAAAAACCTTCAATAGTTATAAAAAATACACAAAATCGTGTAGGCCAGAATTTTTTCCCGGTCCAGATGGACTTCCTGGATGTGTCCTTATGTTTTGTGAGTCAAACATTTGTAAACTGATTCTTACACTTTTTAATTTGTCTTTTTCATCATCAGTTTATTCTACTATATGGAAGGACTCTTTTATTATCCCATTCCATGAAAATTGTGCAAAGTCAGATGCCCAAAATTATAGAGGTATTTCTAAATTGTCGGCAATTCCTAAAGCATGCAAACGTATTATCACTTCTCACTTGTAACATTTATGTTCCTCGCTTACATCACGGTGTCAGCATGGTTTTGTTAAGCGAAGATCGACCACCACCAACCTTCTTGAGTTGACATCTCTTGTAATAAATGGACAAAAATGCTGACTGACATTGTATATACAGATTCATTTAAGGCCTTTGACTCCGTTAACCACTCTCTTCTTTTATTTAAATTAGATCAGCTTGGGTTTCCTGGTAATCTATTATCTTGGATTTAATGTGTTTGAATGGTAGTACTCAGAGGGTTATATATTTGATATATATTTTACTTTGTTTATTAAAGATCTTTTCTCCATCATAACACATTCTCGTGCACTAATGTATGCTGATGATGTTAAGCTTTGTTTATCGTATAACGATAAAGCGTGGGGATTTAACTTACAGTCAGATATTGACCTTTTAAATTTGAACTGCCTTAAACGCAACGTTGACTTTTTATAGGGGTACTCTTACATTTTCAGTTTCTTTCTTAAAAATTCGACCCTCCCACCCTCTCAGATGGATGCATAAGAATAATAAATTCAACCAAGTCGAATGACGTTCGTTAAAATTGATTCTTGATTTTTTCAAATTATTCCCTTTTACATGGTATTCGGATCTCAATTTGCATACCTTACGCTTAATAGCTTCAATGCAATTGTAATCTGAAATTACAGCTTCAGATGCAATAAGACCAGCAACTAAAGATATATCATCGTTGTATTTAGAAAGTAAATCTGCAATTACCGCTTTTTTAAAGCTTAATGAAGCTGGGTTTGGTACAATGAAATTCGAAAACGGGAATCTTTTGTACATCGTTTGTCTACGTTTGTCCACTTCTACTCTGTTGTCCACGTCCAGTTTCAATACTATGAAGTTTTAAAAAAATTTAATTTGTTCACCACGCTTCAAAAATTTTTCAACATTTTTTTTATCGGATTCGTTTGGGATTCCTTTCTCGGATTCCCTTAGAATGTTTAAAATATGGCAACTTAAAATTTTCTAAAAACATTTCAAAAATTTTATAGGTTTAATTTTCAAAAAAATTTTTCATTTAATGTTTTTTATCTTTGATGTGTAAGTTTTAATTTGGGCTCCTATGTAGTAAATAATTTCGTCCAGCCCAATGTCAAGGATGCATCTAGTCAATTCACCCTCATACTTTTAAGGTGAGTGTCAATGAAGACTTCACAGACAGGATGGGTATAGAAGGTGGCCAATAACATCTAGGCCTCTGTGTTCCAGAGGTACAGTCTCTCAACCGCCTCTGTATACTATTGTTAGTTCTGTGACTTTTGTTCCATCTTTACACAAACTTACACCCCACTCCCAGAGCAGGCCGGTCAAAGCGTAGAGAGAGGTATTAGGGTAGACAACATTCATAGAGTGTGTCAAACTAGAGAGTTTTCCAAAAATGGTAGAACTAATGGTATATTAAGCTGTTTAACTTTATTTAACATTTCCAGGACCATCAAATAGAGTTTAGATACGCACAGAAGAATTTCAATGCTCAGGCAGTGTTCCGAATCGGTAAATGTGGCCATTTTTTTTATTAAGTTATATATCGAAATTTTTTACACCAAGGTGTCTGTGTCAAAATTGAGGAATATCAAGAACTATGCAGCGAAAAATGTAATTTGAAAACGTTAGACCAGTTTTTGAGCTTTTTCAAAAGTTAAGAGTAGTTACTAAATACGAATTCTGGCCCATTTAGCATATTAATGGCCCCCGTCACGATCATGTCCATAAAGAGTATACTTGATTGCCCGCATCGACCTTACATCCCTATGTGACAATATTGATCATGTATCCTCCTCTCCATTATGATCAATTAATGAGAAACGTGCACGTGAAAAAGGTAGCACACCCAAATATTCAAATCCGATCATGTTAGGGAAAGGTGTGATCACGTACCCTTTTTCCTCATTATCACAGGTGTTGCTATCCACTTGAAATCACAGGGCGACAACTCATAAGTATACTTGTAATTTAAACTCAGAAGTTTATTTTGCAAAATATTTTACAATTATTCAATTATTTTAGTATTGAAAACATATATTTAATATATATTTAATTTTAAATTAATTTTCTGGCGCACGTTTCCGATGTTAAATCAGGATTACAAAATGTAAAGTGTTCACCATAGTTTGAAGTGGTATACCTTCTGCAAGTGCTGACCAAATATCTGTCCAATAAATTGTTCTAAAACTTGGTCACTTTCCTCATAAAATTTCATTTTATTAATGTTGTTTTCTTGTAGCTCTTTACACATCTAGTCCCAACTTTTAAATGACGTATATAAAATTATTTTCTATTTATTGCTTAGAGCAAGAGCCACGCCCTTAAAATGTGTTTAACAATATGGAAACTGGCTTTCTTTAAAACCGGCTTCTTAAAAAATAATTGTCCTTAAAAACTTTCGAGTTTGTGGAAAAACTATATTCTCCATCGTTCTAAAAAATTTTTGTATGTTTATTGGTTAACCAAAATTAAAAAACTATTATTCAAGCTAAGATCTTTTTCGAAAACAATACAAAATTTCCTTTAGAATATAGTTATTATTATCAAAGAAACCTTGAACATCAATCGAAACAGCAACTTTCTTTATTTTCTTAATTTTTAGAACTCTTTGTACTAGGCCGTTTAATACTCTCACGTTAATACTCTCATGTGAGTAAACCTTTTCTCGAACTTTTAAAATTTCGTTCAATGTTTTCCTTTCCACTTTTTATATTATACTCAGTGTTTCAAACGACTTTAAAAATGGTTTATTTTTCAAAGAAGCTTTTTTTATTAGGTGTCCTCTTCCCATTACTTCAATTAGTAATGCTTGGCTGAGGACTTAGGCTACGTCTTGTATTACAAGTAATTATTCTATCAACCGAATGTGCATGCGAATCGAAAAGTTTTCACCACGTGAATTCCCTAAATCTGCATTTGGTTAAGATTGTGTGCTTATTTCATCACAGTTTATCGGTTAACAAATTAGGATATGTGGTGTCACTGTCATTTTATACCCAGGTAGAACATTAATGCCAAACTCATGTAAGGTATAATTCGGTGTATTATCAACATATGAACCGCTGAATGTATTACATTCCAAACGAATTTTATTAAATTTTAATATGTTCACAGTCTGATCTAATCGCTAGGTTGTTGAAGGATGTAGACAACTGTTTGCCTTCCATCAAAAACTACTAGCCAACCGACGGGTCCTTATTAAAGTAAACTGGCTCTCGTATTTCAACTTGAAGCTTATTGTTATTACTTTGGATTTTAAATGTTTTTTCATTGTTATAGTCTTTTAGTTTATTGTAAATAATATCGGTGATGTCATTTAATTTGTATGATTCAGTAGGAATGGTAATAGCACTGTTACCGATATTAAATAGATTATGTTTTTCTTCAATATTTGGAATCGTATATTGCATATTAATTTTATATGTGAAAAAAAAATTGTATTTATAGTGGAGCTATTTCCATTCAAAGATAAAGTAAGTGATCTAGACATATTGAAATCTATTGATAAACTGTGGGATTGTAGGTATCTAACCCAGCTTTTATTGATATCACTGCTTAAATCATAATATATTGATCAAATCATTTTCGTACCTTCCGTTATCCATTTCATCATCCTTGCTTATTTAAAGGAATCCGTGCCTAAAGTCCTAACACATTTGACAAATTTTTACAAATGTGTCATAATTCATATCAGTGTTAATATGATTTCGATACATATACCGCATATTTGAATCACCTCATTTAAACATTATAATAATGTTGGCATTGTGACGAATCAAATGTAATGGTATATGACTTTATGTTTGAAATAAATAGAAACGCTCGATATTTTTACGTCGACCCATACAAAAATAGGATCTTATCTTGTCTTGTATTTCGCAAGCTACGTCATCGAATATAAAATGGATTTATTTTTAGCTTTACTGGGGTCTACTACAACGTCATTATGGGAAAATGTATGACATCCCATTCCTTTTATCGGTTTCATTAATTTCTCCAAGTACTGATATTTGGGTTGATAAACTTTTTGAATACATACAAACATTTTCAAATTTTAGTCCATTTGGACTCTCTATAAAATGTAGCAAATTATTAGTTTTTCCACAATTGGAACGCCCGACAATTAGAGCTCTTATTGTGTTCGGTAAGAAGGTAGATTTTTCTCTTTTTCGTCGTTAATATTTCCGACTACAATTCTTTGTTTTTGGTTTGTTAAACGCATATTTCAGTTCGAGTTGGAGAAACACATCCTGTACTTTCCGAAAAGGTATACGTCTCCTCAGGATTATATCATTAATCAGATGGTTAATGGAAAATAAAATATTCCTAAAATAATGACAATTTGTATTTGGAAATAAAACAATAAAATTTGAGGCTTTCAAAATAAATCAATAAATAAACTTTTTAACTAATGTGCAAAAATACATTACAGATAATGGCTTTCCGTAGACGGTATTTGCTTACTAACTGAGAAGTCACTACATGAATTTCGAAAAATTTAAATTTTATCCCTACATAGTTTGAAAAACGTGAATTGAGTAAAATTAAAAAATACGACGATGATGAGAAGGAGTGGGACGATTTATATTTTACAACTAATGAGAAAAATCTCCAATCTAATCGAAAAATAAATTCGCAATTCCGGTAAAAGTAAGCCCTATAACGAATTCTTTTCACAGAGTAATATAGACGAATTTGTAGAAAACAAAAAAAGGAGACAGAAAAAAGAAGAAGAAGGGGTGACACCTTCACCAATGAAGACAAAAGATGTCGATATGGGTGTATAATTACAATTATAATTATAATGTGTTGGGTAAAGATTATGAACCTTAAGAAAATTGAAAACAAATCATTAACATTGGGGAACGAAAAAGTAAAAATTACAGATAACAATAAAGGAAATTAACTTCGGAAAGCCGAAGGTTGTATACCCTTGCAGTTATGCAAAATATTCAATAATTTTATTAAATTGAATTCGAAATTCTTAAAAATATACAAATTTATATTCCCAATATTATAAGTTAATATGTCAAAAAGCCCCATTGCTATAATTTGGTTTCTATTATTTCCCACCAATTATTTGATCGTTCCTATGACAGCTTTATGATATAGTCGTCCGATTTTGATAAAATTTAATTCGAAATTAGAAACTAATTAAAAAATGTTATTTTCAAGCTTATAAGGTTATATGTTAAAAAACACAGGATATAATTTTTATTTCATAATTTCCTACTAATTTTCCGATCGTTCCTATGAAAGCTATATGATATAGCCGTCCGATTTTGATTAAATGTCAATTGAACTAATTTAAAAATGTTATATCCAAGCTTTAAAAGGTATATCAGACGGACGGACAGGCGGACAGACAGACGGACGGACGGACGGACATGGCTAGATCGACTCGTCTTGTGACGGTGATCAAGAATATATATACTTTATGGGGTCGGAAACGTCTCCTTCATTGCGTTGCAAACTTCTGACTGAAATCATTATACCCTCTGCAAGGGTATAATAAAAAAACATTTTCTAGTGGAATGAGTTGTGATCTGTCTCCTGGTCCGTACTCTCTAATTTTTCTTAATAAACCCAAAAACCATTATGATCAAGATTTAAAAATCTATACAAAAATTATGTTAGAAACAAATTAAATGGAGTAGGCTTTAATCCCAATAACCGAATCAAGGGTTCACGAGCTTACAAATATGGCCATACTATTAAGAAGTTGATGAACATACTTTTTCAATCCTACAACATCTACTCCACTTCAGAAGTCAATTTGGATTAGAAATTTTGGTGGCATCATAAGCAATTAGTTTTTTTTTGCATAAAAGAGAAGTTGCTGAGGAGAGGCTTTTATTTTAATGGGTATAAATAGCAATTGCAAATAAGTTTTACATTTTTAAACATCATGTCTGTCGACAAGTTTGGAAATTTTTCTGTTGATAAGTGTGGGATGCTACAAACGAACGAATTGTTTCTCGATATAACGAATATTTCTTTAAAAAACCTCGTACTCGACGACTTCCTTAAGTTATCTTGCTGAACTCTCTATTTCTGTAGAAAGATTTGCTCGATTAATAGTATTGCATAACAAAATATTAAATGGACTGTAGGAGAGCCTGTAGATTAAAGGCCTAAACCTTATTCTTACGCTGCATGGGTGATACACTGATACTAAATTTCGCCAATCCTACATAAGGAAAGAACAGAAAATTATAAAGGACGTTTCATCGATGAGGACGGTTAGCTAAATGCTCAAAATAAATGTATCCAAAACGGGAAAAAACCGTTAACGATGATCTAATAACAATACAATAACTTATGAGAACAACGGAGAGTTGGGAGAAGATTTAAGAAGAATTATAACTCAAAATATTTGTTGTCGACTCCCAAAAATTACAAGATTAAAAAATAAAATTGAATTGTATAATAAGAGGGCAGCCAGTGATGATCAAACTTATGACAATTTACTAGAAAAGAATAAATACATTAAGGATTACTTATTTAAATATGAAACAAAACCGTTATCATTACCGAAAAAAAAACAATTGAGTTAGAAGTTGATGCTTTTCACCCTATTAGAAGAAGAATAAGTGAGAAATTGTATTTGTAACGAAGGCGACTATTTATAATGGGAGCCATTTTAAAATATAATGATGGATACCGATACCTGTTGACTTTTATAGACAAATTTTCGAAATTTGGTTGGGGTGAGGCATTAACGTCAAAAATTGCTAATGATGTTTCTTAAGCCATGGAAAAATATTTAAATCGGGTCATGAAACACCAAAAAATCTGAAATCTGATGATGGCTCTGAGTTCTCTAATTCAAAATTTAAAGTATTGATGAAAAGTTATTTTAAAAATTTTCGTCGTATGGTTTGGTGTACACCCTTTCTCAAAAACAACTTAATATTTACTAATATGAGTAAAAATTTCCGTCCAATGGTTTGGTGTACATTACTCATCGTTATGTTAACGATATATGCTAAATATGTGCTATATAACATATTCCTTCTAAAGGTTTTTCCTCATATTTTCAAAGCTTACAATTTCATTTCATTAATGATTTTAATATTTCAATGCTTACAATGTCAATTCATTGCTTAACGACCTTTGCCTCCAATTGGGGTCTAAGGCTTCTTTTGGGTGTTATTCTTCTAACTAGGCTTCTAAAGGAAGAATCCACACATACTTCAGATTCCTCATTTTGTGTATCAGCATTATTCCACACTTGGGCACATTTGTGAACCTGATCCGTATTGCCCATCCGTTTTGTGTTATCCTCGGGGGCTCGGATTTGATCGGTGTGTCGCTTTATGATTCTATGGTTGTGAGCAAGATTGTACAACTATGTTCGGGATTTAAACTCTTGTCTATTGTTGCCTGTGACCAAGATGCCATATCTGGATACGTGTAATCCCGAATCTATAGTTTTTGTCCCTAATTAAATGATTCTACACGATTTCCTTTATAACTTAATACGCTTTTTAATTGCTGTTTCAAAATTCTTGAAGTGACTGTGGGTGCCCTCAAGAGATAAAATGTAGTTTTTTGACTTCTATCAATGAAAAGATTTGCTGGGGTTTTTTTCATTGTACAATGAGGTGAATTTCGGTAGTCTGCCAAGAATCTGTTTGTACTGGTTTTTAAACTTCGGTGACATTCCTTATCAATGGAAACTAAATGTATTTTATTAAGACCCTAACGAAAATTGCCTGTCCGTTCGTGGCAGGATGACCTGGAGCGGTTAAAACATGTTTTATTCCATTTATTTCCATGAAAGTTTTAAGCTCCTGCGATGTAAATTGACGACCGTTTCAGTGACCCAAGACATCTATTAATCCATACCTACAAAACATTTATCTTTAATTTTCCACTGTAAAGTTACTTATAATTTGTTCGCTTCGTTTCGAATACTAGTCGAACACAAGTAATGATTTTTGATAGACCCAGCAAAATCACACATGAATTCCCTTCCATACTGAGTCTTCAGGGATCCATGGAACTAAAGCATTTGCTAATCATGTACTCTATGTCCTTGTCTAACCATGGCCACGATAAGTTTCTGTCCAATGTTTTGGTTTTAACAATGACTAAATGCGATCTATGTAAAGATTCAAGAACTTCCTTACGAGGTTTCTTGGGTACATAGTACTATATCCCCACATTAAAAAGCCGTATTTAATTGATAGCTCTGTGTGTTTCTGAATAAAGGGTTGACTTATGTTATGTTGACTTACGAAGTTCACATAACTGCACTTTTCAGTCTGTGTCTGTGTTAATGGAACTTGCGGAATTCTCGATAAACTATCTACCTCATTCACTGATCCCTTGACCAATTCTACACTATAATCAATCCCTGATAAACTTTAAGCCATTTCAGGCAATCCCTTACACTCGCCAAATAGAGTAAGAAGAGGCTTGTGATCAGGACGCAACGTAAATCTGTTGCCCAGTGAATACTGGCGAAGTTTGTTAACGGAAAAGACAATTACTAACGGCTCCTTTTCCACAGTGCTCTAATTTCGTTCACTCGACTAAAGAGCTCGCAAAACAAAAGCTAATGGATTTAAAGAACCATCAACGAACTTGTGTGAAAGAATACCTGCTACTGTTGTATTAACCTCATCTGTGGTTAAAATATTTTCCAATTCTGGATTGAAGTCTGCCAACTCATGATCAGATGCAACATCTTCTTTAATCTGTTGATAGGCATTTTAATATTGATTCGTCCATTCGAACTCTACACCTTTTCTGAGAAGCTGATAAATCGGATGCATTTTCTCTATCTATCTATGAACTTGGAATAGTAGTTTACCACTCCGGTTAATGCGCGAACTTCAGAAACTTTTCTTGGATTTGGTTCATTCAGCACATGTTTTTGCTCAGGCCTTGTCAATATTAAACCCTAAATATGTTATTTTGTTTTTGAAAAACATGCATTTTTTTTGTATACGTGTCTGTCTACATAAGATTTCAAATCTAAACCACTGATGGTTATGTCATCTTGATAAACGACAACATAAGGAATGTTTTAAAGCAAAGATTCCATTGTCTTTTGGAATATGCAGTTTTAATTCCAAGTGGCATACCTACATGTATGCTCCACGTGCATAATGACACAGACTCCAGAGAACTTATTGTATGTTTGAGATAAATCCAGCTTTTTAAAACGTTGGCTACCCCTCCAATTCTTTAAAGCGGTTACGTAAACTCATTAAGATATTTATTAATGGTAACTTTGCAGTCTGAGCAAACCCCCAATACACCATTAGGTTTCAGTATGGGAACTAGAAGGATCCCCCAATCTGAACTATCTACTTGCTTAAACATGCAACATTTGTGCAACAAACTCATCCAGAATCCTTATGGGGTCACAATTATATTTTACAAATGGTTTTTTGATTTCAACTTGGCCGTTTTTATTTCTCGAAATAGATCTACAAGGATCAGGTTATTTGATGCCATTCACTTCAACAGTAAGTGTGTACACTTCCTTTTGGAACTTTAATTAAGATACTGAAAATGCTATTGTTAAAAATTTCGTTATGAGTATTTAGGATTGACCATTCCGTCTGACCTGGTCCTGCTTTCCTCCATCTTACGCGCCTTACTCGCAAACTTGGTCTCCTACAGTAACGCCATCCTTAGTACCACATCCAGGGATATAGTCCAGTCATCCTCGCAAAATCTTTCAAACATCTCGTTGGACATTCCAACGATGAACTTATCTAGAACAAATGCTTCTAGTTGCCGTCCAAAAGTGCAGCTGAGCGCTAGTTTTTTTACTTGCAAACCATGCTGCCACCGATTCTTCAGCGAGTTTACGAGCCGGATGAAATTGCCTGCGTTCGTAGAATGTGATTGCTGACGTTGTATTGGTGTGTAGCATGGCGCATAGTTGTTTGTATGTTTTTCTTGTCGTTAATTCTGAGCTGCAGAGAATTCACGATAGGCTTCCGAGCCAACTGACTTTATTAATGTCGCCTTTTTTGAGTCGTCCAACGTGATCGAAACTTCTGTGAAATGCACCTCTAAACGCTCTAGCCACATCTGCCACGTGAATTCGCTCGGTACGAATTCTGGAAAATTCACAGCCTACATGATGGTGAGCGTCTGCGAGCTTTTGCTTATTTTCAGGCACTTGGTTTTGGTGTTGTACATACAAATTTTCCGTCCTTGTAATACAGGGATGCTATTAACTTTGTAAAATGTGCGTGGTTAACCTTAAAACTTAAGGAATTCGTTTTTCTCGTCGCCAATATGTAATTAATTCCAGCATGGTTTTATTCAAAGCGTGGCTGTTTAGTTCCAAGATCTCTTATGTCGACTACATAGGTATATAGATACCTATATCTAAATATATATACTAAACATGTTCTCTATATTTGCCGCAAATAACTTTTTTATTAAGTTTAACTGTAGTTTTTTTGTGTGCTTTTGATCTAAGCATTATTCTATTGCCATAAAGTGGTATGCCAGTTTATTAAACGTTTTTATAGTGTTAAATTGTAAGATTTCGTGAACTCACTAACTTTGCATTATTGCGCGTAGACTCAACTTGATCTATTCAATAAAAATAAACTTTTGAGCATACCCCTACTCATTCTGTCATTAGTTTACCGTTAAGATCATTTTTAAAAAGACCTAAATGTTTTTGTTAACTCTTTTGAAGTTAAACACATTAATTTTTTCGTCTGAATAGTCCGATGCCTAACATTTTGCTTCAAGATCACTACTAATATCATTATAAAATTCTTCAGTTGTTATTGTATAGATAAATGCATCAGTATAATTTTTCCTAAAACTTTCATTTCATTTATTGATAATTTTCCATTTCGATTAGTCTAATACTGAAAATCCTAAATACATGGGCTTATTAAATAGAACGGACAAGTTCTCAATTGTTATTCCGTAAATAGAATTATTCGTTAGCTTAAAAAAATCTTTTTCAAATTTTTTATTTGTATTTTTGCCTATGAAAAGAATATACATCAATATGATTAATCATCTGAACTCCTCTATGAATCTTTTTCAGCACTAGCCCATTCTGTATATATTTTTGCAAATTCTGTCTGTGGTAGACATTCACTTAAAGTCTTTATATGGTAAAGGTTGTGACATTGCACAACTATACAACCATACACATTCATTAAAAATGAAGACTAATTCAAGAAATCAGAATCTGACAAATATTTGTTATTTGCTTTTGTTTATCTATGACAACATTGAATTAAATAAATTCGAATGATTTTATATCAGCAAGCAATTCAAGTTAAATAATTGTGGCTTTTAACATTGCCTCCCAAGAAAGACCTGGTGTCGTCAAGTGAATAAATTTAGATACAACATTTTCGTAAATTTTCAAAAATGTCTGATAAAGGGAATACATTAGTTTTAAGGTATAATTCTAAATAGCTAAATAGCTTTTGTACTAGAAATTGCATACTACTGTGTGAGAGTCAGTATATTTTTGTATTAGTATTAGCTAAGATATTTTAGCTAAGTCATTCGCCCTAAAATGCAACCTTGCTATTAGCAAGGATCCGATTCTTACACAAAATACCCAAAAATACCACATTTAGGGATTTTATGCATACGTCCACCCTAGACGCCATCATTTCCGCCTCTTTGACTCAAGCTTCTATCGAGATCGGTTCGTTTGCTCCTGGAAAAAAATTGTTTCGTCCGATTGTATCCATATTCCCGCGTGTGGTAATCTTGCTAAAGTTCAGTCACAATCTTGGTGGTAAGATAATTTCCCCGAAGTATTGTCATTATCTGACTGGAATTCTCCAGAAAACAGAAAACCATCCAACCGATTTCCAAGAATTGCGACAGTTTTGCGAACCCTCCCTCTGCGCACAGCAAGGAGCAGGTGCCGCTTTCAGCGGATTCATTTTGAATCCGTGCCACGTCTGGATCAGCGCGACGCCCAGAACCCGCGCCATCACGACGCCATTACCCGCATCAGCAGCGGCAGCCAACCCGCAAGCACAGCAATCCGCGTCAACGGTACGCCGATCGGCCTAAAGGATTTCCACTTCAGCGCCAAGTCTACCCGTAAGCCGTGAGGTGGATCATATTTCCTTGCCACACTGGGATCTACTTCGTAATCTGCAACAGGATCGCCGGTGCATACCCGCGTGAGGTTTCACCTCAGTACGGCATATCCGTTAAGCCATTTAAATTCACTCATATATTCATACTTGTCTTAGCCCACACAATTTTTTTATATATATATATTTACCTATCTACAATCAATTAATTTTTGTTATATATCGGAGTGTTGAATAAGAATCGTTTGCCTTTGAATATTTAATCGTAACCAGCCCAAGTGCCTCTGTATTGGATAAAGAATATTAATTAATCGACTATACAATGTAATCGTAATTTCGTAACGTAATTCAAATATCCTTTTTCATTTTCATTCTTTTTATCGTACATTCAAAAACAATCGTATAGAGAGTTGTTGAACGTAAAGCGCAGCGGTTGTTTAAGGGTGGAGTCTGATGTGACTTCACAGGTAGGGTGGGTATAGAAGGAGGCCATTACCATCTGGGCCTCCATCTTCGATAGGTACACTTTCTCTTCCGAATTTTAACCGTTTGGTTGAAATTTTTATCGTTACCGTCTCTCTGTCTACTACTTTTAGTTCTGTGACACTATTTGTCTACCTTAGCACAATCCCACACCCATCTCCCTGAGCAAACCGGTCAAAACATAGACAGAGGTGTTAGGGTGGACTACGCTCATCGAGTGTGTTCGTTACAGAATTAAATGGCGCCCAACGTGGGGCAAGCCCGATGCCTGTTCAGGCATCTGTCATTTTGACAGCCGAGCTTTCCGAAAATAGTCCAATCCATCCATTTTTGTAGTGTTAGTTTCAGTCGGTATATCATTTTTGACTCGGATTTATGGTGCTCTGGATAGTTTCGGAGCCATACCAGCAGAAATGTTATGCTTTGTTACATGTTTCCTATCAGTTCGGTTATACTCGAACATTATAGTTCAAAACATTCCACTTTGATTATTTGATACTTAGGATTTATAGATCTGATTTAAACTCGGCTCTATACCAGGTTTTCAGTTTTCAAACAATACCTCATTTCCAAAATAAAATCGAGATTTGCTCTAGCTGGATAGATTCGGCTAGTTCCTCTCTTATTTGGTTTGGGTACAAAACACAATTTTATTATAATTAATTCCGCCAACAATTACACTTCATAATTCGTACCTATCGAACATAACACAACCTCCTGCTGCATTACTTCTCAGGTTAAGCCCCTCATATATTTATGATATTATCGCATTCCGTATTTCTCAAAGATTTTTCTCGCCTTGTCATTGTTGATCGCATACCGAACATCTAACTTTTCGCTTTTTATATTCACATTTAATATTCAGTAGTATACAGTCTCTATTTCGAATCCCTTCGAATCATTCGATCAAAGGTATTCTTCTCAGAGTTTAGTTAGTGTATAGGCTAGTTTTAAATCGTGTAAGAATGTCGGTTAGGCACAGCAACGAGAACCTAGTCTTTCTAGGGGAAGATAATACAGTGACGTGCACCCTATGCAGTGGAGTAGTTTTCGATTCGGATTTAATTGAAACTCCGTGTAAGCATTGCTTTCACAAGGATTGTCAACAACAGTGGTTGCAAGACAACGACACTTGTCCAACTTGTTCTCAACCATGTTCTCAGTCGTCTGGATTTATTCCAAATTCCGCTCCGGAAAATCGTATGATGATCAGATCTATGTCTCGCAACGCGCATGACCAGAACAATGCAATCATCACACAGATTCGTAGCCCCAATCTCCAGCAAGAGAATAGACAAATCAATAGTTCGAATACAGCCGAAGACATGGTTCAGCAAAGTATTGTAAATTAAATACACGAATTGGAAGTAACTATAATGAACAAAATGACCAGATGTTTAGTCAATTGAATAGGTCCACATTTGTTGATAACAACACAGCTCAACAGCAAAACGAATTTCGAAACAATTCAGGGCATGTGAACTTCCAAAACAGTCAGGGTCAAAACAGTCAGCGAGTGAGGAACTCTCCTCGAAGCGATCTTTCCGATCTTTCTTTAGATCGTCCTGAAAGGATTTCAAACGTCATTTCAAATTGGCGAATCAAGTTCAGTGCCTCAGCAAACGACATCGCAGTTGAGGATTTCATATACCAAGTTAACTGTCTGACCACTCAAAGCCTGAATGGAAATTTGGAGTTGCTGTCGCAGTTGGCTAACTTGCTCTTTGCAGGACCAGCCTTATCTTTTTACTGGCGTGTCCATAGGGCCGAGGATGTTATGAGCTGGAATGTTTTGTGTAGGCGTTTAAAGGAAAAATACTCGGATCAGATATCAGATCGCGAGATTAAAAGCGCTATGCGTCGTCGTAAGTAGGGTTCAAACGAAACTTTTGATAAGATCGACGCAATGCTTATCATAGCCAATTCCCTTCGAGAGCCTATGCCTGATAGCGAGTTAACTAGCGAAGTGCGTTACAATCTTAAGCCAGACCTAAAAGATGAATTATTGCATGTTGACACCCCTACTTTAGAAACTTTGCGTAAGTCGTCTCATCGCCACGAAGAATTCTATCTTAGCACACGATTCCAGACAGTTCAACGACCCAGTTCCAGCAAACGCTTTGTCAACACTATTCTTTACGAATACGATTCTGAAGATCAGTCAGAAGAAGAAGCTGTGGTCGATGGGGAAGTCTGCGCAATCAAGGCTGCAGAAAAATTCGTATGCTGGAACTGTGACGGAAAAGGTCATAGGTACCATGATTGTCTTAAGCCTCGCCGTATTTTCTGTTACGGCTGTGGCACACCCAAAGTGTATAAGGCCAGTTTCGAAAAATGTAATCGGGTATCGGAAAAAACAAACGTCGATCCGCCGTGCGTATTCACAAATTCTGGATGCGCAAAAGAGCTTTTAATCGTTGTATTGTTTCATCTATCATCCACAAAAAGGATGAAATTCGACCTTTCACAATCCTAGAGACGTTTGGCCTCGAATATTCAGCTCTACTAGACAGCGGTGCTAACAGAAGTGTTATTGGCGGACAACTGGCCAAACAAATAATATCCGACAAACCGTATAGCTAATTCAAAAGTATAGTTCGTACCTCTGACGGCCAAATACAATCCGTGGCTGGCACAAAATCTATCCCCTTGACGTACAAATATATGGAATGAAATTTCGCGTTCCTAATAGAACCTTCAATACAGCAGAGCGTGATATGCGGTATGGATTTTTGGGAAACATTTGGTATTTTCATCCAACATTCCTTTTTAGTCAATGAAATCGATTGCAATCCCGTTGACGACTTCTCTCACATGTGCTTGTCAGACTTACAAAAAGCTAAATTGCAGAAGGTGATCGATTTCTTTCCATCAGAGTGAGGGCTTAGGTTTGATAGAACACAACATTGACACATCTACCGCAAAGCCAATTAAGCAAAGGTTTTATCCTTTATCGTCAGCTAAGGAAAAACTTTTGTGTGTCGAAATCGATCGCATGATTGAAATGGACGTCGTAGAAGAGGCTCCATCATCGCCTTGATCTTCACCGGTTACATTGCACGTAAAACCTGGCAAGGTTCGCTTTTGTCTCGACGCGCGGAAACTTAATACAGTTACCATGAAGGATGTTTATCCGATTCCTATAATGGATGGTCTGCTTAGTCGTCTCCTGCCAGTCCATTGCATTTCCAAAATAGACCTCAAGGATGCATTTTGGTAATTCTGCCTGGATCAAGAATCCCGTGCGAAAACAGCGTTTACGGTACCGAACCGCCCGAAGTACCAGTTCAAAAGGATGCCATTTGGTTTAACCAATGCTCCACAAACCATGTGCCGTTTGATAGGCTTTGTAATTCCGTATCAGTTGAAGTCGCACGTGCTAGTCTACCTTGATGACCTTTTGGTGTTGTCCAACACGTTCGAAGATCATCTTTTACATCTATCTGAGGTAGCCACACAGCTAAGAAAAGCAGGCTTAACAATAAACGTCCAGAAGAGTCAGTTCTGTTTGAAACAGGTAGATTACTTGGGTTATCTGGTAGGCGAAGGAACCATCAAAGTGAATCCCAACAAGATCAGCGCTGTCAGTGAATTCCCGGTTCCCAAAACTCAGAAACAGCTGAGAAGATTTCTTGGTATGACTGGTTGGTACCAGCGCTTCATATCTAACTACTCTTCAGTCATATCCCATCTAACAGAGTTGCTACGGGGAAAATCCATTTAACGGAATGAACTTGCTCAAGTAGCCTTCGAACACATCAAAGCCAGGTTATGTTCCGCCCCATGCCTTGTTCACCCCAACTACGAGAAACCGTTCATTCTACAGTGCGATGCGTCACTACATGGTATTGGTGCAGTTCTAGCCCAATGTGACGAGTCTGGTTGCGAACGACCAATAGCGTTCATGTCCAAAAAGCTTAACAAAGCCCAACGTAACTATACAGTTACAGAACTCGAGTGCATGACTGTAGTTTTGGCAATAAAAAAGTTCAGTATGTATATAGATGGACATTCCTTCAAAGTAGTCACTGACCACTCCAGTCTCCGTTGGCTTATGAAGCAATCGGATCTAAGCGGTAGGCTGGCCAGATGGGCTATCAAGCTGCAGGGTTACTGCTTTGAAATCGAGCATCGTAAAGGAAGTGAAAATGTCGCAGCGGATGCCCTATCCCGTTCCTTGGAGGATGCTGATGAAGTGGCTGCGATAACTCTTGAAGTTCATCCTGAAATTGATCTCGCATCAGATGCCTTTCAATCGGAACAATATTCGATATACACTCCGGAAAAAATTTTCATCCTCAGACCTACCAGACTTTCAAGTAGTCGATGATTTCATTTCACCGTACAGCATATCCCAGTTCAATTGACACTTCACCAGACGATTGTTGGAAACTGTTCGTACCCGAGCCATTGCGTCAAAATGTCATCAGCGCCGCCCATGATCAGCCATCTTCAGCACATTGTGGAATGCCTAAATGCCTGGAGCGTATCCGACGTCCTTTCTACTGGCCAAACATGGTAATTAACGTGAGGGACTACATCCGAAACTGCGAAACGTGTCAGACCACAAAGTACCCCACACGCTTTTTGAAACCACCCTTGGGCACTCAAGTCCATACCGAAAGGATATTCCAACGGCTGTACACGGATTTCATTGGCCCATTCCCGCGTTCCAAATCTGGCAACATAGGAATATTGATTATCCTTGATCACTTCTCGAAATTCACTTTTCTAAAGCCAGTGAAAAAGTTCACAACGAAAGTGATAATCAATATACTGCGCGATGAAATTTTCCCTTGTTTTGGAGTGCCTGATTCAGTCGTGAGTGACAACGGCACTCAGTTTAAAAGCCGACTTACTTTCAAAATATGGCGTTCGACACATGTTCACAGGTGCGTATGCTCCGCAGTCCAACGCAGCGGAGAGAGTCAACCGCTCAATCAACGCGGCTTTATGAGCTTGCATCCGTTCGGACCAGCGCGAATGGGATGTCTTTCTCAGGAGCATTAATTGCTCACTTCGTAACTTCATACATCAGTCCATCGGTATATCACCGTACCAGGTTGTATTCGGCCAACACATGATCTCACACGGCCAGGACTATAAGTTGTTGCGTAAGTTAGGCATACTCGCCGAGGGTGGTATCAACCTTTCAAGGACTGATGAGAGTTAGAAAATTCGAGCAAGCATCCACAAACATCTGACCAAAGCTTATGAGACGAACCAGCGTACCTATAACCTTCGCACAAGACCCCGATGTTTTGAGGTAGGTCAAGAAGTGATAAAACGTAACTTTGCATTAAGCAACGCTGCCAACAGTCAATATATGTCCTGGAAGACGTGCACGGAAAGGAGCTTGGTAAATTCCATGCCAAGGACATTTGGTAATCCCTCCTGACTCTTATTTCAGTTTCTATTGTTAGTCGCAGGAACTAAAATCGAAACTGTGGTTGTGAGAGTCAGTATATTTTTCCCCAAGTATTAGCTAAGATATTTTAGCTAAGTCATTCGCCCTAAAATGCAACCTTGCTATTAGCAAGGATCCGATTCTTACACAAAATACCCAAAAATACCACATTTAGGGATTTTATGCATACGTCCACCCTAGACGCCATCATTTCCGCCTCTTTGACTCAAGCTTCTATCGAGATCGGTTCGTTTGCTCCTGGAAAAAAATTGTTTCGTCCGATTGTATCCATATTCCCGCGTGTGGTAATCTTGCTAAAGTTCAGTCACAATCTTGGTGGTAAGATAATTTCCCCGAAGTATTGTCATTATCTGACTGGAATTCTCCAGAAAACAGAAAACCATCCAACCGATTTCCAAGAATTGCGACAGTTTTGCGAACCCTCCCTCTGCGCACAGCAAGGAGCAGGTGCCGCTTTCAGCGGATTCATTTTGAATCCGTGCCACGTCTGGATCAGCGCGACGCCCAGAACCCGCGCCATCACGACGCCATTACCCGCATCAGCAGCGGCAGCCAACCCGCAAGCACAGCAATCCGCGTCAACGGTACGCCGATCGGCCTAAAGGATTTCCACTTCAGCGCCAAGTCTACCCGTAAGCCGTGAGGTGGATCATATTTCCTTGCCACACTGGGATCTACTTCGTAATCTGCAACAGGATCGCCGGTGCATACCCGCGTGAGGTTTCACCTCAGTACGGCATATCCGTTAAGCCATTTAAATTCACTCATATATTCATACTTGTCTTAGCCCACACAATTTTTTTATATATATATATTTACCTATCTACAATCAATTAATTTTTGTTATATATCGGAGTGTTGAATAAGAATCGTTTGCCTTTGAATATTTAATCGTAACCAGCCCAAGTGCCTCTGTATTGGATAAAGAATATTAATTAATCGACTATACAATGTAATCGTAATTTCGTAACGTAATTCAAATATCCTTTTTCATTTTCATTCTTTTTATCGTACATTCAAAAACAATCGTATAGAGAGTTGTTGAACGTAAAGCGCAGCGGTTGTTTAAGGGTGGAGTCTGATGTGACTTCACAGGTAGGGTGGGTATAGAAGGAGGCCATTACCATCTGGGCCTCCATCTTCGATAGGTACACTTTCTCTTCCGAATTTTAACCGTTTGGTTGAAATTTTTATCGTTACCGTCTCTCTGTCTACTACTTTTAGTTCTGTGACACTATTTGTCTACCTTAGCACAATCCCACACCCATCTCCCTGAGCAAACCGGTCAAAACATAGACAGAGGTGTTAGGGTGGACTACGCTCATCGAGTGTGTTCGTTACAGAATTAAATGGCGCCCAACGTGGGGCAAGCCCGATGCCTGTTCAGGCATCTGTCATTTTGACAGCCGAGCTTTCCGAAAATAGTCCAATCCATCCATTTTTGTAGTGTTAGTTTCAGTCGGTATATCATTTTTGACTCGGATTTATGGTGCTCTGGATAGTTTCGGAGCCATACCAGCAGAAATGTTATGCTTTGTTACATGTTTCCTATCAGTTCGGTTATACTCGAACATTATAGTTCAAAACATTCCACTTTGATTATTTGATACTTAGGATTTATAGATCTGATTTAAACTCGGCTCTATACCAGGTTTTCAGTTTTCAAACAATACCTCATTTCCAAAATAAAATCGAGATTTGCTCTAGCTGGATAGATTCGGCTAGTTCCTCTCTTATTTGGTTTGGGTACAAAACACAATTTTATTATAATTAATTCCGCCAACAATTACACTTCATAATTCGTACCTATCGAACATAACCCAACCTCCTGCTGCATTACTTCTCAGGTTAAGCCCCTCATATATTTATGATATTATCGCATTCCGTATTTCTCAAAGATTTTTCTCGCCTTGTCATTGTTGATCGCATACCGAACATCTAACTTTTCGCTTTTTATATTCACATTTAATATTCAGTAGTATACAGTCTCTATTTCGAATCCCTTCGAATCATTCGATCAAAGGTATTCTTCTCAGAGTTTAGTTAGTGTATAGGCTAGTTTTAAATCGTGTAAGAATGTCGGTTAGGCACAGCAACGAGAACCTAGTCTTTCTAGGGGAAGATAATACAGTGACGTGCACCCTATGCAGTGGAGTAGTTTTCGATTCGGATTTAATTGAAACTCCGTGTAAGCATTGCTTTCACAAGGATTGTCAACAACAGTGGTTGCAAGACAACGACACTTGTCCAACTTGTTCTCAACCATGTTCTCAGTCGTCTGGATTTATTCCAAATTCCGCTCCGGAAAATCGTATGATGATCAGATCTATGTCTCGCAACGTGCATGACCAGAACAATGCAATCATCACACAGATTCGTAGCCCCAATCTCCAGCAAGAGAATAGACAAATCAATAGTTCGAATACAGCCGAAGACATGGTTCAGCAAAGTATTGTAAATTAAATACACGAATTGGAAGTAACTATAATGAACAAAATGACCAGATGTTTAGTCAATTGAATAGGTCCACATTTGTTGATAACAACACAGCTCAACAGCAAAACGAATTTCGAAACAATTCAGGGCATGTGAACTTCCAAAACAGTCAGGGTCAAAACAGTCAGCGAGTGAGGAACTCTCCTCGAAGCGATCTTTCCGATCTTTCTTTAGATCGTCCTGAAAGGATTTCAAACGTCATTTCAAATTGGCGAATCAAGTTCAGTGCCTCAGCTAACGACATCGCAGTTGAGGATTTCATATACCAAGTTAACTGTCTGACCACTCAAAGCCTGAATGGAAATTTGGAGTTGCTGTCGCAGTTGGCTAACTTGCTCTTTGCAGGACCAGCCTTATCTTTTTACTGGCGTGTCCATAGGGCCGAGGATGTTATGAGCTGGAATGTTTTGTGTAGGCGTTTAAAGGAAAAATACTCGGATCAGATCTCAGATCGCGAGATTAAAAGCGCTATGCGTCGTCGTAAGTAGGGTTCAAACGAAACTTTTGATAAGATCGACGCAATGCTTATCATAGCCAATTCCCTTCGAGAGCCTATGCCTGATAGCGAGTTAACTAGCGAAGTGCGTTACAATCTTAAGCCAGACCTAAAAGATGAATTATTGCATGTTGACACCCCTACTTTAGAAACTTTGCGTAAGTCGTCTCATCGCCACGAAGAATTCTATCTTAGCACACGATTCCAGACAGTTCAACGACCCAGTTCCAGCAAACGCTTTGTCAACACTATTCTTTACGAATACGATTCTGAAGATCAGTCAGAAGAAGAAGCTGTGGTCGATGGGGAAGTCTGCGCAATCAAGGCTGCAGAAAAATTCGTATGCTGGAACTGTGACGGAAAAGGTCATAGGTACCATGATTGTCTTAAGCCTCGCCGTATTTTCTGTTACGGCTGTGGCACACCCAAAGTGTATAAGGCCAGTTTCGAAAAATGTTATCGGGTATCGGAAAAAACAAACGTCGATCCGCCGTGCGTATTCACAAATTCTGGATGCGCAAAAGAGCTTTTAATCGTTGTATTGTTTCATCTATCATCCACAAAAAGGATGAAATTCGACCTTTCACAATCCTAGAGACGTTTGGCCTCGAATATTCAGCTCTACTAGACAGCGGTGCTAACAGAAGTGTTATTGGCGGACAACTGGCCAAACAAATAATATCCGACAAACCGTATAGCTAATTCAAAAGTATAGTTCGTACCTCTGACGGCCAAATACAATCCGTGGCTGGCACAAAATCTATCCCCTTGACGTACAAATATATGGAATGAAATTTCGCGTTCCTAATAGAACCTTCAATACAGCAGAGCGTGATATGCGGTATGGATTTTTGGGAAACATTTGGTATTTTCATCCAACATTCCTTTTTAGTCAATGAAATCGATTGCAATCCCGTTGACGACTTCTCTCACATGTGCTTGTCAGACTTACAAAAAGCTAAATTGCAGAAGGTGATCGATTTCTTTCCATCATTCGAGAGTGAGGGCTTAGGTTTGATAGAACACAACATTGACACATCTACCGCAAAGCCAATTAAGCAAAGGTTTTATCCTTTATCGTCAGCTAAGGAAAAACTTTTGTGTGTCGAAATCGATCGCATGATTGAAATGGACGTCATAGAAGAGGCTCCATCATCGCCTTGATCTTCACCGGTTACATTGCACGTAAAACCTGGCAAGGTTCGCTTTTGTCTCGACGCGCGGAAACTTAATACAGTTACCATGAAGGATGTTTATCCGATTCCTATAATGGATGGTCTGCTTAGTCGTCTCCTGCCAGTCCATTGCATTTCCAAAATAGACCTCAAGGATGCATTTTGGTAATTCTGCCTGGATCAAGAATCCCGTGCGAAAACAGCGTTTACGGTACCGAACCGCCCGAAGTACCAGTTCAAAAGGATGCCATTTGGTTTAACCAATGCTCCACAAACCATGTGCCGTTTGATAGGCTTTGTAATTCCGTATCAGTTGAAGTCGCACGTGCTAGTCTACCTTGATGACCTTTTGGTGTTGTCCAACACGTTCGAAGATCATCTTTTACATCTATCTGAGGTAGCCACACAGCTAAGAAAAGCAGGCTTAACAATAAACGTCCAGAAGAGTCAGTTCTGTTTGAAACAGGTAGATTACTTGGGTTATCTGGTAGGCGAAGGAACCATCAAAGTGAATCCCAACAAGATCAGCGCTGTCAGTGAATTCCCGGTTCCCAAAACTCAGAAACAGCTGAGAAGATTTCTTGGTATGACTGGTTGGTACCAGCGCTTCATATCTAACTACTCTTCAGTCATATCCCATCTAACAGAGTTGCTACGGGGAAAATCCATTTAACGGAATGAACTTGCTCAAGTAGCCTTCGAACACATCAAAGCCAGGTTATGTTCCGCCCCATGCCTTGTTCACCCCAACTACGAGAAACCGTTCATTCTACAGTGCGATGCGTCACTACATGGTATTGGTGCAGTTCTAGCCCAATGTGACGAGTCTGGTTGCGAACGACCAATAGCGTTCATGTCCAAAAAGCTTAACAAAGCCCAACGTAACTATACAGTTACAGAACTCGAGTGCATGACTGTAGTTTTGGCAATAAAAAAGTTCAGTATGTATATAGATGGACATTCCTTCAAAGTAGTCACTGACCACTCCAGTCTCCGTTGGCTTATGAAGCAATCGGATCTAAGCGGTAGGCTGGCCAGATGGGCTATCAAGCTGCAGGGTTACTGCTTTGAAATCGAGCATCGTAAAGGAAGTGAAAATGTCGCAGCGGATGCCCTATCCCGTTCCTTGGAGGATGCTGATGAAGTGGCTGCGATAACTCTTGAAGTTCATCCTGAAATTGATCTCGCATCAGATGCCTTTCAATCGGAACAATATTCGATATACACTCCGGAAAAAATTTTCATCCTCAGACCTACCAGACTTTCAAGTAGTCGATGATTTCATTTCACCGTACAGCATATCCCAGTTCAATTGACACTTCACCAGACGATTGTTGGAAACTGTTCGTACCCGAGCCATTGCGTCAAAATGTCATCAGCGCCGCCCATGATCAGCCATCTTCAGCACATTGTGGAATGCCTAAATGCCTGGAGCGTATCCGACGTCCTTTCTACTGGCCAAACATGGTAATTAACGTGAGGGACTACATCCGAAACTGCGAAACGTGTCAGACCACAAAGTACCCCACACGCTTTTTGAAACCACCCTTGGGCACTCAAGTCCATACCGAAAGGATATTCCAACGGCTGTACACGGATTTCATTGGCCCATTCCCGCGTTCCAAATCTGGCAACATAGGAATATTGATTATCCTTGATCACTTCTCGAAATTCACTTTTCTAAAGCCAGTGAAAAAGTTCACAACGAAAGTGATAATCAATATACTGCGCGATGAAATTTTCCCTTGTTTTGGAGTGCCTGATTCAGTCGTGAGTGACAACGGCACTCAGTTTAAAAGCCGACTTACTTTCAAAATATGGCGTTCGACACATGTTCACAGGTGCGTATGCTCCGCAGTCCAACGCAGCGGAGAGAGTCAACCGCTCAATCAACGCGGCTTTATGAGCTTGCATCCGTTCGGACCAGCGCGAATGGGATGTCTTTCTCAGGAGCATTAATTGCTCACTTCGTAACTTCATACATCAGTCCATCGGTATATCACCGTACCAGGTTGTATTCGGCCAACACATGATCTCACACGGCCAGGACTATAAGTTGTTGCGTAAGTTAGGCATACTTGCCGAGGGTGGTATCAACCTTTCAAGGACTGATGAGAGTTAGAAAATTCGAGCAAGCATCCACAAACATCTGACCAAAGCTTATGAGACGAACCAGCGTACCTATAACCTTCGCACAAGACCCCGATGTTTTGAGGTAGGTCAAGAAGTGATAAAACGTAACTTTGCATTAAGCAACGCTGCCAACAGTTAATATATGTCCTGGAAGACGTGCACGGAAAGGAGCTTGGTAAATTCCATGCCAAGGACATTTGGTAATCCCTCCTGACTCTTATTTCAGTTTCTATTGTTAGTCGCAGGGACTAAAATCGAAACTGTGGTTGTGAGAGTCAGTATATTTTTCCCCAAGTATTAGCTAAGATATTTTAGCTAAGTCATTCGCCCTAAAATGCAACCTTGCTATTAGCAAGGATCCGATTCTTACACAAAATACCCAAAAATACCACATTTAGGGATTTTATGCATACGTCCACCCTAGACGCCATCATTTCCGCCTCTTTGACTCAAGCTTCTATCGAGATCGGTTCGTTTGCTCCTGGAAAAAAATTGTTTCGTCCGATTGTATCCATATTCCCGCGTGTGGTAATCTTGCTAAAGTTCAGTCACAATCTTGGTGGTAAGATAATTTCCCCGAAGTATTGTCATTATCTGACTGGAATTCTCCAGAAAACAGAAAACCATCCAACCGATTTCCAAGAATTGCGACAGTTTTGCGAACCCTCCCTCTGCGCACAGCAAGGAGCAGGTGCCGCTTTCAGCGGATTCATTTTGAATCCGTGCCACGTCTGGATCAGCGCGACGCCCAGAACCCGCGCCATCACGACGCCATTACCCGCATCAGCAGCGGCAGCCAACCCGCAAGCACAGCAATCCGCGTCAACGGTACGCCGATCGGCCTAAAGGATTTCCACTTCAGCGCCAAGTCTACCCGTAAGCCGTGAGGTGGATCACATTTCCTTGCCACACTGGGATCTACTTCGTAATCTGCAACAGGATCGCCGGTGCATACCCGCGTGAGGTTTCACCTCAGTACGGCATATCCGTTAAGCCATTTAAATTCACTCATATATTCATACTTGTCTTAGCCCACACAATTTTCTTATATATATATATATTTACCTATCTACAATCAATTAATTTTTGTTATATATATATATAGCAACTATCATAAACTTCCTTAAAAAAACAAATTTGTATAATCTAATCTAAAATCAAAATGTAAAATATCACTAAATTAAGTTCAATAATACGTAGTCGAAGGCCCCGCAGCTAAAACTACAACCCCCTATGTTAGTTTTAGTTTTAAAAACTTTACTATCAGCTTTAATAAATAAATAAATAAATAAATAAATATCGGAGTGTTAAATAAGAATCGTTTGCCTTTGAATATTTAATCGTAACCAACCCAAGTGGCTTTGTATTGAATAAAGAATATTAATTAATCGACGTAATTTCGTAACGTAATTCAAATATCCTTTTTCATTTTCTTTTTTTTTATCGTACATTCAAAAACAATCGTATAGAGAGTTGTTGAACGTAAATAACGTTTAGTCTTAAGACCTAGTGTTAGGATTATTAGCATTAAGAACCATGAACCAATTTATCGTTTTTGCGGAATTAAATATGAGGTTTAATATGAATTAAGTTGTCATCTTTTGAGGGCACCTTTTGAGAATGTAGCGCATAGGTTGTTTAAGGGTGGAGTCTGATGTGACTTCACAGGTAGGGTGGGTATAGAAGGAGGCCATTATCATCTGGGCCTCCATCTTCGATAGGTACACTTGCTCTTCTGAATTTTAACCGTTGGGTTGAAATTTTTATCGTTACCGTCTCTCTGTCTACTACTTTTAGTTCTGTGACACTATTTGTCTATCTTAGCACAATCCCACACCCATCTCCCTGAGCAAACCGGTCAAAACGTAGACAGAGGTGTTAGGGTGGACTGCGCTCATCGAGTGTGTTCGTTATAACTGACACAACACATTTTAATAAGTTTTGAATTTCGAATAGGAACGATCGAAAATTGCTGGGAAAATAATAAAAAAAAATAAAAAATAAAACAAATTATAGCTTTGGAGTTTTTTGAAATATTATCTTATAATATCATATTTCATGTCTCTTAGACTTTTGAATTAAATTTAATAAAAATCGGACGGCTCTAACATTAGCTGGCAAAGAACTGGTCGGAGAAAAATGAAATAACACAAAGATATACACACTTCGGCTTGCCAAAGTCAACTTCCCTTACTGTTATTAATAACATTCAAACGGGATTTTTTACATCAATGAGTCGTATGTAAAATAATGGCAAATCCCAAAAACTATACAGCTTAAAATTTTATTTGAAATCGTTAGAGCCGTTTTTGAGCAATCAGAAAAATATCTTTAAAAAATCGGAAAAAAACGATTGCCCAAAATATTGAAACGATGGTGTCTAACAAGTCATGTATAAAGTACGTAAATAGTATTTCGAAATACCTTTTTAACGACATATAACACATTCTTGAAGCATTAGTAGTTAGGAAGCTATGGGTGTATGTATATTTGGATAAGTTGGCATTCCTAGATAGGATATATCCCTTAGTAACTAGCATAAATAGCCCAGATGTAATAGTTCACTTTTGCAAGGATTCGATCTTCGCCCGATTACCAAAAATAAAATTTTTATGGATTTTGTAGATTTGGTGCATTCTACGTTTACTCTCGACGCCATGATTTCCTCTTATTTGTCGCAAGCTTCTCCCGAGTTCGGTTCGTAACGTGTTACATATTTAACTCAACAATTTTTAATCATTTTTTTTCTATGAATTCTTTTGACATGTACAACCTGGTTTCATCCCCGATATTGGTGTAACGAAATATTTACAGAATCAATCAATCAACTAAATTTTCCTGGACCAGTGTTCTAAACTGGTAAATGTGGCCAGTTTTTTTGATTAATAAAATTAACTTTTTTAACTTTTAGAGCAATCACAAAAAATGGTTAAAAAATTAGTAAAATAAAATTTTTTGCACATAAATTCAAATACAAATCATGTTAAAAATACGTAATTAGTATTTCGAAATAACTTTCAAAGGACTTATAAGCATGAAGATTGAATGGTTTGTAAATTAAGTTAGCAAGTTTTTTCAAAGAGGTAAAACTAAAGTTTCTAATATTAAGCTGCCTAACATCATCTAAAATTTTAATAGAGTTTGGATACGAACAGAAAAAGTTCAATGCTCAGGCAGAGCTCTAATCTGGTAAACATGGCCGGCAAAGTGTCGAAAAATTAATTTTAAATCGTTAGAGGCGTTTTCGCAAAATCACAAAGAGGATGAAAAAATTGCAATAAAAAACTTTTCGCAATAATTTTTACACGACAAATTATGTTTGAAAGACCTAAATGTATTTTGAAGCTTTGTAGTTCGCAAGATAAGGGTATATGAATTTTAGCTATTTATAGTTTTTTCTTGCCAAACTAGCTCATTTTTCCAAAAGTGGTAAAACTAAAGTTTCTTGTATTAAGCTGCCTAACATCATCTACAATTTCGAATAGAGTCTGAATACGCACAGAAAAAGTTCCATGCTCAGGCATGGTATTCGTTGCCGTTTTTTTTTATTAATAAATTTCAACAGGAAATTGTTGTAGTGAAGAATCTCAGGATATATACATTTTAAAATTTACTTTGAAAACCTTGAGCAATTCAAAATAAGCTTTAAAAATCTGAATAAAAAACATTGTTCACGCCAAAATGGGCTTTTAATATCTGGAGCTAGTGTAGAGCAAAAGTTCAAACCGATTTCTCCATTTTCCTTGCTCGCACTGCACTCTCTTCATCTCTTCCTTAAGTCTCTGTTTCGCTCTAAAGCTCCTAAACAGTTCATATTTACAAGTGTACGAATAAACACCCAAGCACGTCGGGCAAAAACCTGAAAAGTACCCCAGTGTTTTTCGCACCCTTTTTTCAGGGCTCTGCCATATTTCCAGCGATTAAGAAACTGCGCCCCAAAATTTTGGTTCTTCGAGCTTCTCTCCTGGAGCTTCTTTGCATTTTGCCCAGCATCAGCTTTGGTTCGATCCGCTACAGATAAGTTACACTTATAATTATTTTTTCCGGTCAGCCCGTTTTTCGAACCACATTTCAATATAATAATAATAATTTTCTTTATGATTTCTTTGTCTAAATCCAAAAGTGATTAATCCGCCGCAATGGCTTATAATATATGTATTTCAATTCCGTTTGTTGCCCACAAGTGTATAAATTATTTAATTTGATTTATATCAATAAAATAGTCGATGACTTTTACGCCTGAAATTTAGAAACTTTTCGTATAATTAAAAGGTGGAGTTTTTTTTTAATGATTATTTATTAACAGTGCCGAAGTGCCTCTGTTCAAAATTGAATAAGAACTGAAACATAAAATCAAACAAGACAATCCCGCAACTTATGGATACGAGATCGTTTCATAGCGGCCACGCAAATATGTCGTAGTTGCCGGCTATGCGACGACAAATGTTTTTTCAGCTATTTGGCCAGTATCGTATTCCGTCAGCGAACTCAGACCGTTTGTTTGTCTTAACTACTCCCCCCCTCGAGGTTAAGGCCGCCCTCGGCCGACCCTATCTCCGCAACGACGTCCCTCAGCCGCTTTGTAGACCTTCTCGCAGTGATGATGCGCCGACAGGTGAGGCCGACACAGATGAGCGCGCAACATACAGCCGCCACGGAGAACGCCACGTTGTAGATGCGATGCGTTCCGGCTTCTTACTTGAATTTCTCGATCTCCAGGTTTCGTTCATTTAATCGATGAAGGAACGGCAGGCTCAGAATATCTTGGCTGGCGGTGATATTCAAGATAGGGAAGTTGGCGATCCCAGGGACTTTACTCTGGGCGTTGTTGTGGTTGACGAATAGAGTCCCGTTGATTATGGCTCTGTCGTTGAAGGTGATGTGCGTGCCCAGCACTCTGATCTCGGTACCGTTGTCGACTTGAATCATTGCTGGATTATCGTTGACTATGAGAATCCCCTCGTCTACCTTGGTGATCGCCTCCTGGTCGCTAGGCTGAATCTCGCAATGTGCCGTGCCCCCTGCGTGTATTTCCCTTGCGCATGAGGTCTCTCTCGCCAAGCGACAAAATGTGGCCCCCGGCGAGACGGTGCAGCTCTCAAGATTATGAGTTTCTCCTTCACAATCGGCTATGACGTTGTCCGGCATTCTCAGAATGAAGTTTTTATGGGCGACAGGGTAATAGTTATTTTTCTACAGGAAAATTTGACTTTGGGGAATTTAATAATAAAGTGCAATGAGTTAGGGGACTGAAGAACTTTTACGGACGAGACAGACATAAGGTCACCTATCGGAGTGTTGGTGGGTTCCTCTAACCAAATTGATTTCAAGTCTGCGTGATCTAAAATGTTAGGGCTAACTATGTTAGCTTTCGCAAGTGAAATAGCCAACATTAAATTTTGCAACTCCATCGACAACATTCTATTTCTAGCCAACAAAGTTTCATATAGGTGACTTGATTCGATTTGTGAATTTTGAGTTACTTTTAAAATTTGGTTGACTGTGGAGGTTAGTTTATTAATTTGGTCCTGAACTCTAGTATTTATTTTTATTTGTCTATTGTTGGAGTTTATCAGTTGCATCTCTGTGAACCTAGTCCTTTCTAAATCACCTGCATCAGGTGTACCTGCCACAACCTTTAGTATGGACCCTAGAAAGTCTATGCTTCTCGCGACCTGGTGGTGCGTACCCAAGGCCTCTAGCAAGTCCAGCAGATGCACCGTATCTACGACCAGGAGCTTCTTCATGTGAGACTGTGGAAAAACGTCAATGAGCTTGACTGTCTCTTCTACAACTCATTCGTACTCCGACAGGTTCGCGGAATGTTTTACATAAGCATACTCTTCCCAAACCAGAACTTGCCCATCTATGATGGGGATGTACTTGGCGTGCGAGTAGTCGGTGTTGTGCGCCGAAGCCAGCGACAAAGAAAAGACAAATATGATTTCAAACCTGTAGGGTGAAATGTGTGTTCTATTATTACTTTAGTTTTTTTTTCTTTTTTAGATTGAAAGAAACTTATGCCAAGGTGGCTAAACATAAATGCGCCTAGTGGCTGACAAAACTATTACTAACTAATACTAGTGTGCCTAGTGGCCAAAAAAGTAGGTGCCTAGTGGCTTAAAAAATATAAATGCCTAGTGGCTAAAAAAAAGGAGAAGAAAGGGGGTCATTTTATGTTGTCTTTATGGACCACCCTCCTCTTAATTAGGACCGTGGTCCCCAGGTCCGCTTCTACCGCTCTTTCTTCGCACAATGGCGTCAGCTTGTTTTCCAGCCTTCTGTTGGACTTAACTAATACTTTCTCGCCAACTTCAAAGACTCTATTCTGCCGCGACGCATTCTCTCTGCTTCTTAGCGCGTTTTGAGCGTTTATTATTTTGCTTTGGATCTGATCTTGCGGTTCGTCTGAACGCGCCTGAACTACATCGACTGGCTTTCTGTTGGTAACAGAGTGTATTGACTTATTGTACTCCGTTGCCGCCAACAAAATGACTTCTACTGTGTCACTTATTTTCCTGTCGATTTTTAGACACCTAGCAAGCTCTAGCAAGGTACTATGAAATCGCTCTACCTGCCCATTCGAAACACTGTGCAACGGTGGAGCATTCGCAATGTTGACTCCGAAACTGTTGGTCAGCCTTGTTGAGATTGTCTGTGAGTTCAATGAGGGCTCATTGTCACAGTAGATTGTCTTAGCCTTTGGGAAGAAATTCATCAATTGAAAAATTGCTGGCTTCAGATCTTCAAAGGTTCTCGAAGGGATGGGCTGAACTACAGCGAACTTGGAGAACTTGTCGACGCAAGTGAGGAAGAATTTCTTATCAGTGGAAAAGATGTCTATGTGTAACATCTCCCCCGTATGGGAAGGGATTGGCGTTTCGCCTAGTTCCTGTTTCTTTGGGTGTCTGTCGTATTTGGCTCTGCGACACACCTTACAATTCAATGTTATCTCGTTCGCGAGATTTGTCATTTTGGGGAAATAATAGTCTGTTAAGACCTGCATGACGTTCTCTTGTGCAGCCTTGTGGGCGCGATTATGTTCATCCGTCAAGATTTCCCTTCTCTCATTGATATCGAAGATGTCGGCAACTATCTTCTTGCAATGTTGGAATTTCGTTGCTGGGAATGTTCGAACCAGTTCATCTCGAATCTGGGCGAGGGTGTGGAGGTCGCAATGGATCGCGTTGACCACTTTGGGGTTAACTGCAACCTTAATTTCCCTAAATAAAGATTACCTGTCAACGAAATGAAGAGTATGTCGAGTTTTTTCTCGGAACAATATGATTCTCCTAGTTAAAAGGTACCTTGCCTCCTCAATCACGATCTGATTTTTAAAGCAATTTATTGGCTTATCGGTGGTCTCGATGGTGTAAGTGGCGGAAGCTTCGTTATGTATCGTAGCGACATCAGAGATTGGAGTGTTGTCTACAAGGGAATTCACGTTTTGCCGTGACAATGCATCAGCTACGTGGTTTTCTTTCCCGGGTTTGTAGAATAATCGGGCGCCGGTCTCGTCGATCCGGGCTTTCCAACGCTTTATCTTTGCATTGGGGTTACCCTGGTCTGTGTAGACATTGATTTCTCTTGCTCCGTATATGTATTGACGAAGCTTTGCTAAGGCCCATACAATTGCTAGGAGTTCACGCTCGTTAAAAGCGTAGTTCGCCTCTCTGTCTTTGAGAGTTCTAGAAATCATTGTGACTGGACGGCCATTCTGTGATAGGACTGCCCCAATACCGTATGCCGAGGCGGCGGTGGTCAGATCGAATGGCTGTTTGTAATCAGGGTACATTAGCATGACCTCTTCCGACGCCAGAATATTTCTCAGTTTTTCAAAAGCGTTGCGCTGTTTTTCGTTGAAGAACACAGGAATATTCTTTGATTTGTACTTGCTGACTGGGCCCTTTTTATCTTTTAAGATGTCGGACACCGGTTTCGCGATGGCAGCGAAGTCTTTTACAAAGCACCTATAGTAGCTGGCCAAACCTAAGAAGGATCTAACCTCGTACAGGTTTTTTGGCTCAGGGTAATGCTGGATGGCCCTTACTTTCTCGGGGTCAGTCCTAGCTCCCTGATCGGTGACTATAAAACCAAGGTATTCTACGCTTGTTTTGAAAAACTTAGATTTCTCTTTAGCAACCCTCATGTTTGCCTCACTTAACCTTTTCAAAATCACGTCAACGTGTTTGACATGATCGCTTTCGTTTTTTGAGAAGATTATGACGTCATCTACGTAGACGTAGCATGTCTTGCCAATTTCTTCACGGAGCACATCGTCGATGGCTTTTTGGAAGATGCTTCCCGCGTTCTTTAGACCGAACGGGAGCCTACAAAACTCGTACTTGCCTCCATTTACAGAAAACGAGGTCTTCTCGCGATCACGTTCCGCCAGAGTTATCTGGTGGTAGCCTGACTTCAGGTCTAGTGTGGTGAGATATTTCGCTTGTCCGAGGTTCGCCAATATCATTGATATGTTTGGATTGGGTATTTATCCGCAATGGTTTTTGAGTTTAGTTTTCTAAAATCTATTACCATACGCTTCTTCTTGTTACCCGTTTCGTCTACACCTTTTTTGTCAACAACCCATATTGGGTTATAATACGGTGATTTGGATTTTTGTATGATTTTGTCTTTAAGGACGTTTTTTACCTCTGAATCGACGAAATCGGCCACACCCATAGGGTAAGCTTATATATATAGGTTCCTCGTCCTCCGTTCGTATGGTTGCTACAACCGAAGTGTTGAACGGTAATGCTTCGTCTGGGTCAGCAAAGGCATTGACCCCAAACTTTAGCATCTGTGCGAATTTAGCTTTGACGCACGACGGGGCATCTATATCTGCTGCTGTCGTGAGGTTAACGCTTACGCATTTATGATATTGGATGGTCTCGGATTTGGAGCCCACCCTTAATTGCTTGTGTTTTAAGCACAAATCGACTCCCGCTTGAGCTAGGAGGTCATGGCCTATAATGCCATCGAATGTCGACAGGTTGTTTAGTAAAAAAAATGGGGCGGTCAAAGATTTGTATTAAGCATTTTTTTGTTATTTCGTTTGAGCCATGGATTGAATAAATCGAGAATGGCTTATCGACAGGGGTAATGTATTTTAGTTGCTGAAATGGCTTTATGTAACTTTTTGCAGCGCTCGTGTCGATTAAAAATTTTTTGCTGACCCCTGCTACTCTGCGTTAAATGAACGGTAGCAGGGACTCGCCCCTAAAAAATTGATCGCATCTTGGTCTGAATCTGCGTCGCTGTCTATATTGCTGACGGCTGTCGTGGCTGCCTCATTGTAAGAGGGAAATGTTTGTGCCTGTGATGTGTCTGGCGTAATATGATCAACTCTTTGTCGCTGACCTTGTCCAGACGTGCGCTGAGAAGCGGAACGTTTCTGGTTTTGGGTGTAGTTATTACCCGAGGGGCTTGGCCTTGAAAACGCCGTTTGTTGCCGAAATTTGGACGAGGATGGGTCTATGTCCATTGGCTACGACGTGTCTGAGCTATTTGGCTTGCTTTGTGCCTGGTCATTTTGCTTGCTACCCTGCGGTTGCTTAAAGTGTGGGGACTTGGACTGTTTTTGGTCTTTCCCTTGAGTCTTCTGTTTCGCTTTGTGGGCTTTTTCTTCTAAACTTTTAGCGAAGTTAGCCGCGAAAGCGTACCTTTCGTGATTTGATTCAATTTCTTGAGCAAGGGCTAAAGCCGTAGGTAGGTCTTTAGGTTTCGCAGCAAAAAGTACATCTGTGAGGTTGCGTTTAAGCCCCGAAACAAAAACTCGCAACGCATCGTCGCGGAATTTGTTACGTAAGCCTTCAGCTAGGACTGACTCGTAACTCACGTTGACTTTGTTTATCAACAGTGTGAGCTTTTTCTCTACCTCATCATAATATTGAAGTAGTGGCATGTTGCCTTGCCTCTATGTACCAAGCTCCAAGCGAGCTACCATTATATGGCTTGAAAATTTCGTAGGCGGCTAGCGCCGCTTGTCTCCAAGAGACATACGACTCTTGGGCCCCTGCAAACTCTTGCAGACATTTGATGCATCCAGTAGCTCGTCACAGCGTATGTCGTTTCTAATCTCAACGGCCTTGTATTCTTCAACTACGGGCGGCGAAATTTGAACTGTAGCTACTTGGTTGGACAACTCATTAATTCTCTAATGCTCTAATGCTAATGCTCACGGTCGTGGGCGACAGCTTGCTCAGCTAATGCGTTGCGAATCGCGGCCTCAACCACTGTTCTAAGTTGTTCTGGGTCCATGTTTGGTGAAGAAGCAACAAGAATACGTTTGCTCTTTACAATTCTGTTCCTAAGAACTCTAGTATGGCTATCAGAGTCTGACTCTGAATCGGTGCAATGTTGCTGAGGGGTTCTGTAGCTTGAAAACGGCGAGCTGATCGGACTGAACGTTGAATGGGTACGGAAAAGAAAAGAATCAAACTCATGAGTAGGCGACTGACTGCAAAAACAACAAAAAATTCAACGGGTCGAATTACGAATGATGCAAAGCTAAAACTTTTTTTTGTAAACACAATGTGGAAAAATGAAATAAACACAGTTCTTACTTAAAATGTTTTTTAATTTCAAGTTGCAAAATTTAATGAAGCAGTTTAACTTTTTGATTAGTTAGATTTGCTTAGCAGACTTAAAAAAAAACCTTGTTACAAGGAACTCCACTTACATGACTTTTTGCGAGAATTTTATAGGGTAGGATAGGGTATAGTTCCCGCGCAGCAGTCGCCGGTTTGTTGTTATTATAATGGGGTATGCTTCCCGCGCAGCAGTCACTGGTTTGTAGTTGTCGTTGTTTTTTTTTTATTTTTAGCGGTGTCACTTTGTTAATGTCGTTGCTTGTCGAGCAACGTTGTTGATTTCTTGTTTTTATAACGCGATATTAAAACACGCGCGGGTAATCAAAATTACCACTAGTTGGGCGCCAATTACTTAATTTGATTTATATCAATAAAATAGTCGATGACTTTTACGCCTGAAATTTAGAAAATTTTCGTATAATTAAAAAAATTATTTATTAACAGTGCCGAAGTGCCTCTGTTCAAAATCGAATAAGAACTGAAACATAAAATCAAACAAGACAATCCCGCAACTTATGGATACGAGATCGTTTCATAGCGGCCACGCAAATATGTCGTGGTTGCCGGCTATGCAACGACATCCGGTCAAATGCTTATTCAGCTATTTGGCCAGTGTCGTATTCGGTCAGCGAACTCAGACCGTTTGTTTGTCTTAACTTATACTGAGAACAATTCCAGTGAGATATAAAGAATATTCCAGTAAATCTATTTAACCCATACATTCCTAAAAAATATTTTTTAATTCCACTAAGGTTTAAATATAACCCAGTCACAGTAAAAAATGGCCGATTTTTTTTGTTCGACAATTGCACTTTTTTTTTACTGTGTTCCAGCTGCGTGTTTAAATATACATAAATATAGTTCTTCCGGTATAGTCCACTTCTATAACCCCTTCTAATACAGTCCACTCCAAGGAATTTTTCTCCTACAATTACTGCTAAACATTTCCCAATTTTAAATATAAATCCTAATGTTGGCAGATTTACTCCAGCAAAAACGTTTACAATTAAACTGTGCAAGTGACAAACAAACGCACCGACAAACAAACATAAGCGAAGTTTTCACAATTCCCGTTCTATTATTACGCTATTCGCTCAACATAGTTCATACACAACAACATCTTCATGCGAGTACAACAGTACGAGTACAACAAGGGCTATCAATAAATGTTCGTAACAAAACAGAAAGTCCGTAATTTTTTACAAAAGTCCTATCATCCGATATAACTAATATATTTAGAATTTGTCTGCTTGAGCGCACGTGTGACGGTATTTTTACGGATTTCAATTGGTTCCTTAATTTCAATTTGATTCTTGTCCTATTACGTTTCCATACTTCCAAAAATTTATAAATTATTTGAAGTCATCACACATTTGCTCCGATTGCTTTATGGCTACAGGCGAGTGCTCCTCAGACATCAATTCTATACTCAAAGCTAAATATAACAAAACGTATTCCCTCTACGCAACGTTTGCAGCTCAGATCCTCGATAAAATAACACAGGTATCCTGCCAAATACCTCAAGCTCCAATAACTCCAACCCAAAATTCCACGTCCTACGGCTGTCAGCTCCCTTCTGTCGACACAGAGGTTTTCTCGGGTGATTATGTTCGCTGGCCTAATTTTCGGGACCTTTTCACGGCGGTATTCATAAGCTATCCGATTCTAACACCCGTTGAATAATTTTCCACTTAAATTCAAAGACAAGCAGCAAAGCTCACTCCATAGTTTCGAGATCCCCACTCACCAATGATGGCTTTCTCTCAGCTTGGGAAAACCTTACTGAGCGTTTCGAAAATAAGCGATTGCAGGTGAATAGTAACCTAAAAACTCGGTTTAATGTGTACTCCATAGCACAGGAGTCTTGCGCTGCCTTAAAGGATCTGAAATGCACTTTTCAATGTTGCCTAACTTTCTACAATTATCCGGCACTAGTATTGAGAATTGGTACATTTGTGCCTGACAAAACTACCAAAGCTCATGCTCACATTATGGCAGCAATCCAAAATGAGCAAAAATTCCTGCATTCCGAGTTTTTACAAAAGTGCTAAAACTAAAGATTTTTAAGTTAAGCTGTCTGATATCATCCTAAATACGAGTATTCAGGTCAAATAGAGCTTGGATAAAAAATGTTCAATGCTCTGGCAGTGTTCTGAACTGGTAAATGTGGCCATTTTTTTATTCATAGCTTTAAAATTGTATTTTTTACAGCAAAGTGTCATATATCAAAAGTGAAAGGTTCTCAAGAACTAAACAGCTTAAACCTTAATTTAAAATTAAAACGTTTCCCCATCATTTTTAAATGGTTGTATTAAGACAAATCATATTTAAAGGGAGTAAATAGTATTTCGACATGTATACATGTTTTTCCGCCAAAATAGATAGTAAGTGGTAACTCGGCAACTATAAGAGGTAGAGTATTTAGACTTGGCATGCAGATTCCTGGGCTTCCTACGCAGCGCAAGTTTTTTCAGCAGTTGCCAAGCCCTTTCTAACGGCCACAATACGCAAAATTCTGTAGCTCCTAAAGACTAATCAGTACCTAATCAACGCGCACTCTAACGCCCACGAACTGTCTAAAACTGTCACAGTTGTAATTCTGGAAAATTGGTTTTTGCTTTAATGTATTTGCCTCATAAAATCATTTTTATTGATTAAAAAAATGTTTGCAACGCCCACTCTTACGCCTTCAAACAGCTAAAACGCTTAAAACTGTCTGCCGCCCCCACCACTGTAGACAGCAATCCACTTAATGACGAAACGCACGAGGTGGGTGTGCGAAGGCGAATACTATATATACACAAATAAATGGAAATCTACATTATTCTTCGGAATTGATTTCGAGTGATAAATCAATCGAAATGTGTTGCGAAAACTAAAAGAATTGCATACCAACATACATTTTCATTTTTCTCTTTCACGCTAAGTATTATTTATTTTATTGTTTTATCTCAGCGCTTCAAGCTTGTAGCATACTTATAAATAATCACAATTGTAAATTTTGAAAGTTGAACTTATGTATATGCTAACATTAGGGACAACTCAAATAATATGAGGATAAATAATTAAAAATTATTTAAGAATGCAATTTAAATATATAGTCAGCTTCATTATTACTTTTGTTTTATTTTTACTTTTAAAGTTTTTAATTATAAATTTTATTTAGTTCTGTTTTCATTTGTTGATTTTAACTTTTAAAGTTTAAATTTTTAATAATAAATATTATATTTTAAATAATTTTACTTAAAATTTAAAATTTTTTAAAATTTTTTTTGTTTTTAGTTCTTACTTTCTCTCTAAATTTAAATTCCAATATGCTAAATTTTGTAGCTTTATAGTCAGGTGGTGCTCTTAAATAGATTTGCAGTGCGTTTTTAAATTAAGTTTCGTTACTGATTTTCTCGATAGTGTGTGGCAGTTGGTTCCAAGTGAGAACAGCATATACAAGGGACTGCCTCCTTGTGCATAAGTACTTATATATTTCTGGTTCTTCTGGACGAACTAGAAATAAGTTTTTCATAAAGATACGACGGCTCTTGTCTGCTTATAATTTTATGAAGTAGTAATAGTGTAGCAGGATCGCCTGTTATGTTACTGTTTATAGTTTCAAATGCACACATGTATACATGTATAATAATAAATATAGCAGCAAGTACAAATCCAAGTTTAAGTATAAGGCCAACGATCACTGTTATAATTATATATGTATACGCAAATGTTATAATTAAATAATAACTTCACGTGGACCCCTACAATGGGACCATAGGTTTGTTCAGGATTTTAGTGGCATGTAAAATTTTTTTTTTTTGTTTCGGACTTCTTTTTGGTCAATTATACGTTTCTAAGTACATGATTGACTTTTGCCCACAGGCTAACAATTTACAATTCAGGTTGACATTAAATTATTCTACGAATAGGACGGCTTATCTGAACATAATCAGCATACATGTGTACTTCACAGTTTGACATATTACCAGGTAAATAATTTTTATTTAATTTTAATTTTAAATACTACTCAGAAAGTACTTACTTCACATTTTCCTGAGCTGATCTGTGAAGCTTAATATTTTCAGCTGTTCGAATTTCTAGCGGCTGAAAGTCGCCGAAGCAGTTAATCTTGTACCTTTTCCAACGTCGCAAGGGATGACATTCACGCCTTTAGGAACGATGAAGTCCAAAATGTCTTTAAGCAATGATTCTTTGCATGAGAAGCTTATTAAGTGACGCCTCTTGTTCCCAAACGGAACTGCGTTTCAGTGGAAAGCGCCCCTCGTCAAGAACTAATTGGTTCTGAAAGTAATTCAGAGGCTTGTTTGTGGAATTAATGGTGTGGGTCAGGGAAAGCTTTCTGTGTTTTGGGGCTATGCTTCTTCCTCATCTATTGTTGTCTGGACAACGAGCCTGCAACCAAATTTTTTTGTCCAGGCTTATAAAATCTTTGGGCACCTGACACATCAATGAGCCCATTCCACCTTTTAATCAAAGCGTTCGGGTTTAATTCCGAGACCGAAATTTTATCGCGTATAAACAGTGTTTTATTCAAAAAGGTTCTTTAGAACTTAATACTCGTAATTCTTTGAAATACGTTGGGTGGATTTTTCAGGCCAAAAGGGAGTCTGCGAAACTCATATTTACCCCCGTTCACAAAGAAGAAAGTGTTTTCCCGGTAACAACGACAGGTTCCACTGCTCGGGATGTACCCTGTTTACGCCCGACACTGTCACCCGTTCCCGTGGTTGGTGGAATTATGATGGGGAGGGAATATATATACACGGGTCGCCTGCCTAACTACGCTGACCCCACTGTCCAGAAATCCCTGCCAACACCGAAAACTAAAATAGTTACTCGGGATGCACCCTAGTTACCCTGTTTACGACCACCGCTGTCACCAGTTTTTGTCTGCCGCAGATACAGCTTGGCATAGATGGGCTCTGCATTTATTTTCCTTATAGTAGCTACTACCAAGATATTGTATGGTAGAGCCTCAAAGGGGTCCGCAAAGGCCTTTTTTATGCTTTTAAGCATTTTTATACAGGCGTCTTTATTTAATGAGGGTGCGTCAGAGCAATTTACGTAAGTAAATTTGACATCAGCACAGGTGAAAATTCTTCGACTTTCGTGCCCCACGTAAGGCTTCCAGGCCGATTATCCCATCGAACGTTGAAAAGTCCGATAGAACGAAAAATGTTGCTTTGAAATCGAAAATTGACTTTTTTGTCCGTCTGTTCACCGTAGTGATTAACGCTTTGTTTTTTTCTGTATGTCAGTCCGGTCAGAAGTCCTTCGTCTTCTATTCTCAAAAGCCGGGGGCGAGGATGTATTAACAACTTAAAGAAGAAGGGGTCGATATCCATGGGCTCCTGTTAATTATTTTGGGACCTACTGCGATGCGGTTTGGAATGGATCTGTACTTTTTGCTGTAATGTGGGTTTTTGCCAGTTGAAATATGATCCTTATAATCTTGACATCTTGCAAACGTGTCCCAAGGCAAGAGCAGATGGCATATCTTTGGTTTTTAATTTTTAATTTGCTAGTTATAACTTTAAACTTTAATTTTTAATTTTTATATCCATTTTCATAAGTTCTCACTTTGTCTCTAAATTTAAATTTCAACATTTTAAATTATGTAGTTTAATAGCCAGGTGGTGCCCTTAAATAGTCTTAAATAGTCTCTTAAATTGAGTTCCGTTACTGATTGCCTTGATAGTGCGTCGCAGTTGGTTCCAATTGCAAACAGCATATACAAGAAACTGCCTCCATGGGCATAGGTACTTATACTTAAAGCTTATTGTGTTTCTGGTTCTTCTTGACGAACTAAAAATAAGTTTTTCATACAGAAGAACTTATAATTTAATGCAGAAATAATAGGGCCCTAAGGTTTGTCCAAGATTTTAGAGGCATGGTCAGCTCTTTGTCTATTATAAATATATCTTGCCACATTATCGAACGCTATCTGCAGCTTGCGCTGACCTACGGAACTGCAGTCACTGCACACCTTTATTCCAGTATAAGGTTCATTTTTGCAATTGTCTCTTTTATTTTGGTCGGTAACAAGACTTTGCTCAAGTCTTTGTTTTTAGTTCTTACTTTCTCTCTAAATTTAAATTCCAATATGCTAAATTTTGTAGCTTTATAGTCAGGTGGTGCTCTTAAATAGATTTGCAGTGCGTTTTTAAATTAAGTTTCGTTACTGATTTTCTCGATAGTGTGTGGCAGTTGGTTCCAAGTGAGAACAGCATATACAAGGGACTGCCTCCTTGTGCATAAGTACTTATATATTTCTGGTTCTTCTGGACGAACTAGAAATAAGTTTTTCATAAAGATACGACGGCTCTTGTCTGCTTATAATTTTATGAAGTAGTAATAGTGTAGCAGGATCGCCTGTTATGTTACTGTTTATAGTTTCAAATGCACACATGTATACATGTATAATAATAAATATAGCAGCAAGTACAAATCCAAGTTTAAGTATAAGGCCAACGATCACTGTTATAATTATATATGTATACGCAAATGTTATAATTAAATAATAACTTCACGTGGACCCCTACAATGGGACCATAGGTTTGTTCAGGATTTTAGCGGCATGTAAAATTTTTTTTTTTTTGTTTCGGACTTCTTTTTGGTCAATTATACGTTTCTAAGTACATGATTGACTTTTGCCCACAGGCTAACAATTTACAATTCAGGTTGACATTAAATTATTCTACGAATAGGACGGCTTATCTGAACATAATCAGCATACATGTGTACTTCACAGTTTGACATATTACAGGGTAAATAATTTTTATTCACTAAGAACAGTCCTTGAGGCCTGTCGTCTTGCCTAGTTCCTCTATCTCGGATGCCTGTCGTATTTTGCTTCTTCGCATGCGTAACGATTTCACTGGCCAGTTTTACCATTTTTGGGAAATACTACTCAGAAAGTACTTATTTCACATTTTCCTGAGCTGATCTGTGAAGCTTAATATTTTCAGCTGTTCGAATTTCTAGCGGCTGAAAGTCGCCGAAGCAGTTAATCTTGTACCTTGTCCAACGTCGCAAGGGATGACATTCACGCCTTTAGGAACGATGAAGTCCAAAATGTCTTTAAGCAATGATTCTTTGCATGAGAAGCTTATTAAGTGACGCCTCTTGTTCCCAAACGGAACTGCGTTTCAGTGGAAAGCGCCCCTCGTCAAGAACTAATTGGTTCTGAAAGTAATTCAGAGGCTTGTTTGTGGAATTAATGGTGTGGGTCAGGGAAAGCTTTCTGTGTTTTGGGGCTATGCTTCTTGCTCATCTATTGTTGTCTGGACAACGAGCCTGCAACCAAATTTTTTTGTCCAGGCTTATAAAGTATTTGCGCACCTGACACATCAATGAGCCCATTCCACCTTTTAATCAAAGCGTTCGGGTTTAATTCCGAGACCGAAATTTTATCGCGTATAAACCGTGTTTTATTCAAAAAGGTACTTTAGAACTTAATACTCGTAATTCTTTGAAATACGTTGGGTGGATTTTTCAGGCCAAAAGGGAGTCTGCGAAACTCATATTTACCCCCGTTCACAAAGAAGAAAGTGTTTTGCCAGTCGCGTTCTGTGAGCATGATCTGATGATAACCCGACTAAGGTCCGAGTTTGCTAGTATCATAAACATATTTGGCACGGATACTTGCCGGACTCCGTTCTTTCGTTAAGTTTACAAAAATCAATTACTATTAGACTTTTTTTGTTTCCCATATCATCGGGGCACCGATTTTTGAATTATTCCGTTACTCAACAGATTTTTGTTTTTTTTTTCCTTTTATGTTATCTTAAAATTTCGCCAAAACAAAAACAAATTTTTATTATAAGAAAATAATATATTTGTACATATATATGGATTATTTTGTGCTGGGGTAATATATCGTAAATTCGGGGTGTTCCATAGTAGGCCCTGTTCGGGCGCCATGTTCTTAGGCTGGGGTAGAACTCAGTCTCCCAGGATCACTCACAAAAATATTTATATTCGGAGTACTGGTCCAAAGGAGATAAAACCCCCGACGAACACACCGAAGGCGATAACAACGACAGGTTCCACTGCTCGGGATGTACCCTGTTTACGCCCGACACTGTCACCCGTTCCCGTGGTTGGTGGAATTATGATGGGGAGGGAATATATATACACGGGTCGCCTGCCTAACTACGCTGACCCCACTGTCCAGAAATCCCTGCCAACACCGAAAACTAAAATAGTTACTCGGGATGCACCCTAGTTACACCCGCAACTATTTCTGGATATCGGTGGCCGGTGGAAAATCTACCAACCAACACACCGAAGCCGACAGCAGGTTCCACTGCTCGGGATGTACCCTGTTTACGACCGCCGCTGTCACCAGTTTTTGTCTGCCGCAGATACAGCTTGGCATAGATGGGCTCTGCATTTATTTTCCTTATAGTAGCTACTACCAAGATATTGTATGGTAGATCCTCAAAGGGGTCCGCAAAGGCCTTTTTTATGCTTTTAAGCATTTTTATACAGGCGTCTTTATTTAATGAGGGTGCGTCAGAGCAATTTACGTAAGTAAATTTGACATCAGCACAGGTGAAAATTCTTCGACTTCCGTGCCCCACGTAAGGCTTCCAGGCCGATTACCCCATCGAACGTTGAAAAGTCCGATAGAACGAAAAATGTTGCTTTGAAATCGAAAATTGACTTTTTTGTCCGTCTGTTCACCGTAGTGATTAACGCTTTGTTTTTTTCTGTATGTCAGTCCGGTCAGAAGTCCCTCGTCTTCTATTCTCAAAAGCCGGGGGCGAGGATGTATTAACAACTTAAAGAAGAAGGGGTCGATATCCATGGGCTCCTGTTAATTATTTTGGGACCTACTGCGATGCGGTTCGGAATGGATCTGTACTTTTTGCTGTAATGTGGGTTTTTGCCAGTTGAAATACGATCCTTATAATCTTGACATCTTGCAAACGTGTCCCAAGGCAAGAGCAGATGGCATATCTTTGGTTTTTAATTTTTAATTTGCTAATTATAACTTTAAACTTTAATTTTTAATTTTTATATCCATTTTCATAAGTTCTCACTTTGTCTCTAAATTTAAATTTCAACATTTTAAATTATGTAGTTTAATAGCCAGGTGGTGCCCTTAAATAGTCTTAAATAGTCTCTTAAATTGAGTTTCGTTACTGATTGCCTTGATAGTGCGTCGCAGTTGGTTCCAATTGCAAACAGCATATACAAGAAACTGCCTCCATGGGCATAGGTACTTATACTTAAAGCTTATTGTGTTTCTGGTTCTTCTTGACGAACTAAAAATAAGTTTTTCATACAGAAGAACTTATAATTTAATGCAGAAATAATAGGGCCCTAAGGTTTGTCCAAGATTTTAGAGGCATGGTCAGCTCTTTGTCTATTATAAATATATCTTGCCACATTATCGAACGCTATCTGCAGCTTGCGCTGACCTACGGAACTGCAGTCACTGCACACCTTTATTCCAGTATAAGGTTCATTTTTGCAATTGTCTCTTTTATTTTGGTCGGTAACAAGTCTTTGCTCAAGTAAAAGTTTATAAGTATTACGTACATTTTTCCCACAGATTTCTTAATGTGATCATCCCACGTCAATGCTTGATTAAACGTAAATCCTAGAGTAATTACAGTTTTTACATACTCAATAGGAGTCTTACTTATTGTGAATTTTGGCAATACATCGGTAGCCATCCGTCTTTTACCAACAACAAAAGATTTAGACTTTTTCGGGTTTAAGGCTAGCCCATTGATTTTCGACCACTGGCTAACAATTTGCTACTCAGTCTGGCACACACTTATACATTCATTAGTTCTACGAATAGGACGGCTTACATACATTTGAACAACATCAGCATACATGTGTTCTTCACAGTTTGACATATTACTGGGTAAATCATTTACATACACTGAGAACAGCTATGGACCTAGGACGGATCCTTGAGGCACGCGAGAAATTACATTAATTTAATTTTGTGATTTACCATGTCAAATTTTTTACTATAATCTAAAAGAGTCAGAAATGTTTTGTTGTCAGTATCCATTTTCACCCTGACGTCTTCAACTATTTTAATTATTTCTGTTGTACAGCTTATAAGTTAGAATGTTGTTAACTTTTAAATAATTTGTCATCTGATCAGCCATAAGACGTTCAAAGTGTTTTGACAGATATGGTAGAACTAAAATTGGCCAACTTGTATATTCATTTGCAGATTTTGGGATTGGAATTATTTTAGCTAATTTCCAAGAGTTTCAAATGGTAATATTTTTGGAAAAATTATCTTTATAAACTTTTGGCTTATGTCGTCGACTTCATTTGCATTTCACATAATAAGTAACATTGATTTAAGGACATCCGAGTCAGTTATACACGCGAAACTAAAACTACTATCACAGGAACTATTATCACAACCGCAATTCATATTATCACAATTTCGACATGTATTTTGAGGAAGGTGGTCAAGATAGTCTTCTTTAGTTACATCAGTTACTTTACAGTGTAAACATTTTTTTAAGTTCATCGGGATTGGCATCACATCGCGTAGTGCTGGATTTACCAATGCCTAGTTTCTAGTAAATCTTCTAAAAAATATTTTTGTTTCTCTTGATTAACTAATTGTAAAACTTATTTTCTTAGAGTTTTATATTGCGCTGCGTGCTGGCTTGTCTTGTATCGCTTCCATTTATTAAATGCAGTATCCCGTTTTTCAATAAGTACTTTAATTGTTCACGAGGCTTGGTCATTTTCGTCACTAATGGTACTGATCGGTTGTACAAGTATACTATATTATCTTGTACGACACTCAATTGAGAATTAATATTTGTGGGGTCACAAATAGACACCCAGTCACCTAAATTACTGTCGGTACTTAGCAAGGCGTAGTCAATATTTGTAAAGTCGCTATAAACTATATGGTTTTCAGTTAAATCTGAATTAATATTATAAATAAAAAAAAAAGGTCGTTTTTTCATAGCATTGGCATTGAAAGTTGACTATACATGGAAATTTTATCACAGTCAGTTACAAAAAATAAGTCAAATAGTGTATCACAGTGGCTTTAAAAATGTGTAAGTACTGATGAGTTTAGTAAGTTCAAGCTAATTGATTCAATGTCGTCCGATAATTTATTGCTGTCGAAATCCCCAGAAAGAATAACACCCGAATAAAGGATAGACATAGATGACAAGAGGTCAATTAAATTTTGGTAGTCAATAAACTACTTCGTTTTCACTGCAATGCATTCTAAGCGGCTCGTAAGCCCGCACATAGGATGCTATTTGTTTAGTTTGTTCTTCGAAGCGCGAGTTGAGCATCTCTAGTAGCCACAGCGGCGAAGCATCACACATGCGCTCGGTGGGACTCATAATGTTGTTGGTGTTGTTGCGGAGTCGTTTGTTTACTGGAGCCGAATTTAAAGACATAGCGACGCGAAGAGTGTGGATAGGTAAGTTCGACGGCGGTAGGTTCGGAAGCTTGGAAAAAACACGTTTGTTTGTTTTAAGTTCGATTGCACACATTGAAATCTGAGTCCTTTTGGCTGTACAGTGCCTTTTATGATTAAAAGAAGTATAATCATTCATAGCTCGGTCACTCCATGTAATAATTCCTTGATTTGTCACTCCATGAAATAATCCTTAATTTTGTTACTCGTTTTGTTTATGTAGACTAACTGGTCTTTCTTTATTCAGTTGTTAATTCAGAATGTGTTACTTATGCTTAACTCTGTTTGATGGGCATTCGGCAGCAGCGAGGAAAAATGCTGACAATGCAATTGTGCATATATTCACTGCTGGCAACGAACTAAATCAATACGCAGCCTCTTAAGGCGGCTGTTAAGATGCCAATATTCTAAAAAAACTACTTCTTGCCCATTAATTTGAAGCGAATATATCAATATTCGCTATTTAAGCAAAAATTAGTATGCAGTGAGCGCGGCATTTAAATCGTATTCAAGTAAGTCAGCCTGTGTGTGAAACATGTCAACCCAGCGACAATTGTCTGCTGGGTCATCATATTACCAATGATCTTGAAAATGTGCTGGCCATTGAACTTTTATATATTTATAGTTGAATGCTATTAATGAACAGTGTGTACCCGATATGTGCGAATACTACATCTCCCTCTTTTTGAAAAATAACGTCTATTCAGATCTGAAAATTAATAAATTTGTTCTTCCAGAAAGCTTAAAAATGTAAAATAAAAAAATTACTTGGAAGAACGCTATAGTCTAGTGCCTCGACTTAAAATTTTGTTTTCATCATAAAAACTTTAGGCGATACAGGCGATATTTCTGGATATCGGTGGCCGGTGGAAAATCTACCAACCAACACACCGAAGCCGACAGCAGGTTCCACTGCTCGGGATGTACCCTGTTTACGACCGCCGCTGTCACCAGTTTTTGTCTGCCGCAGATACAGCTTGGCATAGATGGGCTCTGCATTTATTTTCCTTATAGTAGCTACTACCAAGATATTGTATGGTAGATCCTCAAAGGGGTCCGCAAAGGCCTTTTTTATGCTTTTAAGCATTTTTACACAGGCGTCTTTATTTAATGAGGGTGCGTCAGAGCAATTTACGTAAGTAAATTTGACATCAGCACAGGTGAAAATTCTTCGACTTCCGTGCCCCACGTAAGGCTTCCAGGCCGATTACCCCATCGAACGTTGAAAAGTCCGATAGAACGAAAAATGTTGCTTTGAAATCGAAAATTGACTTTTTTGTCCGTCTGTTCACCGTAGTGATTAACGCTTTGTTTTTTTCTGTATGTCAGTCCGGTCAGAAGTCCCTCGTCTTCTATTCTCAAAAGCCGGGGGCGAGGATGTATTAACAACTTAAAGAAGAAGGGGTCGATATCCATGGGCTCCTGTTAATTATTTTGGGACCTACTGCGATGCGGTTCGGAATGGATCTGTACTTTTTGCTGTAATGTGGGTTTTTGCCAGTTGAAATACCATCCTTATAATCTTGACATCTTGCAAACGTGTCCCAAGGCAAGAGCAGATTTTTAATTTGCTAATTATAACTTTAAGCTTTAATTTTTAATTTTTATATCCATTTTCATAAGTTCTCACTTTGTCTCTAAATTTAAATTTCAACATTTTAAATTATGTAGTTTAATAGCCAGGTGGTGCCCTTAAATAGTCTTAAATAGTCTCTTAAATTGAGTTTCGTTACTGATTGCCTTGATAGTGCGTCGCAGTTGGTTCCAATTGCAAACAGCATATACAAGAAACTGCCTCCATGGGCATAGGTACTTATACTTAAAGCTTATTGTGTTTCTGGTTCTTCTTGACGAACTAAAAATAAGTTTTTCATACAGAAGAACTTATAATTTAATGCAGAAATAATAGGGCCCTAAGGTTTGTCCAAGATTTTAGAGGCATGGTCAGCTCTTTGTCTATTATAAATATATCTTGCCCCATTATCGAACGCTATCTGCAGCTTGCGCTGACCTACGGAACTGCAGTCACTGCACACCTTTATTCCAGTATAAGGTTCATTTTTGCAATTGTCTCTTTTATTTTGGTCGGTAACAAGTCTTTGCTCAAGTAAAAGTTTATAAGTATTACGTACATTTTTCCCACAGATTTCTTAATGTGATCATCCCACGTCAATGCTTGATTAAACGTAAATCCTAGAGTAATTACAGTTTTTACATACTCAATAGGAGTCTTACTTATTGTGAATTTTGGCAATACATCGGTAGCCATCCGTCTTTTACCAACAACAAAAGATTTAGACTTTTTCGGGTTTAAGGCTAGCCCATTGATTTTCGACCACTGGCTAACAATTTGCTACTCAGTCTGGCACACACTTATACATTCATTAGTTCTACGAATAGGACGGCTTACATACATTTGAACAACATCAGCATACATGTGTTCTTCACAGTTTGACATATTACTGGGTAAATCATTTACATACACTGAGAACAGCTATGGACCTAGGACGGATCCTTGAGGCACGCGAGAAATTACATTAATTTAATTTTGTGATTTACCATGTCAAATTTTTTACTATAATCTAAAAGAGTCAGAAATGTTTTGTTGTCAGTATCCATTTTCACCCTGACGTCTTCAACTATTTTAATTATTTCTGTTGTACAGCTTATAAGTTAGAATGTTGTTAACTTTTAAATAATTTGTCATCTGATCAGCCATAAGACGTTCAAAGTGTTTTGACAGATATGGTAGAACTAAAATTGGCCAACTTGTATATTCATTTGCAGATTTTGGGATTGGAATTATTTTAGCTAATTTCCAAGAGTTTCAAATGGTAATATTTTTGGAAAAATTATCTTTATAAACTTTTGGCTTATGTCGTCGACTTCATTTGCATTTCACATAATAAGTAACATTGATTTAAGGACATCCGAGTCAGTTATACACGCGAAACTAAAACTACTATCACAGGAACTATTATCACAACCGCAATTCATATTATCACAATTTCGACATGTATTTTGAGGAAGGTGGTCAAGATAGTCTTCTTTAGTTACATCAGTTACTTTACAGTGTAAACATTTTTTTAAGTTCATCGGGATTGGCAGCACATCGCGTAGTGCTGGATTTACCAATGCCTAGTTTCTAGTAAATCTTCTAAAAAATATTTTTGTTTCTCTTGATTAACTAATTGTAAAACTTATTTTCTTAGAGTTTTATATTGCGCTGCGTGCTGGCTTGTCTTGTATCGCTTCCATTTATTAAATGCAGTATCCCGTTTTTCAATAAGTACTTTAATTGTTCACGAGGCTTGGTCATTTTCGTCACTAATGGTACTGATCGGTTGTACAAGTATACTATATTATCTTGTACGACACTCAATTGAGAATTAATATTTGTGGGGTCACAAATAGACACCCAGTCACCTAAATTACTGTCGGTACTTAGCAAGGCGTAGTCAATATTTGTAAAGTCGCTATAAACTATATGGTTTTCAGTTAAATCTGAATTAATATTATAAATAAAAAAAAAGGTCGTTTTTTCAAAACATTGGCATTGAAAGTTGACTATACATGGAAATTTTATCACAGTCAGTTACAAAAAATAAGTCAAATAGTGTATCACAGTGGCTTTAAAAATGTGTAAGTACTGATGAGTTTAGTAAGTTCAAGCTAATTGATTCAATGTCGTCCGATAATTTATTGCTGTCGAAATCCCCAGAAAGAATAACACCCGAATAAAGGATAGACATAGATGACAAGAGGTCAATTAAATTTTGGTAGTCAATAAACTACTTCGTTTTCACTGCAATGCATTCTAAGCGGCTCGTAAGCCCGCACATAGGATGCTATTTGTTTAGTTTGTTCTTCGAAGCGCGAGTTGAGCATCTCTAGTAGCCACAGCGGCGAAGCATCACACATGCGCTCGGTGGGACTCATAATGTTGTTGGTGTTGTTGCGGAGTCGTTTGTTTACTGGAGCCGAATTTAATAGCGACGCGAAGAGTGTGGATAGGTAAGTTCGACGGCGGTAGGTTCGGAAGCTTGGAAAAAACACGTTTGTTTGTTTTAAGTTCGATTGCACACATTGAAATCTGAGTCCTTTTGGCTGTACAGTGCCTTTTATGATTAAAAGAAGTATAATCATTCATAGTTCGGTCACTCCATGTAATAATTCCTTGATTTGTCACTCCATGAAATAATCCTTAATTTTGTTACTCGTTTTGTTTATGTAGACTAACTGGTCTTTCTTTATTCAGTTGTTAATTCAGAATGTGTTACTTATGCTTAACTCTGTTTGATGGGCATTCGGCAGCAGCGAGGAAAAATGCTGACAATGCAATTGTGCATATATTCACTGCTGGCAACGAACTAAATCAATACGCAGCCCCTTAAGGCGGCTGTTAAGATGCCAATATTCTAAAAAAACTACTTCTTGCCCATTAATTTGAAGCGAATATATCAATATTCGCTATTTAAGCAAAAATTAGTATGCAGTGAGCGCGGCATTTAAATCGTATTCAAGTAAGTCAGCCTGTGTGTGAAACATGTCAACCCAGCGACAATTGTCTGCTGGGTCATCATATTACCAATGATCTTGAAAATGTGCTGGCCATTGAACTTTTATATATTTATAGTTGAATGCTATTAATGAACAGTGTGTACCCGATATGTGCGAATACTACATCTCCCTCTTTTTGAAAAATAACGTCTATTCAGATCTGAAAATTAATAAATTTGTTCTTCCAGAAAGCTTAAAAATGTAAAATAAAAAAATTACTTGGAAGAACGCTATAGTCTAGTGCCTCGACTTAAAATTTTGTTTTCATCATAAAAACTTTAGGCGATACAGATTTTCGCGGATTGTGGGCGTAAGAGTGGGCATGGCATACCGCTGAAACAAACTTGCGTTGCGTTGGAAGCCCAGGAATCTACATGCCAAGTATGAATATTCTACCTCCTATAGTTGCCGAGATCTCAGCGTTCATTTGGACGGAAGACAGATGGACATGGCTAGATCCACTCGGCTACTGATCCTGATCAAGAATATATATACTTATTGGCGTCGGAAACGCTTCCTTTTACCTGCTACATACTTTCTGACGAATCTAGTATACGGGTATAAAAATGTTTACATACATTTTAAAAAGTCTCCGTTAGTTTTGGGTTAAATTGAATAAATGAAGTCAGTTATTTTCTAGTTTACAAATATGGGCACAAACAAATGGTTTTTGTAGCAATGAGATAGTTTTTGTAGTACACTGCTGAAGCACATATACATTTTGAATAGGTTTTCATAATTGTTGATCTACATTTTAGGACAAAACAAGGAAGAGCGCTAAAGTCGAGTTCCTCGACTATCAGATATCCGTTACTCAGCTTGAGGGAGAAAAAAAATATTTAGCAGCAAAAAAATATTTTAAAGCGCCACCTTCCGTCTATTTTGGACAGACAGTTTTAAGCGTTTTAGCCGTTTGGGGGCGTTAGAGTAGGCATTGCAAATATTTTTTCGGTCAATCAAAGGTTTTAATGAAACAAAATGTTTTGGCATAAAAAAACCAGATTTTCGGGGATTGCGGGCGTTAAAGTGGGCATGGCACCCCGCTGAAACAAACTTGCGCTGCGCAGGAACTCCTGGAATCTGCATACCAATTCCTACCGTTTTACGGAAGTCTGTCACCTTACCTTACCTTGTTTAAAATGAACGGAAAACTATTTTTTGAGTTTTCCATTTCCAACCATGTTACACTACCTGGAAAACAAAACAATATGATACTATATTTAAGTCTAAAGATTTTTCCTAATTAATTTACAAAGTACTAAAATATAACCATAAGAATTTTTTGGATTTTTTTAACAGTGATTAAAAGAGATGGAAATATATATATGCAGTAATAACACCTTAAAAGTTAGTTCTACGACATTTTATACCAATTTAAAATGTAGGAGAAAATGTGTCTGAATGACCACCCCATCATTTTTGTTTTTGAATCTAAATTTTTTTTTCACTCTTTTTTCTTTCACTCTTTGTGTGGAATTTGGTGTGAACAATAATCCCATTAAATGATAATAGTTTAATTATGTCAACTAAATTAAAAATCATGTTATATGTGCAGGGTCCTCTTTTAGAAAAAGATAACGCTGACTTAAATAGTATGATGATATGCTTTATTCACATTCGACTTGTTAACTTAAGTTTTAAGTTTTAATACACGTGTGCTAGAGAACTGTCCTTTTCGAGATTCTGGCAGCGAGTGAGTACGGCGGTGCGTTGCCACTTTTCACTCACGTTGCAACTGGGTATCGAATACAACTTAGGAATATCGAGTACAGAAAGGGAAAGATATTAGATCAGTAGGTGAGACCACTTCTAGTGGTCCTTGTCTCTCCAGTACCGCATCCCACAATCGGCCCTCCTGACGCAGGATTCGCCCCGAATGCCTTCATGTACTCTGCGACGGTTGATGTCTTATACGGCCCATCACCTTCTCCTACCCTTTCAACTTCGTATCTTCCATGGTTTCCTACTTTGACTACTTCATACTTGGCAATTACGGCGTATCCCTCCACAAACCTACGGAAATACGACGTCAAACCTAGGAATCTTTGGACTCCTTTCTTGTCGCGCGGAAAATCAGCAACTGCTTGAGTTTTCTCATTACCTGGCTTGATGGTACCGTTTTCAACGACATAGCCTAAGAAGTTAACTTTGCGCTTCAACACCTGACATTTACTCCAATTTATGCGCAAGCCATTTCCTTGTGCCACTTCCAAAACTCGCTTCAACTTCTGCACGCCCTCATCGATACTCTTTCTCGAAATTATCACATCGTCCATGTATACAACCGCACCCTCGTTCTTAATCGAATCCCGCATAACCGCCATGATAAACCTGGTAAACACTGCTGGAGAGTTTGTTATACCGAAGGGTACAAACAGGAACTCATACTGACCACTTTGAGTTACCAACGATATATACTTTTGGGATTCTGGCGAAACAGGCACGTGAAAGAAGCCATTAGTCAAATCTAGAGTTGTAAAAACTTGTCCACCCTGTAGCTTTTCGATCACACAGTCCATTTGAGCTGTTGGGAAGTTATCTCGGACAATCTTTTCATTTAATTTTCTATAATCGCAACACAAGCGCTTCTTCCCGTTTTTCTTATCTACAAGCACCACTGGCGAAGCAAACTCGGATGTACTAGGCTTGATTATCCCTTCCTCTAGCTATTCTTGAACCTGGTCATCGACAATTTTCTGATCGCAATAAGCTAATCGTCTCGGATGTTGGAAAACAGGCAACTCGTCTGTCAACAAGATCTTCATCTCGACTGGGGAAGTGAGATTTCTTTCTGGCTTGTAATTATCGATCAATGACTACTACTACTTCCTGACTCAAATGCTCCAAATCTACTGCCGAGACTGTTTTAGAGTCTTTGATGCTGATCATGCACAGACTTTCGAATTCACTAATTAGCTGCATACAAGTACTTTGCCCGGCCTGGTTATCGTCTGATCCTGTCGTTGGCCCTTGCTGAACATTTCGAACTGTTGGCGAAAATATAGTGCCAGTCTTGGTTACCATCATGTCAACGCTGTTTAAGATTGTTGTGCCTAAGATTGCGTCAAACTTCATATCGTCATCTGGTATGACATGAAACTCGACCGACATGTCGATTCCATCTATCACGACGTTTGTAATGAAGCTCCCGAATGTTTGCACCTGACTTTCAACGATACCTGTCAAAACTCTCTGACGACCCATCAGACTAACTACTCCAACGCCTAGCTTCAAGAACACACGCCTACGCATCAAACACAGTTCAGAACCTGTGTCCACAAGTCCTTTGAATTCTGAATTCCTGCAAGTCACAGATTTCAATTCCAAGCTCGAAGAAAAGGACTCGCGCGATGGTTGTGAAACGACTTTATCGTCCTGGACGACATTGGTTGCTCTCTCTGTTTTGACCTGTACTTCTACTTTACACTGTGCTACTCGGTGTCCTGGCTGATCACATTTGAAACATTTCTCCTTCACGGGACAGTCTTTCTTCACGTGCGACGAATCTCCGCACCTAAAACATTTCCTAACTGATCTAGCTACCGAATCTTGTTTTGTGTCGTGCACAGCCTTGCTACCCTGCGAACTGGTTTGGACGATGCACGTGATTTTTGATATGCGTCGATTTGTAATTTAAGATCCTTGAGGTTTCTGGCCTGGTATAGCATTGCCTTACTTGATCTAGCATCTGGGATACCCTCAACGAAATACTTGATCAAACTCTCTTCCTCCAAACAAATGGGCTTTGCAATTTCCATAAGTGCATAAAGGAACTCGTGTAAGGATTCACCCTTATGCTGCTGTCGTTTTCCCAACCTGCGATGAACTTCTGCTGAGGATAACTTGATTCCGAACTCCTCCACCAAAACCGATTTCAAGCTTGCCCAGTCTTTGATATTCCTCTGGCTACGCACAAACATCTTTGCTGCTCCACTAAGCAACTGTTTTGCATACACAAACAACTGTAAAGGGTTCCACTCAACTGTAGCTGCACAATCTAACAACTCTCCTATCCATTGGTTTATATCTGGAGAACTCGACCCAGAAAACTGCGAAACACTGCCCTCTACATCTTTCAATGTAAACCATGATCTACCCTGCCTTTCATTTCCTAGTCCTTGATGCCAACCTGCTGCGTTTGGCCGATTTATAGTGGTTTCTGCGGACGTTACTGATAGACCATCTTCACCATTATCCTCCGTTTCCGACTCACCATCATTATTTAGACCTTGGTAGGTCCACAACCTCTCTTGCAATTCCGCTTTCAATCCAGTCGTACCCAATTGCAACTCCGACAATTTCCGACGCAACTCTTCAACTCGCAGTGCCAAGATCTCGCTTCTCTCCATTTTACAACTTGTCCTGTAGATTGTTAAGATTAAACAATGTTTACTTAAATTTAGTATCAAAAGCAAATTGTAAATAGATTAACCACCCTGTCTCTGGAACTGCTTGATTTCAATGTTACCCCACTACTTTACAAACGACTTGAAATTAACTTTCCGGCAACACTCCGCCAAAAGTTCAGCCACTCGCTTAATGATGTCGCTTTTGTGCGGCGTCGTCTTTCCTTCTCACGCTTCCCGCTTTTGCAGCGTCTCACATACAATGAAGACTTCCAAACTCAACTGGAACTTTTCGTCTGCTGCCAAGATCTGTGCACCAGCCTTCCGCTTGCACAATCCTGCACGCACGTTCCGATAACCACACCAGATCCAATGCCTTGATCGCTTGTCTTCACTGCTTCCAGCCCGTGTCTGCTGCTTTTCCTATGTATCCAGCCACGATCCGCTGACTCCTAATCCTTCCAGCACTTCGTCCGCTAGTTCTCCAAGTTCTTGCCTTTGCAAAAGCCACCAACTGTGTCTGCTTCCTGCGCCGGCTTCCTTTGTCACATTCCAGCTAAATTGCTTATGACAATTTAAAGATATCTAGCCGATTTGCTCAATTTCACCAGCTCTCTGCTTACGCACTCCACGTGTTTTTGCCAAGGTGAAAGTTCTGTCGAATGGTAGGCTATATCTCCGTCGAGCCCCCAAATATTGCAGGGTCCTCTTTTAGAAAAAGATAACGCTGACTTAAATAGTATGATGATATGCTTTATTCACATTCGACTTGTTAACTTAAGTTTTACAAAATACACGTGTGCTAGAAAACTGTCCTTTTCGAGATTCTGGCAGCGAGTGAGTACGGTGGTGCGTTGCCAATTTTCACTCACGTTGCAACTGGGTATCGAATACAACTTAAGAATATCGAGTACAGAAAGGGAAAGATATTAGATCAGTAGGTGAGACCGCTTCTAGTGGTCCTTGTCTTTCCAGTACCGCATCCCACATATATAAAAAGGAATTAAAAAAAACACTAGAGTAACTTCTAACTTCTTAGACTAGAAGTATATCGAAAATAAATTAGAGAAAGCCATTAAAAATGGAGATAAGAAACAGTTCTAAAATTTTGTTCCTTGCTTAGAAGATAAAAGTTAAATTAATATTAAATGTATATTACAGGTAGCTGGGACAGTCATTTGAAAAGTCGAATCTGTTCAGTGGTGTATGTAGCTAGGGACCCAAGTATGAATACAACTTTTAACCACTTTAACTAAAAAAGAATGGAAATAAGAGTTAAAGAAAATTTAAATACGCTCATATATTACACCTGTGATGTTTTCGAAACATGTTCTAATGGATGAATTAAGTAAATGCTTTAACAAATGCAATATATGAGATACTCGTATATTATATTGTGAGAAATAAATAAACAACAAATATATTTGGGAATTAAACAAAACTCTGCATGCGAAACGAAGGACCGGTTTATTTCTTAATGATGCTGGATTCAGAATATGAATTATATATATATATATATATTTTTTACTATGAATATATTAACAAAACAAATACAAAATATTAAAGATTTCTACAGAATATGTCTCTGACTGCATTATAGCTAAACCTAGAAAGAAAGGGATGGTTATATTATCTTATCAGTCTCTTGCGTCTTCGGCCGTCGCATGTCTCTTTTATGACGATCAGGAAATGATAGCAAGTCGATTTTTTGAAAGATAGGTTTTGGGGTAGGACTCTTGTGCGACCCTGTAATTGGTCACATGTTTGTGTATTATTGACGGAAAGAAGTGATACTCTCTCATTTTATAGATAATGATTCTGAAGGGAACGAATAAGATTTTTGAGGAATATAGTAATTATCCCATAATCAAGTCTAAGCCATCAAGTTAATGGTTATATACATTGTGTAACGCGTTTAAACTCACAGTTTTTATCTTTACTTCAAACCGAACGTCGTCTAATAGACTAGAACAACTGGTAAGATTTAGTTGCTAACTAATACGGTACAGATGCAGTACAGATACAGTACAGATACAGTACAGATACAGTACAGATACAGTACAGATACAGTACAGATACAGTACAGATACAGTACAGATACAGTACAGATACAGTACAGATACAGTACAGATACAGTACAGATACAGTACAGATACAGTACAGATACAGTACAGATACAGTACAGATACAGTACAGATACAGTACAGATACAGTACAGATACAGTACAGATACAGTACAGATACAGTACAGATACAGTACAGATACAGTACAGATACAGTACAGATACAGTACAGATACAGTACAGATACAGTACAGATACAGTACAGATACAGTACAGATACAGTACAGATACAGTACAGATACAGTACAGATACAGTACAGATACAGTACAGATACAGTACAGATACAGTACAGATACAGTACAGATACAGTACAGATACAGTACAGATACAGTACAGATACAGTACAGATACAGTACAGATACAGTACAGATACAGTACAGATACAGTACAGATACAGTACAGATACAGTACAGATACAGTACAGATACAGTACAGATACAGTACAGATACAGTACAGATACAGTACAGATACAGTACAGATACAGTACAGATACAGTACAGATACAGTACAGATACAGTACAGATACAGTACAGATAAAGTACAGATACAGTACAGATACAGAACAGATACAGTACAGATACAGTACAGATACAGTACAGATACAGAACAGATACAGTACAGATACAGTACAGATACAGTACAGATACAGTAAAGATACAGTACTGATACAGTACAAATACAGTACAGATACAGTACTTATACAGTACAGATACAGTACAGATACAGTACAGATACAGTACAGATACAGTACAGATACAGTACTGATACAGTACAGATACAGTACAGATACAGTACAGATACAGTACAGATACAGTACAGATACAGTACAGATACAGTACTGATACAGTACAAATACAGTACAGATACAGTACTTATACAGTACAGATACAGTACAGATACAGTACAGATACAGAACAGATACAGTACAGATACAGTACAGATACAGTACAGATACAGTACAGATACTCGTACAGTACAAATACTCTTACAGTACAGATACAGTACAGATACAGTACAGATACAGTACAGATACAGTACATATACAGTACAGATACAGTCAGATACAGTACAGATACAGTACAGATACAGTACAGATACCGTTCAGATACAGTACAGATACAGTAAAGATACTGTACAGATACAGTTCAAGTCAGATTAACATTTGCTGTCGTACTTTGTTGTTTTTTACAAAACACCATCATACAGTTTTACCACGCTATACATCGACCTCCCAAGCATTCCCCAGCAATTTTTTGCCGTCTCCTTCTGACAATCAGTTAACCCATCAGTCACTAAGAATCGACCACGTCTTACTCGCAACGGCCCTCGCCCAGCCTCGAAGTCAGGCCGTAGACGATTTTGGGTCTTGACTGCTTAGAACTGTTTAGTTTAAACTCTATTTCGTAATGTAAAGATTGCTTAATTAAGGATATAAACAGTCAGCAGCTGAGGAATTTACGACTGGCAGAAGAGCTCCCAAGCTGGGTCAGTTGGGGAACAAGCTTACTTATAGTAAAACGGCATTAGCAGTATCGCTGCCGAAGAACTTAAATCTAAATGTCACTTCTGCAAGTCAGATGAACATTTGTTGTTGTACTTATATATATATATTTTGGTAGAAGCTCCGTTCAAATTCGCAAAAGGCATGTGTCTTTGCATCAATTGTCTACACAGGGGACATGAAGTCTCAACATGCCAATCATCTCGTTGTGTCGTTTTGTACAAAACACCATCATACAGTTTAACCACGCTATACATCGACCTCCCAAGCATTCCCCAGCAATTTTTTGCCGTCTCCTTCTGACAATCAGTTAACCCATCAGTCACTAAGAATCGACCACGTCTTACTCGCAACGGCCCTCGCCCAGCCTCGAAGTCAGGCCGTAGACGATTTTGGGTCTTGACTGCTTAGAACTGTTTAGTTTAAACTCTATTTCGTAATGTAAAGATTGCTTAATTAAGGATATAAACAGTCAGCAGCTGAGGAATTTACGACGTGCAGAAGAGCTCCCAAGCTGGGTCAGTTGGGGAACAAGCTTACTTATAGTAAAACGGCATTAGCAGTATCCCTCCCGAAGAACTTAAATCTAAATGTCATTTCTGCAAGTCAGATAAACATTTGTTGTTGTACTTCCCTATAAATATCCCGGTAGAAGATCGGTTCAAATTCGCCAAAGGCATGTGTCTTTGCATCAATTGTCTACACAGGGGACATGAAGTCTCAACATGCCAATCATCTCGTTGTCTCCTTCTTTACAAAACATCATCATACAGTTTTACCACGCTATACATTGACCTCCCAAACATTCCCTAGCAATTTTTTGCCGTCTCCTTCTGACAATCAGTTAACCCATCAGTCACTAAGAATCCACGACGTCTTACTCGCAACGGCCCTCGCCCAGGTTCGAAGTCAGGCAGTAGACTATTTTGGGTCTTGACTGTTTAAACTCTATTTCGTAATGTAAAGATTGCCTAATTAAGGATATAAAGCGTCAGCAGCTGAGGAATTTACGACTGGCAGAAGAGCTCCCAAGCTGAGTCAGTTGGGGAACAAGCTTACTTATAGTAAAACGGCATTAGCAGTATCCCTGCCGAAGAACTTAAATCTAAATGTCACTTCCGCAAGTCAGATGAACATTTGTTGTTGTACTTCCCTATAAATATCCCGGTAGAAGCTCGGCTCAAATTCGCCAAAGGCATGTGTCTTTGCATCAATAGTCTACACAGGGGACATAAGGTTTCAACATGCCAATCATCTCGTTGTCTCCTTTTTTACAAAACACCATCATACAGTTTTACCACGCTATACATTGACCTCCCAAGCATTCCCCAGCAATTTTTTGCCGTCTCCTTCTGACAATCAGGTAAGTCATCAGTCACTAAGAATCGACCACGTCTTACTCGCAACGGCCCTCGCCCAGGTTCGAAGTCAGGCAGTACACGATTTTATGTCTTAATTGTTTAGAACTGTTTAGATTAAACTCTATTTCGTAATGTAAAGATTGCTTAATGAAGGATATAAACAGTTAGCAGCTGAGGAATTTACGACTTGCAGAAGAGCTTCCAAGCTGTGCCAGTTGGGGAACAAGCTTACTTATAGTAAAACGGCATTAGCAGTATCCCTGCCGAAGAACTTAAATATAAATGTCACTTCTGCAAGTCAGATGAACATTTGTTGTTGGACTTCTATATATATATTTTGGTAGAAGCTCGGTTCAAATTCGCAAAACGCATGTGTCTTTGCATCAATTGTCTACACATGGGTCATGAAGTCTGAACATGCCAATCATCTCGTTGTCTCGTTTTGAACAAAACACCATCATACAGTTTTACCACGCTACACATTTAATTCCCAATTGTTCCCAAGCAATTTTTTGCCGTCTCCTTCTGACAATCAGTTAACCCATTCTTCACTTAGAATCGACCACGTCTTACTCACAACGGCCCTCGCTCAGCTTCGAAGTCAGGCAGTAGACGATTTTGGGTATTGACTGTTTAGAACTGTTTAGTTTAAACTCTATTTCGTAATGTAAAGATTGCTTAATTAAGGATATAAACAGTAAGCAGCTGAGGAATTTCCGACCTGCAGAAGAGCTCCTAAGCTGGGTCAGTTGGGGAACATATAGTAAAATGGCATTAGCAGTATCCCTGCCGAAGAACTTACATCTAAATGTCACTTCTGCAAGTCAGCTGAACATTTGTTGTTGTACTTCCCTATAAAAATCCCGGTAGAAGCTCGGTTCAAATTCGCAAAAGGCATGTGTCTTTGCATCAATTGTCTACACAGGGGACATGTAGTCTCAACATGCCAAACATTTCGTTGTCTCCTTTCTTACAAAACACCATCATAAAGTTTAACCACGCTATAAATTGACAGTTAGCAGCTGAGGAATTTACGACTTGCAGAAGAGCTCCCAAGCTGGGTCAGTTGGGGAACAAGCTTACTTATAGTAAAACGGCATTAGCAGTATCCCTGCCGAAGACTTAAGTCTAAATGTCACTTCTGCAAGTCAGATAAACATTTGTTGTCGTACTTTGTTGTTTTTTTACAAAACACCATCATACAGTTTTACCACGCTATACATTGACCTCCCAAGCATTCCCCAGCAATTTTTTGCCGTCTCCTTCTAAAAATCAGGTAACCCATTCTTCACTAAGAATCGACCACGTCTTACTCGCAACGGCCCTCGCCCAGGTTCGAAGTCAGGCGGTAGACGATTTTGGGTCTTGACTGTTTAGAACTGTTTAGTTTAAACTCTATTTCGTAATGTAAAGATTGCTTAATGAAGGATATAAACAGTTAGCAGCTGAGGAATTTACGACTGGCAGAAGAGCTCCCAAGCTGGGTCAGTTGGGGAACAAGCTTACTTATAGTAAAACGGCATTAGCAGTATCCCTGCCGAAGAACTTAAATCTAAATGTCACTTCTGCAAGTCAGATGAACATTTGTTGTTGTACTTCCCTATAAATATCCCGGTAGAAGCTCGGCTCAAATTCGCCAAAGGCATGTGTCTTTGCATCAATTGTCTACACAGGGGAAATGAAGTCTCAACATGCCAATCATCTTCTTGTCTCCTTTTTTACAAAACACCATCATACAGTTTTACCACGCTATACATTGACCTCCCAAGCATTCCCTAGCAATTTTCTGCCGTCTCCTTCTGACAATCAGGTAACCCATCAGTCACTAAGAATCGACCACGTCTTACTCGCAACTGCCCTCGCCCAGGTTCGAAGTCAGGCAGTAGACGATTTTGGGTCTTGACTGTTTAAACTCTGTTTCGTAATGTAAAGATTGCTTAATGAAGGATATAAACAGTCAGTCAGTCAAGCTGGGTCAGTTGGGGAACAAGCTTACTTATAGTAAAACGGCATTAGCAGTATCCCTGCCGAAGAACTTAAATCTAAATGTCACTTCTGCAAGTCAGATGAACATTTGTTGTTGTACTTCCCTATAAATATCCCGGTAGAAGCTCGGTTCAAATTCGCCAAAGGCATGTGTCTTTGCATCAATTGTCTACATAGGGGACATGAAGTCTCAACATGCCAATCTTCTCGTTGTGTCGTTTTGTACAAAACACCATCATACAGTTTTACCACGCTATACATTGACCTCCCAAGCATTCCCTAACAACTTTTTGCCGTCTCCTTCTAAAAATCAGGTAACCCATTCTTCACTAAGAATCGACCACGTCTTACTCGCAACGGCCCTCGCCCAGGTTCGAAGTCAGGCAGTAGACTATTTTGGGTCTTGACTGTTTAAACTCTATTTCGTAATGTAAAGATTGCCTAATTAAGGATATAAAGCGTCAGCAGCTGAGGAATTTACGACTGGCAGAAGAGCTCCCAAGCTGGGTCAGTTGGGGAACAAGCTTACTTATAGTAAAACGGCATTAGCAGTATCCCTGCCGAAGAACTTAAATCTAAATGTCACTTCTGCAAGTCAGATGAACATTTGTTGTTGTACTTTCGTATCTTTGCATCAATAGTCTACACAGGGGACATGAAGTTTCAACATGCCAATCATCTCGTTGTCTCCTTTTTTACAAAACACCATCATACAGTTTTACCACGCTATACATTGACCTCCCAAGCATTCCCCAGCAATTTTTTGCCGTCTCCTTCTGACAATCAGTTAAACCATCAGTCACTAAAAATCGACCACGTCTTACTCGCAACGGCCCTCGCCCAGGTTCGAAGTCAGGCAGTACACGATTTTATGTCTTAATTGTTTAGAACTGTTTAGATTAAACTCTATTTCGTAATGTAAAGATTGCTTAATGAAGGATATAAACAGTTAGCAGCTGAGGAATTTACGACTTGCAGAAGAGCTCCCAAGCTGTGCCAGTTGGGGAACAAGCTTACTTATAGTAAAACGGCATTAGCAGTATCCCTGCCGAAGAACTTAAATCTAAATGTCACTTCTGCAAGTCAGATGAACATTTGTTGTTGTACTTCCCTATAAATATCCCGGTAGAAGCTCGGTTCAAATTCGCCAAAGGCATGTGTCTTTGCATCAATTGTCTACACAGGGGACATGAAGTCTCAACATGCCAATCTTCTCGTTGTGTCGTTTTGTACAAAACACCATCATACAGTTTAACCACGCTATACATTGACCTCCCAAGCATTCCCTAGCAATTTTCTGCCGTCCCCTTCTGACAATCAGGTAACCCCTTCAGTCACTAAGAATCGACCACGTCTTACTCGCAACGGCCCTCGCCCAGGTTCGAAGTCAGGCAGTAGACGATTTTGGGTATTGACTGATTAGAACTGTTTAGTTTAAACTCTATTTCGTAATGTAAAGATTGCTTAATGAAGGATATAAACAGTTAGCAGCTGAGGAATTTACGACTGGCAGAAGAGCTCCCAAGCTTGGTCAGTTGGGGAACAAGCTTACTTATAGTAAAACGGCATTAGCAGTATCCCTGCCGAAGAACTTAAATCTAAATGTCACTTTTGCAAGTCAGATGAACATTTGTTGTTGTACTTCCCTATAAATATCCCGATAGAAGCTCGGCTCAAATTCGCCAAAGGCATGTGTCTTTGCATCAATAGTCTACACAGGGGACATGTAGTCTCAACATGCCAAACATTTCGTTGTCTCCTTTCTTACAAAACACCATCATAAAGTTTAACCACGCTATAAATTGACAGTTAGCAGCTGAGGAATTTACAACTTGCAGAAGAGCTCCCAAGCTGGGTCAGTTGGGGAACAAGCTTACTTATAGTAAAACGGCATTAGCAGTATCCCTGCCGAAGACTTAAGTCTAAATGTCACTTCTGCAAGTCAGATAAACATTTGTTGTCGTACTTTGTTGTTTTTTTACAAAACACCATCATACAGTTTTACCACGCTATACATTGACCTCCCAAGCATTCCCCAGCAATTTTTTGCCGTCTCCTTCTGACAATCAGTTAAACCACCAGTCACTAAAAATCGACCACGTCTTACTCGCAACGGCCCTCGCCCAGGTTCGAAGTCAGGCAGTACACGATTTTATGTCTTAATTGTTTAGAACTGTTTAGATTAAACTCTATTTCGTAATGTAAAGATTGCTTAATGAAGGATATAAACAGTTAGCAGCTGAGGAATTTACGACTTGCAGAAGAGCTCCCAAGCTGTGCCAGTTGGGGAACAAGCTTACTTATAGTAAAACGGCATTAGCAGTACCCCTGCCGAAGAACTTAAATATAAATGTCACTTCTGCAAGTCAGATGAACATTTGTTGTTGGACTTCTATATATATATTTTGGTAGAAGCTCGGTTCAAATTCGCAAAACGCATGTGTCTTTGCATCAATTGTCTACACAGGGGTCATGAAGTCTGAACATGCCAATCATCTCGTTGTCTCGTTTTGAACAAAACACCATCATACAGTTTTACCACGCTACACATTTACCTCCCCATTGTTCCCAAGCAATATTTTGCCGTCTCCTTCTGACAATCAGTTAACCCATTCTTCACTTAGAATCGACCACGTCTTACTCACAACGGCCCTCGCTCAGGTTCGAAGTCAGGCAGTAGACGATTTTGGGTCTTGACTGTTTAGAACTGTTTAGTTTAAACTCTATTTCGTAATGTAAAGATTGCTTAATTAAGGATATAAACAGTCAGCAGCTGAGGAATTTCCGACTTGCAGAAGAGCTCCTAAGCTGGGTCAGTTGGGGAACATATAGTAAAACGGCACTAGCAGTATCCCTGCCGAAGAACTTACATCTAAATGTCACTTCTGCAAGTCAGCTGAACATTTGTTGTTGTACTTCCCTATAAAAATCCCGGTAGAAGCTCGGTTCAAATTCGCAAAAGGCATGTGTCTTTGCATCAATTGTCTACACAGGGGACATGTAGTCTCAACATGCCAAACATTTCGTTGTCTCCTTTCTTACAAAACACCATCATAAAGTTTAACCACGCTATAAATTGACAGTTAGCAGCTGAGGAATTTACGACTTGCAGAAGAGCTCCCAAGCTGGGTCAGTTGGGGAACAAGCTTACTTATAGTAAAACGGCATTAGCAGTATCCCTGCCGAAGACTTAAGTCTAAATGTCACTTCTGCAAGTCAGATAAACATTTGTTGTCGTACTTTGTTGTTTTTTTACAAAACACCATCATACAGTTTTACCACGCTATACATTGACCTCCCAAGCATTCCCCAGCAATTTTTTGCCGTCTCCTTCTAAAAATCAGGTAACCCATTCTTCACTAAGAATCGACCACGTCTTACTCGCAACGGCCCTCGCCCAGGTTCGAAGTCAGGCGGTAGACGATTTTGGGTCTTGACTGTTTAGAACTGTTTAGTTTAAACTCTATTTCGTAATGTAAAGATTGCTTAATGAAGGATATAAACAGTCAGCAGCTGAGGAATTTACGACTGGCAGAAGAGCTCCCAAGCTTGGTCAGTTGGGGAACAAGCTTACTTATAGTAAAACGGCATTAGCAGTATCCCTGCCGAAGAACTTAAATCTAAATGTCACTTTTGCAAGTCAGATGAACATTTGTTGTTGTACTTCCCTATAAATATCCCGGTAGAAGCTCGGCTCAAATTCGCCAAAGGCATGTGTCTTTGCATCAATAGTCTACACAGGGGACATGTAGTCTCAACATGCCAAACATTTCGTTGTCTCCTTTCTTACAAAACACCATCATAAAGTTTAACCACGCTATAAATTGACAGTTAGCAGCTGAGGAATTTACGACTTGCAGAAGAGCTCCCAAGCTGGGTCAGTTGGGGAACAAGCTTACTTATAGTAAAACGGCATTAGCAGTATCCCTGCCGAAGAACTTAAATCTAAATGTCACTTCTGAAAGTCAGATAAACATTTGTTGTTGTACTTCCCTATAAATATCCCGGTAGAAGCTCGGCTCAAATTCGCCAAAGGCATGTGTCTTTGCATCAATTGTCTACACAGGGGAAATGAAGTCTCAACATGCCAATCATCTTCTTGTCTCCTTTTTTACAAAACACCATCATACAGTTTTACCACGCTATACATTGACCTCCCAAGCATTCCCTAGCAATTTTCTGCCGTCTCCTTCTGACAATCAGGTAACCCATCAGTCACTAAGAATCGACCACGTCTTACTCGCAACTGCCCTCGCCCAGGTTCGAAGTCAGGCAGTAGACGATTTTGGGTCTTGACTGTTTAAACTCTGTTTCGTAATGTAAAGATTGCTTAATGAAGGATATAAACAGTCAGTCAGTCAAGCTGGGTCAGTTGGGGAACAAGCTTACTTATAGTAAAACGGCATTAGCAGTATCCCTGCCGAAGAACTTAAATCTAAATGTCACTTCTGAAAGTCAGATAAACATTTGTTGTTGTACTTCCCTATAAATATCCCGGTAGAAGCTCGGCTCAAATTCGCCAAAGGCATGTGTCTTTGCATCAATTGTCTACACAGGGGAAATGAAGTCTCAACATGCCAATCATCTTCTTGTCTCCTTTTTTACAAAACACCATCATACAGTTTTACCACGCTATACATTGACCTCCCAAGCATTCCCTAGCAATTTTCTGCCGTCTCCTTCTGACAATCAGGTAACCCATCAGTCACTAAGAATCGACCACGTCTTACTCGCAACTGCCCTCGCCCAGGTTCGAAGTCAGGCAGTAGACGATTTTGGGTCTTGACTGTTTAAACTCTGTTTCGTAATGTAAAGATTGCTTAATGAAGGATATAAACAGTCAGTCAGTCAAGCTGGGTCAGTTGGGGAACAAGCTTACTTATAGTAAAACGGCATTAGCAGTATCCCTGCCGAAGAACTTAAATCTAAATGTCACTTCTGCAAGTCAGATGAACATTTGTTGTTGTACTTCCCTATAAATATCCCGGTAGAAGCTCGGTTCAAATTCGCCAAAGGCATGTGTCTTTGCATCAATAGTCTACACAGGGGACATGAAGTCTCAACATGCCAATCTTCTCGTTGTGTCGTTTTGTACAAAACACCATCATACAGTTTTACCACGCTATACATTGACCTCCCAAGCATTCCCTAGCAATTTTTTGCCGTCTCCTTCTGACAATCAGTTAACCCATCAGTCACTAAGAATCCACCACGTCTTACTCGCAACGGCCCTCGCCCAGGTTCGAAGTCAGGCAGTAGACGATTTTGGGTCTTGACTGTTTAAACTCTATTTCGTAATGTAAAGATTGCCTAATTAAGGATATAAAGAGTAAGCAGCTGAGGAATTTACGACTGGCAGAAGAGCTCCCAAGCTGGGTCAGTTGGGGAACAAGCTTACTTATAGTAAAACAGCATTAGCAGTATCCCTGCCGAAGAATTTAAGTCTAAATGTCACTTCTGAAAGTCAGATAAACATTTGTTGTTGTACTTCCCTATAAATATCCCGGTAGAAGCTCGGCTCAAATTCGCCAAAGGCATGTGTCTTTGCATCAATTGTCTACACAGGGGACATGAAGTCTCAACATGCCAATCTTCTCGTTGTGTCGTTTTGTACAAAACACCATCATACAGTTTTACCACGCTGTACATTGACCTCCCAAGCATTCCCTAGCAATTTTTTGCCGTCTCCTTCTGACAATCAGTTAACCCATTCTTCACTAAGAATCGACCACGTCTTACTCCCAACGGCCCTCGCCCAGGTTCGAAGTCAGGCAGTAGACGATTTTGGGTCTTGACTGTTTAAACTCTGTTTCGTAATGTAAAGATTGCTTAATGAAGGATATAAACAGTCAGCAGCTGAGGAATTTACGACTGGCAGAAGAGCTCCCAAGCTGGGTCAGTTGGGGAACAAGCTTACTTATAGTAAAACGGCATTAGCAGTATCCCTGCCGAAGAACTTAAATCTAAATGTCACTTCTGCAAGTCAGATGAACATTTGTTGTTGTACTTCCCTATAAATATCCCGGTAGAAGCTCGGTTCAAATTCGCCAAAGGCATGTGTCTTTGCATCAATAGTCTACACAGGGGACATGAAGTCTCAACATGCCAATCTTCTCGTTGTGTCGTTTTGTACAAAACACCATCATACAGTTTTACCACGCTATACATTGACCTCCCAAGCATTCCCTAGCAATTTTTTGCCGTCTCCTTCTGACAATCAGTTAACCCATCAGTCACTAAGAATCCACCACGTCTTACTCCCAACGGCCCTCGCCCAGGTTCGAAGTCAGGCAGTAGACGATTTTGGGTCTTGACTGTTTAAACTCTGTTTCGTAATGTAAAGATTGCTTAATGAAGGATATAAACAGTCAGCAGCTGAGGAATTTACGACTGGCAGAAGAGCTCCTAAGCTGGGTCAGTTGGGGAACAAGCTTACTTATAGTAAAACAGCATTAGCAGTATCCCTGCCGAAGAATTTAAGTCTAAATGTCACTTCTGAAAGTCAGATAAACATTTGTTGTTGTACTTCCCTATAAATATCCCGGTAGAAGCTCGGCTCAAATTCGCCAAAGGCATGTGTCTTTGCATCAATTGTCTACACAGGGGACATAAAGTCTCAACATGCCAATCTTCTCGTTGTGTCGTTTTGTACAAAACACCATCATACAGTTTTACCACGCTATACATTGACCTCCCAAGCATTCCCTAGCAATTTTCTGCCGTCCCCTTCTGACAATCAGGTAACCCCTTCAGTCACTAAGAATCGACCACGTCTTACTCGCAACGGCCCTCGCCCAGGTTCGAAGTCAGGCAGTAGACGATTTTGGGTATTGACTGATTAGAACTGTTTAGTTTAAACTCTATTTCGTAATGTAAAGATTGCTTAATGAAGGATATAAACAGTTAGCAGCTGAGGAATTTACGACTGGCAGAAGAGCTCCCAAGCTTGGCCAGTTGGGGAACAAGCTTACTTATAGTAAAACGGCATTAGCAGTATCCCTGCCGAAGAACTTAAATCTAAATGTCACTTCTGCAAGTCAGATGAACATTTGTTGTTGTACTTCCCTATAAATATCCCGGTAGAAGCTCGGTTCAAATTCGCCAAAGGCATGTGTCTTTGCATCAATTGTCTACACAGGGGACATGAAGTCTCAACATGCCAATCTTCTCGTTGTGTCGTTTTGTACAAAACACCATCATACAGTTTTACCACGCTATAGATTGACCTCCCAAGCATTCCCTAGCAATTTTCTGCCGTCTTCTTCTGACAATCAGTTAACCCATCAGTCACTAAGAATCGACCACGTCTTACTCGCAACTGCCCTCGCCCAGGTTCGAAGTCAGGCAGTAGACGATTTTGGGTCTTGACTGTTTAGACCTGTTTAGTTTAAACTCTATTTCGTAATGTAAAGATTGCTTAATGAAGGATAAAAACAGTAAGCAGCTGAGGAATTTACGACTTGCAGAAGAGCTCCCAAGCTGGGTCAGTTGGGGAACAAGCTTACTTATAGTAAAACGGCATTAGCAGTATCCCTGCCGAAGAACTTAAATCTAAATGTCACTTCCGCAAGTCAGATGAACATTTGTTGTTGTACTTCCCTATAAATATCCCGGTAGAAGCTCGGCTCAAATTCGCCAAAGGCATGTGTCTTTGCATCAATTGTCTACACAGGGGACATGAAGTCTCAACATGCCAATCATCTCGTTGTCTCCTTCTTTACAAAACATCATCATACAGTTTTACCACGCTATACATTGACCTCCCAAACATTCCCTAGCAATTTTTTGCCGTCTCCTTCTGACAATCAGTTAACCCATCAGTCACTAAGAATCCACGACGTCTTACTCGCAACGGCCCTCGCCCAGGTTCGAAGTCAGGCAGTAGACTATTTTGGGTCTTGACTGTTTAAACTCTATTTCGTAATGTAAAGATTGCCTAATTAAGGATATAAAGCGTCAGCAGCTGAGGAATTTACGACTGGCAGAAGAGCTCCCAAGCTGGGTAAGTTGGGAAACAAGCTTACTTATAGTAAAACGGCATTAGCAGTATCCCTGCCGAAGAACTTAAATCTAAATGTCACTTCTGCAAGTCAGATGAACATTTGTTGTTGTACTTCCCTATAAATATCCCGGTAGAAGCTCGGTTCGAATTCGCCAAAGGCATGTGTCTTTGCATCAATTGTCTACACAGGGGACATGAAGTCTCAACATGCCAATCTTCTCGTTGTGTCGTTTTGTACAAAACACCATCATACAGTTTTACCACGCTATACATTGACCTCCCAAGCATTCCCTAGCAATTTTCTGCCGTCCCCTTCTGACAATCAGGTAACCCCTTCAGTCACTAAGAATCGACCACGTCTTACTCGCAAGGGCCCTCGCCCAGGTTCGAAGTCAGGCAGTAGACGATTTTGGGTATTGACTGATTAGAACTGTTTAGTTTAAACTCTATTTCGTAATGTAAAGATTGCTTAATGAAGGATATAAACAGTTAGCAGCTGAGGAATTTACGACTGGCAGAAGAGCTCCCAAGCTTGGTCAGTTGGGGAACAAGCTTACTTATAGTAAAACGGCATTAGCAGTATCCCTGCCGAAGAACTTAAGTCTAAATGTCACTTCTGCAAGTCAGATGAACATTTGTTGTTGTACTTCCCTATAAATATCCCGGTAGAAGCTCGGCTCAAATTCGCCAAAGGCATGTGTCTTTGCATCAATAGTCTACACAGGGGACATGTAGTCTCAACATGCCAAACATTTCGTTGTCTCCTTTCTTACAAAACACCATCATAAAGTTTAACCACGCTATAAATTGACAGTTAGCAGCTGAGGAATTTACGACTTTACGACTGCAAGTCAGATAAACATTTGTTGTCGTACTTTGTTGTTTTTTTACAAAACACCATCATACAGTTTTACCACGCTATACATTGACCTCCCAAACATTCCCTAGCAATTTTTTGCCGTCTCCTTCTGACAATCAGTTAACCCATCAGTCACTAAGAATCCACGACGTCTTACTCGCAACGGCCCTCGCCCAGGTTCGAAGTCAGGCAGTAGACTATTTTGGGTCTTGACTGTTTAAACTCTATTTCGTAATGTAAAGATTGCCTAATTAAGGATATAAAGCGTCAGCAGCTGAGGAATTTACGACTGGCAGAAGAGCTCCCAAGCTGGGTAAGTTGGGAAACAAGCTTACTTATAGTAAAACGGCATTAGCAGTATCCCTGCCGAAGAACTTAAATCTAAATGTCACTTCTGAAAGTCAGATGAACATTTGTTGTTGTACTTCCCTATAAATATCCCGGTAGAAGCTCGGCTCAAATTCGCCAAAGGCATGTGTCTTTGCATCAATTGTCTACACAGGGGAAATGAAGTCTCAACATGCCAATCATCTCGTTGTCTCCTTTTTTACAAAACACCATCATACAGTTTTACCACGCTATACATTGACCTCCCAAGCATTCCCTAGCAATTTTTTGCCGTCTCCTTCTGACAATCAGTTAACCCATTCTTCACTAAGAATCGACCACGTCTTACTCCCAACGGCCCTCGCCCAGGTTCGAAGTCAGGCAGTAGACGATTTTGGGTCTTGACTGTTTAAACTCTGTTTCGTAATGTAAAGATTGCTTAATGAAGGATATAAACAGTCAGCAGCTGAGGAATTTACGACTGGCAGAAGAGCTCCCAAGCTGGGTCAGTTGGGGAACAAGCTTACTTATAGTAAAACGGCATTAGCAGTATCCCTGCCGAAGAACTTAAATCTAAATGTCACTTCTGCAAGTCAGATGAACATTTGTTGTTGTACTTCCCTATAAATATCCCGGTAGAAGCTCGGTTCAAATTCGCCAAAGGCATGTGTCTTTGCATCAATAGTCTACACAGGGGACATGAAGTCTCAACATTCCAATCTTCTCGTTGTGTCGTTTTGTACAAAACACCATCATACAGTTTTACCACGCTATACATTGACCTCCCAAGCATTCCCTAGCAATTTTCTGCCGTCTCCTTCTGACAATCAGGTAACCCATCAGTCACTAAGAATCGACCACGTCTTACTCGCAACGGCCCTCGCCCAGGTTCGAAGTCAGGCAGTAGACGATTTTGGGTCTTGACTGTTTAGAATTGTTTAGTTTAAACTCTATTTCGTAATGTAAAGATTGCTTAATGAAGGATAAAAACAGTTAGCAGCTGAGGAATTTACGACTTGCAGAAGAGCTCCCAAGCTGGGTCAGTTGGGGAACAAGCTTACTTATAGTAAAACGGCATTAGCAGTATCCCTGCCGAAGAACTTAAATCTAAATGTCACTTCTGAAAGTCAGATAAACATTTGTTGTTGTACTTCCCTATAAATATCCCGGTAGAAGCTCGGTTCAAATTCGCCAAAGGCATGTGTCTTTGCATCAATAGTCCTCACAGGGGACATGAAGTCTCAACATGCCAATCTTCTCGTTGTGTCGTTTTGTACAAAACACCATCATACAGTTTTACCACGCTATACATTGACCTCCCAAGCATTCCCTAGCAATTTTTTGCCGTCTCCTTCTGACAATCAGTTAACCCATCAGTCACTAAGAATCCACCACGTCTTACTCGCAACGGCCCTCGCCCAGGTTCGAAGTCAGGCAGTAGACGATTTTGGGTCTTGACTGTTTAAACTCTATTTCGTAATGTACAGATTGCCTAATTAAGGATATAAAGAGTAAGCAGCTGAGGAATTTACGACTGGCAGAAGAGCTCCCAAGCTGGGTCAGTTGGGGAACAAGCTTACTTATAGTAAAACAGCATTAGCAGTATCCCTGCCGAAGAATTTAAGTCTAAATGTCACTTCTGATAGTCAGATAAACATTTGTTGTTGTACTTCCCTATAAATATCCCGGTAGAAGCTCGGCTCAAATTCGCCAAAGGCATGTGTCTTTGCATCAATTGTCTACACAGGGGACATGAAGTCTCAACATGCCAATCTTCTCGTTGTGTCGTTTTGTACAAAACACCATCATACAGTTTTACCACGCTATACATTGACCTCCCAAGCATTCCCTAGCAATTTTTTGCCGTCTCCTTCTGACAATCAGTTAACCCATTCTTCACTAAGAATCGACCACGTCTTACTCCCAACGGCCCTCGCCCAGGTTCGAAGTCAGGCAGTAGACGATTTTGGGTCTTGACTGTTTAAACTCTGTTTCGTAATGTAAAGATTGCTTAATGGAGGATATAAACAGTCAGCAGCTGAGGAATTTACGATTGGCAGAAGAGCTCCCAAGCTGGGTCAGTTGGGGAACAAGCTTACTTATAGTAAAACGGCATTAGCAGTATCCCTGCCGAAGAACTTAAATCTAAATGTCACTTCTGCAAGTCAGATGAACATTTGTTGTTGTACTTCCCTATAAATATCCCGGTAGAAGCTCGGTTCAAATTCGCCAAAGGCATGTGTCTTTGCATCAATTGTCTACACAGGGGACATGAAGTCTCAACATGCCAATCTTCTCGTTGTGTCGTTTTGTACAAAACACCATCATACAGTTTTACCACGCTATACATTGACCTCCCAAGCATTCCCTAGCAATTTTCTGCCGTCCCCTTCTGACAATCAGGTAACCCCTTCAGTCACTAAGAATCGACCACGTCTTACTCGCAACGGCCCTCGCCCAGGTTCGAAGTCAGGCAGTAGACGATTTTGGGTATTGACTGATTATAACTGTTTAGTTTAAACTCTATTTCGTAATGTAAAGATTGCTTAATGAAGGATATAAACAGTTAGCAGCTGAGGAATTTACGACTGGCAGAAGAGCTCCCAAGCTTGGTCAGTTGGGGAACAAGCTTACTTATAGTAAAACGGCATTAGCAGTATCCCTGCCGAAGAACTTAAATCTAAATGTCACTTCTGCAAGTCAGATGAACATTTGTTGTTGTACTTCCCTATAAATATCCCGGTAGAAGCTCGGTTCAAATTCACCAAAGGCATGTGTCTTTGCATCAATAGTCTACACAGGGGACATGAAGTCTCAACATGCCTATCATCTCGTTGTCTCGTTTTGAACAAAACACCATCATACAGTTTTACCACGCTATACATTGACCTCCCAAGCATTCCCTTACAATTTTTTGCCGTCTCCTTCTGAAAATCAGGTAACCCATTCTTCACTTAGAATCGAGCACGTCTTAGTCGCAACGGCCCTCGCCCAGGTTCGAAGTCAGGCAGTAGACGATTTTGGGTATTGACTGTTTATAACTGTTTAGTTTAAACTCTATTTCGTAATGTAAAGATTGCTTAATGAAGGATATAAAAAGTTAGCAGCTGAGGAAGTTACAACTTGCAGAAGAGCTCCCAAGCTGGGTCAGTTGGGGAACAAGCTTACTTATAGTAAAACGGCATTTTTGCAAGTCAGATAAACATTTGTTGTTGTACTTCCCTATAAATATCCCGGTAGAAGCTCGGCTCAAATTCGCCAAAGGCATGTGTCTTTGCATCAATTGTCTACACAGGGGACATGAAGTCTCAACATGCCAATCTTCTCGTTGTGTCGTTTTGTACAAAACACCATCATACAGTTTTACCACGCTATACATTGACCTCCCAAGCATTCCCTAGCAATTTTTTGCCGTCTCCTTCTGACAATCAGTTAACCCATTCTTCACTAAGAATCGACCACGTCTTACTCCCAACGGCCCTCGCCCAGGTTCGAAGTCAGGCAGTAGACGATTTTGGGTCTTGACTGTTTAAACTCTGTTTCGTAATGTAAAGATTGCTTAATGAAGGATATAAACAGTCAGCAGCTGAGGAATTTACGACTGGCAGAAGAGCTCCCAAGCTGGGTCAGTTGGGGAACAAGCTTACTTATAGTAAAACGGCATTAGCAGTATCCCTGCCGAAGAACTTAAATCTAAATGTCACTTCTGCAAGTCAGATGAACATTTGTTGTTGTACTTCCCTATAAATATCCCGGTAGAAGCTCGGTTCAAATTCGCCAAAGGCATGTGTCTTTGCATCAATTGTCTACACAGGGGACATGAAGTCTCAACATGCCAATCTTCTCGTTGTGTCGTTTTGTACAAAACACCATCATACAGTTTTACCACGCTATACATTGACCTCCCAAGCATTCCCTAGCAATTTTTTGCCGTCCCCTTCTGACAATCAGGTAACCCCTTCAGTCACTAAGAATCGACCACGTCTTACTCGCAACGGCCCTCGCCCAGGTTCGAAGTCAGGCAGTACACGATTTTATGTCTTAATTGTTTAGAACTGTTTAGATTAAACTCTATTTCGTAATGTAAAGATTGCTTAATGAAGGATATAAACAGTTAGCAGCTGAGGAATTTACGACTTGCAGAAGAGCTCCCAAGCTGTGCCAGTTGGGGAACAAGCTTACTTATAGTAAAACGGCATTAGCAGTATCCCTGCCGAAGAACTTAAATCTAAATGTCACTTCCGCAAGTCAGATGAACATTTGTTGTTGTACTTCCCTATAAATATCCCGGTAGAAGCTCGGCTCAAATTCACCAAAGGCATGTGTCTTTGCATCAATAGTCTACACAGGGGACATGAAGTTTCAACATGCCAATCATCTCGTTGTCTCCTTTTTTACAAAACACCATCATACAGTTTTACCACGCTATACATTGACCTCCCAAGCATTCCCTAGCAATTTTTTGCCGTCTCCTTCTGACAATCAGTTAACCCATTCTTCACTAAGAATCGACCACGTCTTACTCCCAACGGCCCTCGCCCAGGTTCGAAGTCAGGCAGTAGACGATTTTGGGTCTTGACTGTTTAAACTCTGTTTCGTAATGTAAAGATTGCTTAATGAAGGATATAAACAGTCAGCAGCTGAGGAATTTACGACTGGCAGAAGAGCTCCCAAGCTGGGTCAGTTGGGGAACAAGCTTACTTATAGTAAAACGGCATTAGCAGTATCCCTGCCGAAGAACTTAAATCTAAATGTCACTTCTGCAAGTCAGATGAACATTTGTTGTTGTACTTCCCTATAAATATCCCGGTAGAAGCTCGGTTCAAATTCGCCAAAGGCATGTGTCTTTGCATCAATTGTCTACACAGGGGACATGAAGTCTCAACATGCCAATCTTCTCGTTGTGTCGTTTTGTACAAAACACCATCATACAGTTTTACCACGCTATACATTGACCTCCCAAGCATTCCCTAGCAATTTTCTGCCGTCCCCTTCTGACAATCAGGTAACCCCTTCAGTTACTAAGAATCGACCACGTCTTACTCGCAGCGGCCCTCGCCCAGGTTCGAAGTCAGGCAGTAGACGATTTTGGGTATTGACTGATTAGAACTGTTTAGTTTAAACTCTATTTCGTAATGTAAAGATTGCTTAATGAAGGATATAAACAGTTAGCAGCTGAGGAATTTACGACTGGCAGAAGAGCTCCCAGGCTTGGTCAGTTGGGGAACAAGCTTACTTATAGTAAAACGGCATTAGCAGTATCCCTGCCGAAGACTTAAGTCTAAATGTCACTTCTGCAAGTCAGATAAACATTTGTTGTCGTACTTTGTTGTTTTTTTACAAAACACCATCATACAGTTTTACCACGCTATACATTGACCTCCCAAGCATTCCCCAGCAATTTTTTGCCGTCTCCTTCTGACAATCAGTTAAACCATCAGTCACTAAAAATCGACCACGTCTTACTCGCAACGGCCCTCGCCCAGGTTCGAAGTCAGGCAGTACACGATTTTATGTCTTAATTGTTTAGAACTGTTTAGATTAAACTCTATTTCGTAATGTAAAGATTGCTTAATGAAGGATATAAACAGTTAGCAGCTGAGGAATTTACGACTTGCAGAAGAGCTCCCAAGCTGTGCCAGTTGGGGAACAAGCTTACTTATAGTAAAACGGCATTAGCAGTATCCCTGCCGAAGAACTTAAATATAAATGTCACTTCTGCAAGTCAGATGAACATTTGTTGTTGGACTTCTATATATATATTTTGGTAGAAGCTCGGTTCAAATTCGCAAAAGGCATGTGTCTTTGCATCAATTGTCTACACAGGGGTCATGAAGTCTCAACATGCCAATCTTCTCGTTGTGTCGTTTTGTACAAAACACCATCATACAGTTTTACCACGCTATACATTGACCTCCCAAGCATTCCCTAGCAATTTTTTGCCGTCTCCTTCTGACAATCAGTTAACCCATCAGTCACTAAGAATCCACCACGTCTTACTCGCAACGGCCCTCGCCCAGGTTCGAAGTCAGGCAGTAGACGATTTTGGGTCTTGACTGTTTAAACTCTATTTCGTAATGTAAAGATTGCCTAATTAAGGATATAAAGAGTAAGCAGCTGAGGAATTTACGACTGGCAGAAGAGCTCCCAAGCTGGGTCAGTTGGGGAACAAGCTTACTTATAGTAAAACGGCATTAGCAGTATCCCTGCCGAAGAACTTAAATCTAAATGTCACTTCTGAAAGTCAGATAAACATTTGTTGTTGTACTTCCCTATAAATATCCCGGTAGAAGCTCGGTTCAAATTCGCCAAAGGCATGTGTCTTAGCATCAATAGTCTACACAGGGGACATGAAGTCTCAACATGCCAATCTTCTCGTTGTGTCGTTTTGTACAAAACACCATCATACAGTTTTACCACGCTATATATTAGCCTCCCAAGCATTCCCTTACAATTTTTTGCCGTCTCCTTCTGAAAATCAGGTAACCCATTCTTCACTTAGAATCGAGCACGTCTTACTCGCAACGGCCCTCGCCCAGGTTCGAAGTCAGGCAGTAGACGATTTTGGGTCTTGACTGTTTAAACTCTATTTCGTAATGTAAAGATTGCCTAATTAAGGATATAAAGAGTAAGCAGCTGAGGAATTTACGACTGGCAGAAGAGCTCCCAAGCTGGGTCAGTTGGGGAACAAGCTTACTTATAGTAAAACGGCATTAGCAGTATCCCTGCCGAAGAATTTAAGTCTAAATGTCACTTCTGAAAGTCAGATAAACATTTGTTGTTGTACTTCCCTATAAATATCCCGGTAGAAGCTCGGCTCAAATTCACCAAAGGCATGTGTCTTTGCATCAATAGTCTACACAGGGGACATGAAGTTTCAACATGCCAATCATCTCGTTGTCTCCTTTTTTACAAAACACCATCATACAGTTTTACCACGCTATACATTGACCTCCCAAGCATTCCCTAGCAATTTTTTGCCGTCTCCTTCTGACAATCAGTTAACCCATTCTTCACTAAGAATCGACCACGTCTTACTCCCAACGGCCCTCGCCCAGGTTCGAAGTCAGGCAGTAGACGATTTTGGGTCTTGACTGTTTAAACTCTGTTTCGTAATGTAAAGATTGCTTAATGAAGGATATAAACAGTCAGCAGCTGAGGAATTTACGACTGGCAGAAGAGCTCCCAAGCTGGGTCAGTTGGGGAACAAGCTTACTTATAGTAAAACGGCATTAGCAGTATCCCTGCCGAAGAACTTAAATCTAAATGTCACTTCTGCAAGTCAGATGAACATTTGTTGTTGTACTTCCCTATAAATATCCCGGTAGAAGCTCGGTTCAAATTCGCCAAAGGCATGTGTCTTTGCATCAATTGTCTACACAGGGGACATGAAGTCTCAACATGCCAATCTTCTCGTTGTGTCGTTTTGTACAAAACACCATCATACAGTTTTACCACGCTATACATTGACCTCCCAAGCATTCCCTAGCAATTTTCTGCCGTCCCCTTCTGACAATCAGGTAACCCCTTCAGTTACTAAGAATCGACCACGTCTTACTCGCAGCGGCCCTCGCCCAGGTTCGAAGTCAGGCAGTAGACGATTTTGGGTATTGACTGATTAGAACTGTTTAGTTTAAACTCTATTTCGTAATGTAAAGATTGCTTAATGAAGGATATAAACAGTTAGCAGCTGAGGAATTTACGACTGGCAGAAGAGCTCCCAGGCTTGGTCAGTTGGGGAACAAGCTTACTTATAGTAAAACGGCATTAGCAGTATCCCTGCCGAAGACTTAAGTCTAAATGTCACTTCTGCAAGTCAGATAAACATTTGTTGTCGTACTTTGTTGTTTTTTTACAAAACACCATCATACAGTTTTACCACGCTATACATTGACCTCCCAAGCATTCCCCAGCAATTTTTTGCCGTCTCCTTCTGACAATCAGTTAAACCATCAGTCACTAAAAATCGACCACGTCTTACTCGCAACGGCCCTCGCCCAGGTTCGAAGTCAGGCAGTACACGATTTTATGTCTTAATTGTTTAGAACTGTTTAGATTAAACTCTATTTCGTAATGTAAAGATTGCTTAATGAAGGATATAAACAGTTAGCAGCTGAGGAATTTACGACTTGCAGAAGAGCTCCCAAGCTGTGCCAGTTGGGGAACAAGCTTACTTATAGTAAAACGGCATTAGCAGTATCCCTGCCGAAGAACTTAAATATAAATGTCACTTCTGCAAGTCAGATGAACATTTGTTGTTGGACTTCTATATATATATTTTGGTAGAAGCTCGGTTCAAATTCGCAAAACGCATGTGTCTTTGCATCAATTGTCTACACAGGGGTCATGAAGTCTCAACATGCCAATCTTCTCGTTGTGTCGTTTTGTACAAAACACCATCATACAGTTTTACCACGCTATACATTGACCTCCCAAGCATTCCCTAGCAATTTTTTGCCGTCTCCTTCTGACAATCAGTTAACCCATCAGTCACTAAGAATCCACCACGTCTTACTCGCAACGGCCCTCGCCCAGGTTCGAAGTCAGGCAGTAGACGATTTTGGGTCTTGACTGTTTAAACTCTATTTCGTAATGTAAAGATTGCCTAATTAAGGATATAAAGAGTAAGCAGCTGAGGAATTTACGACTGGCAGAAGAGCTCCCAAGCTGGGTCAGTTGGGGAACAAGCTTACTTATAGTAAAACGGCATTAGCAGTATCCCTGCCGAAGAACTTAAATCTAAATGTCACTTCTGAAAGTCAGATAAACATTTGTTGTTGTACTTCCCTATAAATATCCCGGTAGAAGCTCGGTTCAAATTCGCCAAAGGCATGTGTCTTAGCATCAATAGTCTACACAGGGGACATGAAGTCTCAACATGCCAATCTTCTCGTTGTGTCGTTTTGTACAAAACACCATCATACAGTTTTACCACGCTATATATTAGCCTCCCAAGCATTCCCTTACAATTTTTTGCCGTCTCCTTCTGAAAATCAGGTAACCCATTCTTCACTTAGAATCGAGCACGTCTTACTCGCAACGGCCCTCGCCCAGGTTCGAAGTCAGGCAGTAGACGATTTTGGGTCTTGACTGTTTAAACTCTATTTCGTAATGTAAAGATTGCCTAATTAAGGATATAAAGAGTAAGCAGCTGAGGAATTTACGACTGGCAGAAGAGCTCCCAAGCTGGGTCAGTTGGGGAACAAGCTTACTTATAGTAAAACGGCATTAGCAGTATCCCTGCCGAAGAATTTAAGTCTAAATGTCACTTCTGAAAGTCAGATAAACATTTGTTGTTGTACTTCCCTATAAATATCCCGGTAGAAGCTCGGCTCAAATTCGCCAAAGGCATGTGTCTTTGCATCAATTGTCTACACAGGGGACATGAAGTCTCAACATGCCAATCTTCTCGTTGTGTCGTTTTGTACAAAACACCATCATACAGTTTTACCACGCTATACATTGACCTCCCAAGCATTCCCTAGCAATTTTTTGCCGTCTCCTTCTGACAATCAGTTAACCCATTCTTCACTAAGAATCGACCACGTCTTACTCCCAACGGCCCTCGCCCAGGTTCGAAGTCAGGCAGTAGACGATTTTGGGTCTTGACTGTTTAAACTCTGTTTCGTAATGTAAAGATTGCTTAATGACGGATATAAACAGTCAGCAGCTGAGGAATTTACGACTGGCAGAAGAGCTCCCAAGCTGGGTCAGTTGGGGAACAAGCTTACTTATAGTAAAACGGCATTAGCAGTATCCCTGCCGAAGAACTTAAATCTAAATGTCACTTCTGCAAGTCAGATGAACATTTGTTGTTGTACTTCCCTATAAATATCCCGGTAGAAGCTCGGTTCAAATTCGCCAAAGGCATGTGTCTTTGCATCAATTGTCTACACAGAGGACATGAAGTCTCAACATGCCAATCTTCTCGTTGTGTCGTTTTGTACAAAACACCATCATACAGTTTTACCACGCTATACATTGACCTCCCAAGCATTCCCTAGCAATTTTCTGCCGTCCCCTTCTGACAATCAGGTAACCCCTTCAGTCACTAAGAATCGACCACGTCTTACTCGCAACGGCCCTCGCCCAGGTTCGAAGTCAGGCAGTAGACGATTTTGGGTATTGACTGATTAGAACTGTTTAGTTTAAACTCTATTTCGTAATGTAAAGATTGCTTAATGAAGGATATAAACAGTTAGCAGCTGAGGAATTTACGACAGGCAGAAGAGCTCCCAAGCTTGGTCAGTTGGGGAACAAGCTTACTTATAGTAAAACGGCATTAGCAGTATCCCTGCCGAAGAACTTAAATCTAAATGTCACTTCTGCAAGTCAGATGAACATTTGTTGTTGTACTTCCCTATAAATATCCCGGTAGAAGCTCGGTTCAAATTCGCCAAAGGCATGTGTCTTTGCATCAATTGTCTACACAGGGCACATGAAGTCTCCACATGCCAATCTTCTCATTGTGTCGTTTTGTACAAAACACCATCATACAGTTTTACCACGCTATAGATTGACCTCCCAAGCATTCCCTAGCAATTTTCTGCCGTCTTCTTCTGACAATCAGGTAACCCATCAGTCACTAAGAATCGACCACGTCTTACTCGCAACGGCCCTCGCCCAGGTTCGAAGTCAGGCAGTAGACGATTTTGGGTCTTGACTGTTTAGACCTGTTTAGTTTAAACTCTATTTCGTTATGTAAAGATTGCTTAATGAAGGATAAAAACAGTAAGCAGCTGAGGAATTTACGACTTGCAGAAGAGCTCCCAAGCTGGGTCAGTTGGGGAACAAGCTTACTTATAGTAAAACGGCATTAGCAGTATCCCTGCCGAAAAACTTAAATCTAAATGTCACTTCTGCAAGTCAGATGAACATTTGTTGTTGTACTTCCCTATAAATATCCCGGTAGAAGCTCGGTTCAAATTCACCAAAGGCATGTGTCTTTGCATCAATAGTCTACACAGGGGACATGAAGTCTCAACATGCCTATCATCTCGTTGTCTCGTTTTGAACAAAACACCATCATACAGTTTTACCACGCTATATATTAGCCTCCCAAGCATTCCCTTACAATTTTTTGCCGTCTCCTTCTGAAAATCAGGTAACCCATTCTTCACTTAGAATCGAGCACGTCTTAGTCGCAACGGCCCTCGCCCAGGTTCGAAGTCAGGCAGTAGACGATTTTGGGTATTGACTGTTTATAACTGTTTAGTTTAAACTCTATTTCGTAATGTAAAGATTGCTTAATGAAGGATATAAAAAGTTAGCAGCTGAGGAAGTTACGACTTGCAGAAGAGCTCCCAAGCTGGGTCAGTTGGGGAACAAGCTTACTTATAGTAAAACGGCATTTCTGCAAGTCAGATAAACATTTGTTGTTGTACTTCCCTATAAATATCCCGGTAGAAGATCGGCTCAAATTCGCCAAAGGCATGTGTCTTTGCATCAATTGTCTACACAGGGGACATGAAGTCTCAGCATGCCAATCATCTCGTTGTCTCCTTTTTTACAAAACATCATCATACAGTTTTACCACGCTATACATTGACCTCCCAAGCATTCCCTAGCAATTTTTTGCCGTCTCCTTCTGACAATCAGTTAACCCATCAGTCACTAAGAATTGACCACGTCTTACTCGCAACGGCCCTCGCCCAGGTTCGAAGTCAGACAGTAGACGATTTTGGGTCTTGACTGTTTAGAACTGTTTAGTTTAAACTCTATTTCGTAATGTAAAGATTGCTTAATGAAGGATATAAACAGTTAGCAGCTGAGCAATTTACGACTGGCAGAAGAGATCCCAAGCTTGGTCAGTTGGGGAACAAGCTTACTTTACGACTGGCAGAAGAGCTCCCAAGCTGTTTCAGTTGGGGAACAAGCTTACTTATAGTAAAACGGCATTAGCAGTATCCCTGCCGAAGAACTTAAATATAAATGTCACTTCTGCAAGTCAGATGAACATTTGTTGTTGGACTTCTATTTATATATTTTGGTAGAAGCTCGGTTCAAATTCGCAAAAGGCATGTGTCTTTGCATCAATTGTCTACACAGGGGTCATGAAGTTTGAACATGCCAATCATCTCGTTGTCTCGTTTCGAACAAAACACCATCATACAGTTTTACCACGCTTGACATTGACCTCGACTCTATTTCGTAATGTACAGATTGCTTAATGAAGGATATAAACAGTTAGCAGCTGAGGAATTTACGACTCGCAGAAGAGCTCCCAAGTTGGGTCTGTTGGGGAACAAGCTTACTTATAGTAAAACGGCATTAGCAGTATCCCTGCCGAAAAACTTAAATCTAAATATCACTTCTGCAAGTCAGATGAACATTTGTTGTTGTACTTCCCTATAAATATCCCGGTAGAAGCTCGGTTCAAATTCGCAAAAGGCATGTGTCTTTGCATCCATTGTCTACACAGGGGACATGAAGTCTCAACATGCCAATCATCTCGTTGTCTCCTTTTTTACAAAACACCATCATACAGTTTTACCACGCTATACATTGACCTCCCAAGCATTCCCTAGCAATTTTTTGCCGTCTCCTTCTGACAATCAGGTAAGCCATCTGTCACTAAGAATCGACCACGTCTTACCGGCAACGGCCCTCGCCCAGGTTCGAAGTCAGGCAGTAGACGATTTTGGGTCTTGACTGTTTAGAACTGTTTAGTTTAAACTTTATTTCGTAATGTAAAGATTGCTTAATGAAGAATATAAACAGTTAGCAGCTGAGGAATTTACGGCTTGCAGAAGAGCTCCCAAACTGGGTCAGTTGGGGAACAAGCTTACTTTACGACTGGCAGAAGAGCTCCCAAGCTGTTTCAGTTGGGGAACAAGCTTACTTATAGTAAAACGGCATTAGCAGTATCCCTGCCGAAGAACTTAAATATAAATGTCACTTCTGCAAGTCAGATGAACATTTGTTGTTGGATTTCTATATATATATTTTGGTAGAAGCTCGGTTCAAATTCGCAAAAGGCATGTGTCTTTGCATCAATTGTCTACACAGGGGTCATGAAGTTTGAACATGCCAATCATCTCGTTGTCTCGTTTTGAACAAAACACCAACATACAGTTTTACCACGCTATACATTGACCTCCCAAGCTTCCCTAGCAATTTTTTGCCGTCTCCTTCTGACAATCAGGTAAGCCATCTGTCACTAAGAATCGACCACGTCTTACCGGCAACGGCCCTCGCCCAGGTTCGAAGTCAGGCAGTAGACGATTTTGGGTCTTGACTGTTTAGAACTGTTTAGTTTAAACTCTATTTCGTAATGTTAAGATTGCTTAATGAAGGATATAAACAGTTAGCAGCTGAGGAATTTACGACATGCAGAAGAGCTCCCAAGCTGGGTCACTTAGGGAACAAGCTTACTTTTAGTAAAACGGCATTAGCAGTATCCCTGCCGAAGAACTTAAATCTTAACGTCATTTCTGCAAGTCAGATGAACATTCGTTGTTGTACCTCCCTATAAATATCCCGGTAGAAGCTCGGCTCAAATTCGCCAAAGGCATGTGTCTTTGCATCAATTGTCTACACAGGGGACATGAAGTCTCAAGATGCCAATCTTCTCGTTGTGTCGTTTTGTACAAAACACCATCATACAGTTTTACCACGCTATACATTGACCTCCCAAGCATTCCCTAGCAATTTTTTGCCGTCTCCTTCTGACAATCAGTTAACCCATCAGTCACTAAGAATCGACCACGTCTTACTCGCAACGGCCCTCGCCCAGGTTCGAAGTCAGACAGTAGACGATTTTGGGTCTTGACTGTTTAGAACTGTTTAGTTTAAACTCTATTTCGTAATGTAAAGATTGCTTAATGAAGGATATAAACAGTTAGCAGCTGAGCAATTTACGACTGGCAGAAGAGATCCCAAGCTTGGTCAGTTGGGGAACAAGCTTACTTTACGACTGGCAGAAGAGCTCCCAAGCTGTTTCAGTTGGGGAACAAGCTTACTTATAGTAAAACGGCATTAGCAGTATCCCTGCCGAAGAACTTAAATATAAATGTCACTTCTGCAAGTCAGATGAACATTTGTTGTTGGACTTCTATATATATATTTTGGTAGAAGCTCGGTTCAAATTCGCAAAAGGCATGTGTCTTTGCATCAATTGTCTACACAGGGGTCATGAAGTTTGAACATGCCAATCATCTCGTTGTCTCGTTTTGAACAAAACACCATCATACAGTTTTACCACGCTTGACATTGACCTCGACTCTATTTCGTAATGTACAGATTGCTTAATGAAGGATATAAACAGTTAGCAGCTGAGGAATTTACGACTCGCAGAAGAGCTCCCAAGTTGGGTCTGTTGGGGAACAAGCTTACTTATAGTAAAACGGCATTAGCAGTATCCCTGCCGAAAAACTTAAATCTAAATATCACTTCTGCAAGTCAGATGAACATTTGTTGTTGTACTTCCCTATAAATATCCCGGACGAAGCTCGGCTCAAATTCACCAAAGGCATGTGTCTTTGCATCAATAGTCTACACAGGGGACATGAAGTCTCAACATGCCTATCATCTCGTTGTCTCGTTTTGAACAAAACACCATCATACAGTTTTACCACGCTTGACATTGACCTCCCAAGCCTTCCCTAACAATTTTTTGCCGTCTCCTTCTGAAAATCAGGTAACCCATTCTTTACTAAGAATCGACCACGTCTTACTTGCAAAGGCCCTCGCCCAGGTTCGAAGTCAGGCAGTAGACGATTTTGGGTCTTGACTGTTTAGAACTGTTTAGTTTAAACTCTATTTCGTAATGTTAAGATTGCTTAATGAAGGATATAAACAGTTAGCAGCTGAGGAATTTACGACTTGCAGAAGAGCTCTCAAGCTGGGTCAGTTGGGGAACAAGCTTACTTTAAGTAAAACGGCATTAGCAGTATCCCTGCCGAAGAACTTAAATCTAAACGTCATTTCTGCAAGTCAGATGAACATTTGTTGTTGTACTTCCCTATAAATATCCCGGTAGAAGCTCGGTTCAAATTCGCAAAAGGCATGTGTCTTTGCATCCATTGTCTACACAGGGGACATGAAGTCTCAACATGCCAATCATCTCGTTGTCTCCTTTTTTACAAAACACCATCATACAGTTTTACCACGCTATACATTGACCTCCCAAGCATTCCCTAGCAATTTTTTGCCGTCTCCTTCTGACAATCAGGTAAGCCATCTGTCACTAAGAATCGACCACGTCTTACCGGCAACGGCCCTCGCCCAGGTTCGAAGTCAGGCAGTAGACGATTTTGGGTCTTGACTGTTTAGAACTGTTTAGTTTAAACTTTATTTCGTAATGTAAAGATTGCTTAATGAAGAATATAAACAGTTAGCAGCTGAGGAATTTACGGCTTGCAGAAGAGCTCCCAAACTGGGTCAGTTGGGGAACAAGCTTACTTATAGTAAAACGGCATAAGCAGTATTCCAACATGCCGAAGAACTTAAATCTAAATGTCACTTCTGCAAGTCAGATGAACATTTGTTTTTGTACTTCCCTCTATATAGCTCGGTTCAAATTCGCAAAAGGCATGTGTCTTTGCATCAATTGTCTTCGCAGGGGACATGAAGTCTCAACATGCCAATCATCTCGTTGTCTCGTTTTGTACAAAACACCATCATACAGTTTAACCACGCTATACATTGACCTCCCAAGCATTCCCAAGCAATTTTTTGCTGTCTCCTTCTGACAATCAGCTAACGCATCAGTCACTAAGAATCGACCACGTCTTACCGGCAACGGCCCTCGCCCAGGTTCGAAGTCAGGCAGTAGACGATTTTGGGTCTTGACTGTTTAGAACTGTTTAGTTTAAACTTTATTTCGTAAAGTAAAGATTGCTTAATGAAGAATATAAACAGTTAGCAGCTGAGGAATTTATGGCTTGCAGAAGAGCTCCCAAACTGGGTCAGTTGGGGAACAAGCTTACTTTAAGTAAAACGGCATTAGCAGTATCCCTGCCGAAGTACTTAAATCTAAACGTCATTTCTGCAAGTCAGATGAACATTTGTTGTTGTACTTCCCTATAAATATCCCGGTAGAAGCTCGGTTCAAATTCGCAAAAGGCATGTGTCTTTGCATCCATTGTCTACACAGGGGACATGAAGTCTCAACATGCCAATCATCTCGTTGTCTCCTTTTTTACAAAACACCATCATACAGTTTTACCACGCTATACATTGACCTCCCAAGCATTCCCAAGCAATTTTTTGCTGTCTCCTTCTGACAATCAGCTAACGCATCAGTCACTAAGAATCGACCACGTCTTACTTGCAAAGGCCCTCGCCCAGGTTCGAAGTCAGGCAGTAGACGACTTTGGGTCTTGACTGTTTATAACTGTTTAGTTTAAACTCTATTTCGTAATGTAAAGATTGCTTAATGAAGGATATAAAAAGTTAGCAGCTGAGGAAGTTACGACTTGCAGAAGAGCTCCCAAGCTGGGTCAGTTGGGGAACAAGCTTACTTATAGTAAAACGGCATTTTTGCAAGTCAGATAAACATTTGTTGTTGTACTTCCCTATAAATATCCCGGTAGAAGCTCGGCTCAAATTCGCCAAAGGCATGTGTCTTTGCATCAATTGTCTACACAGGGGACATGAAGTCTCAACATGCCAATCTTCTCGTTGTGTCGTTTTGTACAAAACACCATCATACAGTTTTACCACGCTATACATTGACCTCCCAAGCATTCCCTAGCAATTTTTTGCCGTCTCCTCCTGACAATCAGGTAAGCCATCTGTCACTAAGAATCGACCACGTCTTACCGGCAACGGCCCTCGCCCAGGTTCGAAGTCAGGCAGTAGACGATTTTGGGTCTTGACTGTTTAGAACTGTTTAGTTTAAACTTTATTTCGTAATGTAAAGATTGCTTAATGAAGAATATAAACAGTTAGCAGCTGAGGAATTTACGGCTTGCAGAAGAGCTCCCAAACTGGGTCAGTTGGGGAACAAGCTTACTTATAGTAAAACGGCATAAGCAGTATTCCAACATGCCGAAGAACTTAAATCTAAATGTCACTTCTGCAAGTCAGATGAACATTTGTTTTTGTACTTCCCTATATATAGCTCGGTTCAAATTCGCAAAAGGCATGTGTCTTTGCATCAATTGTCTTCGCAGGGGACATGAAGTCTCAACATGCCAATCATCTCGTTGTCTCGTTTTGTACAAAACACCATCATACAGTTTAACCACGCTATACATTGACCTCCCAAGCATTCCCAAGCAATTTTTTGCTGTCTCCTTCTGACAATCAGCTAACGCATCAGTCACTAAGAATCGACCACGTCTTACTCGCAACGGCCCTCGCCCAGGTTCGAAGTCAGGCAGTAGACGACTTTGGGTCTTGACTGTTTAGAACTGTTTAGTTTAAACTCTATTTCGTAATGTTAAGATTGCTTAATGAAGGATATAAACAGTTAGCAGCTGAGGAATTTACGACTTGCAGAAGAGCTCTCAAGCTGGGTCAGTTAGGGAACAAGCTTACTTTTAGTAAAACGGCATTAGCAGTATCCCTGCCGAAGAACTTAAATCTAAACGTCATTTCTGCAAGTCAGATGAACAGTAGAAGCTCGGTTCAAATTCGCAAAAGGCATGTGTCTTTGCATCCATTGTCTACACAGGGGACATGAAGTCTCAACATGCCAATCATCTCGTTGTCTCCTTTTTTACAAAACACCATCATACAGTTTTACCACGCTATACATTGACCTCCCAAGCATTCCCTCGCAATTTTTGGCCGTCTCCTTCTGACAATCAAGTCACTAAGAATCGACCACGTCTTACTCGCAACGGCCCTCGCCCAGGTTCGAAGTCAGGCAGTAGACGATTTTGGGTCTTGACTCTTTAGAACTGCTTAGTTTAAACTCTATTTCGTAATGTGAAGATTGCTTAATTAAAGATATAAACAGTCAGCACCTGAGGAATTTACGACTGGCAGAAAAGCTCGCAAGCTGGGTCAGTTAGGGAACAAGCTTACTTTTAGTAAAACGGCATTAGCAGTATCCCTGCCGAAGAACTTAAATCTAAATGTCATTTCTGCAAGTCAGATGAACATTTGTTGTTGTACTTCCCTATAAATATCCCGGTAGAACCTCGGTTCAAATTTGCAAAAGGCATGTGTCTTTGCATCAATTGTCTACACAGGGGACATGAAGTCTCAACATGCCAATCATCTCGTTGTCTCGTTTTGAACAAAACACCATCATACAGTTTACCACGCTATACATTGACCTCCCAAGCATTCCCTAGCAATTTTTTGCCGTCTCCTCCTGACAATCAGTTAACCCATCAGTCACTAAGAATCGACCACGTCTTACTCGCAACGGCCCTCGCCCAGGTTCGAAGTCAGGCAGTAGACGATTTTGGGCCTTGACTGTTTAGAACTGTTTAGTTTAAACTCTATTTCGTAATGTTAAGATTGCTTAATGAAGGATATAAACAGTTAGCAGCTGAGGAATTTACGACTTGCAGAAGAGCTCTCAAGCTGGGTCAGTTAGGGAACAAGCTTACTTTTAGTAAAACGGCATTAGCAGTATCCCTGCCGAAGAACTTAAATCTAAACGTCATTTCTGCAAGTCAGATGAACAGTAGAAGCTCGGTTCAAATTCGCAAAAGGCATGTGTCTTTGCATCCATTGTCTACACAGGGGACATGAAGTCTCAACATGCCAATCATCTCGTTGTCTCCTTTTTTACAAAACACCATCATACAGTTTTACCACGCTATACATTGACCTCCCAAGCATTCCCTCGCAATTTTTGGCCGTCTCCTTCTGACAATCAAGTCACTAAGAATCGACCACGTCTTACTCGCAACGGCCCTCGCCCAGGTTCGAAGTCAGGCAGTAGACGATTTTGGGTCTTGACTCTTTAGAACTGCTTAGTTTAAACTCTATTTCGTAATGTGAAGATTGCTTAATTAAAGATATAAACAGTCAGCACCTGAGGAATTTACGACTGGCAGAAAAGCTCGCAAGCTGGGTCAGTTAGGGAACAAGCTTACTTTTAGTAAAACGGCATTAGCAGTATCCCTGCCGAAGAACTTAAATCTAAATGTCATTTCTGCAAGTCAGATGAACATTTGTTGTTGTACTTCCCTATAAATATCCCGGTAGAACCTCGGTTCAAATTTGCAAAAGGCATGTGTCTTTGCATCAATTGTCTACACAGGGGACATGAAGTCTCAACATGCCAATCATCTCGTTGTCTCGTTTTGAACAAAACACCATCATACAGTTTACCACGCTATACATTGACCTCCCAAGCATTCCCTAGCAATTTTTTGCCGTCTCCTCCTGACAATCAGTTAACCCATCAGTCACTAAGAATCGACTACGTCTTACTCGCAACGGCCCTCGCCCAGGTTGGAAGTCAGGCAGTAGACGATTTTGGGTCTTGTCTGTTTAGAACTGTTTAGTTTAAACTCTATTTCGTAATGTTAAGATTGCTTAATGAAGGATATAAACAGTTAGCAGCTGAGGAATTTACGACTTGCAGAAGAGCTCTCAAGCTGGGTCAGTTAGGGAACAAGCTTACTTTTAGTAAAACGGCATTAGCAGTATCCCTGCCGAAGAACTTAAATCTAAACGTCATTTCTGCAAGTCAGATGAACATTTGTTGTTGTACTTCCCTATAAATATCCCGGTAGAAGCTCGGTTCAAATTCGCAAAAGGCATGTGTCTTTGCATCCATTGTCTACACAGGGGACATGAAGTCTCAACATGCCAATCATCTCGTTGTCTCCTTTTTTACAAAACACCATCATACAGTTTTACCACGCTATACATTGACCTCCCAAGCATTCCCTCGCAATTTTTGGCCGTCTCCTTCTGACAATCAGTTAACCCATCAGTCACTAAGAATCGACCACGTCTTACTCGCAACGGCCCTCGCCCAGGTTCGAAGTCAGGCAGTAGACGATTTTGGGTCTTGACTCTTTAGAACTGCTTAGTTTAAACTCTATTTCGTAATGTGAAGATTGCTTAATTAAAGATATAAACAGTCAGCACCTGAGGAATTTACGACTGGCAGAAAAGCTCGCAAGCTGGGTCAGTTGGGGAACAAGCTTACTTATACTAAAACGGCATTAGCAGTTTCCCTGCCGAAGAACTTAAATATAAATGTTACTTCTGCAAGTCAGATGAACATTTGTTGTTGTACTTCTATATATATATTTTGGTAGAACCTCGGTTCAAATTTGCAAAAGGCATGTGTCTTTGCATCAATTGTCTACACAGGGGACATGAAGTCTCAACATGCATATCATCTCGTTGTCTCGTTTTGAACAAAACACCATCATACAGTTTACCACGCTATACATTGACCTCCCAAGCATTCCCTAGCAATTTTTTGCCGTCTCCTCCTGACAATCAGTTAACCCATCAGTCACTAAGAATCGACCACGTCTTACTCGCAACGGCCCTCGCCCAGGTTCGAAGTCAGGCAGTAGACGATTTTGGGTATTGACTGTTTCGAACTTTTTAGTTTAAACTCTATTTCGTAAGGTAAAGATTGCTTAATTAAGGATAGAAACAGTCAGCAGCTGAGGAATTTACGACTGGCAGAAGAGCTCGCAAGCTGGGTCAGTTGGGGAACAAGCTTACTTATAGTAAAACGGCATTAGCAGTATCCCTGAAGAAAAACTTAAATCTAAATATCACTTCTGCAAGTCAGATAAACATATGTTGTTGTACTTCCCTATAAATATCCCGGTAGAAGCTCGCTTCAAATTCGTAAAAGGCATGTGTCTTTGCATCAATTGTCTACACAGGGGACATGAAGTCTCAACATGCCAATCATCTCGTTGTCTCCTTTTTTACAAAACACCATCATACAGTTTTACCACGCTATACATTGACCTCCCAAGCATTCCCTAGCATTTTTTTGCCGTCCCCTCCTGACAATCAGTTAACCCATCAGTCACTAAGAATCGACCACGTCTTACACGCAACGGCCCTCGCCCAGGTTCGAAGTCAGGCAGTAGACGATTTTGGGTATTGACTGTTTAGAACTGTTTAGTTTAAACTCTATTTCGTAAGGTAAAGATTGCTTAATGAAGGATATAAACAGTTAGCAGCTGAGGAATTTACGACTTGCAGAAGAGCTGCCAAGCTGTGCCAGTTGGGGAACAAGCTTACTTATAGTAAAACGGCATTAGCAGTATCCCTGCCGAAGAACTTAAATCTAAATGTCACTTCTGCAAGTCAGATGACAATTTGTTGTTGTATGTCCCTATAAATATCTCGGTAGAAGCTCGGTTCAAATTCGCAAACGGCATGTGACTTTGCATCAATTGTCTACACAGGGCACATGAAGTCTCAACATGCCAATCATCTCGTTGTCTCCTTTTTTACAAAACACCATCATACAGTTTTACCACGCTATACATTGACCTCCCAAGCATTCCCTAGCATTTTTTTGCCGTCCCCTCCTGACAATCAGTTAACCCATCAGTCACTAATAATCGACCACGTCTTACACGCAACGGCCCTCGCCCAGGTTCGAAGTCAGGCAGTAGACGATTTTGGGTATTGACTGTTTAGAACTGTTTAGTTTAAACTCTATTTCGTAAGTAAAGATTGCTTAATGAAGGATATAAACAGTTAGCAGCTGAGAAATTTACGACTTGCAGAAGAGCTGCCAAGCTGTGCCAGTTGGGGAACAAGCTTACTTATAGTAAAACGGCATTAGCAGTATCCCTGCCGAAGAACTTAAATCTAAATGTCACTTCTGCAAGTCAGATGACAATTTGTTGTTGTATGTCCCTATAAATATCTCGGTAGAAGCTCGGTTCAAATTCGCAAACGGCATGTGACTTTGCATCAATTGTCTACACAGGGGACATGAAGTCTCAAAATGCCAATCATCTCGTTGTCTCCTTTTTTACAAAACACCATCATACAGTTTTACCACGCTATACATTGACCTCCCAAGCATTCCCTCGCAATTTTTTGCCGTTTCCTTCTGACAAGCAGGTAACCCATCAGTCACTAAGAATCGACCACGTCTTACTCGCAAAGGCCCTCGCCCAGGTTCGAAGTCAGGCTGTAGACGACTTTGGGTCTTGACTGTTTAGAACTGTTTAGTTTAAACTCTATTTCGTAATGTAAAGATTGCTTAATGAAGGATATAAACAGTTAGCAGCTGAGGAATTTACGACTTGCAGAAGAGCTCTCAAGCTGGGTCAGTTAGGGAACAAGCTTACTTTTAGTAAAACGGCATTAGCAGTATCCCTGCCGAAGAACTTAAATCTAAATGTCATTTCTGCAAGTCAGATGAACATTTGTTGTTGTACTTCCCTATAAATATCCCGGTAGAAGCTCGGTTTCAATTCGCAAAAGGCATGTGTCTTTGCATCCATTGTCTACACAGGGGACATGAAGTCTCAACATGCCAATCAACTCGTTGTCTCCTTTTTTACAAAACACCATCATACAGTTTTACCACGCTATACATTGACCTCCCAAGCATTCCTTCGCAATTTTTGGCCGTCTCCTTCTGACAATCAGTAAACCCATCAGTCACTAAGAATCGACCACGTCTTACTCGCAACGGCCCTCGCCCAGGTTCGAAGTCAGGCTGTAGACGACTTTGGTCTTTGATCTCCTTTAAAGAGGTAGTAGAATGCATAATTCTACCTTCGACTCAAGGTATCGCCCAGATACTTTTTACACCCTATGTTAAGCTTGGGGGAATAACAACACATACATTTCGTTTCGCATATGGCAGGACATGGAAACGTTGTAACGATTACGTTTTATTTTTAATCAGCTGCATAACGCAGGTTTTGCTTTTCATTCTTCGCACAAGCTGTTCAGTGTGAGTCGTTTGCCTGCTTCGGAAGACAATTTGGTTGATCAGAGCAGAGGCGTAGCACAGTTCGGTAAGCAACGATAATACTAAAATTACTGCATAAAACTAGATTAAAAATAATACTGTGTACATTGTTTGTGCCAAACCGGTGGTAGATAGACGACTGCTGAGCCTCGCCGTGGTACAAGGGGTTGTAGTGAGCACCTTGTCATTGACACGGGGATGCCCGATGTACGTTTCGGTAATCAGGGTAGACGATGATTGGAATACTCCGCGGGACAAGGGTGTTATAGTGAGCGCCTTGTCGCTGACACGGGGATGCAATGAACCCTGTCGTTGGCACGGGGACAGTCTGTACGATAGGATGATCTCGTCCAGGCACGGGTAGTTATGGGACTTCCCGTGCTGTGTTTTGGTGGCTGATAATGGGTGCCCGTTTAGCAATTATGGAGCGGGTGTGCTTGAGTTTTAAACTGACTTTATTGTTATATCTTCTATGTGTATTGTTTATGTTGAGCTAGGTTTTTTGTTGACCTCGTTTCCTCATTCTGACCGACTGACCGTGCATGCCGCTTTGTTGCTGAGCTGAGAGTACCCATCTGCTGCTGTGTCAGCAGTGCTGTTGATGTCTTCTCTCTGTTGTGCTATCGTGTAAGTAGTAAACCACTAAGCACCTGATCGCTGCTCTGTGTAAGCAGTGCACCGTGCTGTAAAAGATTCGTTGCTGGTACGTTGCCCACCTACGACCCCGCCGTGTTGGGTACTGTGCATTTTGAGCATGGTTGCGAAAATACATAAAATACTAATTCTAAATATCTCGCGCGTCGGCATCGCACTTTGGGTGCATGGACGGTCATTTGGAGACGCCATTACTCGCACTTTAACTCAATTGTCTACACAGGAGACATGAAGTCTCAAAATGCCAATCATCTCGTTGTCTTGTTTTGTACAAAACACCATCAAACAGTTTTACCACGCTATACATTGACCTCCCAAGCATTCCCTAGCAGTTTTTTGCCATCTCCTTCTGACAATCAGGTAACCCATCAGTCACTAAGAATCGACCACGTCTTACTCGCAACGGCCCTCGCCCAGGTTCGAAGTCAGGCAGTAGACGATTTTAGGTCTTGACTGTTTAGAACAGTTTAGTTTAAACTCTATTTCGTAATGAAAGATTGCTTAATGAAGGATATAAACAGTTAGCAGCTGAGAAGTTTACGACTTGCAGAAGAGGTCCCACGCTGGGTCAGTTGGGGAAGAAGCTTACTTATAGTATAACGGCATTAGCAGAATCCCGACATGCCGAAGAACTTAAATCACTTCTGCAAGTCAGATGAACATTTGTTGTTGTACTTCCCTACAAATATCTCGGTAGAAGCTCGGTTCAAATTCGCAAAAAGCATGTGTCTTTGCATCAACTGTCTACATAGGGGACACGAAGTCTCAACAAGCAAATCATCTCGTTGTCTTGTTTTGTACAAAACACTATCATACAGTTTTACCACGCTATACATTGACCTCCCAAGCATTTCCTAGCAATTCTTTGCAGTCTGCTTCTGACAATCAGGTAACCCATCAGTCACTAAGAATCGACCACGACTTACTCACAACGGCCCTCGCCCAGGTTCGAAGTCAGGCAGTAGACGATTTTGGGTCTTGGCTGTTTAGAACTGTTTAGTTTAAACTCTATTTCTTAATTTAAAGATTGCTTAATGAAGGGTATAAAGAGTTAGCAGCTGAGGAATTTACGACTTGCATAAGAGCTCCCACGCTGGGTCAGTTGGGGAAGAAGCTTACTTATAGTATAACGGCTTTAGCAGAATCCCGACATGACGAAGAACTAAAATCTAAATGTCACTTCTGCAAATCAGATGAACATTTGTTGTTGTACTTCCCTACAAATATCACGGTAGAAGCTCGGTTAAAATTCGCAAAAAGCATGTGTCTTTGCATCAACTGTCTACATAGGGGACATGAAGTCTCAAAATGCCAATCATCTCGTTGTCTCGTTTTGTACAAAACACCATCAAACAGTTGTACCACGCCATACATTGACCTCCCAAGCATTCCCAAGCAATTTTTTGCTGTCTCCTTCTGACAATCAGCTAACGCATCAGTCACTAAGAATCGACCACGTCTTACTCGCAACGGCCCTCGCCCAGGTTCGAAGTCAGGCAGTAGACGACTTTGGGTCTTGGCTGTTTAGAACTGTTTAGTTTAAACTCTATTTCTTAATGTAAAGATTGCTTAATGAAGGGTATAAAGAGTTAGCAGCTGAGGAATTTACGACTTGCATAAGAGCTCCCACGCTGGGTCAGTTGGGGAAGAAGCTTACTTATAGTATAACGGCATTAGCAGAATCCCGACATGACGAAGAACTAAAATCTAAATGTCACTTCTGCAAATCAGATGAACATTTGTTGTTATACTTCCCTACAAATATCTCGGTAGAAGCTCGGTTCAAATTCGCAAAAAAGCATGTGTCTTTGGAACACCTGTCTACACAGGGGACATGAAGTCTCAACAAGCAAATCATCTCGTTGTCTTGTTTTGTACAAAACACCATCATACAGTTTTACCACGCTATACATTGACCTCCCAAGCATTCCCCAGCAATTCTTTGCAGTCTGCTTCTGACAATCAGGTAACCCATCAGTCACTAAGAATCGACCACGACTTACTCACAACGGCCCTCGCCCAGGTTCGAAGTCAGGCAGTAGACGATTTTGGGTCTTGGCTGTTTAGAACTGTTTAGTTTAAACTCTATTTCTTAATGTAAAGATTGCTTAATGAAGGGTATAAAGAGTTAGCAGCTGAGGAATTTACGACTTGCATAAGAGCTCCCACGCTCGGTCAGTTGGGAAAGAATCTTACTTATAGTATAACGGCATTAGCAGAATCCCGACATGCCGAAGAACTTCAATCTAAATGTCACTTCTGCAAGTCAGATGAACATTTGTTGTTGTACTTCCCTACAAATATCTCGGTAGAAGCTCGGTTCAAATTCGCAAAAGGCATGTGTCTTTGCATCAATTGTCAACACTGGGGTCATGAAGTCTCAACATGCCAATCATCTCGTTGTTTCCTTTTTTACAAAACACCATCATACAGTTTTACCACGCTATACATTGACCTCCCAAGCATTCCCCAGCAATTTTTTGCCGTCTCCTTCTGACAATCAGGTAAGTCATCAGTCACTAAGAATCGACCACGTCTTAGTGGCAACGGCCCTCGCCCAGGTTCGAAGTCAGGCAGTAGACGATTTTGGGTCTTGACTGTTTAGAACTGTTTAGTTTAAACTTTATTTCGTAATGTAAAGATTGCTTAATGAAGAATATAAACAGTTAGCAGCTGAGGAATTTACGGCTTGCAGAAGAGCTTCCAAACTGGGTCAGTTGGGGAACAAGCTTACTTATAGTAAAACGGCATAAGCAGTATTCCAACATGCCGAAGAACTTAAATCTAAATGTCAGTTCTGCAAGTCAGATGAACATTTGTTTTTGTACTTCCCTATATATAGCTCGGTTAAAATTCGCAAAAAGCATGTGTCTTTGCATCAACTGTCTACACAGTGGACATGAAGTCTCAACAAGCAAATCATCTCGTTGTCTTCTTTTGTACAAAACACCATCATACAGTTTTACCACGCTATACATTGACCTCCCAAGCATTCCCCAGCAATTCTTTGCAGTCTGCTTCTGACAATCAGGTAACCCATCAGTCACTAAGAATCGACCACGACTTACTCACAACGGCCCTCGGCCAGGTTCGAAGTCAGGCAGTAGACGATTTTGGGTCTTGGCTGTTTAGAACTGTTTAGTTTAAACTCTATTTCTTAATGTAAAGATTGCTTAATGAAGGGTATAAAGAGTTAGCAGCTGAGGAATTTACGACTTGCATAAGAGCTCCCACGCTCGGTCAGTTGGGAAAGAATCTTACTTATAGTATAACGGCATTAGCAGAATCCCGACATGCCGAAGAACTTCAATCTAAATGTCACTTCTGCAAGTCAGATGAACATTTGTTGTTGTACTTCCCTACAAATATCTCGGTAGAAGCTCGGTTCAAATTCGCAAAAGGCATGTGTCTTTGCATCAATTGTCAACACTGGGGTCATGAAGTCTCAACATGCCAATCATCTCGTTGTTTCCTTTTTTACAAAACACCATCATACAGTTTTACCACGCTATACATTGACCTCCCAAGCATTCCCCAGCAATTTTTTGCCGTCTCCTTCTGACAATCAGGTAAGTCATCAGTCACTAAGAATCGACCACGTCTTACTGGCAACGGCCCTCGCCCAGGTTCGAAGTCAGGCAGTAGACGATTTTGAGTCTTGACTGTTTAGAACTGTTTAGTTTAAACTTTATTTCGTAATGTAAAGATTGCTTAATGAAGAATATAAACAGTTAGCAGCTGAGGAATTTACGGCTTGCAGAAGAGCTCCCAAACTGGGTCAGTTGGGGAACAAGTTTACTTATAGTAAAACGGCATAAGCAGTATTCCAACATGCCGAAGAACTTAAATCTAAATGTCACTTCTGCAAGTCAGATGAACATTTGTTTTTGTACTTCCCTATATATAGCTCGGTTAAAATTCGCAAAAAGCATGTGTTTTTGCATCAACTGTCTACACAGTGGACATGAAGTCTCAACAAGCAAATCATCTCGTTGTCTTCTTTTGTACAAAACACCATCATACAGTTTTACCACGCTATGCATTGACCTGCCAAGCATTCCCAGCAATTCTTTGCAGTCTCCTTCTGACAATCAGCTAACCCATCAGTCACTAAGAATCGACCACGTCTTACTCGCAACGGCCCTCGCCCAGGTTCGAAGTCAGGCTGTAGACGACTTTGGGTCTTGACTGATCTCCTTTAAAGAGGTAGTAGAATGCATAATTCTACCTTCGACTCAAGGTATCGCCCAGATACTTTTTACACCCTATGTTAAGCTTGGGGGAATAACAACACATACATTTCGTTTCGCATATGGCAGGACATGGAAACGTTGTAACGATTACGTTTTATTTTTTATCAGCTGCATAACGCAGGTTTTGCTTTTCATTCTTCGCACAAGCTGTTCAGTGTGAGTCGTTTGCCTGCTTCGGAAGACAATTTGGTTGATCAAAGCAGAGGCGTAGCACAGTTCGGTAAGCAACGATAATACTAAAATTACTGCATAAAACTAGATTAAAAATAATACTGTGTACATTGTTTGTGCCGGTGGTAGATAGACGACTGCTGAGCCTCGCCGTGGTACAAGGGGTTGTAGTGAGCACCTTGTCATTGACACGGGGATGCCCGATGTACGTTTCGGTAATCAGGGTAGACGATGATTGGAATACTCCGCGGGACAAGGGTGTTATAGTGAGCGCCTTGTCGCTGACACGGGGATGCAATGAACCCTGTCGTTGGCACGGGGACAGTCTGTACGATAGGATGATCTCGTCCAGGCACGGGTAGTTATGGGACTTCCCGTGCTGTGTTTTGGTGGCTGATAATGGGTGCCCGTTTAGCAATTATGGAGCGGGTGTGCTTGAGTTTTAAACTGACCTTATTGTTATATCTTCTATGTGTATTGTTTATGTTGAGCTAGGTTTTTTGTTGACCTCGTTTCCTCATTCTGACCGACTGACCGTGCTTGCCGCTTTGTTGCTGAGCTGAGAGTACCCATCTGCTGCTGTGTCAGCAGTGCTTTTGATGTCTTCTCTCTGTTGTGCTATCGTGTAAGTAGTAAACCACTAAGCACCTGATCGCTGCTCTGTGTAAGCAGTGCACCGTGCTGTAAAAGATTCGTTGCTGGTACGTTGCCCACCTACGACCCCGCCGTGTTGGGTACTGTGCATTTTGAGCATGGTTGCGAAAATACATAAAATACTAATTCTAAATATCTCGCGCGTCGGCATCGCACTTTGGGTGCATGGACAGTCATTTGGAGACGCCATTACTCGCCCTTTAACTCAATTGTCTACACAGGGGACATGAAGTCTCAACAAGCAAATCATCTCGTTGTCTTGTTTTGTACAAAACACCATCATACAGTTTTACCACGCTATACATTGACCTCCCAAGCATTCCCTAGCAATTCTTTGCAGTCTGCTTCTGACAATCAGGTAACCCATCAGTCACTAAGAATCGACCACGACTTACTCACAACGGCCCTCGCCCAGGTTCGAAGTCAGGCAGTAGACGATTTTGGGTCTTGGCTGTTTAGAACTGTTTAGTTTAAACTCTATTTCTTAATGTAAAGATTGCTTAATGAAGGGTATAAAGAGTTAGCAGCTGAGGAATTTACGACTTGCATAAGAGCTCCCACGCTGGGTCAGTTGGGGAAGAAGCTTACTTATAGTATAACGGCATTAGCAGAATCCCGACATGCCGAAGAACTTCAATCTAAATGTCACTTCTGCAAGTCAGATGAACATTTGTTGTTGTACTTCCCTACAAATATCTCGGTAGAAGCTCGGTTCAAATTCGCAAAAGGCATGTGTCTTTGCATCAATTGTCAACACTGGGGTCATGAAATCTCAACATGCCAATCATCTCGTTGTCTCGTTTTGTACAAAACACCATCATACAGTTTTGCCACGCCATACATTGACCTCCCAAGCATTCCCTAGCAAATTTTTTCCGTCTCCTTCTGACAATCAGGTAACCCATTCTGCACTACTTACTCGCAACGGCCCTCGCCGAGGTTCGAAGTCAGGCAGTAGACGATTTTGGGTCTTGACTGATCTAATTTAAATAGGTAGTTGAATGCATAAGTCTTCCTTAAACTCAGGGTATCGCCCAGATACTTTTTTAACCCTACGTTAAGGTTGGGAGAATAACAAGTCATATATTTTGGTTGTGTGTGAGTCGTTTGCCTGCTTCGGAAGACTATTTGGTTGATCAAAGCAGAGGCGTAGCACAGCTCGGTAAGCAACGATAGTACTAAAATTACTGCATAAAACTAGATTAAAAATAATACCATCTTACATTGTTTGTGCCAAACCGGTGGTAGATAGACGACTGCTGAGCCTCGTCATGGTACAAGGGGTTGTAGTGAGCACCTTGTCGCTGGCACGGGGACAGTCTGTACGATAGGATGTTCTCGTCCAGGCACGGGTGGATATGGGACTTCCCGTGCTGTGTTTGGGTGGCTGATAATGGGTGCCCGTTTAGCAATTATATGGCGGGTGTGCTTGAGTTTTAAACTGACTTTATTGTTCCGTTGATTAGAGCTTAAGTACTATTGGCCCTAACGTTGATATAGTAGATATCTTCTATGTGTATTGTTTATGTTGAGCTAGGTTTTTTGTTGACCTCGTTGTTGCTGTGCTGAGAGTACCCATCTGCTGCTGTGTCAGCAGTGCACCGTGCTGTTGATGTCTTCGCTCTGTTGTGCTACCACTGAGCACCTGGTTGCTGTTCCGTGTATGCAGTGTACCACTAAGCACCTGATCGCTGCTCTGTGTAAGCAGAGCACCGTGCTGTAAAAGATTCGTTGCTGGTACGTTGCCCACCTACGACCCCGCCGTGTTGGGTACTGTGCAGTTTGAGCATGGTTGCGAAAATACATAAAATACTAACTCTAAATATCCCGCGCGTCGGCATCGCACTTTGGGGCATGGACAGTCATTTCGAGACGCCATTACACGCATTTTAACTCAATTGTCTACACAGCGGACATGAAGTCTCAACATGCCAATCATCTCGTTGTCTCGTTTTGTACAAAACACCATCATACAGTTTTGCCACGCCATACATTGACCTCCCAAGCATTCCCTAACAATTTTTTGCCGTCTCCTTCTGAAAATCAGGTAACCCATCAGTCACTAAGAATCGACCACGACTTACTCACAACGGCCCTCGCCCAGGTTCGAAGTCAGGCAGTAGACGATTTTGGGTCTTGGCTGTTTAGAACTGTTTAGTTTAATGAAGGGTATAAAGAGTTAGCAGCTGAGGAATTTACGACTTGCATAAGAGCTCCCACGCTGGGTCAGTTGGGGAAGAAGCTTACGTATAGTATAACGGCTTTAGCAGAATCCCGACATGACGAAGAACTAAAATCTAAATGTCGCTTGTGCAAATCAGATGAACATTTGTTGTTGTACTTCCCTATAAATATCTCGGTAGAAGCTCGGTTAAAATTCGCAAAAAGCATGTGTCTTTGCATCAACTGTCTACATAGGGGACATGAAGTCTCAAAATGCCAATCATCTCGTTGTCTCGTTTTGTACAAACCACCATCAAACAGTTGTACCACGCCATACATTGACCTCCCAAGCATTCCCTAGCAGTTTTTTGCCGTCTCCTTCTGACAATCAGGTAACCCATCAATCACTAGGAATCGACCACGTTTTACTCGCAACGGCCCTCGGCCAGGTTCGAATCAGGCAGTTGACGATTTTATGTCTTGGCTGTTTAGAACTGTTTAGTTTAAACTCTATTTCTTAATGTAAAGATTGCTTAATGAAGGGAATAAAGAGTTAGCAGCTGAGGAATTTACGACTTGCATAAGAGCTCCCACGCTGGGTCAGTTGGGGAAGAAGCTTACTTATAGTATAACGGCATTAGCAGAATCCCGACATGACGAAGAACTAAAATCTAAATGTCACTTCTGCAAATCAGATGAACATTTGTTGTTGTACTTCCCTACAAATATCTCGGTAGAAGCTCGGTTCAAATTCGCAAAAAGAATGTGTCTTTGCAACAACTGTCTACACAGGGGACATGAAGTCTCAACAAGCAAATCATCTCGTTGTCTTGTTTTGTACAAAATACCATCATACAGTTTTACCACGCTATACATTGACCTCCCAAGCATTCCCCAGCAATTCTTTGCAGTCTCCTTCTGACAATCAGCTAACCCATCAGTCACTAAGAATCGACCACGTCTTACTCGCAACGGCCCTCGCCCAGGTTCGAAGTCAGGCTGTAGACGACTTTGGTCTTGACTGATCTCCTTTAAAGAGGTAGTAGAATGCATAATTCTACCTTCGACTCAAGGTATCGCCCAGATACTTTTTACACCCTATGTTAAGCTTGGGGGAATAACAACACATACATTTCCTTTCGCATATGGCAGGACATGGAAACGTTGTAACGATTACGTTTTATTTTTTATCAGCTGCATAACGCAGGTTTTGCTTTTCATTCTTCGCACAAGCTGTTCAGTGTGAGTCGTTTGCCTGCTTCGGAAGACAATTTGGTTGATCAAAGCAGAGGCGTAGCACAGTTCGGTAAGCAACGATAATACTAAAATTACTGCATAAAACTAGATTAAAAATAATACTGTGTACATTGTTTGTGCCAAACCGGTGGTAGATAGACGACTGCTGAGCCTCGCCGTGGTACAAGGGGTTGTAGTGAGCACCTTGTCATTGACACGGGGATGCCCGATGTACGTTTCGGTAATCAGGGTAGACGATGATTGGAATACTCCGCGGGACAAGGGTGTTATAGTGAGCGCCTTGTCGCTGACACGGGGATGCAATGAACCCTGTCGTTGGCACGGGGACAGTCTGTACGATAGGATGATCTCGTCCAGGCACGGGTAGTTATGGGACTTCCCGTGCTGTGTTTTGGTGGCTGATAATGGGTGCCCGTTTAGCAATTATGGAGCGGGTGTGCTTGAGTTTTAAACTGACTTTATTGTTATATCTTCTATGTGTATTGTTTATGTTGAGCTAGGTTTTTTGTTGACCTCGTTTCCTCATTCTGACCGACTGACCGTGCATGCCGCTTTGGTGCTGAACTGAGAGTACCCATCTGCTGCTGTGTCAGCAGTGCTGTTGATGTCTTCTCTCTGTTGTGCTATCGTGTAAGTAGTAAACCACTAAGCACCTGATCGCTGCTCTGTGTAAGCAGTGCACCGTGCTGTAAAAGATTCGTTGCTGGTACGTTGCCCACCTACGACCCCGCCGTGTTGGGTACTGTGCATTTTGAGCATGGTTGCGAAAATACATAAAATACTAATTCTAAATATCTCGCGCGTCGGCATCGCACTTTGGGTGCATGGACAGTCATTTGGAGACGCCATTACTCGCCCTTTAACTCAATTGTCTACACAGGGGACATGAAGTCTCAACAAGCAAATCATCTCGTTGTCTTGTTTTGTACAAAACACCATCATACAGTTTTACCACGCTATACATTGACCTTCCAAGCATTCCCTAGCAATTCTTTGCAGTCTGCTTCTGACAATCAGGTAATCCATCAGTCACTAAGAATCGACCACGACTTACTCACAACGGCCCTCGCCCAGGTTCGAAGTCAGGCAGTAGACGATTTTGGGTCTTGGCTGTTTAGAACTGTTTGGTTTAAACTCTATTTCTTAATGTAAAGATTGCTTAATGAAGGGTATAAAGAGTTAGCAGCTGAGGAATTTACGACTTGCATAAGAGCTCCCACGCTGGGTCAGTTGGGGAAGAATCTTACTTATAGTATAACGGCATTAGCAGAATCCTGACATGCCGAAGAACTTCAATCTAAATGTCACTTCTGCAAGTCAGATGAACATTTGTTGTTGTACTTCCCTACAAATATCTCGGTAGAAGCTCGGTTCAAATTCGCAAAAGGCATGTGTCTTTGCATCAATTGTCAACACTGGGGTCATGAAGTCTCAACATGCCAATCATCTCGTTGTCTCGTTTTGTACAACTCACCATCATACAGTTCAACCACGCTATACATTGACCTGCCAAGCATTCCCTAGCAATTTTTTGCCGTCTCCTTCTGACAATCAGCTAACCCATCAGTCACTAAGATTCGACCACGTCATACTCGCAACGGCCCTCGCCCAGGTTCGCCCAGGTCTGCTTCGGAAGACAATTTGGTTGATCAAAGCAGAGGCGTAGCACAGTTCGGTAAGCAACGATAATACTAAAATTACTGCATAAAACTAGATTAAAAATAATACTGTGTACATTGTTTGTGCCAAACCGGTGGTAGATAGACGACTGCTGAGCCTCGCCGTGGTACAAGGGGTTGTAGTGAGCACCTTGTCATTGACACGGGGATGCCCGATGTACGTTTCGGTAATCAGGGTAGACGATGATTGGAATACTCCGCGGGACAAGGGTGTTATAGTGAGCGCCTTGTCGCTGACACGGGGATGCAATGAACCCTGTCGTTGGCACGGGGACAGTCTGTACGATAGGATGATCTCGTCCAGGCACGGGTAGTTATGGGACTTCCCGTGCTGTGTTTTGGTGGCTGATAATGGGTGCCCGTTTAGCAATTATGGAGCGGGTGTGCTTGAGTTTTAAACTGACTTTATTGTTATATCTTCTATGTGTATTGTTTATGTTGAGCTAGGTTTTTTGTTGACCTCGTTTCCTCATTCTGACCGACTGACCGTGCATGCCGCTTTGGTGCTGAACTGAGAGTACCCATCTGCTGCTGTGTCAGCAGTGCTGTTGATGTCTTCTCTCTGTTGTGCTATCGTGTAAATAGTAAACCACTAAGCACCTGATCGCTGCTCTGTGTAAGCAGTGCACCGTGCTGTAAAAGATTCGTTGCTGGTACGTTGCCCACCTACGACCCCGCCGTGTTGGGTACTGTGCATTTTGAGCATGGTTGCGAAAATACATAAAATACTAATTCTAAATATCTCGCGCGTCGGCATCGCACTTTGGGTGCATGGACAGTCATTTGGAGACGCCATTACTCGCCCTTTAACTCAATTGTCTACACAGGGGACATGAAGTCTCAACAAGCAAATCATCTCGTTGTCTTGTTTTGTACAAAACACCATCATACAGTTTTACCACGCTATACATTGACCTTCCAAGCATTCCCTAGCAATTCTTTGCAGTCTGCTTCTGACAATCAGGTAATCCATCAGTCACTAAGAATCGACCACGACTTACTCACAACGGCCCTCGCCCAGGTTCGAAGTCAGGCAGTAGACGATTTTGGGTCTTGGCTGTTTAGAACTGTTTGGTTTAAACTCTATTTCTTAATGTAAAGATTGCTTAATGAAGGGTATAAAGAGTTAGCAGCTGAGGAATTTACGACTTGCATAAGAGCTCCCACGCTGGGTCAGTTGGGGAAGAATCTTACTTATAGTATAACGGCATTAGCAGAATCCTGACATGCCGAAGAACTTCAATCTAAATGTCACTTCTGCAAGTCAGATGAACATTTGTTGTTGTACTTCCCTACAAATATCTCGGTAGAAGCTCGGTTCAAATTCGCAAAAGGCATGTGTCTTTGCATCAATTGTCAACACTGGGGTCATGAAGTCTCAACATGCCAATCATCTCGTTGTCTCGTTTTGTACAACTCACCATCATACAGTTCAACCACGCTATACATTGACCTGCCAAGCATTCCCTAGCAATTTTTTGCCGTCTCCTTCTGACAATCAGCTAACCCATCAGTCACTAAGATTCGACCACGTCATACTCGCAACGGCCCTCGCCCAGGTTCGCCCAGGTCTGCTTCGGAAGACAATTTGGTTGATCAGAGCAGAGGCGTAGCACAGCTTGGTAAGCAACGATAATACTAAAATTACTGCATAAAACTAGATTAAAAATAATACTGTGTACATTGTTTGTGCCAAACCGGTGGTAGATAGACGACTGCTGAGCATCGCCGTGGTACAAGGGGTTGTAGTGAGCACCTTGTCATTGACACGGGAATGCTCGATGTACGTTTCGGTAATCAGGGCAGACGATGATTGGAATACTCCGCGGGCCGAGGGTGTTATAGTGAGCGCCTTGTCGCTGACACGGGGATGCAATGACTGTGGTAAAGAGCCGTGATTTGGATACCGGTTGAGTCTCTCCGCGACTCAAGGGGGGTTAGTGAGCACCTTGTCGGTGGCACAGGGACAGTCTGTACGATAGGATGATCTCGTCCAGGCACGGGTAGTTATGGGACTTCCCGTGCTGTGTTTGGGTGGCTGATAATGGGTGCCCGTTTAGCAATTATGGGGTGGGTGTGCTTGAGTTTTTAAACTGACTTTATTGTTCCGTTGATTAGAGCTTAAGTACTATTGGCCCTAACGTTGATATAGTAGATATCTTCTATGTGTATTGTTTATGTTGAGCTAGGTTTTTTGTTGACCTCGTTTCCTCATTCTGACCGACTGACCGAGCATGCCGCTGTGTTGCTGTGCTGAGAGTACCCATCTGCTGCTGTGTCGGCAGTGCACCGTGCTGTTGATGTCTTCGCTCTGTTGTGCTACCACTGAGCACCTGGTTGCTGTTCCGTGTATGCAGTGTACCACTAAGCACCTGATCGCTGCTCTGTGTAAGCAGAGCACCGTGCTGTAAAAGATTCGTTGCTGGTACGTTGCCCACCTACGACCCCGCCGTATTGGGTACTGTGCAGTTTGAGCATGGTTGCGAAAATACATAAAATACTAACTCTAAATATCCCGCGCGTCGGCATCGCTCTTTGGGTGCATGGACAGTCATTTCGAGACGCCATTACACGCATTTTAACTCAATTGTCTACACAGCGGACATGAAGTCTCAACATGCCAATCATCTCGTTGTCTCGTTTTGTACAAAACACCATCATACAGTTTTGCCACGCCATACATTGACCTCCCAAGCATTCCCTAGCAAATTTTTTCCGTCTCCTTCTGACAATCAGGTAACCCATTCTGCACTAAGAATCGACCACGTCTTACTCGCAACGGCCCTCGCCGAGGTTCGAAGTCAGGCAGTAGACGATTTTGGGTCTTGACTGATCTAATTTAAATAGGTAGTTGAATGCATAAGTCTTCCTTAAACTCAGGGTATCGCCCAGATACTTTTTTAACCCTACGTTAAGGTTGGGAGAATAACAAGTCATATATTTTGGTTGTGTGTGAGTCGTTTGCCTGCTTCGGAAGACTATTTGGTTGATCAAAGCAGAGGCGTAGCACAGCTCGGTAAGCAACGATAGTACTAAAATTACTGCATAAAACTAGATTAAAAATAATACCATCTTACATTGTTTGTGCCAAACCGGTGGTAGATAGACGACTGCTGAGCCCCGTCACGGTACAAGGGGTTGTAGTGAGCACCTTGTCGCTGGCACGGGGACAGTCTGTACGATAGGATGTTCTCGTCCAGGCACGGGTGGTTATGGGACTTCCCGTGCTGTGTTTGGGTGGCTGATAATGGGTGCCCGTTTAGCAATTATATGGCGGGTGTGCTTGCGTTTTAAACTGACTTTATTGTTCCGTTGATTAGAGCTTAAGTACTATTGGCCCTAACGTTGATATAGTAGATATCTTCTATGTGTATTGTTTATGTTGAGCTAGGTTTTTTGTTGACCTCGTTTCCTCATTCTGACCGACTGACCGAGCATGCCGCTGTGTTGCTGTGCTGAGAGTACCCATCTGCTGCTGTGTCAGCAGTGCACCGTGCTGTTGATGTCTTCGCTCTGTTGTGCTACCATTGAGCACCTGGTTGCTGTTCCGTGTATGCAGTGTACCACTAAGCACCTGATCGCTGCTCTGTGTAAGCAGAGCACCGTGCTGTAAAAGATTCGTTGCTGGTACGTTGCCCACCTACGACCCCGCCGTGTTGGGTACTGTGCAGTTTGAGCATGGTTGCGAAAATACATAAAAGACTAGCTCTAAATATCCCGCGCGTCGGCATCGCACTTTCGGTGCATGGACAGTCATTTCGAGACGCCATTACACGCATTTTAACTCAATTGTCTACACAGCGGACATGAAGTCTCAACATGCCAATCATCTCGTTGTTTCGTTTTGTACAAAACACCATCATACAGTTTTGCCACGCCATACATTGACCTCCCAAGCATTCCCTAGCAAATTTTTTCCGTCTCCTTCTGACAATCAGGTAACCCATTCTGCACTACTTACTCGCAACGGCCCTCGCCGAGGTTCGAAGTCAGGCAGTAGACGATTTTGGGTCTTGACTGATCTAATTTAAATAGGTAGTTGAATGCATAAGTCTACCTTAAACTCAGGGTATCGCCCAGTATTTTTCAACCCTAAACATGCTGATATGCTGATTGCCGCTGAGATGTTTTTTGACTTGCTTAGGGAAGGACGAATACGTCACAAGCACTCAGGTCAAACCCTACAAAATACTGTCTTTGGCTGGCTCGCATCGGGATATTGTGAAAACAATCCGCCTGCGCGGTCAACCTCATCTACCACCCCAGAAGCTACGGAAGACAATAATTTGGACAGACCCCAATTAAAATTACGGAAATCGATAGGATATTTGAATTAAGTATATCACAGTTGTTTACCCCTGACCAAATATTGAGTGATGAATCATTTTCAGATAACATTTCAGATGAGCCAAAAATTGTAGTCCTTGTCTCGGTTCCTCGTGCAGAACAGCACGAAGGTGAATAATATATGTTAAGCTTGTACGGTACGTTCCCACAATTAAGACTCCAAAATCGCGCAATCTCGGCAAATTGTACCAAATAAAACTTTCATTTGATCCTATGGCGTCAAATCCCTAAAATCCCTCTACAAATTTATCGCCTTAGCACCATTCTTACAAATTTTCAAAAATTCCTATTCCTACGTAAAGGTTGTCGGAATAACAACACATATATTTCGTTTCGCATATGGAAGGACATTAAAACGTTGTAACGATTACGTTTTATAAGCTGCATAACGCAGGTTTTTTCTTCGCACAAGCTGTTCAGTGTGAGTCGTTTGCCTGCTTTGGAAGACAATTTGGTTGATCAAAGCAGAGGCGTAGCACAGCTCGGTAAGCAACGATAGTACTAAAATTACTGCATAAAACTAGATTAAAAATAATACTATCTTACATTGTTTGTGCCAAACCGGTGGTAGATAGACGACTGCTGAGCGTCGCCGTGGTACAAGGGGTTGTAGTGAGCACCTTGTCGCTGGCACGGGGAGTCTGTACGATAAGATGTTCTCGTCCAGGCACGGGTGGTTATGGGACTTCCCGTGCTGTGTTTCGGTGGCTGATAATGGGTGCCCGTTTAGCAATTATATGGCGGGTGTGCTTGCGTTTTAAACTGACTTTATTGTTCCGTTGATTAGAGCTTAAGTACTATTGGCCCTAACGTTGATATAGTAGATATCTTCTATGTGTATTGTTTATGTTGAGCTAGGTTTTTTGTTGACCTCGTTTCCTCATTCTGACCGACTGACCGAGCATGCCGCTGTGTTGCTGAGCTGAGAGTACCAATCTGCTGCTGTGTCAGCAGTGCTGTTGATGTCTTCTCTCTGTTGTGCTATCGTGTAAGTAGTGTACCACTAAGCACCTGATCGCTGCTCTGTGTAAGCAGTGCACCGTGCTGTAAAAGATTCGTTGCTGGTACGTTGCCCACCTACTACCCCGACGTGTTGGGTACTGTGCATTTTGAGCATGGTTGCGAAAATACATAAAATACTAATTCTAAATATCTCGCGCGTCGGCATCGCACTTTGGGTGCATGGACGGTCATTTGGAGACGCCATTACTCGCACTTTAACTCAATTGTCTACACAGGGGACATGAAGTCTCAAAATGCCAATCATCTCGTTGTCTTGTTTTGTACAAAACACCATCAAACAGTTTTACCACGCTATACATTGACCTCCCAAGCATTCCCTAGCAATTCTTTGCAGTCTGCTTCTGACAATCAGGTAACCCATCAGTCACTAAGAATCGACCACGACTTACTCACAACGGCCCTCGCCCAGGTTCGAATCAGGCAGTTGACGATTTTGGGTCTTGGCTGTTTAGAACTGTTTAGTTTAAACTCTATTTCTTAATGTAAAGATTGCTTAATGAAGGGTATAAAGAGTTAGCAGCTGAGGAATTTACGACTTGCATAAGAGCTCCCACGCTGGGTCAGTTGGGGAAGAAGCTTACTTATAGTATAACGGCATTAGCAGAATCCCGACATGCCGAAGAACTAAAATCTAAATGTCACTTCTGCAAGTCAGATGAACATTTGTTGTTGTACTTCCCTACAAATATCTCTGTAGAAGCTCGGTTCAAATTCGCAAAAAGCATGTGTCTTTGCATCAACTGTCTACACAGGGGACATGAAGTCTCAACAAGCAAATCATCTCGTTGTCTTGTTTTGTACAAAACACCATCATACAGTTTTACCACGCTATACATTGACCCCCCAAGCATTCCCTAGCAATTCTTTGCAGTCTGCTTCTGACAATCAGATAACCCATCAGTCGCTAAGAATCGACCACGTCTTACTCGCAACGGCCCTCGCCCAGGTTCGAAGTCAGGCTGTAGACGATTTTGGGTCTTGACTGATCTCCTTTATAGAGGTAGTTGAATGCATAATTCTACCCTAAACTCAGGGTATCGCCCAGATACTTTTTAAGCCCTACGTTAAGGTTGGGGGAATAACAACACATATATTTCGTTTCGCATATGGCAGGACATGGAAACGTTAAAACGATTACGTTTTAGCAGATGCATAACGCAGGTTTTGCTTTTCATTCTTCGCACAAGCTGTTCAGTGTGAGTCGTTTGCCTGCTTCGGAAGACAATTTGGTTGATCAGAGCAGAGGCGTAGCACAGCTTGGTAAGCAACGATAATACTAAAATTACTGCATAAAACTAGATTAAAAATAATACTGTGTACATTGTTTGTGCCAAACCGGTGGTAGATAGACGACTGCTGAGCCTCGCCGTGGTACAACCTCTTGTAGTGAGCACCTTGTCATTGACACGGGGATGCGCGATGTACGTTTCGGTAATCAGGGTAGACGATGATTGGAATACTCCGCGGGACAAGGGTGTTATAGTGAGCGCCTTGTCGCTGACACGGGGATGCAATGAATGTGGTTTCCTCATTCTGACAGACTGACCGTGCATGCCGCTGTATTGCTGTGCTGAGAGTACCCATCTGCTGCTGTGTCAAATATAGCTTGATGAAGGATATAAACAGTTGGCAGCTGAGGAATTTACGACTTGCAGAAGAGCTCCCAAGCTGGGTCAGTTGGGGAACAAGCTTACTTATAGTAAAACGGCATTAGCAGAATCCCAACATGCCGAAGAACTTAAATCTAAATATCACTTCTGCAAGTCAGATGAACATTTGTTTTTGTACTTCCCTATATATAGCTCGGATCAAATTCGCAAAAGGCAAGTGTCTTTGCATCAATTGTCTACACAGGGGACATGACAGGGGACTCGTTGTCTCGTTTTGTACAACACACCATCATACAGTTCAACCACGCTATACATTGACCTTCCAAGCATTCCCTAGCAATTTTTTGCCGTCTCCTTCTGACAATCAGCTAACCCATCAGTCACTAAGAATCGACCACGTCTTACTCGCAACGGCCCTCGCCCAGGTTCGAAGTCAGGCTGTAGACGACTTTGGGTCTTGACTGATCTCCTTTAAAGAGGTAGTTGAATGCATAATTCTACCTTCGACTCAAGGTATCGCCCAGATACTTTTTAAACCCTATGTTAAGCTTGGGGGAATAACAACACATACATTTCGTTTCGCATATGGCAGGACATGGAAACGTTGTAACGATTACGTTTTATTTTTTATCAGCTGCATAACGCATGTTTTGCTTTTCATTCTTCGCACAAGCTGTTCAGTGTGAGTCGTTTGCCTGCTTGGGAAGACAATTTGGTTGATCAAAGCAGAGGCGTAGCACAGCTCGGTAAGCAACGATAATACTAAAATTACTGCATAAAACTAGATTAAAAATAATACTGTGTACATTGTTTGTGCCAAACCGGTGGTAGATAGACGACTGCTGAGCCTCGCCGTGGTACAAGGGGTTGTAGTGAGCACCTTGTCATTTACACGGGGATGCTCGATGTACGTTTCGGTAATCAGGGTAGACGATGATTGGAATACTCCGCGGGACAAGGGTGTTATAGTGAGCGCCTTGTCGCTGACACGGGGATGCAATGAATGTGGTAGAGAGCCGTGATTTGGACACCGGTTGAGTCGCTCCACGAGTCAAGGGGGGTTAGTGGGCACCCTGTCGCTGGCACGGGGACAGTCTGTACGATAGGATGATTTCGTCCAGGCACGGGTAGTTATGGGACTTCCCGTGCTGTGTTTTGGTGGCTGATAATAGGTGCCCGTTTAGCAATTATGGGGCGGGTGTGCTTGAGTTTTAAACTGACTTTATTGTTATATCTTCTATGTGTATTGTTTATGTTGAGCTAGGTTTTTTGTTGACCTCGTTTTCTCATTCTGACCGACTGACCGTGCATGCCGCTTTGTTGCTGAGCTGAGAGTACCCATCTGCTGCTGTGTCAGCAGTGCTGTTGATGGCTTCTCTCTGTTGTGCTACCACTGAGCACCTGGTTGCTGTTCCGTGTAAGTAGTGTACCACTAAGCACCTGATCGCTGCTCTGTGTAAGCAGTGCACCGTGCTGTAAAAGATTCGTTGCTGGTACGTTGCCCACCTACGACCCCGCCGTGTTGGGTACTGTGCATTTTGAGCATGGTTTCGAAAATACATAAACTACTTACTCTAAATATCCCACGCGACGGCATCGCACTTTGGGTGCATGGACAGTCATTTGGAGACGCCATTACTCGCCCTTTAACTCAATTGTCTACACTAGGGACATGAAGTCTCAAAATGCCAATCAGCTCGTTGTCTCGTTTTGTACAAAACACCATCATACAGTTTTACCACGCTATACATTGACCTCCCAAGCATTCCCTAGAAATTCTTTGCAGTCTGCTTCTGACAATCAGGTAACCCATGAGTCACTAAGAATCGACCACGTCTTACTCGCAACGGCCCTCGCCCAGGTTCGAATCAGGCAGTTGACGATTTTGGGTCTTGGCTGTTTAGTACTGTTTAGTTTAAACTCTATTTCTTAATGTAAAGAAGGGTATAAAGAGTTAGCAGCTGAGGAATTTACGACTTGCATAAGAGCTCCCACGCTGGGTCAGTTGGGGAAGAAGCTTACTTATAGTATAACGGCATTAGCAGAATCCCGACATGCCGAAGAACTTAAATCTAAATGTCACTTCTGCAAGTCAGATGAACATTTAATTTTGTACTTCCCTATATATAGCTCGGTTCAAATTCGCAAAAGGCATGTGTCTTTGCATCAATTGTCTACACAGGGGACATGAAGTCTCAACATGCCAATCATCTTGTTGTCTCGTTTTGTACAAAACACCATCATACAGTTTTCCAAGCTATACATTGACCTCCCAAGCATTCCCTAGCAGTTTTTTGCCGTCTCCTTCTGACAATCAGGTAACCCATTCTGCACTAAGAATCGACCACGTCTTACTTGCAACGGCCCTCGCCCAGGTTCGAAGTCAGGCAGTAGACGATTTTGGGTCTTGACTGTTTAGAACTGTTTAGTTTAAACTCTATTTCGTAATGTAAAGATTGCTTAATGAAGGATATAAACAGTTAGCAGCTTAGGAGTTTACGACTTGCAGAAGAGCTCCCAAGCTGGGTCAGTTGGGGAACAAGCTTACTTATAGTATAACGGCATTAGCAGAATCCCGACATGCCGAAGAACTTAAATCTAAATGTCACTTCTGCAAGTCAGATGAACATTTGTTGTTGTACTTCCCTACAAATATCTCGGTAGAAGCTCGGTTCAAATTCGCAAAAGGCATGTGTCTTTGCATCAAAATGCCAATCATCTCGTTGTCTCGCTTTGTACAAAACACCATCATACACTTTTCCACGTTATACATTGACCTCCCAAGCATTCCCTAGCAATTCTTTGCAGTCTGCTTCTGACAATCAGGTAACCCATCAGTCGCTAAGAATCGAACACGTCTTACTCGCAACGGCCCTCGCCCAGGTTCGAAGTCAGGCTGTAGACGATTTTGGGTCTTGCCTGATCTCCTTTATAGAGGTAGTTGAATGCATAATTCTACCCTCAACTCAGGGTATCGCCCAGATACTTTTTAAGCCCTACGTTAAGGTTGGGGGAATAAAAACATATATATTTCGTTTCGCTTATGGCAGAACATGGAAACGTTGTAACGATTACGTTTTAGCAGCTGCATAACGCAGGTTTTGCTTTTCATTCTTCGCACAAGCTGTTCAGTGTGAGTCGTTTGCCTGCTTCGAAAGACAATTTGGTTGATCAGAGCAGAGGCGTAGCACAGCTTGGTAAGCAACGATAATACTAAAATTACTGCATAAAACTAGATTAAAAATAATACTGTGTACATTGTTTGTGCCAAACCGTTGTTTTGTACAAAACACCATCAAACAGTTTTACCACGCTATACATTGACCTCCCAAGCATTCCCTAGCAATTCTTTGCAGTCTGCTTCTGACAATCAGGTAACCCATCAGTCACTAAGAATCGACCACGACTTACTCACAACGGCCCTCGCCCAGGTTCGAATCAGGCAGTTGACGATTTTGGGTCTTGGCTGTTTAGAACTGTTTAGTTTAAACTCTATTTCTTAATGTAAAGATTGCTTAATGAAGGGTATAAAGAGTTAGCAGCTGAGGAATTTACGACTTGCATAAGAGCTCCCACGCTGGGTCAGTTGGGGAAGAAGCTTACTTATAGTATAACGGCATTAGCAGAATCCCGACATGCCGAAGAACTAAAATCTAAATGTCACTTCTGCAAGTCAGATGAACATTTGTTGTTGTACTTCCCTACAAATATCTCTGTAGAAGCTCGGTTCAAATTCGCAAAAAGCATGTGTCTTTGCATCAACTGTCTACACAGGGGACATGAAGTCTCAACAAGCAAATCATCTCGTTGTCTTGTTTTGTACAAAACACCATCATACAGTTTTACCACGCTATACATTGACCCCCCAAGCATTCCCTAGCAATTCTTTGCAGTCTGCTTCTGACAATCAGATAACCCATCAGTCGCTAAGAATCGACCACGTCTTACTCGCAACGGCCCTCGCCCAGGTTCGAAGTCAGGCTGTAGACGATTTTGGGTCTTGACTGATCTCCTTTATAGAGGTAGTTGAATGCATAATTCTACCCTAAACTCAGGGTATCGCCCAGATACTTTTTAAGCCCTACGTTAAGGTTGGGGGAATAACAACACATATATTTCGTTTCGCATATGGCAGGACATGGAAACGTTAAAACGATTACGTTTTAGCAGATGCATAACGCAGGTTTTGCTTTTCATTCTTCGCACAAGCTGTTCAGTGTGAGTCGTTTGCCTGCTTCGGAAGACAATTTGGTTGATCAGAGCAGAGGCGTAGCACAGCTTGGTAAGCAACGATAATACTAAAATTACTGCATAAAACTAGATTAAAAATAATACTGTGTACATTGTTTGTGCCAAACCGGTGGTAGATAGACGACTGCTGAGCCTCGCCGTGGTACAACCTCTTGTAGTGAGCACCTTGTCATTGACACGGGGATGCGCGATGTACGTTTCGGTAATCAGGGTAGACGATGATTGGAATACTCCGCGGGACAAGGGTGTTATAGTGAGCGCCTTGTCGCTGACACGGGGATGCAATGAATGTGGTTTCCTCATTCTGACAGACTGACCGTGCATGCCGCTGTATTGCTGTGCTGAAAGTACCCATCTGCTGCTGTGTCAAATATAGCTTGATGAAGGATATAAACAGTTGGCAGCTGAGGAATTTACGACTTGCAGAAGAGCTCCCAAGCTGGGTCAGTTGGGGAACAAGCTTACTTATAGTAAAACGGCATTAGCAGAATCCCAACATGCCGAAGAACTTAAATCTAAATATCACTTCTGCAAGTCAGATGAACATTTGTTTTTGTACTTCCCTATATATAGCTCGGATCAAATTCGCAAAAGGCAAGTGTCTTTGCATCAATTGTCTACACAGGGGACATGACAGGGGACTCGTTGTCTCGTTTTGTACAACACACCATCATACAGTTCAACCACGCTATACATTGACCTTCCAAGCATTCCCTAGCAATTTTTTGCCGTCTCCTTCTGACAATCAGCTAACCCATCAGTCACTAAGAATCGACCACGTCTTACTCGCAACGGCCCTCGCCCAGGTTCGAAGTCAGGCTGTAGACGACTTTGGGTCTTGACTGATCTCCTTTAAAGAGGTAGTTGAATGCATAATTCTACCTTCGACTCAAGGTATCGCCCAGATACTTTTTAAACCCTATGTTAAGCTTGGGGGAATAACAACACATACATTTCGTTTCGCATATGGCAGGACATGGAAACGTTGTAACGATTACGTTTTATTTTTTATCAGCTGCATAACGCATGTTTTGCTTTTCATTCTTCGCACAAGCTGTTCAGTGTGAGTCGTTTGCCTGCTTGGGAAGACAATTTGGTTGATCAAAGCAGAGGCGTAGCACAGCTCGGTAAGCAACGATAATACTAAAATTACTGCATAAAACTAGATTAAAAATAATACTGTGTACATTGTTTGTGCCAAACCGGTGGTAGATAGACGACTGCTGAGCCTCGCCGTGGTACAAGGGGTTGTAGTGAGCACCTTGTCATTTACACGGGGATGCTCGATGTACGTTTCGGTAATCAGGGTAGACGATGATTGGAATACTCCGCGGGACAAGGGTGTTATAGTGAGCGCCTTGTCGCTGACACGGGGATGCAATGAATGTGGTAGAGAGCCGTGATTTGGACACCGGTTGAGTCGCTCCACGAGTCAAGGGGGGTTAGTGGGCACCCTGTCGCTGGCACGGGGACAGTCTGTACGATAGGATGATTTCGTCCAGGCACGGGTAGTTATGGGACTTCCCGTGCTGTGTTTTGGTGGCTGATAATAGGTGCCCGTTTAGCAATTATGGGGCGGGTGTGCTTGAGTTTTAAACTGACTTTATTGTTATATCTTCTATGTGTATTGTTTATGTTGAGCTAGGTTTTTTGTTGACCTCGTTTTCTCATTCTGACCGACTGACCGTGCATGCCGCTTTGTTGCTGAGCTGAGAGTACCCATCTGCTGCTGTGTCAGCAGTGCTGTTGATGGCTTCTCTCTGTTGTGCTACCACTGAGCACCTGGTTGCTGTTCCGTGTAAGTAGTGTACCACTAAGCACCTGATCGCTGCTCTGTGTAAGCAGTGCACCGTGCTGTAAAAGATTCGTTGCTGGTACGTTGCCCACCTACGACCCCGCCGTGTTGGGTACTGTGCATTTTGAGCATGGTTTCGAAAATACATAAACTACTTACTCTAAATATCCCACGCGACGGCATCGCACTTTGGGTGCATGGACAGTCATTTGGAGACGCCATTACTCGCCCTTTAACTCAATTGTCTACACTAGGGACATGAAGTCTCAAAATGCCAATCAGCTCGTTGTCTCGTTTTGTACAAAACACCATCATACAGTTTTACCACGCTATACATTGACCTCCCAAGCATTCCCTAGAAATTCTTTGCAGTCTGCTTCTGACAATCAGGTAACCCATGAGTCACTAAGAATCGACCACGTCTTACTCGCAACGGCCCTCGCCCAGGTTCGAATCAGGCAGTTGACGATTTTGGGTCTTGGCTGTTTAGTACTGTTTAGTTTAAACTCTATTTCTTAATGTAAAGAAGGGTATAAAGAGTTAGCAGCTGAGGAATTTACGACTTGCATAAGAGCTCCCACGCTGGGTCAGTTGGGGAAGAAGCTTACTTATAGTATAACGGCATTAGCAGAATCCCGACATGCCGAAGAACTTAAATCTAAATGTCACTTCTGCAAGTCAGATGAACATTTGTTGTTGTACTTCCCTATATATAGCTCGGTTCAAATTCGCAAAAGGCATGTGTCTTTGCATCAATTGTCTACACAGGGGACATGAAGTCTCAACATGCCAATCATCTTGTTGTCTCGTTTTGTACAAAACACCATCATACAGTTTTCCAAGCTATACATTGACCTCCCAAGCATTCCCTAGCAGTTTTTTGCCGTCTCCTTCTGACAATCAGGTAACCCATTCTGCACTAAGAATCGACCACGTCTTACTTGCAACGGCCCTCGCCCAGGTTCGAAGTCAGGCAGTAGACGATTTTGGGTCTTGACTGTTTAGAACTGTTTAGTTTAAACTCTATTTCGTAATGTAAAGATTGCTTAATGAAGGATATAAACAGTTAGCAGCTTAGGAGTTTACGACTTGCAGAAGAGCTCCCAAGCTGGGTCAGTTGGGGAACAAGCTTACTTATAGTATAACGGCATTAGCAGAATCCCGACATGCCGAAGAACTTAAATCTAAATGTCACTTCTGCAAGTCAGATGAACATTTGTTGTTGTACTTCCCTACAAATATCTCGGTAGAAGCTCGGTTCAAATTCGCAAAAGGCATGTGTCTTTGCATCAAAATGCCAATCATCTCGTTGTCTCGTTTTGTACAAAACACCATCATACAGTTTTCCACGTTATACATTGACCTCCCAAGCATTCCCTAGCAATTCTTTGCAGTCTGCTTCTGACAATCAGGTAACCCATCAGTCGCTAAGAATCGAACACGTCTTACTCGCAACGGCCCTCGCCCAGGTTCGAAGTCAGGCTGTAGACGATTTTGGGTCTTGCCTGATCTCCTTTATAGAGGTAGTTGAATGCATAATTCTACCCTCAACTCAGGGTATCGCCCAGATACTTTTTAAGCCCTACGTTAAGGTTGGGGGAATAAAAACATATATATTTCGTTTCGCTTATGGCAGAACATGGAAACGTTGTAACGATTACGTTTTAGCAGCTGCATAACGCAGGTTTTGCTTTTCATTCTTCGCACAAGCTGTTCAGTGTGAGTCGTTTGCCTGCTTCGAAAGACAATTTGGTTGATCAGAGCAGAGGCGTAGCACAGCTTGGTAAGCAACGATAATACTAAAATTACTGCATAAAACTAGATTAAAAATAATACTGTGTACATTGTTTGTGCCAAACCGGTGGTAGATAGACGACTGCTGAGCGTCGCCGTGGTACAAGGGGTTGTAGTGAGCACCTTGTCGCTGGCACGGGGACAGTCTGTACGATAGGATGTTCTCGTCCAGGCACGGGTGGTTATGGGACTTCCCGTGCTGTGTTTGGGTGGCTGATAATGGGTGCCCGTTTAGCAATTATATGGCGGGTGTGCTTGAGTTTTAAACTGACTTTATTGTTCCGTTGATTAGAGCTTAAGTACTATTGGCCCTAACGTTGATATAGTAGATATCTTCTATGTGTATTGTTTATGTTGAGCTAGGTTTTTTGTTGACCTCGTTTCCTCATTCTGACCGACTGACCGAGCATGCCGCTGTGTTGCTGAGCTGAGAGTACCAATCTGCTGCTGTGTCAGCAGTGCTGTTGATGTCTTCTCTCTGTTGTGCTATCGTGTAAGTAGTGTACCACTAAGCACCTGATCGCTGCTCTGTGTAAGCAGTGCACCGTGCTGTAAAAGATTCGTTGCTGGTACGTTGCCCACCTACGACCCAGCCGTGTTGGGTACTGTGCATTTTGAGCATGGTTGCGCAAATACATAAAATACTAACTCTAAATATATCGCGCGTCGGCATCGCACTTTGGGTGCATGGACAGTCATTTGGAGACGCCATTACTTGCCCTTTAACTCAATTATCTACACAGGGGACATGAAGTCTCAAAATGCCAATCATCTCGTTGTCTCGTTTTGTACAAAACACCATCATACAGTTTTCCACGTTATACATTGACCTCCCAAGCATTCCCTAGCAATTCTTTGCAGTCTGCTTCTGACAATCAGGTAACCCATCAGTCGCTAAGAATCGAACACGTCTTACTCGCAACGGCCCTCGCCCAGGTTCGAAGTCAGGCTGTAGACGATTTTGGGTCTTGCCTGATCTCCTTTATAGAGGTAGTTGAATGCATAATTCTACCCTCAACTCAGGGTATCGCCCAGATACTTTTTAAGCCCTACGTTAAGGTTGGGGGAATAAAAACATATATATTTCGTTTCGCTTATGGCAGAACATGGAAACGTTGTAACGATTACGTTTTAGCAGCTGCATAACGCAGGTTTTGCTTTTCATTCTTCGCACAAGCTGTTCAGTGTGAGTCGTTTGCCTGCTTCGAAAGACAATTTGGTTGATCAGAGCAGAGGCGTAGCACAGCTTGGTAAGCAACGATAATACTAAAATTACTGCATAAAACTAGATTAAAAATAATACTGTGTACATTGTTTGTGCCAAACCGGTGGTAGATAGACGACTGCTGAGCGTCGCCGTGGTACAAGGGGTTGTAGTGAGCACCTTGTCGCTGGCACGGGGACAGTCTGTACGATAGGATGTTCTCGTCCAGGCACGGGTGGTTATGGGACTTCCCGTGCTGTGTTTGGGTGGCTGATAATGGGTGCCCGTTTAGCAATTATATGGCGGGTGTGCTTGAGTTTTAAACTGACTTTATTGTTCCGTTGATTAGAGCTTAAGTACTATTGGCCCTAACGTTGATATAGTAGATATCTTCTATGTGTATTGTTTATGTTGAGCTAGGTTTTTTGTTGACCTCGTTTCCTCATTCTGACCGACTGACCGAGCATGCCGCTGTGTTGCTGAGCTGAGAGTACCAATCTGCTGCTGTGTCAGCAGTGCTGTTGATGTCTTCTCTCTGTTGTGCTATCGTGTAAGTAGTGTACCACTAAGCACCTGATCGCTGCTCTGTGTAAGCAGTGCACCGTGCTGTAAAAGATTCGTTGCTGGTACGTTGCCCACCTACGACCCAGCCGTGTTGGGTACTGTGCATTTTGAGCATGGTTGCGCAAATACATAAAATACTAACTCTAAATATATCGCGCGTCGGCATCGCACTTTGGGTGCATGGACAGTCATTTGGAGACGCCATTACTTGCCCTTTAACTCAATTATCTACACAGGGGACATGAAGTCTCAACATGCCAATCATCTCGTTGTCTCGTTTTGTACAAAACACCATCATACAGTTTTACCACGCTATACATTGACCTCCCAAGCATTCCCTAGCAATTCTTTGCAGTCTGCTTCTGACAATCAGGTAACCCATCAGTCGCTAAGAATCGAACACGTCTTACTCGCAACGGCCCTCGCCCAGGTTCGAAGTCAGGCTGTAGACGATTTTGGGTCTTGCCTGATCTCCTTTATAGAGGTAGTTGAATGCATAATTCTACCCTCAACTCAGGGTATCGCCCAGATACTTTTTAAGCCCTACGTTAAGGTTGGGGGAATAAAAACATATATATTTCGTTTCGCTTATGGCAGAACATGGAAACGTTGTAACGATTACGTTTTAGCAGCTGCATAACGCAGGTTTTGCTTTTCATTCTTCGCACAAGCTGTTCAGTGTGAGTCGTTTGCCTGCTTCGAAAGACAATTTGGTTGATCAGAGCAGAGGCGTAGCACAGCTTGGTAAGCAACGATAATACTAAAATTACTGCATAAAACTAGATTAAAAATAATACTGTGTACATTGTTTGTGCCAAACCGGTGGTAGATAGACGACTGCTGAGCCTCGCCGTGGTACAAGGATGTGAAGGGACATCTTGTCGTTGGCGCGGGGATGCGCGATGTACGTTTCGGTAATCAGGGTAGACGATGATTGGAATACTCCGCGGGACAAGGGTGTTATCGTGAGCGCCTTGTCGCTGACACGGGGATGCAATGAATGTGGTAGAGAGCCGTGATTTGGACACCGGTTGAGTCGCTCCGCGACTCAAGGGGGTTTAGTAAGCACCTTGTCGGTGGCACGGGGACAGTCTGTACGATAGGATGATCTCGTCCAGGCACGGGTGGTTATGGGACTTCCTGTGCTGTGTTTCGGTAGGTGATAATGGGTGCCCCTTTAGCAATTATGGGGCGGGTGTGCTTGAGTTTTTAAACTGACTTTATTGTTCCGTTGATTAGAGCTTAAGTACTATTGGCCCTGACGTTGATATAGTAGATATCTTCTATGTGTATTGTTTATGTTGAGCTAGGTTTTTTGTTGACCTCGTTTCCTCATTCTGACCGACTGACCGAGCATGCCGCTGTGTTGCTGTGCTGAGAGTACCCATCTGCTGCTGTGTCAGCAGTGCACCGTGCTGTTGATGTCTTCGCTCTGTTGTGCTACCACTGAGCACCTGGTTGCTGTTCCGTGTATGCAGTGTACCACTAAGCACCTGATCGCTGCTCTGTGTAAGCAGAGCACCGTGCTGTAAAAGATTTTTTGCCGTCTCCTTCTGACAATCAGCTAACCCATCAGTCACTAAGATTCGACCACGTCATACTCGCAACGGCCCTCGCCCAGGTTCGCCCAGGTCTGCTTCGGAAGACAATTTGGTTGATCAAGGCAGAGGCGTAGCACAGCTTGGTAAGCAACGATAATACTAAAATTACTGCATAAAACTAGATTAAAAATAATACTGTGTACATTGTTTGTGCCAAACCGGTGGTAGATAGACGACTGCTGAGCATCGCCGTGGTACAAGGGGTTGTAGTGAGCACCTTGTCATTGACACGGGAATGCTCGATGTACGTTCCGGTAATCAGGGCAGACGATGATTGGAATACTCCGCGGGCCAAGGGTGTTATAGTGAGCGCCTTGTCGCTGACACGGGGATGCAATGACTGTGGTAGAGAGCCGTGATTTGGATACCGGTTGAGTCTCTCCGCGACTCAAGGGGGGTTAGTGAGCACCTTGTCGGTGGCACAGGGACAGTCTGTACGATAGGATGATCTCGTCCAGGCACGGGTAGTTATGGGACTTCCCGTGCTGTGTTTGGGTGGCTGATAATGGGTGCCCGTTTAGCAATTATGGGGTGGGTGTGCTTGAGTTTTAAACTGACTTTATTGTTATATCTTCTATGTGTATTGTTTATGTTGAGCTAGGTTTTTTGTTGACCTCGTTTCCTCATTCTGACCGACTGACCGAGCATGCCGCTGTGTTGCTGTGCTGAGAGTACCCATCTGCTGCTGTGTCGGCAGTGCACCGTGCTGTTGATGTCTTCGCTCTGTTGTGCTACCACTGAGCACCTGGTTGCTGTTCCGTGTATGCAGTGTACCACTAAGCACCTGATCGCTGCTCTGTGTAAGCAGAGCACCGTGCTGTAAAAGATTCGTTGCTGGTACGTTGCCCACCTACGACCCCGCCGTATTGGGTACTGTGCAGTTTGAGCATGGTTGCGAAAATACATAAAATACTAACTCTAAATATCCCGCGCGTCGGCATCGCTCTTTGGGTGCATGGACAGTCATTTCGAGACGCCATTACACGCATTTTAACTCAATTGTCTACACAGCGGACATGAAGTCTCAACATGCCAATCATCTCGTTGTTTCGTTTTGTACAAAACACCATCATACAGTTTTGCCACCCCATACATTGACCTCCCAAGCATTCCCTAGCAAATTTTTTCCGTCTCCTTCTGACAATCAGGTAACCCATTCTGCACTACTTACTCGCAACGGCCCTCGCCGAGGTTCGAAGTCAGGCAGTAGACGATTTTGGGTCTTGACTGATCTAATTTAAATAGGTAGTTGAATGCATAAGTCTACCTTAAACTCAGGGTATCGCCCAGTATTTTTCAACCCTAAACATGCTGATATGCTGATTGCCGCTGAGATGTTTTTTGACTTGCTTAGGGAAGGACGAATACGTCACAAGCACTCAGGTCAAACCCTACAAAATACTGTCTTTGGCTGGCTAGCATCGGGATATTGTGAAAACAATCCGCCTGCGCGGTCAACCTCATCTACCACCCCAGAAGCTACGGAAGACAATAATTTGGACAGACCCCAATTAAAATTACGGAAATCGATAGGATATTTGAATTAAGTATATCACAGTTGTTTACCCCTGACCAAATATTGAGTGATGAATCATTTTCAGATAACATTTCAGATGAGCCAAAAATTGTAGTCCTTGTCTCGGTTCCTCGTGCAGAACAGCACGAAGGTGAATAATATATGTTAAGCTTGTACGGTACGTTCCCACAATTAAGACTCCAAAAACGCGCAATCTCGGCAAATTGTACCAAATAAAACTTTCATTTGATCCTATGGCGTCAAATCCCTAAAATCCCTCTACAAATTTATCGCCTTAGCACCATTCTTACAAATTTTCAAAAATTCCTATTCCTACGTAAAGGTTGTCGGAATAACAACACATATATTTCGTTTCGCATATGGAAGGACATTAAAACGTTGTAACGATTACGTTTTATAAGCTGCATAACGCAGGTTTTTTCTTCGCACAAGCTGTTCAGTGTGAGTCGTTTGCCTGCTTTGGAAGACAATTTGGTTGATCAAAGCAGAGGCGTAGCACAGCTCGGTAAGCAACGATAGTACTAAAATTACTGCATAAAACTAGATTAAAAATAATACTATCTTACATTGTTTGTGCCAAACCGGTGGTAGATAGACGACTGCTGAGCGTCGCCGTGGTACAAGGGGTTGTAGTGAGCACCTTGTCGCTGGCACGGGGACAGTCTGTACGATAAGATGTTCTCGTCCAGGCACGGGTGGTTATGGGACTTCCCGTGCTGTGTTTCGGTGGCTGATAATGGGTGCCCGTTTAGCAATTATATGGCGGGTGTGCTTGAGTTTTAAACTGACTTTATTGTTCCGTTGATTAGAGCTTAAGTACTATTGGCCCTAACGTTGATATAGTAGATATCTTCTATGTGTATTGTTTATGTTGAGCTAGGTTTTTTGTTGACCTCGTTTCCTCATTCTGACCGACTGACCGAGCATGCCGCTGTGTTGCTGAGCTGAGAGTACCAATCTGCTGCTGTGTCAGCAGTGCTGTTGATGGCTTCTCTCTGTTGTGCTATCGTGTAAGTAGTGTACCACTAAGCACCTGATCGCTGCTCTGTGTAAGCAGTGCACCGTGCTGTAAAAGATTCTTTGCTGGTACGTTGCCCACCTACTACCCCGACGTGTTGGGTACTGTGCATTTTGAGCATGGTTGCGAAAATACATAAAATACTAATTCTAAATATCTCGCGCGTCGGCATCGCACTTTGGGTGCATGGACGGTCATTTGGAGACGCCATTACTCGCACTTTAACTCAATTGTCTACACAGGGGACATGAAGTCTCAAAATGCCAATCATCTCGTTGTCTTGTTTTGTACAAAACACCATCAAACAGTTTTACCACGCTATACATTGACCTCCCAAGCATTCCCTAGCAATTCTTTGCAGTCTGCTTCTGACAATCAGGTAACCCATCAGTCACTAAGAATCGACCACGACTTACTCACAACGGCCCTCGCCCAGGTTCGAATCAGGCAGTTGACGATTTTGGGTCTTGGCTGTTTAGAACTGTTTAGTTTAAACTCTATTTCTTAATGTAAAGATTGCTTAATGAAGGGTATAAAGAGTTAGCAGCTGAGGAATTTACGACTTGCATAAGAGCTCCCACGCTGGGTCAGTTGGGGAAGAAGCTTACTTATAGTATAACGGCATTAGCAGAATCCCGACATGCCGAAGAACTAAAATCTAAATGTCACTTCTGCAAGTCAGATGAACATTTGTTGTTGTACTTCCCTACAAATATCTCTGTAGAAGCTCGGTTCAAATTCGCAAAAAGCATGTGTCTTTGCATCAACTGTCTACACAGGGGACATGAAGTCTCAACAAGCAAATCATCTCGTTGTCTTGTTTTGTACAAAACACCATCATACAGTTTTACCACGCTATACATTGACCCCCCAAGCATTCCCTAGCAATTCTTTTCAGTCTGCTTCTGACAATCAGATAACCCATCAGTCGCTAAGAATCGACCACGTCTTACTCGCAACGGCCCTCGCCCAGGTTCGAAGTCAGGCTGTAGACGATTTTGGGTCTTGACTGATCTCCTTTATAGAGGTAGTTGAATGCATAATTCTACCCTAAACTCAGGGTATCGCCCAGATACTTTTTAAGCCCTACGTTAAGGTTGGGGGAATAACAACACATATATTTCGTTTCGCATATGGCAGGACATGGAAACGTTAAAACGATTACGTTTTAGCAGATGCATAACGCAGGTTTTGCTTTTCATTCTTCGCACAAGCTGTTCAGTGTGAGTCGTTTGCCTGCTTCGGAAGACAATTTGGTTGATCAGAGCAGAGGCGTAGCACAGCTTGGTAAGCAACGATAATACTAAAATTACTGCATAAAACTAGATTAAAAATAATACTGTGTACATTGTTTGTGCCAAACCGGTGGTAGATAGACGACTGCTGAGCCTCGCCGTGGTACAACCTCTTGTAGTGAGCACCTTGTCATTGACACGGGGATGCGCGATGTACGTTTCGGTAATCAGGGTAGACGATGATTGGAATACTCCGCGGGACAAGGGTGTTATAGTGAGCGCCTTGTCGCTGACACGGGGATGCAATGAATGTGGTTTCCTCATTCTGACAGACTGACCGTGCATGCCGCTGTATTGCTGTGCTGAGAGTACCCATCTGCTGCTGTGTCAAATATAGCTTGATGAAGGATATAAACAGTTGGCAGCTGAGGAATTTACGACTTGCAGAAGAGCTCCCAAGCTGGGTCAGTTGGGGAACAAGCTTACTTATAGTAAAACGGCACTAGCAGAATCCCAACATGCCGAAGAACTTAAATCTAAATATCACTTCTGCAAGTCAGATGAACATTTGTTTTTGTACTTCCCTATATATAGCTCGGATCAAATTCGCAAAAGGCAAGTGTCTTTGCATCAATTGTCTACACAGGGGACATGACAGGGGACTCGTTGTCTCGTTTTGTACAACACACCATCATACAGTTCAACCACGCTATACATTGACCTTCCAAGCATTCCCTAGCAGTTTTTTGCCGTCTCCTTCTGACAATCAGCTAACCCATCAGTCACTAAGAATCGACCACGTCTTACTCGCAACGGCCCTCGCCCAGGTTCGAAGTCAGGCTGTAGACGACTTTGGGTCTTGACTGATCTCCTTTAAAGAGGTAGTTGAATGCATAATTCTACCTTCGACTCAAGGTATCGCCCAGATACTTTTTAAACCCTATGTTAAGCTTGGGGGATGTTTATGAATAGTGGACTGTATTATGGTTTTTATTATAGTTTTATGCATTTATTTTCACTATTTAGCGGGTTTACAATACTTTAAGCGGGGTTGCTATCAGCGAGCGGTTGCGGTTAATATCAACAAGCGAATGCAGCCGGCTTGCAAAACGTGCAGAAAAAAAGAACAGAAAAGCGATCGCGTGATGTTCTAATACTAACGCATTGCACTGCAATTTCGGCTATGCGTGTGAGCTTAAAGCTCCCAAATGGTTACAATACAATGATGTGCGCAAAAATAGGTACTATAGGTAATATAGGTTATAGGTAAATATGCAAAAGTAAAGAAGCAAATGTAATACTATTTAAATTCAACATAAAGACGAACTATTTCCCAACATACCGGCCCCCCTGAACGACGGTTCAGTTCAAAGGAAGCACAGCAATTTTCGTAATAGGGCGCTTGTAGATTCCCTTGGCGGTTTTAACGGTGACCACCAGAACCCTCTGATCCTGGCCAGGATGAACTTCGGTGACTCGTCCTAGCATCCACTTGCTTGGCGGTTGATTGGGCTCCTTCAGCACAACCAGTGTGTCCACGGCAACATTTGGAGCATCTTGATGCCATTTCGTGCGAGGTTGAAGCGTGCTGAGATACTCGAGATTCCAACGTTTCCAGAAACCTTGAACCTTGGCCTGTAGTTGTCTCCAGTGCTGCAGTCTGTTGATATTTACATCCAGGAAAGATGGTTCTGGTACCGAAGTGAGAGGCTGACCTGTTAGAAAATGAGAAGGAGTTAGCGGGTTAAGACTGTGATCGCTAGGTGCGCATAAAGGGCGAGAGTTCAGAAGCCCTTCAATCTGAATTAACAGGGTCGAATACTCCTCGAATGTCAAGGCACTGCTGCCAATGACTCGTTTTAAGTGCAGCTTTATGGATCTCACACCAGTCTCCCAAATGCCTCCGAAATGGGGAGCAGATGGCGGAATGAAATGCCAATTAATCTCGTGGCTGGCCATGAAGCTTGAAATTTCTTCATCTTGACTTTGAGCTATTGCCATTCGTTGCATTTCAGCTAAATCTCTTTTGGCTCCATGGAAAGTCGTTCCATTGTCCGAGTATAAATCTGATATAGGTCCACGTCGAGACCAAAAGCGTTTGAAAGCGGCTATAAAGGCGGATGTCGTCAAATCGCTGACCAATTCTATGTGAATCGCTTTTGTAGATAGGCAGACAAAGATCGCAAACCAAGCTTTGCCAAATCTTGGTGTCCGGCCTGTCGATGTTTTGATTGACACAGGTCCAGCATAATCCAATCCAGTGTGCAGAAAACAACGGGCGGGTTGAACTCGAAACTCCGGTAAATCAGCCATAAGCTGAGAACTCGTGTGTCTTCGCTGCAGAAAGCAAGTTCTGCAATTGAATACAGTTTTGCGGACGAGGTTCCGAGCTCCTAGAATCCAATACCTTTGGCGTAGACTATGAAACGTGTATTCGACTCCAGCGTGTAACAATGCAGCATGTTGATAGCGAACTAGCAGACCAGCTATTGGAGATTCCTTAGGAAGGAGAATGGGATGCTTTGCGTCATAAGTAGCTATGGAATTATCGATGCGACCACCAACACGCATTACTCTCTGCTCGTCTAAAAAGGGTGTGTAGCGGATCAACTTCGATTTCTTCGACAATGGCTGTCCGGTAGTTAACTGCTGGTACTCCACGTTGAAGAACTCCTTTTGAGCGTGCGTAAAGATCTTAGCTCGTGCATATTGTAGCTCCCACGCCGATAGGAATGGTGAAAGTCGATTCCTCTCACGAAGACGATGAACGAAGCGAAGGCAGTAGCTGACTATCCTTAATAAACGGGACCATGAGGAGGATTTGTTGATCATACAAGATAGCGAATTTCCGTCGTCGGAAATGTGTAGATTAACTTTCGTTTCAGCCTTCATCTCTAGGCAGGCCTCTCCTTCTGTCGACAGAACAAACTTAGCTTTAACAGGTGGCCAAGCTGAACGGGACTGAGATAGCCAAGGTGGTCCATTCCACCATATTTGATGATCCACGAGGTCCTTTGGCAGTACTCCTCGCGATGCGCAGTCTGCGGGATTATCACCACTTCGAATATGTTGCCAGCAGCTGCGTGGGCAAACCTCTAGAATTTCAGCAGTGCGGTTGCAAACATAGGTGTTCCAAGTCCTAGGCGGAGAAGATAGCCAATGCAGGACTATTTCAGAGTCTGACCAACAATTAATTCTGGAAATAGGAACAGTTAATGATTGCTTGACCAGATAAATCAGTTTAGAGAGTAAATGAGCTGCGTTTAACTCTAGTCGCGGAATGGAGATAGGCTTAATAGGGGCTACGCGAGTTTTAGCCATAATCAGTTTGACAGCATATCCATTGTTGACTTCGACGCGGCTATAGATGACGGCAGCATACGCTTGAGATGATGCATCAGCAAATCCGTGCAGTTCCATTTCTTGATGTGGTGCAGATATGTAGCGAGGAACTCGACAAGTTTCCAATAAATGCATTTCCGATGCAAACTGTTGCCATCGTGTACACATTTGCTGCGGTAGTACTTCATTCCAATCGGCAGAACTTAGCCAACTATCTTGAAATAGGATCTTCAGAAAAACAACAGTTGGCGAAAGCAAACCCAGCGGGTCGTAGATCTTGGCTAGTTCTGAAAGCAATATGCGTTTAGTAAGAGCAGTCGTAAATGCGGGGGTTTCTAATTTGAAGAAAATATAGTCCGGTTTTGGTTCCCAACACAATCCCAGGACTTTAACAAATCGAATTGAGCGGTCTTCCTCTAAATCCTCTGGTGGATACTCACAAATCTCCTTTGGCAACGACTTTAAAAGGGCGTAACAGTTTGAGCTCCACTTTCGCAATTTGAATTGAGCTTCGCTAAGAAGCAGAATCAATTCATCTTTGAGTGCAATGAGATCCTTGATGTTGTCGCATCCAGTAGGAATATCATCAACGTACGCGTCTCTGTTGAGCACGACAGCAGCGGTGGGATACAATTCGGCATAGTCATTCGAGAGCTGTTTAAGAACTCGAACTGCAATAAACGGCGATGAAGCTAATCCATATGTTACTGTCAACAGTCGATAATGATCCATCGTAGCGTTTTCATCCTTCCTCCAAACTATGCGTTGGTACTGTGTATGTTCGTCCGACACCAAAATGCCTCTAAACATCTTCTCGATGTCTGCACAAAATACATAACGATGCTGACGAAATCGAAGGCATACTCCAATTAAGTCCCGTTGAATAGGCGGTCCTATATGCAGTCGCGAATTAAGAGAATGACCCGTGGAATCCTTTCCAGAGCCGTCAAATACCACTCGGCAACGTGTGGTAGTACTATCTGGCTTAAAAACTGCATGGTGTGCCAAATAGTTGTAAAGTGCGGGATCCTCACCGCCTGCAGCAGCCGGAATCAATTCCATATGTCCTCGATTTAAATAATCATCCATGAAATCCACATATTGTTGTTTGAGTGCGGGGAATCTTCTAAATTTCCTTTCCAAAGCGGCGAAGCGGTTTAAAGCCTGTGGCAAAGTGGAGCCAATTGGCGTGCGGGGCTCCTTGAATGGGTATTGAACAATATAAACACCATCTTCTCTACGAGCATGTGTTTTCAGAAAATGTTGTTCGGCGGGATCACTGGCGTCTATCGTTGTTTTACTCGGATGCACTTGTTCCATGTCCATAAATGAGCGAACTAAGGAATCCAAATCTTCATAAGCGTGATGAACTTGTGCGTGCGTAGATGCTTTGTTACCATCAGTGTAGCTGCCTGTAATAACCCAACCAAAATTAGTATGCAGTGCGATGGGGTATTCGATACCAAACTCTCGGCGATGTCCAGTATATAAGTTCCACAGCTGATCAGCGCCTAAGATAACGTCGATTTTGCCCGGAGATCCAAACGTCGGGTCAGCTAGCGGTAGGCTGCGAATCTTGGTCCAAATAGTTGCATTTGATTTGACCTGCTGAGCTGGAATCGTAGAAGTTAGAGAACTCATAATTAGACAAGAGACTTCCAATGATGCAGTCGTGGTTCTTGAGAGTAAGGTGAAGCTAGCGCGACCTCGGCTAACACCAGCCGGGTTAGCACCTAAACCAACTACCGAAATGCGGGCATGCGTGCGAGGAATTCCGATCCTTTGGATAAACGACTCAGATACCATGGTTATTGTTGATCCAGTATCGAGCAATAACCTACACGAGGTCTCGTTTCCCCATGTGTCAATAACATTGGCGACAACAGTTGGCAGTAGGGCTGGATTGTTGGCCCTCTCCAAAATATGATGGCTAACAGCGGCAGTATTCGTATCAGCGGCAGTCGAGTGCGCAGGTGCCTCAGGAATCGATCTTGCTTCAATCGGGTGTACTAACGTGTGATGCTTAGCGTTGCACTGACGGCAAGTGTTCGATGAATTACAATCCCTGACTTGATGCGATCGACTCAAGCAGTTGAAGCATAATTTTGTATCCTTGGCGAAGGTGCGGCGGCTGACTACATCCAGTGCCTTGAATTCATTGCATGAATATATAGAATGCTGTCCTTGGCAATATATACATTCGCGAGACGACTGAGTTGATCCACTGGCATGAAAAGCGGCTTGGCGGCGTCTACTCTGGGCTGGTCTTGAGGGTTGCATTGCGGGTAAATCCTGACAAGACTCCAAAGTATCACAATGAGCGAAAAGAAAGGCGAACAGCTCCTCTATGGTGACGTCTTCAGTGGCCGATAAACTGCAGTTGGCCCAAGCTTGTTTAATTTCTGAACCTAACTTTGACAGCAAAATATGAATGAGCCATACATCGCGGCTGTCACAGTTCAGCGCATGTAAGCCTCGAATGCATTCGTCGGCCGAGTCAATTACCTTGCGTAATTCTGCAATATTCGAATTGTTAGCGGTTGGCAACGATAAAAAATTCTGAACAAACGATCGAGCGATGAGCGACCTTTTATTATAACGATTTTCTAATTTTTCCCATGCGTCTTGGTAATTATCATTACAGACGGAAATATGTTTAATTAGGGACAGTGCTTCTCCCTCCAGATATGATTTGAGATAATGAAACTTTTGGCACTTGGAGAGCTTTTCGTTACTATTTACTGAGCTTAAGAACAGATCACTAAACTGGCTCCAATCCTCATATTTACCAGAAAATGTGGGAATCCGAATTTTCTCAAACCTTAAATCAGCAGTTCCCGATGAAGTATGAATTTTCTCCAAAAGGTTGTTTTGTCCCTCAAATAGGCGTTCCACTGTACTTGAAAGTAGAATGTTCGACTGGTCCTGTCCATGATCCTGACCTCCCATGTCCTTGATGGCGTTACTAAAAATAGCATGCGCGGCGTAGAACTTGTCTTCGTATTCGGGTATGTCCAATCCAGGGTCTTCATATCCCTCCTCCAAGTGAAATTCCACTAACTCATCTGAGAGCTCCATAAAGTGGTTGAAAGTGGCGACCAAACGCTCCAGCTTGAATTGCAATGTTTCCACATTCTCACATCTTTGTGAAAACTCCACAGCACTGTTGAGGGTGCGCGTTATTTGCCCCTTGCAGGCACCACGTTGTTGAATCGTTCTATGCATTATCGCGTTCATGACGAAAAAACGGTAAATTTGTCTCTAATGTTCACAAAAGTAAATGCACAAATAAACGCGGGTATCCGGCTCTCGAAGGACCAAAATTTGTTATGTTTATGAATAGTGGACTGTATTATGGTTTTTATTATAGTTTTATGCATTTATTTTCACTATTTAGCGGGTTTACAATACTTTAAGCGGGGTTGCTATCAGCGAGCGGTTGCGGTTAATATCAACAAGCGAATGCAGCCGGCTTGCAAAACGTGCAGAAAAAAAGAACAGAAAAGCGATCGCGTGATGTTCTAATACTAACGCATTGCACTGCAATTTCGGCTATGCGTGTGAGCTTAAAGCTCCCAAATGGTTACAATACAATGATGTGCGCAAAAATAGGTACTATAGGTAATATAGGTTATAGGTAAATATGCAAAAGTAAAGAAGCAAATGTAATACTATTTAAATTCAACATAAAGACGAACTATTTCCCAACAGGGGAATAACAACACATACATTTCGTTTCGCATATGGCAGGACATGGAAACGTTGTAACGATTACGTTTTATTTTTTATCAGCTGCATAACGCATGTTTTGCTTTTCATTCTTCGCACAAGCTGTTCAGTGTGAGTCGTTTGCCTGCTTGGGAAGACAATTTGGTTGATCAAAGCAGAGGCGTAGCACAGCTCGGTAAGCAACGATAATACTAAAATTACTGCATAAAACTAGATTAAAAATAATACTGTGTACATTGTTTGTGCCAAACCGGTGGTAGATAGACGACTGCTGAGCCTCGCCGTGGTACAAGGGGTTGTAGTGAGCACCTTGTCATTTACACGGGGATGCTCGATGTACGTTTCGGTAATCAGGGTAGACGATGATTGGAATACTCCGCGGGACAAGGGTGTTATAGTGAGCGCCTTGTCGCTGACACGGGGATGCAATGAATGTGGTAGAGAGCCGTGATTTGGACACCGGTTGAGTCGCTCCACGAGTCAAGGGGGGTTAGTGGGCACCCTGTCGCTGGCACGGGGACAGTCTGTACGATAGGATGATTTCGTCCAGGCACGGGTAGTTATGGGACTTCCCGTGCTGTGTTTTGGTGGCTGATAATAGGTGCCCGTTTAGCAATTATGGGGCGGGTGTGCTTGAGTTTTAAACTGACTTTATTGTTATATCTTCTATGTGTATTGTTTATGTTGAGCTAGGTTTTTTGTTGACCTCGTTTTCTCATTCTGACCGACTGACCGTGCATGCCGCTTTGTTGCTGAGCTGAGAGTACCCATCTGCTGCTGTGTCAGCAGTGCTGTTGATGGCTTCTCTCTGTTGTGCTACCACTGAGCACCTGGTTGCTGTTCCGTGTAAGTAGTGTACCACTAAGCACCTGATCGCTGCTCTGTGTAAGCAGTGCACCGTGCTGTAAAAGATTCGTTGCTGGTACGTTGCCCACCTACGACCCCGCCGTGTTGGGTACTGTGCATTTTGAGCATGGTTTCGAAAATACATAAACTACTTACTCTAAATATCCCACGCGACGGCATCGCACTTTGGGTGCATGGACAGTCATTTGGAGACGCCATTACTCGCCCTTTAACTCAATTGTCTACACTAGGGACATGAAGTCTCAAAATGCCAATCAGCTCGTTGTCTCGTTTTGTACAAAACACCATCATACAGTTTTACCACGCTATACATTGACCTCCCAAGCATTCCCTAGAAATTCTTTGCAGTCTGCTTCTGACAATCAGGTAACCCATGAGTCACTAAGAATCGACCACGTCTTACTCGCAACGGCCCTCGCCCAGGTTCGAATCAGGCAGTTGACGATTTTGGGTCTTGGCTGTTTAGCTTACTTATAGTATAACGGCATTAGCAGAATCCCGACATGCCGAAGAACTTAAATCTAAATGTCACTTCTGCAAGTCAGATGAACATTTAATTTTGTACTTCCCTATATATAGCTCGGTTCAAATTCGCAAAAGGCATGTGTCTTTGCATCAATTGTCTACACAGGGGACATGAAGTCTCAACATGCCAATCATCTTGTTGTCTCGTTTTGTACAAAACACCATCATACAGTTTTCCAAGCTATACATTGACCTCCCAAGCATTCCCTAGCAGTTTTTTGCCGTCTCCTTCTGACAATCAGGTAACCCATTCTGCACTAAGAATCGACCACGTCTTACTTGCAACGGCCCTCGCCCAGGTTCGAAGTCAGGCAGTAGACGATTTTGGGTCTTGACTGTTTAGAACTGTTTAGTTTAAACTCTATTTCATAATGTAAAGATTGCTTAATGAAGGATATAAACAGTTAGCAGCTTAGGAGTTTACGACTTGCAGAAGAGCTCCCAAGCTGGGTCAGTTGGGGAACAAGCTTACTTATAGTATAACGGCATTAGCAGAATCCCGACATGCCGAAGAACTTAAATCTGCAAGTCAGATGAACATTTGTTGTTGTACTTCCCTACAAATATCTCGGTAGAAGCTCGGTTCAAATTCGCAAAAGGCATGTGTCTTTGCATCAAAATGCCAATCATCTCGTTGTCTCGTTTTGTACAAAACACCATCATACAGTTTTCCACGTTATACATTGACCTCCCAAGCATTCCCTAGCAATTCTTTGCAGTCTGCTTCTGACAATCAGGTAACCCATCAGTCGCTAAGAATCGAACACGTCTTACTCGCAACGGCCCTCGCCCAGGTTCGAAGTCAGGCTGTAGACGATTTTGGGTCTTGCCTGATCTCCTTTATAGAGGTAGTTGAATGCATAATTCTACCCTCAACTCAGGGTATCGCCCAGATACTTTTTAAGCCCTACGTTAAGGTTGGGGGAATAAAAACATATATATTTCGTTTCGCTTATGGCAGAACATGGAAACGTTGTAACGATTACGTTTTAGCAGCTGCATAACGCAGGTTTTGCTTTTCATTCTTCGCACAAGCTGTTCAGTGTGAGTCGTTTGCCTGCTTCGAAAGACAATTTGGTTGATCAGAGCAGAGGCGTAGCACAGCTTGGTAAGCAACGATAATACTAAAATTACTGCATGAAACTAGATTAAAAATAATACTGTGTACATTGTTTGTGCCAAACCGGTGGTAGATAGACGACTGCTGAGCGTCGCCGTGGTACAAGGGGTTGTAGTGAGCACCTTGTCGCTGGCACGGGGACAGTCTGTACGATAGGATGTTCTCGTCCAGGCACGGGTGGTTATGGGACTTCCCGTGCTGTGTTTGGGTGGCTGATAATGGGTGCCCGTTTAGCAATTATATGGCGGGTGTGCTTGAGTTTTAAACTGACTTTATTGTTCCGTTGATTAGAGCTTAAGTACTATTGGCCCTAACGTTGATATAGTAGATATCTTCTATGTGTATTGTTTATGTTGAGCTAGGTTTTTTGTTGACCTCGTTTCCTCATTCTGACCGACTGACCGAGCATGCCGCTGTGTTGCTGAGCTGAGAGTACCAATCTGCTGCTGTGTCAGCAGTGCTGTTGATGTCTTCTCTCTGTTGTGCTATCGTGTAAGTAGTGTACCACTAAGCACCTGATCGCTGCTCTGTGTAAGCAGTGCACCGTGCTGTAAAAGATTCGTTGCTGGTACGTTGCCCACCTACGACCCAGCCGTGTTGGGTACTGCGCATTTTGAGCATGGTTGCGCAAATACATAAAATACTAACTCTAAATATATCGCGCGTCGGCATCGCACTTTGGGTGCATGGACAGTCATTTGGAGACGCCATTACTTGCCCTTTAACTCAATTATCTACACAGGGGACATGAAGTCTCAACATGCCAATCATCTCATTGTCTCGTTTTGTACAAAACACCATCATACAGTTTTACCACGCTATACATTGACCTCCCAAGCATTCCCTAGCAATTCTTTGCAGTCTGCTTCTGACAATCAGGTAACCCATCAGTCGCTAAGAATAGAACACGTCTTACTCGCAACGGCCCTCGCCCAGGTTCGAAGTCAGGCTGTAGACGATTTTGGGTCTTGTCTGATCTCCTTTATAGAGGTAGTTGAATGCATAATTCTACCCTCAATTCAGGGTATCGCCCAGATACTTTTTAAGCCCTACGTTAAGGTTGGGGGAATAAAAACATATATATTTCGTTTCGCTTATGGCAGAACATGGAAACGTTGTAACGATTACGTTTTAGCAGCTGCATAACGCAGGTTTTGCTTTTCATTCTTCGCACAAGCTGTTCAGTGTGAGTCGTTTGCCTGCTACGAAAGACAATTTGGTTGATCAGAGCAGAGGCGTAGCACAGCTTGGTAAGCAACGATAATACTAAAATTACTGCATAAAACTAGATTAAAAATAATACTGTGTACATTGTTTGTGCCAAACCGGTGGTAGATAGACGACTGCTGAGCCTCGCCGTGGTACAAGGATGTGAAGGGACATCTTGTCGTTGGCGCGGGGATGCGCGATGTACGTTTCGGTAATCAGGGTAGACGATGATTGGAATACTCCGCGGGACAAGGGTGTTATCGTGAGCGCCTTGTCGCTGACACGGGGATGCAATGAATGTGGTAGAGAGCCGTGATTTGGACACCGGTTGAGTCGCTCCGCGACTCAAGGGGGTTTAGTAAGCACCTTGTCGGTGGCACGGGGACAGTCTGTACGATAGGATGATCTCGTCCAGGCACGGGTGGTTATGGGACTTCCTGTGCTGTGTTTCGGTGGGTGATAATGGGTGCCCCTTTAGCAATTATGGGGCGGGTGTGCTTGAGTTTTTAAACTGACTTTATTGTTCCGTTGATTAGAGCTTAAGTACTATTGGCCCTAACGTTGATATAGTAGATATCTTCTATGTGTATTGTTTATGTTGAGCTAGGTTTTTTGTTGACCTCGTTTCCTCATTCTGACCGACTGACCGAGCATGCCGCTGTGTTGCTGTGCTGAGAGTACCCATCTGCTGCTGTGTCAGCAGTGCACCGTGCTGTTGATGTCTTCGCTCTGTTGTGCTACCACTGAGCACCTGGTTGCTGTTCCGTGTATGCAGTGTACCACTAAGCACCTGATCGCTGCTCTGTGTAAGCAGAGCACCGTGCTTCTCGGTAGAAGCTCGGTTCAAATTCGCAAAAGGCATGTGTCTTTGCATAAATTTTCTACACAGGGGACATGAAGTCTCAAAATGCCAATCATCTCGTTGTCTCGTTTTGTACAAAACACCATCATACAGTTTTCCACGTTATACATTGACCTCCCAAGCATTCCCTAGCAATTCTTTGCAGTCTGCTTCTGACAATCAGGTAACCCATCAGTCGCTAAGAATCGAACACGTCTTACTCGCAACGGCCCTCGCCCAGGTTCGAAGTCAGGCTGTAGACGATTTTGGGTCTTGCCTGATCTCCTTTATAGAGGTAGTTGAATGCATAATTCTACCCTCAACTCAGGGTATCGCCCAGATACTTTTTAAGCCCTACGTTAAGGTTGGGGGAATAAAAACATATATATTTCGTTTCGCTTATGGCAGAACATGGAAACGTTGTAACGATTACGTTTTAGCAGCTGCATAACGCAGGTTTTGCTTTTCATTCTTCGCACAAGCTGTTCAGTGTGAGTCGTTTGCCTGCTTCGAAAGACAATTTGGTTGATCAGAGCAGAGGCGTAGCACAGCTTGGTAAGCAACGATAATACTAAAATTACTGCATAAAACTAGATTAAAAATAATACTGTGTACATTGTTTGTGCCAAACCGGTGGTAGATAGACGACTGCTGAGCGTCGCCGTGGTACAAGGGGTTGTAGTGAGCACCTTGTCGCTGGCACGGGGACAGTCTGTACGATAGGATGTTCTCGTCCAGGCACGGGTGGTTATGGGACTTCCCGTGCTGTGTTTGGGTGGCTGATAATGGGTGCCCGTTTAGCAATTATATGGCGGGTGTGCTTGAGTTTTAAACTGACTTTATTGTTCCGTTGATTAGAGCTTAAGTACTATTGGCCCTAACGTTCATATAGTAGATATCTTCTATGTGTATTGTTTATGTTGAGCTAGGTTTTTTGTTGACCTCGTTTCCTCATTCTGACCGACTGACCGAGCATGCCGCTGTGTTGCTGAGCTGAGAGTACCAATCTGCTGCTGTGTCAGCAGTGCTGTTGATGTCTTCTCTCTGTTGTGCTATCGTGTAAGTAGTGTACCACTAAGCACCTGATCGCTGCTCTGTGTAAGCAGTGCACCGTGCTGTAAAAGATTCGTTGCTGGTACGTTGCCCACCTACGACCCAGCCGTGTTGGGTACTGTGCATTTTGAGCATGGTTGCGCAAATACATAAAATACTAACTCTAAATATATCGCGCGTCGGCATCGCACTTTGGGTGCATGGACAGTCATTTGGAGACGCCATTACTTGCCCTTTAACTCAATTATCTACACAGGGGACATGAAGTCTCAACATGCCAATCATCTCGTTGTCTCGTTTTGTACAAAACACCATCATACAGTTTTACCACGCTATACATTGACCTCCCAAGCATTCCCTAGCAATTCTTTGCAGTCTGCTTCTGACAATCAGGTAACCCATCAGTCGCTAAGAATCGAACACGTCTTACTCGCAACGGCCCTCGCCCAGGTTCGAAGTCAGGCTGTAGACGATTTTGGGTCTTGCCTGATCTCCTTTATAGAGGTAGTTGAATGCATAATTCTACCCTCAACTCAGGGTATCGCCCAGATACTTTTTAAGCCCTACGTTAAGGTTGGGGGAATAAAAACATATATATTTCGTTTCGCTTATGGCAGAACATGGAAACGTTGTAACGATTACGTTTTAGCAGCTGCATAACGCAGGTTTTGCTTTTCATTCTTCGCACAAGCTGTTCAGTGTGAGTCGTTTGCCTGCTTCGAAAGACAATTTGGTTGATCAGAGCAGAGGCGTAGCACAGCTTGGTAAGCAACGATAATACTAAAATTACTGCATAAAACTAGATTAAAAATAATACTGTGTACATTGTTTGTGCCAAACCGGTGGTAGATAGACGACTGCTGAGCCTCGCCGTGGTACAAGGATGTGAAGGGACATCTTGTCGTTGGCGCGGGGATGCGCGATGTACGTTTCGGTAATCAGGGTAGACGATGATTGGAATACTCCGCGGGACAAGGGTGTTATCGTGAGCGCCTTGTCGCTGACACGGGGATGCAATGAATGTGGTAGAGAGCCGTGATTTGGACACCGGTTGAGTCGCTCCGCGACTCAAGGGGGTTTAGTAAGCACCTTGTCGGTGGCACGGGGACAGTCTGTACGATAGGATGATCTCGTCCAGGCACGGGTGGTTATGGGACTTCCTGTGCTGTGTTTCGGTGGGTGATAATGGGTGCCCCTTTAGCAATTATGGGGCGGGTGTGCTTGAGTTTTTAAACTGACTTTATTGTTCCGTTGATTAGAGCTTAAGTACTATTGGCCCTGACGTTGATATAGTAGATATCTTCTATGTGTATTGTTTTTGTTGAGCTAGGTTTTTTGTTGACCTCGTTTCCTCATTCTGACCGACTGACCGAGCATGCCGCTGTGTTGCTGTGCTGAGAGTACCCATCTGCTGCTGTGTCAGCAGTGCACCGTGCTGTTGATGTCTTCGCTCTGTTGTGCTACCACTGAGCACCTGGTTGCTGTTCCGTGTATGCAGTGTACCACTAAGCACCTGATCGCTGCTCTGTGTAAGCAGAGCACCGTGCTGTAAAAGATTCGTTGCTGGTACGTTGCCCACCTACGACCCCGCCGTGTTGGGTACTGTGCAGTTTGAGCATGGTTGCGAAAATACATAAAATACTAAATCTAAATATACCGCGCGTCGGCATCGCACTTTGGGTGTATGGACAGTCATTTTGAGACGCCATTAGCGGACATGAAGTCTCAACATGCCAATCATCTCGTTGTCTCGTTTTGTACAAAACACCATCATACAGTTTTGCCACGCCATACATTGACCTCCCAAGCAAATTTTTTCCGTCTCCTTCTGACAATCAGGTAACCCATTCTGCACTAAGAATCGACCACGTCTTACTCGCATCGGCCCTCGCCGAGGTTCGAAGTCAGGCAGTAGACGATTTTGGGTCTTGACTGATCTAATTTAAATAGGTAGTTGAATGCATAAGTCTACCTTAAACTCAGGGTATCGCCCAGATACTTTTTTAATCCTACGTTAAGGTTGGGGAAATAACAAGTCTTATATTTTGGTTGTGTGTGAGTCGTTTGCCTGCTTCGGAAGACTATTTGGTTGATCAAAGCAGAGGCGTAGCACAGCTCGGTAAGCAACGATAGTACTAAAATTACTGCATAAAACTAGATTAAAAATAATACTATCTTACATTGTTTGTGCCAAACCGGTGGTAGATAGACGACTGCTGAGCCTCGTCGTGGTACAAGGGGTTGTAGTGAGCACCTTGTCGCTGGCACGGGGACAGTCTGTACGATAGGATGTTCTCGTCCAGGCACGGGTGGTTATGGGACTTCCCGTGCTGTGTTTGGGTGGCTGATAATGGGTGCCCGTTTAGCAATTATATGGCGGGTGTGCTTGAGTTTTAAACTGACTTTATTGTTCCGTTGATTAGAGCTTAAGTACTATTGGCCCTAACGTTGATATAGTAGATATCTTCTATGTGTATTGTTTATGTTGAGCTAGGTTTTTTGTTGACCTCGTTTCCTCATTCTGACCGACTGACCGAGCATGCCGCTGTGTTGCTGTGCTGAGAGTACCCATCTGCTGCTGTGTCAGCAGTGCACCGTGCTGTTGATGTCTTTGCTCTGTTGTGCTACCACTGAGCACCTGGTTGCTGTTCCGTGTATCCAGTGTACCACTAAGCACCTGATCGCTGCGCTGTGTAAGCAGAGCACCGTGCTGTAAAAGATTCGTTGCTGGTAAGTTGCCCACCTACGACCCCGCCGTGTTGGGTACTGTGCAGTTTGAGCATGGTTGCGAAAATACATAAAATACTAACTCTAAATATCCCGCGCGTCGGCATCGCACTTTGGGTGCATGGACAGTCATTTCGAGACGCCATTACACGCATTTTAACTCAATTGTCTACACAGCGGACATGAAGTCTCAACATGCCAATCATCTCGTTGTCTCGTTTTGTACAAAACATCTTCATACAGTTTTACCACGCCATACATTGACCTCCCAAGCATTCCCTAGCAAATTTTTTCCGTCTCCTTCTGACAATCAGGTAACCCATTCTGCACTAAGAATCGACCACGTCTTACTCGCAACGGCCCTCGCCGAGGTTCGAAGTCAGGCAGTAGACGATTTTGGGTCTTGACTGATCTAATTTAAATAGGTAGTTGAATGCATAAGTCTACCTTAAACTCAGGGTATCGCCCAGATACTTTTTTAACCCTACGTTAAGGTTGGGGAAATAACAAGTCATATATTTTGGTTGTGTGTGAGTCGTTTGCCTGCTTCGGAAGACTATTTGGTTGATCAAAGCAGAGGCGTAGCACAGCTCGGTAAGCAACGATAGTACTAAAATTACTGCATAAAACTAGATTAAAAATAATACTATCTTACATTGTTTGTGCCAAACCGGTGGTAGATAGACGACTGCTGGCCTCGTCGTGGTACAAGGAGTTGTAGTGAGCACCTTGTCGCTGGCACGGGGACAGTCTGTACGATAGGATGTTCTCGTCCAGGCACGGGTGGTTATGGGACTTCCCGTGCTGTGTTTGGGTGGGTGATAATGGGTGCCCGTTTAGCAATTATATGGCGGGTGTGCTTGAGTTTTAAACTGACTTTATTGTTCCGTTGATTAGAGCTTAAGTACTATTGGCCCTAACGTTGATATAGTAGATATCTTCTATGTGTATTGTTTATGTTGAGCTAGGTTTTTTGTTGACCTCGTTTCCTCATTCTGACCGACTGACCGAGCATGCCGCTGTGTTGCTGTGCTGAGAGTACCCATCTGCTGCTGTGTCAGCAGTGCACCGTGCTGTTGATGTCTTCGCTCTGTTGTGCTACCACTGAGCACCTGGTTGCTGTTCCGTGTATGCAGTGTACCACTAAGCACCTGATCGCTGCGCTGTGTAAGCAGAGCACCGTGCTGTAAAAGATTCGTTGCTGGTACGTTGCCCACCTACGACCCAGCCGTGTTGGGTACTGTGCATTTTGAGCATGGTTGCGCAAATACATAAAATACTAACTCTAAATATATCGCGCGTCGGCATCGCACTTTGGGTGCATGGACAGTCATTTGGAGACGCCATTACTTGCCCTTTAACTCAATTATCTACACAGGGGACATGAAGTCTCAACATGCCAATCATCTCATTGTCTCGTTTTGTACAAAACACCATCATACAGTTTTACCACGCTATACATTGACCTCCCAAGCATTCCCTAGCAATTCTTTGCAGTCTGCTTCTGACAATCAGGTAACCCATCAGTCGCTAAGAATCGAACACGTCTTACTCGCAACGGCCCTCGCCCAGGTTCGAAGTCAGGCTGTAGACGATTTTGGGTCTTGTCTGATCTCCTTTATAGAGGTAGTTGAATGCATAATTCTACCCTCAATTCAGGGTATCGCCCAGATACTTTTTAAGCCCTACGTTAAGGTTGGGGGAATAAAAACATATATATTTCGTTTCGCTTATGGCAGAACATGGAAACGTTGTAACGATTACGTTTTAGCAGCTGCATAACGCAGGTTTTGCTTTTCATTCTTCGCACAAGCTGTTCAGTGTGAGTCGTTTGCCTGCTACGAAAGACAATTTGGTTGATCAGAGCAGAGGCGTAGCACAGCTTGGTAAGCAACGATAATACTAAAATTACTGCATAAAACTAGATTAAAAATAATACTGTGTACATTGTTTGTGCCAAACCGGTGGTAGATAGACGACTGCTGAGCCTCGCCGTGGTACAAGGATGTGAAGGGACATCTTGTCGTTGGCGCGGGGATGCGCGATGTACGTTTCGGTAATCAGGGTAGACGATGATTGGAATACTCCGCGGGACAAGGGTGTTATCGTGAGCGCCTTGTCGCTGACACGGGGATGCAATGAATGTGGTAGAGAGCCGTGATTTGGACACCGGTTGAGTCGCTCCGCGACTCAAGGGGGTTTAGTAAGCACCTTGTCGGTGGCACGGGGACAGTCTGTACGATAGGATGATCTCGTCCAGGCACGGGTGGTTATGGGACTTCCTGTGCTGTGTTTCGGTGGGTGATAATGGGTGCCCCTTTAGCAATTATGGGGCGGGTGTGCTTGAGTTTTTAAACTGACTTTATTGTTCCGTTGATTAGAGCTTAAGTACTATTGGCCCTAACGTTGATATAGTAGATATCTTCTATGTGTATTGTTTATGTTGAGCTAGGTTTTTTGTTGACCTCGTTTCCTCATTCTGACCGACTGACCGAGCATGCCGCTGTGTTGCTGTGCTGAGAGTACCCATCTGCTGCTGTGTCAGCAGTGCACCGTGCTGTTGATGTCTTCGCTCTGTTGTGCTACCACTGAGCACCTGGTTGCTGTTCCGTGTATGCAGTGTACCACTAAGCACCTGATCGCTGCTCTGTGTAAGCAGAGCACCGTGCTTCTCGGTAGAAGCTCGGTTCAAATTCGCAAAAGGCATGTGTCTTTGCATAAATTTTCTACACAGGGGACATGAAGTCTCAAAATGCCAATCATCTCGTTGTCTCGTTTTGTACAAAACACCATCATACAGTTTTCCACGTTATACATTGACCTCCCAAGCATTCCCTAGCAATTCTTTGCAGTCTGCTTCTGACAATCAGGTAACCCATCAGTCGCTAAGAATCGAACACGTCTTACTCGCAACGGCCCTCGCCCAGGTTCGAAGTCAGGCTGTAGACGATTTTGGGTCTTGCCTGATCTCCTTTATAGAGGTAGTTGAATGCATAATTCTACCCTCAACTCAGGGTATCGCCCAGATACTTTTTAAGCCCTACGTTAAGGTTGGGGGAATAAAAACATATATATTTCGTTTCGCTTATGGCAGAACATGGAAACGTTGTAACGATTACGTTTTAGCAGCTGCATAACGCAGGTTTTGCTTTTCATTCTTCGCACAAGCTGTTCAGTGTGAGTCGTTTGCCTGCTTCGAAAGACAATTTGGTTGATCAGAGCAGAGGCGTAGCACAGCTTGGTAAGCAACGATAATACTAAAATTACTGCATAAAACTAGATTAAAAATAATACTGTGTACATTGTTTGTGCCAAACCGGTGGTAGATAGACGACTGCTGAGCGTCGCCGTGGTACAAGGGGTTGTAGTGAGCACCTTGTCGCTGGCACGGGGACAGTCTGTACGATAGGATGTTCTCGTCCAGGCACGGGTGGTTATGGGACTTCCCGTGCTGTGTTTGGGTGGCTGATAATGGGTGCCCGTTTAGCAATTATATGGCGGGTGTGCTTGAGTTTTAAACTGACTTTATTGTTCCGTTGATTAGAGCTTAAGTACTATTGGCCCTAACGTTCATATAGTAGATATCTTCTATGTGTATTGTTTATGTTGAGCTAGGTTTTTTGTTGACCTCGTTTCCTCATTCTGACCGACTGACCGAGCATGCCGCTGTGTTGCTGAGCTGAGAGTACCAATCTGCTGCTGTGTCAGCAGTGCTGTTGATGTCTTCTCTCTGTTGTGCTATCGTGTAAGTAGTGTACCACTAAGCACCTGATCGCTGCTCTGTGTAAGCAGTGCACCGTGCTGTAAAAGATTCGTTGCTGGTACGTTGCCCACCTACGACCCAGCCGTGTTGGGTACTGTGCATTTTGAGCATGGTTGCGCAAATACATAAAATACTAACTCTAAATATATCGCGCGTCGGCATCGCACTTTGGGTGCATGGACAGTCATTTGGAGACGCCATTACTTGCCCTTTAACTCAATTATCTACACAGGGGACATGAAGTCTCAACATGCCAATCATCTCGTTGTCTCGTTTTGTACAAAACACCATCATACAGTTTTACCACGCTATACATTGACCTCCCAAGCATTCCCTAGCAATTCTTTGCAGTCTGCTTCTGACAATCAGGTAACCCATCAGTCGCTAAGAATCGAACACGTCTTACTCGCAACGGCCCTCGCCCAGGTTCGAAGTCAGGCTGTAGACGATTTTGGGTCTTGCCTGATCTCCTTTATAGAGGTAGTTGAATGCATAATTCTACCCTCAACTCAGGGTATCGCCCAGATACTTTTTAAGCCCTACGTTAAGGTTGGGGGAATAAAAACATATATATTTCGTTTCGCTTATGGCAGAACATGGAAACGTTGTAACGATTACGTTTTAGCAGCTGCATAACGCAGGTTTTGCTTTTCATTCTTCGCACAAGCTGTTCAGTGTGAGTCGTTTGCCTGCTTCGAAAGACAATTTGGTTGATCAGAGCAGAGGCGTAGCACAGCTTGGTAAGCAACGATAATACTAAAATTACTGCATAAAACTAGATTAAAAATAATACTGTGTACATTGTTTGTGCCAAACCGGTGGTAGATAGACGACTGCTGAGCCTCGCCGTGGTACAAGGATGTGAAGGGACATCTTGTCGTTGGCGCGGGGATGCGCGATGTACGTTTCGGTAATCAGGGTAGACGATGATTGGAATACTCCGCGGGACAAGGGTGTTATCGTGAGCGCCTTGTCGCTGACACGGGGATGCAATGAATGTGGTAGAGAGCCGTGATTTGGACACCGGTTGAGTCGCTCCGCGACTCAAGGGGGTTTAGTAAGCACCTTGTCGGTGGCACGGGGACAGTCTGTACGATAGGATGATCTCGTCCAGGCACGGGTGGTTATGGGACTTCCTGTGCTGTGTTTCGGTGGGTGATAATGGGTGCCCCTTTAGCAATTATGGGGCGGGTGTGCTTGAGTTTTTAAACTGACTTTATTGTTCCGTTGATTAGAGCTTAAGTACTATTGGCCCTGACGTTGATATAGTAGATTTCTTCTATGTGTATTGTTTTTGTTGAGCTAGGTTTTTTGTTGACCTCGTTTCCTCATTCTGACCGACTGACCGAGCATGCCGCTGTGTTGCTGTGCTGAGAGTACCCATCTGCTGCTGTGTCAGCAGTGCACCGTGCTGTTGATGTCTTCGCTCTGTTGTGCTACCACTGAGCACCTGGTTGCTGTTCCGTGTATGCAGTGTACCACTAAGCACCTGATCGCTGCTCTGTGTAAGCAGAGCACCGTGCTGTAAAAGATTCGTTGCTGGTACGTTGCCCACCTACGACCCCGCCGTGTTGGGTACTGTGCAGTTTGAGCATGGTTGCGAAAATACATAAAATACTAAATCTAAATATACCGCGCGTCGGCATCGCACTTTGGGTGTATGGACAGTCATTTTGAGACGCCATTACACGCATTTTAACTCAATTGTCTACACAGCGGACATGAAGTCTCAACATGCCAATCATCTCGTTGTCTCGTTTTGTACAAAACACCATCATACAGTTTTGCCACGCCATACATTGACCTCCCAAGCAAATTTTTTCCGTCTCCTTCTGACAATCAGGTAACCCATTCTGCACTAAGAATCGACCACGTCTTACTCGCATCGGCCCTCGCCGAGGTTCGAAGTCAGGCAGTAGACGATTTTGGGTCTTGACTGATCTAATTTAAATAGGTAGTTGAATGCATAAGTCTACCTTAAACTCAGGGTATCGCCCAGATACTTTTTTAATCCTACGTTAAGGTTGGGGAAATAACAAGTCTTATATTTTGGTTGTGTGTGAGTCGTTTGCCTGCTTCGGAAGACTATTTGGTTGATCAAAGCAGAGGCGTAGCACAGCTCGGTAAGCAACGATAGTACTAAAATTACTGCATAAAACTAGATTAAAAATAATACTATCTTACATTGTTTGTGCCAAACCGGTGGTAGATAGACGACTGCTGAGCCTCGTCGTGGTACAAGGGGTTGTAGTGAGCACCTTGTCGCTGGCACGGGGACAGTCTGTACGATAGGATGTTCTCGTCCAGGCACGGGTGGTTATGGGACTTCCCGTGCTGTGTTTGGGTGGCTGATAATGGGTGCCCGTTTAGCAATTATATGGCGGGTGTGCTTGAGTTTTAAACTGACTTTATTGTTCCGTTGATTAGAGCTTAAGTACTATTGGCCCTAACGTTGATATAGTAGATATCTTCTATGTGTATTGTTTATGTTGAGCTAGGTTTTTTGTTGACCTCGTTTCCTCATTCTGACCGACTGACCGAGCATGCCGCTGTGTTGCTGTGCTGAGAGTACCCATCTGCTGCTGTGTCAGCAGTGCACCGTGCTGTTGATGTCTTTGCTCTGTTGTGCTACCACTGAGCACCTGGTTGCTGTTCCGTGTATCCAGTGTACCACTAAGCACCTGATCGCTGCGCTGTGTAAGCAGAGCACCGTGCTGTAAAAGATTCGTTGCTGGTAAGTTGCCCACCTACGACCCCGCCGTGTTGGGTACTGTGCAGTTTGAGCATGGTTGCGAAAATACATAAAATACTAACTCTAAATATCCCGCGCGTCGGCATCGCACTTTGGGTGCATGGACAGTCATTTCGAGACGCCATTACACGCATTTTAACTCAATTGTCTACACAGCGGACATGAAGTCTCAACATGCCAATCATCTCGTTGTCTCGTTTTGTACAAAACACCTTCATACAGTTTTACCACGCCATACATTGACCTCCCAAGCATTCCCTAGCAAATTTTTTCCGTCTCCTTCTGACAATCAGGTAACCCATTCTGCACTAAGAATCGACCACGTCTTACTCGCAACGGCCCTCGCCGAGGTTCGAAGTCAGGCAGTAGACGATTTTGGGTCTTGACTGATCTAATTTAAATAGGTAGTTGAATGCATAAGTCTACCTTAAACTCAGGGTATCGCCCAGATACTTTTTTAACCCTACGTTAAGGTTGGGGAAATAACAAGTCATATATTTTGGTTGTGTGTGAGTCGTTTGCCTGCTTCGGAAGACTATTTGGTTGATCAAAGCAGAGGCGTAGCACAGCTCGGTAAGCAACGATAGTACTAAAATTACTGCATAAAACTAGATTAAAAATAATACTATCTTACATTGTTTGTGCCAAACCGGTGGTAGATAGACGACTGCTGGCCTCGTCGTGGTACAAGGAGTTGTAGTGAGCACCTTGTCGCTGGCACGGGGACAGTCTGTACGATAGGATGTTCTCGTCCAGGCACGGGTGGTTATGGGACTTCCCGTGCTGTGTTTGGGTGGGTGATAATGGGTGCCCGTTTAGCAATTATATGGCGGGTGTGCTTGAGTTTTAAACTGACTTTATTGTTCCGTTGATTAGAGCTTAAGTACTATTGGCCCTAACGTTGATATAGTAGATATCTTCTATGTGTATTGTTTATGTTGAGCTAGGTTTTTTGTTGACCTCGTTTCCTCATTCTGACCGACTGACCGAGCATGCCGCTGTGTTGCTGTGCTGAGAGTACCCATCTGCTGCTGTGTCAGCAGTGCACCGTGCTGTTGATGTCTTCGCTCTGTTGTGCTACCACTGAGCACCTGGTTGCTGTTCCGTGTATGCAGTGTACCACTAAGCACCTGATCGCTGCGCTGTGTAAGCAGAGCACCGTGCTGTAAAAGATTCGTTGCTGGTACGTTGCCCACCTACGACCCCGCCGTGTTGGGTACTGTGCAGTTTGAGCATGGTTGCGAAAATACATAAAATACTAACTCTAAATATCCCGCGCGTCGGCATCGCACTTTGGGTGCATGGACAGTCATTTCGAGACGCCATTACACGCATTTTAACTCAATTGTCTACACAGCGGACATGAAGTCTCAACATGCCAATCATCTCGTTGTCTCGTTTTGTACAAAACACCTTCATACAGTTTTACCACGCCATACATTGACCTCCCAAGCATTCCCTAGCAAATTTTTTCCGTCTCCTTCTGACAATCAGGTAACCCATTCTGCACTAAGAATCGACCACGTCTTACTCGCAACGGCCCTCGCCGAGGTTCGAAGTCAGGCAGTAGACGATTTTGGGTCTGGACTGATCTAATTTAAATAGGTAGTTGAATGCATAAGTCTACCTTAAACTCAGGGTATCGCCCAGATACTTTTTTAATCCTACGTTAAGGTTGGGGAAATAACAAGTCTTATATTTTGGTTGTGTGTGAGTCGTTTGCCTGCTTCGGAAGACTATTTGGTTGATCAAAGCAGAGGCGTAGCACAGCTCGGTAAGCAACGATAGTACTAAAATTACTGCATAAAACTAGATTAAAAATAATACTATCTTACATTGTTTGTGCCAAACCGGTGGTAGATAGACGACTGCTGAGCCTCGTCGTGGTACAAGGGGTTGTAGTGAGCACCTTGTCGCTGGCACGGGGACAGTCTGTACGATAGGATGTTCTCGTCCAGGCACGGGTGGTTATGGGACTTCCCGTGCTGTGTTTGGGTGGCTGATAATGGGTGCCCGTTTAGCAATTATATGGCGGGTGTGCTTGAGTTTTAAACTGACTTTATTGTTCCGTTGATTAGAGCTTAAGTACTATTGGCCCTAACGTTGATATAGTAGATATCTTCTATGTATATTGTTTATGTTGAGCTAGGTTTTTTGTTGACCTCGTTTCCTCATTCTGACCGACTGACCGTGCATACCGCTGTGTTGCTGTGCTGAGAGTACCCATCTGCTGCTGTGTCAGCAGTGCACCGTGCTGTTGATGTCTTTGCTCTGTTGTGCTACCACTGAGCACCTGGTTGCTGTTCCCTGTAAGCAGTGTACCACTAAGCAGCTGATCGCTGCTCTGTGTAAGCAGAGCACCGCGCAGTAAAAGATTCGTTCCTGGTACGTTGCCCACCTACGACCCCGCCGTGTTGGGTACTGTGCATTTCGAGCATGGTTGCGAAAATACATAAAATACTAACTCTAAATATCTCGCGCGTCGGCATCGCACTTTGGGTGCATGGACAGTCATTTGGAGACGCCATTACTCGCCCTTTAACTCAATTGTCTACACAGGGGACATGAAGTCTCAACATGCCAATCATCTCGTTGTCTCGTTTTGCACAAAACACCATCATACAGTTTTACCACGCCATAGATTGACTTCCTAAGCATTCCCTAGCAGTTTTTTGCCGTCTCATTCTGACAATCAGGTAACCCATCAGTCACTAAGAATCGACCACGTCTTACTCGCAACGGCCCTCGCCCAGGTTCGAAGTCAGGCAGTAGACGATTTTGGGTCTTGACTGTTTAGAACTGTTTAGTTTAAACTCTATTTCGTAATGTAAAGATTGCTTAATTAAGGATATAAACAGTTAGCAGCTGAGGATTTTACGACTTGCAGAAGAGCTCCCAAGCTGGGTCAGTTGGGGAGCAAGATTACTTATAGTAAAACGGCATTAGCAGTATCCCAACATGCGGAAGAACTTAAATCTAAATGTCACTTCTGCAAGTCAGATGAACATTTGTTTTTGTACTTCCCTATATATAGCTCGGTTCAAATTCGCAAAAGGCATGTGTCTTTGCATCAATTGTCTACACAGGGGACATGAAGTCTCAACATGCCAATCATCTCGTTGTCTCGTTTTGTACAAAACACCTTCATACAGTTTTACCACGCCATACATTGACCTCCCAAGCATTCCCTAGCAATTTTTTGCCGTCATCTTCTGACAATCAGGTAACCCATTCTTCACTAAGAATCGACCACGTCTTACTCGCAACGGCCCTCGCCCGGGTTCGAAGTCAGGCAGTAGACGATTTATGGTCTTGACTGATCTCCTTTAAAGAGGTAGTTGAATGCATAATTCTACCTTCGACTCAAGGTATCGCCCAGATACTTTCTAAACCCTACGTTAAGGTTGGGGGAATAACAAGTCATATATTTTGTTTGCGTGTGAGTCGTTTGCCTGCTTTGGAAGACAATTTGGTTGATCAAAGCAGAGGCGGAGCACAGCTCGGTAAGCAACGATAGTACTAAAATTACTGCATAAAACTAGATTAAAAATAATACTATCTTACAATGTTTGTGCCAAACCAGTGGTAGATAGACGACTGCTGAGCCTCGTCGTGGTAGAAGGGGTTGTAGTGAGCACCTTGTCGCTAGCACGGGGACAGTCTGTACGATAGGATGATCTCGTCCAGGCACGGGTAGTTATGGGACTTCCCGTGCTGTGTTTGGGTGGCTTATAATGGGTGCCCGTTTAGCAATTATGGGGTGGGTGTGCTTGAGTTTTAAACTGACTTTATTGTTCCGTTGATTAGAGCTTAAGTACTATTGGCCCTAACGTTGATATAGTAGATATCTTCTATGTGTATTGTTTTTTTGTTGACCTCGTTTCCTCATTCTGACCGACTGACCGAGCATGCCGCTGTGTTGCTGTGCTGAGAGTACCCATCTGCTGCTGTGTCAGCAGTGCACCGTGCTGTTGATGTCTTCGCTCTGTTGTGCTACCACTGAGCACCTGGTTGCTGTTCCGTGTGTGCAGTGTACCACTAAGCACCTGATCGCTGCTCTGTGTAAGCAGAGCACCGTGCTGTAAAAGATTCGTTCCTGGTACGTTGCCCACCTACGACCCCGCCGTGTTGGGTACTGTGCATTTTGAGCATGGTTGCGAAAATACATAAAATACTAACTCTAAATATCTCGTGCGTCGGCATCGCACTTTGGGTGCATGGACAGTCATTTCGAGACGCCATTACACGCCCTTTAACTCAATTGTCTACACACGGACATGAAGTCTCAACATGCCAATCATCTCGTTGTTTCGTTTTTTACAAAACACCATCATACAGTTTTACCACGCCATACATTGACCTCCCAAGCATTCCCTAGCAATTTTCTGCCGTCTTCTTCTGACAATCAGGTAACCCATCAGTCACTAAGAATCGACCACGTCTTACTCGCAACGGCCCTCGCCCAGGTTCGAAGTCAGGCAGTAGACGATTTTGGGTCTTGACTGTTTAGAACTGTTTAGTTTAAACTCTATTTCGTAATGTAAAGATTGCTTAATTAAGGATATAAACAGTTAGCAGCTGAGGATTTTACGACTTGCAGAAGAGCTCCCAAGCTGGGTCAGTTGGGGAGCAAGATTACTTATAGTAAAACGGCATTAGCAGTATCCCAACATGCGGAAGAACTTAAATCTAAATGTCACTTCTGCAAGTCAGATGAACATTTGTTTTTGTACTTCCCTATATATAGCTCGGTTCAAATTCGCAAAAGGCATGTGTCTTTGCATCAATTGTCTACACAGGGGACATGAAGTCTCAACATGCCAATCATCTCGTTGTCTCATTTTGTACAACACACCATCATACAGTTCAACCACGCTATACATTGACCTCCCAAGCATTCCCTAGCAATTTTTTGCCGTCTCCTTCTGACAATCAGTTAACCCATCAGTCACTAAGAATCGACCACGTCTTACTCGCAACGGCCCTCGCCCAGGTTCGAAGTCAGGCTGTAGACGACTTTGGGTCTTGACTGATCTCCTTTAAAGAGGTAGTTGAATGCATAATTCTACCTTCGACTCAAGGTATCGCCCAGATACTTTTTAAACCCTACGTTAAGGTTGGGGGAATAACAACTTATATATTTCGTTTGTGTGTGAGTCGTTTGCCTGCTTCGGAAGACAATTTGGTTGATCGAAGTAGAGGCGTAGCACAGCTCCGCGGGACAAGGGTGTTATCGTGAGCGCCTTGTCGCTGACACGGGGATGCAATGAATGTGGTAGAGAGCCGTGATTTGGACACAGGTTGAGTCGCTTCGCGACTCAAGGGGGTTTAGTAAGCACCTTGTCGGTGGCACAGGGACAGTCTGTACGATAGGATGATCTCGTCCAGGCACGGGTAGTTATGGGACTTCCCGTGCTGTGTTTGGGTGGCTGATAATGGGTGCCCGTTTAGCAATTATGGGGTGGGTGTGCTTGAGTTTTTAAACTGACTTTATTGTTCCGTTGATTAGAGCTTAATTACTATTGGCCCTAACGTTAATATAGTAGATATCTTCTATGTGTATTGCTTATGTTGAGCTAGGGTTTTTGTTGACCTCGTTTCCTCATTCTGTTCGACTGACCGATCATGCCGCTGTGTTGCTGTGCTGAGAGTACCCATCTGCTGCTGTGTCAGCAGTGCACCGTGCTGTTAATGTCTTCGCTCTGTTGTGCTACCACTGAGCACCTGGTTGCTGTTCCCTGTAAGCAGTGTACCACTAAGCACCTGATCGCTGCTCTGTGTAAGCAGAGCACCGTGCTGTAAAAGATTCGTTGCTAGTACGTTGCCCCTCTACGACCCCGCCGTGTTGGGTACTGTGCATTTCGAGCATGGTTGCGAAAATACATAAAATACTAACTCTAAATATCTCGCGCGTCGGCATCGCACTTTGGGTGCATGGACAGTCATTTGGAGACGCCATTACTCGCCCTTTAACTCAATTGTCTACACAGGGGACATGAAGTCTCAACATGCCAATCATCTCGTTGTCTCGTTTTGCACAAAAGACCATCACAGTTTTACCACGCCATACATTGACCTCCCAAGCATTCCCTAGCAATTTTTTGCCGTCATCTTCTGACAATCAGGTAACCCATTCTTCACTAAGAATCGACCACGTCTTACTCGCAACGGCCCTCGCCCGGGTTCGAAGTCAGGCAGTAGACGATTTATGGTCTTGACTGATCTCCTTTAAAGAGGTAGTTGAATGCATAATTCTACCTTCGACTCAAGGTATCGCCCAGATACTTTCTAAACCCTACGTTAAGTTTGGGGGAATAACAAGTCATATATTTTGTTTGCGTGTGAGTCGTTTGCCTGCTTCGGAAGACAATTTGGTTGATCAAAGCAGAGGCGGAGCACAGCTCGGTAAGCAACGATAGTACTAAAATTACTGCATAAAACTAGATTAAAAATACTATCTTACAATGTTTGTGCCAAACCAGTGGTAGATAGACGACTGCTGAGCCTCGTCGTGGTAGAAGGGGTTGTAGTGAGCACCTTGTCGCTAGCACGGGGACAGTCTGTACGATAGGATGATCTCGTCCAGGCACGGGTAGTTATGGGACTTCCCGTGCTGTGTTTGGGTGGCTTATAATGGGTGCCCGTTTAGCAATTATGGGGTGGGTGTGCTTGAGCTTTAAACTGACTTTATTGTTCCGTTGATTAGAGCTTAAGTACTATTGGCCCTAACGTTGATATAGTAGATATCATAATGGCTTATAATGGGTGCCCGTTTAGCAATTATGGGGTGGGTGTGCTTGAGTTTTAAACTGACTTTATTGTTCCGTTGATTAGAGCTTAAGTACTATTGGCCCTAACGTTGATATAGTAGATATCTTCTATGTGTATTGTTTATGTTGAGCTAGGTTTTTTGTTGACCTCGTTTCCTCATTCTGACTGACTGAACGAGCATGCCGCTGTGTTGCTGTGCTGAGAGTACCCATCTGTTGCTGTGTCAGCAGTGCACCGTGCTGTTGATGTCTTTGCTCTTTTGTGCTACCACTGAGCACCTGGTTGCTGTTCCGTGTATCCAGTGTACCACTAAGCACGTGATCGCTGCTCTGTGTAAGCAGAGCACCGTGTTGTAAAAGATTCGTTGCTAGTACGTTGCCCCTCTACGACCCCGCCGTGTTGGGTACTGTGCATTTCGAGCATGGTTGCGAAAATACATAAAATACTAACTCTAAATATCTCGCGCGTCGGCATCGCACTTTGGGTGCATGGACAGTCATTTCGAGACGCCATTACTCGCCCTTTAACTCAATTGTCTACACAGGGGACATGAAGTCTCAACATGCCAATCATCTCGTTGTCTCGTTTTGCACAAAAGACCATCACAGTTTTACCACGCCATACATTGACCTCCCAAGCATTCCCTAGCAATTTTTTGCCGTCATCTTCTGACAATCAGGTAACCCATTCTTCACTAAGAATCGACCACGTCTTATTCGCAACGGCCCTCGCCCGGGTTCGAAGTCAGGCAGTAGACGATTTATGGTCTTGACTGATCTCCTTTAAAGAGGTAGTTGAATGCATAATTCTACCTTCGACTCAAGGTATCGCCCAGATACTTTCTAAACCCTACGTTAAGGTTGGGGGAATAACAAGTCATATATTTTGTTTGCGTGTGAGTCGTTTGCCTGCTTCGGAAGACAATTTGGTTGATCAAAGCAGAGGCGGAGCACAGCTCGGTAAGCAACGATAGTACTAAAATTACTGCATAAAACTAGATTAAAAATAATACTATCTTACAATGTTTGTGCCAAACCAGTGGTAGATAGACGACTGCTGAGCCTCGTCGTGGTAGAAGGGGTTGTAGTGAGCACCTTGTCGCTGGCACGGGGACAGTCTGTACGATAGGATGATCTCGTCCAGGCACGGGTAGTTATGGGACTTCCCGTGCTGTGTTTGGGTGGCTTATAATGGGTGCCCGTTTAGCAATTATGGGGTGGGTGTGCTTGAGTTTTAAACTGACTTTATTGTTCCGTTGGTTAGAGCTTAAGTACTATTGGCCCTAACGTTGATATAGTAGATATCTTCTATGTGTATTGTTTATGTTGAGCTAGGTTTTTTGTTGACCTCGTTTCCTCATTCTGACTGACTGAACGAGCATGCCGCTGTGTTGCTGTGCTGAGAGTACCCATCTGTTGCTGTGTCAGCAGTGCACCGTGCTGTTGATGTCTTTGCTCTGTTGTGCTACCACTGAGCACCTGGTTGCTGTTCCGTGTATCCAGTGTACCACTAAGCACCTGATCGCTGCTCTGTGTAAGCAGAGCACCGTGCTGTAAAAGATTCGTTGCTAGTACGTTGCCCCTCTACGACCCCGCCGTGTTGGGTACTGTGCATTTCGAGCATGGTTGCGAAAATACATAAAATACTAACTCTAAATATCTCGCGCGTCGGCATCGCACTTTGGGTGCATGGACAGTCATTTGGAGACGCCATTACTCGCCCTTTAACTCAATTGTCTACACAGGGGACATGAAGTCTCAACATGCCAATCATCTCGTTGTCTCGTTTTGCACAAAAGACCATCACAGTTTTACCACGCCATACATTGACCTCCCAAGCATTCCCTAGCAATTTTTTGCCGTCATCTTCTGACAATCAGGTAACCCATTCTTCACTAAGAATCGACCACGTCTTACTCGCAACGGCCCTCGCCCGGGTTCGAAGTCAGGCAGTAGACGATTTATGGTCTTGACTGATCTCCTTTAAAGAGGTAGTTGAATGCATAATTCTACCTTCGACTCAAGGTATCGCCCAGATACTTTCTAAACCCTACGTTAAGGTTGGGGGAATAACAAGTCATATATTTTGTTTGCGTGTGAGTCGTTTGCCTGCTTCGGAAGACAATTTGGTTGATCAAAGCAGAGGCGGAGCACAGCTCGGTAAGCAACGATAGTACTAAAATTACTGCATAAAACTAGATTAAAAATAATACTATCTTACAATGTTTGTGCCAAACCAGTGGTAGATAGACGACTGCTGAGCCTCGTCGTGGTAGAAGGGGTTGTAGTGAGCACCTTGTCGCTAGCACGGGGACAGTCTGTACGATAGGATGATCTCGTCCAGGCACGGGTAGTTATGGGACTTCCCGTGCTGTGTTTGGGTGGCTTATAATGGGTGCCCGTTTAGCAATTATGGGATGGGTGTGCTTGAGTTTTAAACTGACTTTATTGTTCCGTTGGTTAGAGCTTAAGTACTATTGTCCCTAACGTTGATATAGTAGATATCTTCTATGTGTATTGTTTATGTTGAGCTAGGTTTTTTGTTGACCTCGTTTCCTCATTCTGACTGACTGAACGAGCATGCCGCTGTGTTGCTGTGCTGAGAGTACCCATCTGCTGCTGTGTCAGCAGTGCACCGTGCTGTTGATGTCTTCGCTCTGTTGTGCTACCACTGAGCACCTGGTTGCTGTTCCGTGTATGCAGTGTACCACTAAGCACCTGATCGCTGCGCTGTGTAAGCAGAGCACCGTGCTGTAAAAGATTCGTTGCTGGTACGTTGCCCACCTACGACCCCGCCGTGTTGGGTACTGTGCAGTTTGAGCATGGTTGCGAAAATACATAAAATACTAACTCTAAATATCCCGCGCGTCGGCATCGCACTTTGGGTGCATGGACAGTCATTTCGAGACGCCATTACACGCATTTTAACTCAATTGTCTACACAGCGGACATGAAGTCTCAACATGCCAATCATCTCGTTGTCTCGTTTTGTACAAAACACCATCATACAGTTTTACCACGCCATACATTGACCTCCCAAGCATTCCCTAGCAAATTTTTTCCGTCTCCTTCTGACAATCAGGTAACCCATTCTGCACTAAGAATCGACCACGTCTTACTCGCAACGGCCCTCGCCGAGGTTCGAAGTCAGGCAGTAGACGATTTTGGGTCTTGACTGATCTAATTTAAATAGGTAGTTGAATGCATAAGTCTACCTTAAACTCAGGGTATCGCCCAGATACTTTTTTAACCCTACGTTAAGGTTGGGGAAATAACAAGTCATATATTTTGGTTGTGTGTGAGTCGTTTGCCTGCTTCGGAAGACTATTTGGTTGATCAAAGCAGAGGCGTAGCACAGCTCGGTAAGCAACGATAGTACTAAAATTACTGCATAAAACTAGATTAAAAATAATACTATCTTACAATGTTTGTGCCAAACCAGTGGTAGATAGACGACTGCTGAGCCTCGTCGTGGTAGAAGGGGTTGTAGTGAGCACCTTGTCGCTGGCACGGGGACAGTCTGTACGATAGGATGATCTCGTCCAGGCACGGGTAGTTATGGGACTTCCCGTGCTGTGTTTGGGTGGCTTATAATGGGTGCCCGTTTAGCAATTATGGGGTGGGTGTGCTTGAGTTTTAAACTGACTTTATTGTTCCGTTGGTTAGAGCTTAAGTACTATTGGCCCTAACGTTGATATAGTAGATATCTTCTATGTGTATTGTTTATGTTGAGCTAGGTTTTTTGTTGACCTCGTTTCCTCATTCTGACTGACTGAACGAGCATGCCGCTGTGTTGCTGTGCTGAGAGTACCCATCTGTTGCTGTGTCAGCAGTGCACCGTGCTGTTGATGTCTTTGCTCTGTTGTGCTACCACTGAGCACCTGGTTGCTGTTCCGTGTATCCAGTGTACCACTAAGCACCTGATCGCTGCTCTGTGTAAGCAGAGCACCGTGCTGTAAAAGATTCGTTGCTAGTACGTTGCCCCTCTACGACCCCGCCGTGTTGGGTACTGTGCATTTCGAGCATGGTTGCGAAAATACATAAAATACTAACTCTAAATATCTCGCGCGTCGGCATCGCACTTTGGGTGCATGGACAGTCATTTGGAGACGCCATTACTCGCCCTTTAACTCAATTGTCTACACAGGGGACATGAAGTCTCAACATGCCAATCATCTCGTTGTCTCGTTTTGCACAAAAGACCATCACAGTTTTACCACGCCATACATTGACCTCCCAAGCATTCCCTAGCAATTTTTTGCCGTCATCTTCTGACAATCAGGTAACCCATTCTTCACTAAGAATCGACCACGTCTTACTCGCAACGGCCCTCGCCCGGGTTCGAAGTCAGGCAGTAGACGATTTATGGTCTTGACTGATCTCCTTTAAAGAGGTAGTTGAATGCATAATTCTACCTTCGACTCAAGGTATCGCCCAGATACTTTCTAAACCCTACGTTAAGGTTGGGGGAATAACAAGTCATATATTTTGTTTGCGTGTGAGTCGTTTGCCTGCTTCGGAAGACAATTTGGTTGATCAAAGCAGAGGCGGAGCACAGCTCGGTAAGCAACGATAGTACTAAAATTACTGCATAAAACTAGATTAAAAATAATACTATCTTACAATGTTTGTGCCAAACCAGTGGTAGATAGACGACTGCTGAGCCTCGTCGTGGTAGAAGGGGTTGTAGTGAGCACCTTGTCGCTGGCACGGGGACAGTCTGTACGATAGGATGATCTCGTCCAGGCACGGGTAGTTATGGGACTTCCCGTGCTGTGTTTGGGTGGCTTATAATGGGTGCCCGTTTAGCAATTATGGGGTGGGTGTGCTTGAGTTTTAAACTGACTTTATTGTTCCGTTGGTTAGAGCTTAAGTACTATTGGCCCTAACGTTGATATAGTAGATATCTTCTATGTGTATTGTTTATGTTGAGCTAGGTTTTTTGTTGACCTCGTTTCCTCATTCTGACTGACTGAACGAGCATGCCGCTGTGTTGCTGTGCTGAGAGTACCCATCTGCTGCTGTGTCAGCAGTGCACCGTGCTGTTGATGTCTTCGCTCTGTTGTGCTACCACTGAGCACCTGGTTGCTGTTCCGTGTATGCAGTGTACCACTAAGCACCTGATCGCTGCGCTGTGTAAGCAGAGCACCGTGCTGTAAAAGATTCGTTGCTGGTACGTTGCCCACCTACGACCCCGCCGTGTTGGGTACTGTGCAGTTTGAGCATGGTTGCGAAAATACATAAAATACTAACTCTAAATATCCCGCGCGTCGGCATCGCACTTTGGGTGCATGGACAGTCATTTCGAGACGCCATTACACGCATTTTAACTCAATTGTCTACACAGCGGACATGAAGTCTCAACATGCCAATCATCTCGTTGTCTCGTTTTGTACAAAACACCATCATACAGTTTTACCACGCCATACATTGACCTCCCAAGCATTCCCTAGCAAATTTTTTCCGTCTCCTTCTGACAATCAGGTAACCCATTCTGCACTAAGAATCGACCACGTCTTACTCGCAACGGCCCTCGCCGAGGTTCGAAGTCAGGCAGTAGACGATTTTGGGTCTTGACTGATCTAATTTAAATAGGTAGTTGAATGTATAAGTCTACCTTAAACTCAGGGTATCGCCCAGATACTTTTTTAACCCTACGTTAAGGTTGGGGAAATAACAAGTCATATATTTTGTTTGCGTGTGAGTCGTTTGCCTGCTTCGGAAGACAATTTGGTTGATCAAAGCAGAGGCGGAGCACAGCTCGGTAAGCAACGATAGTACTAAAATTACTGCATAAAACTAGATTAAAAATAATACTATCTTACATTGTTTGTGCCAAACTGGTGTTAGACAGACGACTGCTGAGCCTCGTCGTGGTACAATGGGTTGTAGTGAGCACCTTGTCGCTGGCACGGGGACAGTCTGTACGATAGGATGTTCTCGTCCAGGCACGGGTGGTTATGGGACTTCCCGTGCTGTGTTTGGGTGGCTGATAATGGGTGCCCGTTTAGCAATTATATGGCGGGTGTGCTTGAGTTTTAAACTGACTTTATTGTTCCGTTGATTAGAGCTTAAGTACTATTGGCCCTAACGTTGATATAGTAGATATCTTCTATGTATATTGTTTAAGTTGAGCTAGGTTTTTTGTTGACCTCGTTTCCTCATTCTGACCGACTGACCGTGCATACCGCTGTGTTGCTGTGCTGAGAGTACCCATCTGCTGCTGTGTCAGCAGTGCACCGTGCTGATAATGTCTTCGCTCTGTTATGCTACCACTGAGCACCTGGTTGCTGTTCCCTGTAAGCAGTGTACCACTAAGCAGCTGATCGCTGCTCTGTGTAAGCAGAGCACCGCGCAGTAAAAGATTCGTTCCTGGTACGTTGCCCACCTACGACCCCGCCGTGTTGGGTACTGTGCATTTTGAGCATGGTTGCGAAAATACATAAAATACTAACTCTAAATATCTCGTGCGTCGGCATCGCACTTTGGGTGCATGGACAGTCATTTCGAGACGCCATTACACGCCCTTTAACTCAATTGTCTACACACGGACATGAAGTCTCAACATGCCAATCATCTCGTTGTTTCGTTTTTTACAAAACACCATCATACAGTTTTGCCACGCCATACATTGACCTCCCAAGCATTCCCTAGCAATTTTTTGCAGTCTCCTTCTGACATTCAGCTAACGCACCAGTCACTAAGAATCGACCACGTCTTACTCGCAACGGCCCTCGCCCAGGTTCGAAGTCAGGCAGTAGACGATTTTGGGTCTTGACTGTTTAGAACTGTTTAGTTTAAACTCTATTTCGTAATGTAAAGATTGCTTAATTAAGGATATAAACAGTTAGCAGCTGAGGATTTTACGACTTGCAGAAGAGCTCCCAAGCTGGGTCAGTTGGGGAGCAAGATTACTTATAGTAAAACGGCATTAGCAGTATCCCAACATGCGGAAGAACTTAAATCTAAATGTCACTTCTGCAAGTCAGATGAACATTTGTTTTTGTACTTCCCTATATATAGCTCGGTTCAAATTCGCAAAAGGCATGTGTCTTTGCATCAATTGTCTACACAGGGGACATGAAGTCTCAACATGCCAATCATCTCGTTGTCTCGTTTTGTACAACACACCATCATACAGTTCAACCACGCTATACATTGACCTCCCAAGCATTCCCTAGCAATTTTTTGCCGTCTCCTTCTGACAATCAGTTAACCCATCAGTCACTAAGAATCGACCACGTCTTACTCGCAACGGCCCTCGCCCAGGTTCGAAGTCAGGCTGTAGACGACTTTGGGTCTTGACTGATCTCCTTTAAAGAGGTAGTTGAATGCATAATTCTACCTTCGACTCAAGGTATCGCCCAGATACTTTTTAAACCCTACGTTAAGGTTGGGGGAATAACAACTTATATATTTCGTTTGTGTGTGAGTCGTTTGCCTGCTTCGGAAGACAATTTGGTTGATCGAAGTAGAGGCGTAGCACAGCTCCGCGGGACAAGGGTGTTATCGTGAGCGCCTTGTCGCTGACACGGGGATGCAATGAATGTGGTAGAGAGCCGTGATTTGGACACAGGTTGAGTCGCTTCGCGACTCAAGGGGGTTTAGTAAGCACCTTGTCGGTGGCACAGGGACAGTCTGTACGATAGGATGATCTCGTCCAGGCACGGGTAGTTATGGGACTTCCCGTGCTGTGTTTGGGTGGCTGATAATGGGTGCCCGTTTAGCAATTATGGGGTGGGTGTGCTTGAGTTTTTAAACTGACTTTATTGTTCCGTTGATTAGAGCTTAATTACTATTGGCCCTAACGTTAATATAGTAGATATCTTCTATGTGTATTGCTTATGTTGAGCTAGGGTTTTTGTTGACCTCGTTTCCTCATTCTGTTCGACTGACCGATCATGCCGCTGTGTTGCTGTGCTGAGAGTACCCATCTGCTGCTGTGTCAGCAGTGCACCGTGCTGTTAATGTCTTCGCTCTGTTGTGCTACCACTGAGCACCTGGTTGCTGTTCCCTGTAAGCAGTGTACCACTAAGCACCTGATCGCTGCTCTGTGTAAGCAGAGCACCGTGCTGTAAAAGATTCGTTGCTAGTACGTTGCCCCTCTACGACCCCGCCGTGTTGGGTACTGTGCATTTCGAGCATGGTTGCGAAAATACATAAAATACTAACTCTAAATATCTCGCGCGTCGGCATCGCACATTGGGTGCATGGACAGTCATTTGGAGACGCCATTACTCGCCCTTTAACTCAATTGTCTACACAGGGGACATGAAGTCTCAACATGCCAATCATCTCGTTGTCTCGTTTTGCACAAAAGACCATCACAGTTTTACCACGCCATACATTGACCTCCCAAGCATTCCCTAGCAATTTTTTGCCGTCATCTTCTGACAATCAGGTAACCCATTCTTCACTAAGAATCGACCACGTCTTACTCGCAACGGCCCTCGCCCGGGTTCGAAGTCAGGCAGTAGACGATTTATGGTCTTGACTGATCTCCTTTAAAGAGGTAGTTGAATACATAATTCTACCTTCGACTCAAGGTATCGCCCAGATACTTTCTAAACGCTACGTTAAGGTTGGGGGAATAACAAGTCATATATTTTGTTTGCGTGTGAGTCGTTTGCCTGCTTTGGAAGACAATTTGGTTGATCAAAGCAGAGGCGGAGCACAGCTCGGTAAGCAACGATAGTACTAAAATTACTGCATAAAACTAGATTAAAAATAATACTATCTTACAATGTTTGTGCCAAACCAGTGGTAGATAGACGACTGCTGAGCCTCGTCGTGGTAGAAGGGGTTGTAGTGAGCACCTTGTCGCTAGCACGGGGACAGTCTGTACGATAGGATGATCTCGTCCAGGCACGGGTAGTTATGGGACTTCCCGTGCTGTGTTTGGGTGGCTTATAATGGGTGCCCGTTTAGCAATTATGGGGTGGGTGTGCTTGAGTTTTAAACTGACTTTATTGTTCCGTTGGTTAGAGCTTAAGTACTATTGGCCCTAACGTTGATATAGTAGATATCTTCTATGTGTATTGTTTATGTTGAGCTAGGTTTTTTGTTGACCTCGTTTCCTCATTCTGACTGACTGAACGAGCATGCCGCTGTGTTGCTGTGCTGAGAGTACCCATCTGTTGCTGTGTCAGCAGTGCACCGTGCTGTTGATGTCTTTGCTCTGTTGTGCTACCACTGAGCACCTGGTTGCTGTTCCGTGTATCCAGTGTACCACTAAGCACCTGATCGCTGCTCTGTGTAAGCAGAGCACCGTGCTGTAAAAGATTCGTTGCTAGTACGTTGCCCCTCTACGACCCCGCCGTGTTGGGTACTGTGCATTTCGAGCATGGTTGCGAAAATACATAAAATACTAACTCTAAATATCTCGCGCGTCGGCATCGCACTTTGGGTGCATGGACAGTCATTTGGAGACGCCATTACTCGCCCTTTAACTCAATTGTCTACAAAGGGGACATGCCAATCATCTCGTTGTCTCGTTTTGCACAAAAGACCATCACAGTTTTACCACGCCATACATTGACCTCCCAAGCATTCCCTAGCAATTTTTTGCCGTCATCTTCTGACAATCAGGTAACCCATTCTTCACTAAGAATCGACCACGTCTTACTCGCAACGGCCCTCGCCCGGGTTCGAAGTCAGGCAGTAGACGATTTATGGTCTTGACTGATCTCCTTTAAAGAGGTAGTTGAATGCATAATTCTACCTTCGACTCAAGGTATCGCCCAGATACTTTCTAAACCCTACGTTAAGGTTGGGGGAATAACAAGTCATATATTTTGTTTGCGTGTGAGTCGTTTGCCTGCTTTGGAAGACAATTTGGTTGATCAAAGCAGAGGCGGAGCACAGCTCGGTAAGCAACGATAGTACTAAAATTACTGCATAAAACTAGATTAAAAATAATACTATCTTACAATGTTTGTGCCAAACCAGTGGTAGATAGACGACTGCTGAGCCTCGTCGTGGTAGAAGGGGTTGTAGTGAGCACCTTGTCGCTAGCACGGGGACAGTCTGTACGATAGGATGATCTCGTCCAGGCACGGGTAGTTATGGGACTTCTTATAATGGGTGCCCGTTTAGCAATTATGGGGTGGGTGTGCTTGAGTTTTAAACTGACTTTATTGTTCCGTTGGTTAGAGCTTAAGTACTATTGGCCCTAACGTTGATATAGTAGATATCTTCTATGTGTATTGTTTATGTTGAGCTAGGTTTTTTGTTGACCTCGTTTCCTCATTCTGACTGACTGAACGAGCATGCCGCTGTGTTGCTGTGCTGAGAGTACCCATCTGTTGCTGTGTCAGCAGTGCACCGTGCTGTTGATGTCTTTGCTCTGTTGTGCTACCACTGAGCACCTGGTTGCTGTTCCGTGTATCCAGTGTACCACTAAGCACCTGATCGCTGCTCTGTGTAAGCAGAGCACCGTGCTGTAAAAGATTCGTTGCTAGTACGTTGCCCCTCTACGACCCCGCCGTGTTGGGTACTGTGCATTTCGAGCATGGTTGCGAAAATACATAAAATACTAACTCTAAATATCTCGCGCGTCGGCATCGCACTTTGGGTGCATGGACAGTCATTTGGAGACGCCATTACTCGCCCTTTAACTCAATTGTCTACACAGGGGACATGAAGTCTCAACATGCCAATCATCTCGTTGTCTCGTTTTGCACAAAAGACCATCACAGTTTTACCACGCCATACATTGACCTCCCAAGCATTCCCTAGCAATTTTTTGCCGTCATCTTCTGACAATCAGGTAACCCATTCTTCACTAAGAATCGACCACGTCTTACTCGCAACGGCCCTCGCCCGGGTTCGAAGTCAGGCAGTAGACGATTTATGGTCTTGACTGATCTCCTTTAAAGAGGTAGTTGAATGCATAATTCTACCTTCGACTCAAGGTATCGCCCAGATACTTTCTAAACCCTACGTTAAGGTTGGGGGAATAACAAGTCATATATTTTGTTTGCGTGTGAGTCGTTTGCCTGCTTCGGAAGACAATTTGGTTGATCAAAGCAGAGGCGGAGCACAGCTCGGTAAGCAACGATAGTACTAAAATTACTGCATAAAACTAGATTAAAAATAATACTATCTTACAATGTTTGTGCCAAACCAGTGGTAGATAGACGACTGCTGAGCATCGCCGTGGTACAAGGATGTGGAGGGACATCTTGTCGTTGGCACGGGGATGCCCGATGTACGTTTCGGTAATCAGGGTAGACGATGATTGGAATACTCCGCGGGACAAAGGTGTCATCGTGAGCGCCTTGTCGCTGACACGGGGATGCAATGAATGTGGTAGAGAGCCGTGATTTGGACACCGGTTGAGTCGCTCCACGAGTCAAGGGGGGTTAGTGGGCACCCTGTCGCTGGCACGGGGAAAGTCTGTACGATAGGATGATCTCGTCCAGGCACGGGTAGTTATGGGACTTCCCGTGCTGTGTTTGGGTGGCTGATAATGGGTGCAATTATGGGGTGGGTGTGCTTGAGTTTTAAACTGACTTTATTGTTCCGTTGATTAGAGCTAAAGTACTATTGGCCCTAACGTTGATATAGTAGATATCTTCTATGTATATTGTTTAAGTTGAGCTAGGTTTTTTGTTGACCTCGTTTCCTCATTCTGACCGACTGACCGTGCATACCGCTGTGTTGCTGTGCTGAGAGTACCCATCTGCTGCTGTGTCAGCAGTGCACCGTGCTGTTGATGTCTTCGCTCTGTTGTGCTACCACTGAGCACCTGGTTGCTGTTCCGTGTATGCAGTGTACCACTAAGCACCTGATCGCTGCTCTGTGTAAGCAGAGCACCGTGCTGTAAAAGATTCGTTCCTGGTACGTTGCCCACCTACGACCCCGCCGTGTTGGGTACTGTGCATTTTGAGCATGGTTGCGAAAATACATAAAATACTAACTCTAAATATCTCACGCGTCGGCATCGCACTTTGGGTGCATGGACAGTCATTTCGAGACGCCATTACACGCCCTTTAACTCAATTGTCTACACAGCGGACATGAAGTCTCAACATGCCAATCATCTCGTTGTCTCGTTTTGTACAAAACACCATCATACAGTTTTGCCACGCCATACATTGACCTCCCAAGCATTCCCAAGCAATTTTTTGCAGTCTCCTTCTGACATTCAGCTAACGCACCAGTCACTAAGAATCGACCAGGTCTTACTCGCAACGGCCCTCGCCCAGGTTCGAAGTCAGGCAGTAGACGATTTTGGGTCTTGACTGTTTAGAACTGTTTAGTTTAAACTCTATTTCGTAATGTAAAGATTGCTTAATTAAGGATGTAAACAGTTAGCAGCTGAGGAATTTACGACTTGCAGAAGAGCTCCCAGGCTGGGTCAGTTGGGGAGCAAGCTTACTTATAGTAAAACGGCATTAGCAGTATCCCAACATGCGGAAGAACTTAAATCTAAATGTCACTTCTGCAAGTCAGATGAACATTTGTTTTTGTACTTCCCTATATATAGCTCGGTTCAAATTCGCAAAAGGCATGTGTCTTTGCATCAATTGTCTACACAGGGGACATGAAGTCTCAACATGCCAAGCATCTCGTTGTCTCTTTTTGTACAACACACCATCATACAGTTCAACCACGCTATACATTGACCTCCCAAGCATTCCCTAGCAATTTTTAGCCGTCTACTTCTGACAATCAGCTAACCCATCAGTCACTAAGAATCGACCACGTCTTACTCGCAACGGCCCTCGCCCAGGTTCGAAGTCAGGCTGTAGACGACTTTGGGTCTTGACTGATCTCCTTTAAAGAGGTAGTTGAATGCATAATTCTACCTTCGACTCAAGGTATCGCCCAAATACTTTTTAAACCCTACGTTAAGGTTGGGGGAATAACAACTTATATATTTCGTTTGTGTGTGAGTCGTTTGCCTGCTTCGGAAGACAATTTGGTTGATCAAAGCAGAGGCGTAGCACAGCTCGGTAAGCAACGACAGTACTAAAATTACTGCATAAAACTAGATTAAAAATAATACTATCTTACATTGTTTGTGCCAAACCGGTGGTAGATAGACGACTGCTGAGCCTCGTCGTGGTACAAGGGGTTGTAGTGAGCACCTTGTCGCTGGCACGGGGACAGTCTGTACGATAAGATGTTCTCGTCCAGGCACGGGTGGTTATGGGACTTCCTGTGCTGTGTTTGGGTGGCTTATAATGGGTGCCCGTTTAGCAATTATGGGGTGGGTGTGCTTGAGTTTTAAACTGACTTTATTGTTCCGTTGATTAGAGCTTAAGTACTATTGGCCCTAACGTTGATATAGTAGATATCTTCTATGTGTATTGTTTATGTTGAGCTAGGTTTTTTGTTGACCTCGTTTCCTCATTCTGACTGACTGAACGAGCATGCCGCTGTGTTGCTGTGCTGAGAGTACCCATCTGTTGCTGTGTCAGCAGTGCACCGTGCTGTTGATGTCTTTGCTCTGTTGTGCTACCACTGAGCACCTGGTTGCTGTTCCGTGTATCCAGTGTACCACTAAGCACCTGATCGCTGCTCTGTGTAAGCAGAGCACCGTGCTGTAAAAGATTCGTTGCTGGTACGTTGCCCCCTACGACCCCGCCGTGTTGGGTACTGTGCATTTTGAGCATGGTTGCGAAAATGCATAAAATACTAACACTAAATATCTCGCGCGTCGGCATCGCACTTTGGGTGCATGGACAGTCGTTTGGAGACGCCATTACTCGCCCTTTAACTCAATTGTCTACACAGGGGACATGAAGTCTCAACATGCCAATCATCTCGTTGTTTCGTTTTGTACAAAACACCATCATACAGTTTAACCACGCTATACATTGACCTCCCAAGCATTTCCCTAGCAGTTTTTTGCCGTCTCCTTCTGACAATCAGCTAACCCATCAGTCACTAAGAATCGACCACGTCTTACTCGCAACGGCCCTCGCCCAGGTTCGAAGTCAGGCAGTAGACGATTTTGGGTCTTGACTGATCTCCTTTAAAGAGGTAGTTGAATGCATAATTCTACCTTTGACTCAAGGCATCGCCCAGATACTTTTTAAACCCTACGTTAAGGTTGGGGGAATAACAACTTATATATTTCGTTTGTGTGTGAGTCGTTTGCCTGCTTCGGAAGACAATTTGGTTGATCGAAGTAGAGGCGTAGCACAGCTCCGCTGGACAAGGGTGTTATCGTGAGCGCCTTGTCGCTGACACGGGGATGCAATGAATGTGGTAGAGAGCCGTGATTTGGACACAGGTTGAGTCGCTCCACGAGTCAAGGGGGGTTAGTGAGCACCTTGTCGATAGCACGGGGACAGTCTGTACGATGGGATGTTCTCGTCCAGGCACGGGTGGTTATGGGACTTCCCGTGCTGTGTTTTGGTGTCTGATAATGGCTGCCCGTTTAGCAATTATGGGGCGGGTGTGCTTGAGTTTTAAGCTGACTTTATTGTTATATCTTCTATGTGTATTGTTTATGTTGAGCTAGGTTTTTTGTTGACCTCGTTTCCTTATTCTGACCGACTGACCGTGCATGCCGCTTTGTTGCTGAGCTGAGAGTACCCATCTGCTGCTGTGTCAGCAGTGCACCGTGCTGTTAATGTCTTCGCTCTGTTGTGCTACCACTGAGCACCTGGTTGCTGTTCCCTGTAAGCAGTGTACCACTAAGCACCTGATCGCTGCTCTGTGTAAGCAGAGCACCGTGCTGTAAAAGATTCGTTGCTAGTACGTTGCCCCTCTACGACCCCGCCGTGTTGGGTACTGTGCATTTCGAGCATGGTTCCGAAAATACATAAAATACTAACTCTAAATATCTCGCGCGTCGGCATCGCACTTTGGGTGCATGGACAGTCATTTGGAGACGCCATTACTCGCCCTTTAACTCAATTGTCTACACAGGGGACATGAAGTCTCAACATGCCAATCATCTCGTTGTTTCGTTTTGTACAAAACACCATCATACAGTTTTACCACGCCATAGATTGACTTCCTAAGCATTCCCTAGCAGTTTTTTGCCGTCTTCTTCTGACAATCAGGTAACCCATTCTGCACTAAGAATCGACCACGTCTTACTCGCAACGGCCCTCGCCGAGGTTCGAAGTCAGGCAGTAGACGATTTTGGGTCTTGACTGATCTAATTTAAATAGGTAGTTGAATGCATAAGTCTACCTTAAACTCAGGGTATCGCCCAGATACTTTTTAAACCCTACGTTAAGGTTGGGGGAATAACAACTTATATATTTCGTTTGTGTGTGAGTTGTTTGCCTGCTTCGGAAGACAATTTGGTTGATTAAAGTAGAGGCGTAGCACAGCTTGGTACGCAACGATAATACTAAAATTACTGCATAAAACTAGATTAAAAATAATACTTTGTTACATTGTTTGTGCAAAACCGGTGGTAGATAGACGACTGCTGAGCGTCGCCGTGGTACAAGTGGTTGTAGTGAGCACCTTGTCGCTGGCACGGGGACAGTCTGCACGATAGCATGATCTCGTCCAGGCACGGGTAGTTATGGGACTTGAGTTTGTGCTTGAGTTTAGAGCTTAAGTACTATTGGCCCTAACGTTGATATAGTAGATATCTTCTATGTGTATTGTTTATGTTGAGCTAGGTTTTTTGTTGACCTCGTTTCCTCATTCTGACTGACTGAACGAGCATGCCGCTGTGTTGCTGTGCTGAGAGTACCCATCTGTTGCTGTGTCAGCAGTGCACCGTGCTGTTGATGTCTTTGCTCTGTTGTGCTACCACTGAGCACCTGGTTGCTGTTCCGTGTATCCAGTGTACCACTAAGCACCTGATCGCTGCTCTGTGTAAGCAGAGCACCGTGCTGTAAAAGATTCGTTGCTGGTACGTTGCCCCTCTACGACCCCGCCGTGTTGGGTACTGTGCATTTTGAGCATGGTTGCGAAAATACATAAAATACTAACTCTAAATATCTCGCGCGTCGGCATCGCACTTTGGGTGCATGGACAGTCACTTGGAGACGCCATTACTCGCCCTTTACCTCTAATTTCATCTTTCGTCGTTGGAGCACCCGCACAACCGGAGTCCCCGTACCCCAATCAGTCAGAGCTTATAATAATTTGAGCCTAATATATTTTAAAAATATATCTGGCTTGTTTTGAATCCCTGCAATGATACGCCATCCGCCACAAGGGATTTCAAGATCCCATCCCAGCGTAAGTGGTATTTAGAAATACCTTCTTTCACTCGGCAATGCATGACAGCGTTGTGTCTAGAGTAGATCCCAAAACGCCGTCGCGATGGTTCTAACAATTTAGTTTAAACTCTATTTCGTAATGTAAGGATTGCTTAATGAAGGATATAAACAGTTAGCAGCTAAGGAATTTACGACTTGCAGAAGAGCTTCCAAGCTGGGTCAGTTGGGGAACAAGCTTACTTTTAGTAAAACCGCATAAGCAGTGCTGAAGAAATTAAATCTAATGTCACTTAAGGAAGTCAGATGAACAATTGTTGTTGTACTTCCCTATAAATATCTTTGTAGAAGCTCGGTTCAAATTCGCAAAAGGCATGTGTCTTTGCATCAATTGTCTACACAGGGGACATGAAGTCTCAACATGCCAATCAACTCGTTGTCTCGTTTTGTACAACACACCATCATACAGTTTAACCACGCTATACATTGACCTCCCAAGCATTCCCTAGCCATTTTTTGCCGTCTCCTTCTGACAATCAGCTAACCCATCAGTCACTAAGAATCGACCACGTCTTACTCGCAACGGCCCTCGCCCAGGTTCAAAGTCAGGCTGTAGACGACTTTGGGTCTTGACTGATCTCCTTTAAAGAGGTAGTTGAATGCATAATTCTACCTTTGACTCAAGGCATCGCCCAGATACTTTTTAAACCCTACGTTAAGGTTGGGGGAATAACATTTTATATATTTCGTTTGTGTGTGAGTCGTTTGCCTGCTTCGGAAGACAATTTGGTTGATCGAAGCAGAGGCGTAGCACAGCTCGGTAAGCAACGATAGTACTAAAATTACTGCATAAAACTAGATTAAAAATAATACTATCTTACATTGTTTGTGCCAAGCCGTGGTACAAGGGGTTGTAGGGACACCTTGTCGTTGGCACGGGGATGCCCGATATACGTTTCGGTAATCAGGGTAGACGATGATTGGAATACTCCGCGGGACAAGGGTGTTATCGTGAGCGCCTTGTCGCTGACACGGGGATGCAATGAATGTGGTTGAGAGCCGTGATTTGGACACCGGTTGAGTCGCTCCGCGACTCAAGGGGGTTTAGTAAGCACCTTGTCGGTGGCACGGGGACAGTCTGTACGATAGGATGATCTCGTCCAGGCACGGGTAGTTATGGGACTTCCCGTGCTGTGTTTTGGTGGCTGATAATGGGTGCCCGTTTAGCAATTATGGGGCGGGTGTGCTTGAGTTTTTAAACTGACTTTATTGTTCCGTTGATTAGAGCTTAACTACTATTGGCCCTAACGTTGATATAGTAGATATCTTTTATGTGTATTGTTTATGTTGAGCTAGGTTTTTTGTTGACCTTGTTTCCTCTTTCTGACCGACTGACCGAGCATGCCGCTGTGTTGCTGTTCTGAGAGTACCCATCTGCTGCTGTGTCAGCAGTGCACCGTGCTGTTAATGTCTTCGCTCTGTTGTGCTACCACTGAGCACCTGGTTGCTGTTCCCTGTACACTGCTGTAAGCACTAAGCACCTGATCGCTGCTCTGTGTAAGCAGAGCACCGTGCTGTAAAAGATTCGTTGCTAGTACGTTGCCCCTCTACGACCCCACCGTGTTGGGTACTGTGCATTTTGAGCATGGTTGCGAAAATACATAAAATACTAACTCTAAATATCTCGCGCGTCGGCATCGCACTTTGGGTGCATGGACAGTCATTTGGAGACGCCATTACTCGCCCTTTAACTCAATTGTCTACACAGGGGACATGAAGTCTCAACATGCCAATCATCTCGTTGTCTCGTTTTGTACAAAACACCATCATACAGTTGTACCACGCCATAGATTGACTTCCTAAGCATTCCCTAGCAGTTTTTTGCCGTCTCATTCTGACAATCAGGTAACCCATCAGTCACTAAGAATCGACATGCCAATCATCTCGTTGTCTCGTTTTGTACAAAACACCATAATACAGTTTAACCACGCTATACATTGACCTCCCAAGCATTCCCTAGCAATTTTTTGCCGTCTCCTTCTGACAATCAGCTAACCCATAATCACTAAGAATCGACCACGTCGCCCAGGTAAGAAGTCAGGCTGTAGACGATTTTGGGTCATGACTGATCTCCCATGCTGTGTTTGGGTGGCTGATAATGGGTGCCCGTTTGGCAATTATGGGGCGGGTGTGCTTGAGTTTTAAACTAACTTTATTGTTCCGTTGATAAGAGCTTAAGTACTATTGGCCCTAACGATGATATAGTAGATATCTTCTATGTGTATTGCTGTGCACCGTGCTGTAAAAGATTCGTTGCTGGTACGTTGCCCCCTACGACCCTGCCGTGTTGGGTACTGTGCATTTTGAGCATGGTTGCGAAAATGCATAAAATACTACACTAAATATCTCGCGCGTCGGCATCGCACTTTGGGTGCATGGACAGTCATTTGGAGACGCCAGTACTCGCCCTTTAACTCAATTGTCTACACAGGGGACATGAAGTCTCAACATGCCAATCATCTCGTTGTCTCGTTTTGCACAAAACACCATCATACAGTTTTACCACGCCATAGATTGACTTCCTAAGCATTCCCTAGCAGTTTTTTGCCGTCTCATTCTGACAATCAGGTAACCCATCAGTCACTAAGAATCGACATGCCAATCATCTCGTTGTCTCGTTTTGTACAAAACACCATAATACAGTTTAACCACGCTATACATTGACCTCCCAAGCATTCCCTAGCAATTTTTTGCCGTCTCCTTCTGACAATCAGCTAACCCATCATCACTAAGAATCGACCACGTCGCCCAGGTTAGAAGTCAGGCTGTAGACGATTTTGGGTCATGACTGATCTCCCATGCTGTGTTTGGGTGGCTGATAAAGGGTGCCCGTTTGGCAATTATGGGGCGGGTGTGCTTGAGTTTTAAACTAACTTTATTGTTCCGTTGATAAGAGCTTAGGTACTATTGGCCCTAACGATGATATAGTAGATATCTTCTATGTGTATTGCTGTGCACCGTGCTGTAAAAGATTCGTTGCTGGTACGTTGCCCCCTACGACCCCGCCGTGTTGGGTACTGTGCATTTTGAGCATGGTTGCGAAAATGCATAAAATACTAACACTAAATATCTCGCGCGTCGGCATCGCACTTTGGGTGCATGGACAGTCATTTGGAGACGCCATTACTCGCCCTTTAACTCAATTGTCTACACAGGGGACATGAAGTCTCAACATGCCAATCATCTCGTTGTTTCGTTTTGTACAAAACACCATCATACAGTTTAACCACGCTATACATTGACCTCCCAAGCATTTCCCTAGCAGTTTTTTGCCGTCTCCTTCTGACAATCAGGTAACCCATTCTGCACTAAGAATCGACCACGTCTTACTCGCAACGGCCCTCGCCGAGGTTCGAAGTCAGGCAGTAGACGATTTTGGGTCTTGACTGATCTAATTTAAATAGGTAGTTGAATGCATAAGTCTACCTTAAACTCAGGGTATCGCCCAGATACTTTTTAAACCCTACGTTAAGGTTGGGGGAATAACAACTTATATATTTCGTTTGTGTGTGAGTTGTTTGCCTGCTTCGGAAGACAATTTGGTTGATTAAAGTAGAGGCGTAGCACAGCTTGGTACGCAACGATAATACTAAAATTACTGCATAAAACTAGATTAAAAATAATACTTTGTTACATTGTTTGTGCAAAACCGGTGGTAGATAGACGACTGCTGAGCGTCGCCGTGGTACAAGTGGTTGTAGTGAGCACCTTGTCGCTGGCACGGGGACAGTCTGCACGATAGCATGATCTCGTCCAGGCACGGGTAGTTATGGGACTTGAGTTTGTGCTTGAGTTTAGAGCTTAAGTACTATTGGCCCTAACGTTGATATAGTAGATATCTTCTATGTGTATTGTTTATGTTGAGCTAGGTTTTTTGTTGACCTCGTTTCCTCATTCTGACTGACTGAACGAGCATGCCGCTGTGTTGCTGTGCTGAGAGTACCCATCTGTTGCTGTGTCAGCAGTGCACCGTGCTGTTGATGTCTTCGCTCTGTTGTGCTACCACTGAGCACCTGGTTGCTGTTCCGTGTATGCAGTGTACCACTAAGCACCTGATCGCTGCGCTGTGTAAGCAGAGCACCGTGCTGTAAAAGATTCGTTGCTGGTACGTTGCCCACCTACGACCCCGCCGTGTTGGGTACTGTGCAGTTTGAGCATGGTTGCGAAAATACATAAAATACTAACTCTAAATATCCCGCGCGTCGGCATCGCACTTTGGGTGCATGGACAGTCATTTCGAGACGCCATTACACGCATTTTAACTCAATTGTCTACACAGCGGACATGAAGTCTCAACATGCCAATCATCTCGTTGTCTCGTTTTGTACAAAACACCATCATACAGTTTTACCACGCCATACATTGACCTCCCAAGCATTCCCTAGCAATTTTTTGCCGTCATCTTCTGACAATCAGGTAACCCGTTCTTCACTAAGAATCGACCACGTCTTACTCGCAACGGCCCTCGCCCGGGTTCGAAGTCAGGCAGTAGACGATTTATGGTCTTGACTGATCTCCTTTAAAGAGGTAGTTGAATGCATAATTCTACCTTCGACTCAAGGTATCGCCCAGATACTTTCTAAACCCTACGTTAAGGTTGGGGGAATAACAAGTCATATATTTTGTTTGCGTGTGAGTCGTTTGCCTGCTTTGGAAGACAATTTGGTTGATCAAAGCAGAGGCGGAGCACAGCTCGGTAAGCAACGATAGTACTAAAATTACTGCATAAAACTAGATTAAAAATAATACTATCTTACAATGTTTGTGCCAAACCAGTGGTAGATAGACGACTGCTGAGCCTCGTCGTGGTAGAAGGCGTTGTAGTGAGCACCTTGTCGCTAGCACGGGGACAGTCTGTACGATAGGATGATCTCGTCCAGGCACGGGTAGTTATGGGACTTCCCGTGCTGTGTTTGGGTGGCTTATAATGGGTGCCCGTTTAGCAATTATGGGGTGGGTGTGCTTGAGTTTTAAACTGACTTTATTGTTCCGTTGGTTAGAGCTTAAGTACTATTGGCCCTAACGTTGATATAGTAGATATCTTCTATGTGTATTGTTTATGTTGAGCTAGGTTTTTTGTTGACTTCGTTTCCTCATTCTGACTGACTGAACGAGCATGCCGCTGTGTTGCTGTGCTGAGAGTACCCATCTGTTGCTGTGTCAGCAGTGCACCGTGCTGTTGATGTCTTCGCTCTGTTGTGCTACCACTGAGCACCTGGTTGCTGTTCCGTGTATGCAGTGTACCACTAAGCACCTGATCGCTGCGCTGTGTAAGCAGAGCACCGTGCTGTAAAAGATTCGTTGCTGGTACGTTGCCCACCTACGACCCCGCCGTGTTGGGTACTGTGCAGTTTGAGCATGGTTGCGAAAATACATAAAATACTAACTCTAAATATCCCGCGCGTCGGCATCGCACTTTGGGTGCATGGACAGTCATTTCGAGACGCCATTACACGCATTTTAACTCAATTGTCTACACAGCGGACATGAAGTCTCAACATGCCAATCATCTCGTTGTCTCGTTTTGTACAAAACACCATCATACAGTTTTACCACGCCATACATTGACCTCCCAAGCATTCCCTAGCAAATTTTTTCCGTCTCCTTCTGACAATCAGGTAACCCATTCTGCACTAAGAATCGACCACGTCTTACTCGCAACGGCCCTCGCCGAGGTTCGAAGTCAGGCAGTAGACGATTTTGGGTCTTGACTGATCTAATTTAAATAGGTAGTTGAATGCATAAGTCTACCTTAAACTCAGGGTATCGCCCAGATACTTTTTAAACCCTACGTTAAGGTTGGGGGAATAACAACTTATATATTTCGTTTGTGTGTGAGTTGTTTGCCTGCTTCGGAAGACAATTTGGTTGATTAAAGTAGAGGCGTAGCACAGCTTGGTACGCAACGATAATACTAAAATTACTGCATAAAACTAGATTAAAAATAATACTTTGTTACATTGTTTGTGCAAAACCGGTGGTAGATAGACGACTGCTGAGCGTCGCCGTGGTACAAGTGGTTGTAGTGAGCACCTTGTCGCTGGCACGGGGACAGTCTGCACGATAGCATGATCTCGTCCAGGCACGGGTAGTTATGGGACTTGAGTTTGTGCTTGAGTTTAGAGCTTAAGTACTATTGGCCCTAACGTTGATATAGTAGATATCTTCTATGTGTATTGTTTATGTTGAGCTAGGTTTTTTGTTGACCTCGTTTCCTCATTCTGACTGACTGAACGAGCATGCCGCTGTGTTGCTGTGCTGAGAGTACCCATCTGTTGCTGTGTCAGCAGTGCACCGTGCTGTTGATGTCTTTGCTCTGTTGTGCTACCACTGAGCACCTGGTTGCTGTTCCGTGTATCCAGTGTACCACTAAGCACCTGATCGCTGCTCTGTGTAAGCAGAGCACCGTGCTGTAAAAGATTCGTTGCTGGTACGTTGCCCCTCTACGACCCCGCCGTGTTGGGTACTGTGCATTTTGAGCATGGTTGCGAAAATACATAAAATACTAACTCTAAATATCTCGCGCGTCGGCATCGCACTTTGGGTGCATGGACAGTCACTTGGAGACGCCATTACTCGCCCTTTACCTCTAATTTCATCTTTCGTCGTTGGAGCACCCGCACAACCGGAGTCCCCGTACCCCAATCAGTCAGAGCTTATAATAATTTGAGCCTAATATATTTTAAAAATATATCTGGCTTGTTTTGAATCCCTGCAATGATACGCCATCCGCCACAAGGGATTTCAAGATCCCATCCCAGCGTAAGTGGTATTTAGAAATACCTTCTTTCACTCGGCAATGCATGACAGCGTTGTGTCTAGAGTAGATCCCAAAACGCCGTCGCGATGGTTCTAACAATTTAGTTTAAACTCTATTTCGTAATGTAAGGATTGCTTAATGAAGGATATAAACAGTTAGCAGCTAAGGAATTTACGACTTGCAGAAGAGCTTCCAAGCTGGGTCAGTTGGGGAACAAGCTTACTTTTAGTAAAACCGCATAAGCAGTGCTGAAGAAATTAAATCTAATGTCACTTAAGGAAGTCAGATGAACAATTGTTGTTGTACTTCCCTATAAATATCTTTGTAGAAGCTCGGTTCAAATTCGCAAAAGGCATGTGTCTTTGCATCAATTGTCTACACAGGGGACATGAAGTCTCAACATGCCAATCAACTCGTGGTCTCGTTTTGTACAACACACCATCATACAGTTTAACCACGCTATACATTGACCTCCCAAGCATTCCCTAGCCATTTTTTGCCGTCTCCTTCTGACAATCAGCTAACCCATCAGTCACTAAGAATCGACCACGTCTTACTCGCAACGGCCCTCGCCCAGGTTCAAAGTCAGGCTGTAGACGACTTTGGGTCTTGACTGATCTCCTTTAAAGAGGTAGTTGAATGCATAATTCTACCTTTGACTCAAGGCATCGCCCAGATACTTTTTAAACCCTACGTTAAGGTTGGGGGAATAACATTTTATATATTTCGTTTGTGTGTGAGTCGTTTGCCTGCTTCGGAAGACAATTTGGTTGATCGAAGCAGAGGCGTAGCACAGCTCGGTAAGCAACGATAGTACTAAAATTACTGCATAAAACTAGATTAAAAATAATACTATCTTACATTGTTTGTGCCAAGCCGTGGTACAAGGGGTTGTAGGGACACCTTGTCGTTGGCACGGGGATGCCCGATATACGTTTCGGTAATCAGGGTAGACGATGATTGGAATACTCCGCGGGACAAGGGTGTTATCGTGAGCGCCTTGTCGCTGACACGGGGATGCAATGAATGTGGTTGAGAGCCGTGATTTGGACACCGGTTGAGTCGCTCCGCGACTCAAGGGGGTTTAGTAAGCACCTTGTCGGTGGCACGGGGACAGTCTGTACGATAGGATGATCTCGTCCAGGCACGGGTAGTTATGGGACTTCCCGTGCTGTGTTTTGGTGGCTGATAATGGGTGCCCGTTTAGCAATTATGGGGCGGGTGTGCTTGAGTTTTTAAACTGACTTTATTGTTCCGTTGATTAGAGCTTAACTACTATTGGCCCTAACGTTGATATAGTAGATATCTTTTATGTGTATTGTTTATGTTGAGCTAGGTTTTTTGTTGACCTTGTTTCCTCTTTCTGACCGACTGACCGAGCATGCCGCTGTGTTGCTGTTCTGAGAGTACCCATCTGCTGCTGTGTCAGCAGTGCACCGTGCTGTTAATGTCTTCGCTCTGTTGTGCTACCACTGAGCACCTGGTTGCTGTTCCCTGTACACTGCTGTAAGCACTAAGCACCTGATCGCTGCTCTGTGTAAGCAGAGCACCGTGCTGTAAAAGATTCGTTGCTAGTACGTTGCCCCTCTACGACCCCACCGTGTTGGGTACTGTGCATTTTGAGCATGGTTGCGAAAATACATAAAATACTAACTCTAAATATCTCGCGCGTCGGCATCGCACTTTGGGTGCATGGACAGTCATTTGGAGACGCCATTACTCGCCCTTTAACTCAATTGTCTACACAGGGGACATGAAGTCTCAACATGCCAATCATCTCGTTGTCTCGTTTTGTACAAAACACCATCATACAGTTGTACCACGCCATAGATTGACTTCCTAAGCATTCCCTAGCAGTTTTTTGCCGTCTCATTCTGACAATCAGGTAACCCATCAGTCACTAAGAATCGACATGCCAATCATCTCGTTGTCTCGTTTTGTACAAAACACCATAATACAGTTTAACCACGCTATACATTGACCTCCCAAGCATTCCCTAGCAATTTTTTGCCGTCTCCTTCTGACAATCAGCTAACCCATAATCACTAAGAATCGACCACGTCGCCCAGGTAAGAAGTCAGGCTGTAGACGATTTTGGGTCATGACTGATCTCCCATGCTGTGTTTGGGTGGCTGATAATGGGTGCCCGTTTGGCAATTATGGGGCGGGTGTGCTTGAGTTTTAAACTAACTTTATTGTTCCGTTGATAAGAGCTTAAGTACTATTGGCCCTAACGATGATATAGTAGATATCTTCTATGTGTATTGCTGTGCACCGTGCTGTAAAAGATTCGTTGCTGGTACGTTGCCCCCTACGACCCTGCCGTGTTGGGTACTGTGCATTTTGAGCATGGTTGCGAAAATGCATAAAATACTACACTAAATATCTCGCGCGTCGGCATCGCACTTTGGGTGCATGGACAGTCATTTGGAGACGCCAGTACTCGCCCTTTAACTCAATTGTCTACACAGGGGACATGAAGTCTCAACATGCCAATCATCTCGTTGTCTCGTTTTGCACAAAACACCATCATACAGTTTTACCACGCCATAGATTGACTTCCTAAGCATTCCCTAGCAGTTTTTTGCCGTCTCATTCTGACAATCAGGTAACCCATCAGTCACTAAGAATCGACATGCCAATCATCTCGTTGTCTCGTTTTGTACAAAACACCATAATACAGTTTAACCACGCTATACATTGACCTCCCAAGCATTCCCTAGCAATTTTTTGCCGTCTCCTTCTGACAATCAGCTAACCCATCATCACTAAGAATCGACCACGTCGCCCAGGTTAGAAGTCAGGCTGTAGACGATTTTGGGTCATGACTGATCTCCCATGCTGTGTTTGGGTGGCTGATAAAGGGTGCCCGTTTGGCAATTATGGGGCGGGTGTGCTTGAGTTTTAAACTAACTTTATTGTTCCGTTGATAAGAGCTTAGGTACTATTGGCCCTAACGATGATATAGTAGATATCTTCTATGTGTATTGCTGTGCACCGTGCTGTAAAAGATTCGTTGCTGGTACGTTGCCCCCTACGACCCCGCCGTGTTGGGTACTGTGCATTTTGAGCATGGTTGCGAAAATGCATAAAATACTAACACTAAATATCTCGCGCGTCGGCATCGCACTTTGGGTGCATGGACAGTCATTTGGAGACGCCATTACTCGCCCTTTAACTCAATTGTCTACACAGGGGACATGAAGTCTCAACATGCCAATCATCTCGTTGTTTCGTTTTGTACAAAACACCATCATACAGTTTAACCACGCTATACATTGACCTCCCAAGCATTTCCCTAGCAGTTTTTTGCCGTCTCCTTCTGACAATCAGCTAACCCATCAGTCACTAAGAATCGACCACGTCTTACTCGCAACGGCCCTCGCCCAGGTTCGAAGTCAGGCTGTAGACGACTTTGGGTCTTGACTGATCTCCTTTAAAGAGGTAGTTGAATGCATAATTCTACCTTTGACTCAAGGCATCGCCCAGATACTTTTTAAACCCTACGTTAAGGTTGGGGGAATAACAACTTATATAATTCCTTTGTGTGTGAGTCGTTTGCCTGCTTCGGAAGACAATTTGGTTGATCAAAGCAGAGGCGTAGAACAGCTCGGTAAGCAACGATAGTACTAAAATTACTGCATAAAACTAGATTAAAAATAATACTATCTTACATTGTTTGTGCCAAGCCGTGGTACAAGGGGTTGTAGGGACACCTTGTCGTTGGCACGGGGATGCCCGATATACGTTTCGGTAATCAGGGTAGACGATGATTGGAATACTCCGCGGGACAAGGGTGTTATCGTGAGCGCCTTGTCGCTGACACGGGGATGCAATGAATGTGGTAGAGAGCCGTGATTTGGACACCGGATGAGTCGCTCCGCGACTCAAGGGGGTTTAGTAAGCACCTTGTCGGTGGCACGGGGACAGTCTGTACGATAGGATGATCTCGTCCAGGCACGGGTGGTTATGGGACTTCCTGTGCTGTGTTTCGGTGGGTGATAATGGGTGCCCCTTTAGCAATTATGGGGCGGGTGTGCTTGAGTTTTTAAACTGACTTTATTGTTCCGTTGATTAGAGCTTAAGTACTATTGGCCCTAACGTTGATATAGTAGATATCTTCTATGTGTATTGTTTATGTTGAGCTAGGTTTTTTGTTGACCTCGTTTCCTCATTCTGACCGACTGACCGAGCATGCCGCTGTGTTGCTGTGCTGAGAGTACCCATCTGCTGCTGTGTCAGCAGTGCACCGTGCTGTTGATGTCTTCGCTCTGTTGTGCTACCACTGAGCACCTGGTTTCTGTTCCGTGTATGCAGTGTACCACTAAGCACCTGATCGCTGCTCTGTGTAAGCAGAGCACCGTGCTTCTCGGTAGAAGCTCGGTTCAAATTCGCAAAAGGCATGTGTCTTTGCATAAATTTTCTACACAGGGGACATGAAGTCTCAAAATGCCAATCATCTCGTTGTCTCGTTTTGTACAAAACACCATCATACAGTTTTCCACGTTATACATTGACCTCCCAAGCATTCCCTAGCAATTCTTTGCAGTCTGCTTCTGACAATCAGGTAACCCATCAGTCGCTAAGAATCGAACACGTCTTACTCGCAACTGCCCTCGCCCAGGTTCGAAGTCAGGCTGTAGACGATTTTGGGTCTTGCCTGATCTCCTTTATAGAGGTAGTTGAATGCATAATTCTACCCTCAACTCAGGGTAACGCCCAGATACTTTTTAAGCCCTACGTTAAGGTTGGGGGAATAAAAACATATATATTTCGTTTCGCTTATGGCAGAACATGGAAACGTTGTAACGATTACGTTTTAGCAGCTGCATAACGCAGGTTTTGCTTTTCATTCTTCGCACAAGCTGTTCAGTGTGAGTCGTTTGCCTGCTTCGAAAGACAATTTGGTTGATCAGAGCAGAGGCGTAGCACAGCTTGGTAAGCAACGATAAAACTAAAATTACTGCATAAAACTAGATTAAAAATAATACTGTGTACATTGTTTGTGCCAAACCGGTGGTAGATAGACGACTGCTGAGCGTCGCCGTGGTACAAGGGGTTGTAGTGAGCACCTTGTCGCTGGCACGGGGACAGTCTGTACGATAGGATGTTCTCGTCCAGGCACGGGTGGTTATGGGACTTCCCGTGCTGTGTTTGGGTGGCTGATAATGGGTGCCCGTTTAGCAATTATATGGCGGGTGTGCTTGAGTTTTAAACTGACTTTATTGTTCCGTTGATTAGAGCTTAAGTACTATTGGCCCTAACGTTGATATAGTAGATATCTTCTATGTGTATTGTTTATGTTGAGCTAGGTTTTTTGTTGACCTCGTTTCCTCATTCTGACCGACTGACCGAGCATGCCGCTGTGTTGCTGAGCTGAGAGTACCCATCTGCTGCTGTGTCAGCAGTGCACCGTGCTGTTGATGTCTTCGCTCTGTTGTGCTACCACTGAGCACCTGGTTGCTGTTCCGTGTATGCAGTGTACCACTAAGCACCTGATCGCTGCGCTGTGTAAGCAGAGCACCGTGCTGTAAAAGATTCGTTGCTGGTAAGTTGCCCACCTACGACCCCGCCGTGTTGGGTACTGTGCAGTTTGAGCATGGTTGCGAAAATACATAAAATACTAACTCTAAATATCCCGCGCGTCGGCATCGCACTTTGGGTGCATGGACAGTCATTTCGAGACGCCATTACACGCATTTTAACTCAATTGTCTACACAGCGGACATGAAGTCTCAACATGCCAATCATCTCGTTGTCTCGTTTTGTACAAAACACCTTCATACAGTTTTACCACGCCATACATTGACCTCCCAAGCATTCCCTAGCAAATTTTTTCCGTCTCCTTCTGACAATCAGGTAACCCATTCTGCACTAAGAATCGACCACGTCTTACTCGCAACGGCCGTCGCCGAGGTTCGAAGTCAGGCAGTAGACGATTTTGGGTCTTGACTGATCTAATTTAAATAGGTAGTTGAATGCATAAGTCTACCTTAAACTCAGGGTATCGCCCAGATACTTTTTTAACCCTACGTTAAGGTTGGGGAAATAACAAGTCATATATTTTGGTTGTGTGTGAGTCGTTTGCCTGCTTCGGAAGACTATTTGGTTGATCAAAGCAGAGGCGTAGCACAGCTCGGTAAGCAACGATAGTACTAAAATTACTGCATAAAACTAGATTAAAAATAATACTATCTTACATTGTTTGTGCCAAACCGGTGGTAGATAGACGACTGCTGGCCTCGTCGTGGTACAAGGGGTTGTAGTGAGCACCTTGTCGCTGGCACGGGGACAGTCTGTACGATAGGATGTTCTCGTCCAGGCACGGGTGGTTATGGGACTTCCCGTGCTGTGTTTGGGTGGGTGATAATGGGTGCCCGTTTAGCAATTATATGGCGGGTGTGCTTGAGTTTTAAACTGACTTTATTGTTCCGTTGATTAGAGCTTAAGTACTATTGGCCCTAACGTTGATATAGTAGATATCTTCTATGTGTATTGTTTATGTTGAGCTAGGTTTTTTGTTGACCTCGTTTCCTCATTCTGACCGACTGACCGAGCATGCCGCTGTGTTGCTGTGCTGAGAGTACCCATCTGCTGCTGTGTCAGCAGTGCACCGTGCTGTTGATGTCTTCGCTCTGTTGTGCTACCACTGAGCACCTGGTTGCTGTTCCGTGTATGCAGTGTACCACTAAGCACCTGATCGCTGCGCTGTGTAAGCAGAGCACCGTGCTGTAAAAGATTCGTTGCTGGTACGTTGCCCACCTACGACCCCGCCGTGTTGGGTACTGTGCAGTTTGAGCATGGTTGCGAAAATACATAAAATACTAACTCTAAATATCCCGCGCGTCGGCATCGCACTTTGGGTGCATGGACAGTCATTTCGAGACGCCATTACACGCATTTTAACTCAATTGTCTACACAGCGGACATGAAGTCTCAACATGCCAATCATCTCGTTGTCTCGTTTTGTACAAAACACCTTCATACAGTTTTACCACGCCATACATTGACCTCCCAAGCATTCCCTAGCAAATTTTTTCCGTCTCCTTCTGACAATCAGGTAACCCATCAGTCACTAAGAATCGACCACGTCTTACTCGCAACGGCCCTCGCCGAGGTTCGAAGTCAGGCAGTAGACGATTTTGGGTCTTGACTGATCTAATTTAAATAGGTAGTTGAATGCATAAGTCTACCTTAAACTCAGGGTATCGCCCAGATACTTTTTTAACCCTACGTTAAGGTTGGGGAAATAACAAGTCATATATTTTGGTTGTGTGTGAGTCGTTTGCCTGCTTCGGAAGACTATTTGGTTGATCAAAGCAGAGGCGTAGCACAGCTCCGCGGGACAAGGGTGTTATCGTGAGCGCCTTGTCGCTGACACGGGGATGCAATGAATGTGGTAGAGAGCCGTGATTTGGACACAGGTTGAGTCGCTTCGCGACTCAAGGGGGTTTAGTAAGCACCTTGTCGGTGGCACAGGGACAGTCTGTACGATAGGATGATCTCGTCCAGGCACGGGTAGTTATGGGACTTCCCGTGCTGTGTTTGGGTGGCTGATAATGGGTGCCCGTTTAGCAATTATGGGGTGGGTGTGCTTGAGTTTTTAAACTGACTTTATTGTTCCGTTGATTAGAGCTTAAGTACTATTGGCCCTAACGTTGATATAGTAGATATCTTCTATGTGTATTGCTTATGTTGAGCTAGGGTTTTTGTTGACCTCGTTTCCTCATTCTGTTCGACTGACCGATCATGCCGCTGTGTTGCTGTGCTGAGAGTACCCATCTGCTGCTGTGTCAGCAGTGCACCGTGCTGTTAATGTCTTCGCTCTGTTGTGCTACCACTGAGCACCTGGTTGCTGTTCCCTGTAAGCAGTGTACCACTAAGCACCTGATCGCTGCTCTGTGTAAGCAGAGCACCGTGCTGTAAAAGATTCGTTGCTAGTACGTTGCCCCTCTACGACCCCGCCGTGTTGGGTACTGTGCATTTCGAGCATGGTTGCGAAAATACATAAAATACTAACTCTAAATATCTCGCGCGTCGGCATCGCACTTTGGGTGCATGGACAGTCATTTGGAGACGCCATTACTCGCCCTTTAACTCAATTGTCTACACAGGGGACATGAAGTCTCAACATGCCAATCATCTCGTTGTCTCGTTTTGCACAAAAGACCATCACAGTTTTACCACGCCATACATTGACCTCCCAAGCATTCCCTAGCAATTTTTTGCCGTCATCTTCTGACAATCAGGTAACCCATTCTTCACTAAGAATCGACCACGTCTTACTCGCAACGGCCCTCGCCCGGGTTCGAAGTCAGGCAGTAGACGATTTATGGTCTTGACTGATCTCCTTTAAAGAGGTAGTTGAATGCATAATTCTACCTTCGACTCAAGGTATCGCCCAGATACTTTCTAAACCCTACGTTAAGGTTGGGGGAATAACAAGTCATATATTTTGTTTGCGTGTGAGTCGTTTGCCTGCTTTGGAAGACAATTTGGTTGATCAAAGCAGAGGCGGAGCACAGCTCGGTAAGCAACGATAGTACTAAAATTACTGCATAAAACTAGATTAAAAATAATACTATCTTACAATGTTTGTGCCAAACCAGTGGTAGATAGACGACTGCTGAGCCTCGTCGTGGTTGAAGGGGTTGTAGTGAGCACCTTGTCGCTAGCACGGGGACAGTCTGTACGATAGGATGATCTCGTCCAGGCACGGGTAGTTATGGGACTTCCCGTGCTGTGTTTGGGTGGCTTATAATGGGTGCCCGTTTAGCAATTATGGGGTGGGTGTGCTTGAGTTTTAAACTGACTTTATTGTTCCGTTGATTAGAGCTTAAGTACTATTGGCCCTAACGTTGATATAGTAGATATCTTCTGTGTGTATTGTTTATGTTGAGCTAGGTTTTTTGTTGACCTCGTTTCCTCATTCTGACTGACTGAACGAGCATGCCGCTGTGTTGCTGTGCTGAGAGTACCCATCTGTTGCTGTGTCAGCAGTGCACCGTGCTGTTGATGTCTTTGCTCTGTTGTGCTACCACTGAGCACCTGGTTGCTGTTCCGTGTATCCAGTGTACCACTAAGCACCTGATCGCTGCTCTGTGTAAGCAGAGCACCGTGCTGTAAAAGATTCGTTGCTAGTACGTTGCCCCTCTACGACCCCGCCGTGTTGGGTACTGTGCATTTCGAGCATGGTTGCGAAAATACATAAAATACTAACTCTAAATATCTCGCGCGTCGGCATCGCGTTTTGGGTGCATGGACAGTCATTTCGAGACGCCATTACTCGCCCTTTAACTCAATTGTCTACACAGGGGACATGAAGTCTCAACATGCCAATCATCTCGTTGTCTCGTTTTGCACAAAAGACCATCACAGTTTTACCACGCCATACATTGACCTCCCAAGCATTCCCTAGCAATTTTTTGCCGTCATCTTCTGACAATCAGGTAACCCATTCTTCACTAAGAATCGACCACGTCTTATTCGCAACGGCCCTCGCCCGGGATCGAAGTCAGGCAGTAGACGATTTATGGTCTTGACTGATCTCCTTTAAAGAGGTAGTTGAATGCATAATTCTACCTTCGACTCAAGGTATCGCCCAGATACTTTCTAAACCCTACGTTAAGGTTGGGGGAATAACAAGTCATATATTTTGTTTGCGTGTGAGTCGTTTGCCTGCTTCGGAAGACAATTTGGTTGATCAAAGCAGAGGCGGAGCACAGCTCGGTAAGCAACGATAGTACTAAAATTACTGCATAAAGCTAGATTAAAAATAATACTATCTTACAATGTTTTTGCCAAACCAGTGGTAGATAGACGACTGCTGAGCCTCGTCGTGGTAGAAGGGGTTGTAGTGAGCACCTTGTCGCTGGCACGGGGACAGTCTGTACGATAGGATGATCTCGTCCAGGCACGGGTAGTTATGGGACTTCCCGTGCTGTGTTTGGGTGGCTTATAATGGGTGCCCGTTTAGCAATTATGGGGTGGGTGTGCTTGAGTTTTAAACTGACTTTATTGTTCCGTTGGTTAGAGCTTAAGTACTATTGGCCCTAACGTTGATATAGTAGATATCTTCTATGTGTATTGTTTATGTTGAGCTAGGTTTTTTGTTGACCTCGTTTCCTCATTCTGACTGACTGAACGAGCATGCCGCTGTGTTGCTGTGCTGAGAGTACCCATCTGTTGCTGTGTCAGCAGTGCACCGTGCTGTTGATGTCTTTGCTCTGTTGTGCTACCACTGAGCACCTGGTTGCTGTTCCGTGTATCCAGTGTACCACTAAGCACCTGATCGCTGCTCTGTGTAAGCAGAGCACCGTGCTGTAAAAGATTCGTTGCTAGTACGTTGCCCCTCTACGACCCCGCCGTGTTGGGTACTGTGCAGTTTGAGCATGGTTGCGAAAATACATAAAATACTAACTCTAAATATCCCGCGCGTCGGCATCGCACTTTGGGTGCATGGACAGTCATTTCGAGACGCCATTACACGCATTTTAACTCAATTGTCTACACAGCGGACATGAAGTCTCAACATGCCAATCATCTCGTTGTCTCGTTTTGTACAAAACACCATCATACAGTTTTACCACGCCATACATTGACCTCCCAAGCATTCCCTAGCAAATTTTTTCCGTCTCCTTCTGACAATCAGGTAACCCATTCTGCACTAAGAATCGACCACGTCTTACTCGCAACGGCCCTCGCCCGGGTTCGAAGTCAGGCAGTAGACGATTTTGGGTCTTGACTGATCTAATTTAAATAGGTAGTTGAATGCATAAGTCTACCTTAAACTCAGGGTATCGCCCAGATACTTTTTTAACCCTACGTTAAGGTTGGGGAAATAACAAGTCATATATTTTGGTTGTGTGTGAGTCGTTTGCCTGCTTCGGAAGACTATTTGGTTGATCAAAGCAGAGGCGTAGCACAGCTCGGTAAGCAACGATAGTACTAAAATTACTGCATAAAACTAGATTAAAAATAATACTATCTTACAATGTTTGTGCCAAACCAGTGGTAGATAGACGACTGCTGAGCCTCGTCGTGGTAGAAGGGGTTGTAGTGAGCACCTTGTCGCTGGCACGGGGACAGTCTGTACGATAGGATGATCTCGTCCAGGCACGGGTAGTTATGGGACTTCCCGTGCTGTGTTTGGGTGGCTTATAATGGGTGCCCGTTTAGCAATTATGGGGTGGGTGTGCTTGAGTTTTAAACTGACTTTATTGTTCCGTTGGTTAGAGCTTAAGTACTATTGGCCCTAACGTTGATATAGTAGATATCTTCTATGTGTATTGTTTATGTTGAGCTAGGTTTTTTGTTGACCTCGTTTCCTCATTCTGACTGACTGAACGAGCATGCCGCTGTGTTGCTGTGCTGAGAGTACCCATCTGTTGCTGTGTCAGCAGTGCACCGTGCTGTTGATGTCTTTGCTCTGTTGTGCTACCACTGAGCACCTGGTTGCTGTTCCGTGTATCCAGTGTACCACTAAGCACCTGATCGCTGCTCTGTGTAAGCAGAGCACCGTGCTGTAAAAGATTCGTTGCTAGTACGTTGCCCCTCTACGACCCCGCCGTGTTGGGTACTGTGCATTTCGAGCATGGTTGCGAAAATACATAAAATACTAACTCTAAATATCTCGCGCGTCGGCATCGCACTTTGGGTGCATGGACAGTCATTTGGAGACGCCATTACTCGCCCTTTAACTCAATTGTCTACAAAGGGGACATGCCAATCATCTCGTTGTCTCGTTTTGCACAAAAGACCATCACAGTTTTACCACGCCATACATTGACCTCCCAAGCATTCCCTAGCAATTTTTTGCCGTCATCTTCTGACAATCAGGTAACCCGTTCTTCACTAAGAATCGACCACGTCTTACTCGCAACGGCCCTCGCCCGGGTTCGAAGTCAGGCAGTAGACGATTTATGGTCTTGACTGATCTCCTTTAAAGAGGTAGTTGAATGCATAATTCTACCTTCGACTCAAGGTATCGCCCAGATACTTTCTAAACCCTACGTTAAGGTTGGGGGAATAACAAGTCATATATTTTGTTTGCGTGTGAGTCGTTTGCCTGCTTTGGAAGACAATTTGGTTGATCAAAGCAGAGGCGGAGCACAGCTCGGTAAGCAACGATAGTACTAAAATTACTGCATAAAACTAGATTAAAAATAATACTATCTTACAATGTTTGTGCCAAACCAGTGGTAGATAGACGACTGCTGAGCCTCGTCGTGGTAGAAGGCGTTGTAGTGAGCACCTTGTCGCTAGCACGGGGACAGTCTGTACGATAGGATGATCTCGTCCAGGCACGGGTAGTTATGGGACTTCCCGTGCTGTGTTTGGGTGGCTTATAATGGGTGCCCGTTTAGCAATTATGGGGTGGGTGTGCTTGAGTTTTAAACTGACTTTATTGTTCCGTTGGTTAGAGCTTAAGTACTATTGGCCCTAACGTTGATATAGTAGATATCTTCTATGTGTATTGTTTATGTTGAGCTAGGTTTTTTGTTGACTTCGTTTCCTCATTCTGACTGACTGAACGAGCATGCCGCTGTGTTGCTGTGCTGAGAGTACCCATCTGCTGCTGTGTCAGCAGTGCACCGTGCTGTTGATGTCTTCGCTCTGTTGTGCTACCACTGAGCACCTGGTTGCTGTTCCGTGTATGCAGTGTACCACTAAGCACCTGATCGCTGCGCTGTGTAAGCAGAGCACCGTGCTGTAAAAGATTCGTTGCTGGTACGTTGCCCACCTACGACCCCGCCGTGTTGGGTACTGTGCAGTTTGAGCATGGTTGCGAAAATACATAAAATACTAACTCTAAATATCCCGCGCGTCGGCATCGCACTTTGGGTGCATGGACAGTCATTTCGAGACGCCATTACACGCATTTTAACTCAATTGTCTACACAGCGGACATGAAGTCTCAACATGCCAATCATCTCGTTGTCTCGTTTTGTACAAAACACCATCATACAGTTTTACCACGCCATACATTGACCTCCCAAGCATTCCCTAGCAAATTTTTTCCGTCTCCTTCTGACAATCAGGTAACCCATTCTGCACTAAGAATCGACCACGTCTTACTCGCAACGGCCCTCGCCGAGGTTCGAAGTCAGGCAGTAGACGATTTTGGGTCTTGACTGATCTAATTTAAATAGGTAGTTGAATGCATAAGTCTACCTTAAACTCAGGGTATCGCCCAGATACTTTTTTAACCCTACGTTAAGGTTGGGGAAATAACAAGTCATATATTTTGGTTGTGTGTGAGTCGTTTGCCTGCTTCGGAAGACTATTTGGTTGATCAAAGCAGAGGCGTAGCACAGCTCGGTAAGCAACGATAGTACTAAAATTACTGCATAAAACTAGATTAAAAATAATACTATCTTACATTGTTTGTGCCAAACTGGTGTTAGACAGACGACTGCTGAGCCTCGTCGTGGTACAAGGGGTTGTAGTGAGCACCTTGTCGCTGGCACGGGGACAGTCTGTACGATAGGATGTTCTCGTCCAGGCACGGGTGGTTATGGGACTTCCCGTGCTGTGTTTGGGTGGCTGATAATGGGTGCCCGTTTAGCAATTATATGGCGGGTGTGCTTGAGTTTTAAACTGACTTTATTGTTCCGTTGATTAGAGCTCAAGTACTATTGGCCCTAACGTTGATATAGTAGATATCTTCTATGTATATTGTTTAAGTTGAGCTAGGTTTTTTGTTGACCTCGTTTCCTCATTCTGACCGACTGACCGTGCATACCGCTGTGTTGCTGTGCTGAGAGTACCCATCTGCTGCTGTGTCAGCAGTGCACCGTGCTGATAATGTCTTCGCTCTGTTATGCTACCACTGAGCACCTGGTTGCTGTTCCCTGTAAGCAGTGTACCACTAAGCAGCTGATCGCTGCTCTGTGTAAGCAGAGCACCGCGCAGTAAAAGATTCGTTCCTGGTACGTTGCCCACCTACGACCCCGCCGTGTTGGGTACTGTGCATTTTGAGCATGGTTGCGAAAATACATAAAATACTAACTCTAAATATCTCGTGCGTCGGCATCGCACTTTGGGTGCATGGACAGTCATTTCGAGACGCCATTACACGCCCTTTAACTCAATTGTCTACACACGGACATGAAGTCTCAACATGCCAATCATCTCGTTGTTTCGTTTTTTACAAAACACCATCATACAGTTTTGCCACGCCATACATTGACCTCCCAAGCATTCCCTAGCAATTTTTTGCAGTCTCCTTCTGACATTCAGCTAACGCACCAGTCACTAAGAATCGACCACGTCTTACTCGCAACGGCCCTCGCCCAGGTTCGAAGTCAGGCAGTAGACGATTTTGGGTCTTGACTGTTTAGAACTGTTTAGTTTAAACTCTATTTCGTAATGTAAAGATTGCTTAATTAAGGATATAAACAGTTAGCAGCTGAGGATTTTACGACTTGCAGAAGAGCTCCCAAGCTGGGTCAGTTGGGGAGCAAGCTTACTTATAGTAAAACGGCATTAGCAGTATCCCAACATGCGGAAGAACTTAAATCTAAATGTCACTTCTGCAAGTCAGATGAACATTTGTTTTTGTACTTCCCTATATATAGCTCGGTTCAAATTCGCAAAAGGCATGTGTCTTTGCATCAATTGTCTACACAGGGGACATGAAGTCTCAACATGCCAATCATCTCGTTGTCTCGTTTTGTACAACACACCATCATACAGTTCAACCACGCTATACATTGACCTCCCAAGCATTCCCTAGCAATTTTTTGCCGTCTCCTTCTGACAATCAGTTAACCCATCAGTCACTAAGAATCGACCACGTCTTACTCGCAACGGCCCTCGCCCAGGTTCGAAGTCAGGCTGTAGACGACTTTGGGTCTTGACTGATCTCCTTTAAAGAGGTAGTTGAATGCATAATTCTACCTTCGACTCAAGGTATCGCCCAGATACTTTTTAAACCCTACGTTAAGGTTGGGGGAATAACAACTTATATATTTCGTTTGTGTGTGAGTCGTTTGCCTGCTTCGGAAGACAATTTGGTTGATCGAAGTAGAGGCGTAGCACAGCTCCGCGGGACAAGGGTGTTATCGTGAGCGCCTTGTCGCTGACACGGGGATGCAATGAATGTGGTAGAGAGCCGTGATATGGACACAGGTTGAGTCGCTTCGCGACTCAAGGGGGTTTAGTAAGCACCTTGTCGGTGGCACAGGGACAGTCTGTACGATAGGATGATCTCGTCCAGGCACGGGTAGTTATGGGACTTCCCGTGCTGTGTTTGGGTGGCTGATAATGGGTGCCCGTTTAGCAATTATGGGGTGGGTGTGCTTGAGTTTTTAAACTGACGTTATTGTTCCGTTGATTAGAGCTTAATTACTATTGGCCCTAACGTTAATATAGTAGATATCTTCTATGTGTATTGCTTATGTTGAGCTAGGGTTTTTGTTGACCTCGTTTCCTCATTCTGTTCGACTGACCGATCATGCCGCTGTGTTGCTGTGCTGAGAGTACCCATCTGCTGCTGTGTCAGCAGTGCACCGTGCTGTTAATGTCTTCGCTCTGTTGTGCTACCACTGAGCACCTGGTTGCTGTTCCCTGTAAGCAGTGTACCACTAAGCACCTGATCGCTGCTCTGTGTAAGCAGAGCACCGTGCTGTAAAAGATTCGTTGCTAGTACGTTGCCCCTCTACGACCCCGCCGTGTTGGGTACTGTGCATTTCGAGCATGGTTGCGAAAATACATAAAATACTAACTCTAAATATCTCGCGCGTCGGCATCGCACTTTGGGTGCATGGACAGTCATTTGTCTACACAGGGGACATGAAGTCTCAACATGCCAATCATCTCGTTGTCTCGTTTTGCACAAAAGACCATCACAGTTTTACCACGCCATACATTGACCTCCCAAGCATTCCCTAGCAATTTTTTGCCGTCATCTTCTGACAATCAGGTAACCCATTCTTCACTAAGAATCGACCACGTCTTACTCGCAACGGCCCTCGCCCGGGTTCGAAGTCAGGCAGTAGACGATTTATGGTCTTGACTGATCTCCTTTAAAGAGGTAGTTGAATGCATAATTCTACCTTCGACTCAAGGTATCGCCCAGATACTTTCTAAACCCTACGTTAAGGTTGGGGGAATAACAAGTCATATATTTTGTTTGCGTGTGAGTCGTTTGCCTGCTTCGGAAGACAATTTGGTTGATCAAAGCAGAGGCGGAGCACAGCTCGGTAAGCAACGATAGTACTAAAATTACTGCATAAAACTAGATTAAAAATATTACTATCTTACAATGTTTGTGCCAAACCAGTGGTAGATAGACGACTGCTGAGCCTCGTCGTGGTAGAAGGGGTTGTAGTGAGCACCTTGTCGCTAGCACGGGGACAGTCTGTACGATAGGATGATCTCGTCCAGGCACGGGTAGTTATGGGACTTCCCGTGCTGTGTTTGGGTGGCTTATAATGGGTGCCCGTTTAGCAATTATGGGGTGGGTGTGCTTGAGTTTTAAACTGACTTTATTGTTCCGTTGGTTAGAGCTTAAGTACTATTGGCCCTAACGTTGATATAGTAGATATCTTCTATGTGTATTGTTTATGTTGAGCTAGGTTTTTTGTTGACCTCGTTTCCTCATTCTGACTGACTGAACGAGCATGCCGCTGTGTTGCTGTGCTGAGAGTACCCATCTGCTGCTGTGTCAGCAGTGCACCGTGCTGTTGATGTCTTCGCTCTGTTGTGCTACCACTGAGCACCTGGTTGCTGTTCCGTGTATGCAGTGTACCACTAAGCACCTGATCGCTGCGCTGTGTAAGCAGAGCACCGTGCTGTAAAAGATTCGTTGCTGGTACGTTGCCCACCTACGACCCCGCCGTGTTGGGTACTGTGCAGTTTGAGCATGGTTGCGAAAATACATAAAATACTAACTCTAAATATCCCGCGCGTCGGCATCGCACTTTGGGTGCATGGACAGTCATTTCGAGACGCCATTACACGCATTTTAACTCAATTGTCTACACAGCGGACATGAAGTCTCAACATGCCAATCATCTCGTTGTCTCGTTTTGTACAAAACACCATCATACAGTTTTACCACGCCATACATTGACCTCCCAAGCATTCCCTAGCAAATTTTTTCCGTCTCCTTCTGACAATCAGGTAACCCATTCTGCACTAAGAATCGACCACGTCTTACTCGCAACGGCCCTCGCCGAGGTTCGAAGTCAGGCAGTAGACGATTTTGGGTCTTGACTGATCTAATTTAAATAGGTAGTTGAATGCATAAGTCTACCTTAAACTCAGGGTATCGCCCAGATACTTTTTTAACCCTACGTTATGGTTGGGGAAATAACAAGTCATATATTTTGGTTGTGTGTGAGTCGTTTGCCTGCTTCGGAAGACTATTTGGTTGATCAAAGCAGAGGCGTAGCACAGCTCGGTAAGCAACGATAGTACTAAAATTACTGCATAAAACTAGATTAAAAATAATACTATCTTACATTGTTTGTGCCAAACTGGTGTTAGACAGACGACTGCTGAGCCTCGTCGTGGTACAAGGGGTTGTAGTGAGCACCTTGTCGCTGGCACGGGGACAGTCTGTACGATAGGATGTTCTCATCCAGGCACGGGTGGTTATGGGACTTCCCGTGCTGTGTTTGGGTGGCTGATAATGGGTGCCCGTTTAGCAATTATATGGCGGGTGTGCTTGAGTTTTAAACTGACTTTATTGTTCCGTTGATTAGAGCTTAAGTACTATTGGCCCTAACGTTGATATAGTAGATATCTTCTATGTATATTGTTTAAGTTGAGCTAGGTTTTTTGTTGACCTCGTTTCCTCATTCTGACCGACTGACCGTGCATACCGCTGTGTTGCTGTGCTGAGAGTACCCATCTGCTGCTGTGTCAGCAGTGTACCGTGCTGATAATGTCTTCGCTCTGTTATGCTACCACTGAGCACCTGGTTGCTGTTCCCTGTAAGCAGTGTACCACTAAGCAGCTGATCGCTGCTCTGTGTAAGCAGAGCACCGCGCAGTAAAAGATTCGTTCCTGGTACGTTGCCCACCTACGACCCCGCCGTGTTGGGTACTGTGCATTTTGAGCATGGTTGCGAAAATACATAAAATACTAACTCTAAATATCTCGTGCGTCGGCATCGCACTTTGGGTGCATGGACAGTCATTTCGAGACGCCATTACACGCCCTTTAACTCAATTGTCTACACACGGACATGAAGTCTCAACATGCCAATCATCTCGTTGTTTCGTTTTTTACAAAACACCATCATACAGTTTTGCCACGCCATACATTGACCTCCCAAGCATTCCCTAGCAATTTTTTGCAGTCTCCTTCTGACATTCAGCTAACGCACCAGTCACTAAGAATCGACCACGTCTTACTCGCAACGGCCCTCGCCCAGGTTCGAAGTCAGGCAGTAGACGATTTTGGGTCTTGACTGTTTAGAACTGTTTAGTTTAAACTCTATTTCGTAATGTAAAGATTGCTTAATTAAGGATATAAACAGTTAGCAGCTGAGGATTTTACGACTTGCAGAAGAGCTCCCAAGCTGGGTCAGTTGGGGAGCAAGATTACTTATAGTAAAACGGCATTAGCAGTATCCCAACATGCGGAAGAACTTAAATCTAAATGTCACTTCTGCAAGTCAGATGAACATTTGTTTTTGTACTTCCCTATATATAGCTCGGTTCAAATTCGCAAAAGGCATGTGTCTTTGCATCAATTGTCTACACAGGGGACATGAAGTCTCAACATGCCAATCATCTCGTTGTCTCGTTTTGTACAACACACCATCATACAGTTCAACCACGCTATACATTGACCTCCCAAGCATTCCCTAGCAATTTTTTGCCGTCTCCTTTTGACAATCAGTTAACCCATCAGTCACTAAGAATCGACCACGTCTTACTCGCAACGGCCCTCGCCCAGGTTCGAAGTCAGGCTGTAGACGACTTTGGGTCTTGACTGATCTCCTTTAAAGAGGTAGTTGAATGCATAATTCTACCTTCGACTCAAGGTATCGCCCAGATACTTTTTAAACCCTACGTTAAGGTTGGGGGAATAACAACTTATATATTTCGTTTGTGTGTGAGTCGTTTGCCTGCTTCGGAAGACAATTTGGTTGATCGAAGTAGAGGCGTAGCACAGCTCCGCGGGACAAGGGTGTTATCGTGAGCGCCTTGTCGCTGACACGGGGATGCAATGAATGTGGTAGAGAGCCGTGATTTGGACACAGGTTGAGTCGCTTCGCGACTCAAGGGGGTTTAGTAAGCACCTTGTCGGTGGCACAGGGACAGTCTGTACGATAGGATGATCTCGTCCAGGCACGGGTAGTTATGGGACTTCCCGTGCTGTGTTTGGGTGGCTGATAATGGGTGCCCGTTTAGCAATTATGGGGTGGGTGTGCTTGAGTTTTTAAACTGACTTTATTGTTCCGTTGATTAGAGCTTAATTACTATTGGCCCTAACGTTAATATAGTAGATATCTTCTATGTGTATTGTTTATGTTGAGCTAGGTTTTTTGTTGACCTCGTTTCCTCATTCTGTTCGACTGACCGATCATGCCGCTGTGTTGCTGTGCTGAGAGTACCCATCTGCTGCTGTGTCAGCAGTGCACCGTGCTGTTAATGTCTTCGCTCTGTTGTGCTACCACTGAGCACCTGGTTGCTGTTCCCTGTAAGCAGTGTACCACTAAGCACCTGATCGCTGCTCTGTGTAAGCAGAGCACCGTGCTGTAAAAGATTCGTTGCTAGTACGTTGCCCCTCTACGACCCCGCCGTGTTGGGTACTGTGCATTTCGAGCATGGTTGCGAAAATACATAAAATACTAACTCTAAATATCTCGCGCGTCGGAATCGCACTTTGGGTGCATGGACAGTCATTTCGAGACGCCATTACTCGCCCTTTAACTCAATTGTCTACACAGGGGACATGAAGTCTCAACATGCCAATCATCTCGTTGTCTCGTTTTGCACAAAAGACCATCACAGTTTTACCACGCCATACATTGACCTCCCAAGCATTCCCTAGCAATTTTTTGCCGTCATCTTCTGACAATCAGGTAACCCATTCTTCACTAAGAATCGACCACGTCTTACTCGCAACGGCCCTCGCCCGGGTTCGAAGTCAGGCAGTAGACGATTTATGGTCTTGACTGATCTCCTTTAAAGAGGTAGTTGAATGCATAATTCTACCTTCGACTCAAGGTATCGCCCAGATACTTTCTAAACCCTACGTTAAGGTTGGGGGAATAACAAGTCATATATTTTGTTTGCGTGTGAGTCGTTTGCCTGCTTCGGAAGACAATTTGGTTGATCAAAGCAGAGGCGGAGCACAGCTCGGTAAGCAACGATAGTACTAAAATTACTGCATAAAACTAGATTAAAAATAATACTATCTTACAATGTTTGTGCCAAACCAGTGGTAGATAGACGACTGCTGAGCCTCGTCGTGGTAGAAGGGGTTGTAGTGAGCACCTTGTCGCTAGCACGGGGACAGTCTGTACGATAGGATGATCTCGTCCAGGCACGGGTAGTTATGGGACTTCCCGTGCTGTGTTTGGGTGGCTTATAATGGGTGCCCGTTTAGCAATTATGGGGTGGGTGTGCTTGAGTTTTAAACTGACTTTATTGTTCCGTTGGTTAGAGCTTAAGTACTATTGGCCCTAACGTTGATATAGTAGATATCTTCTATGTGTATTGTTTATGTTGAGCTAGGTTTTTTGTTGACCTCGTTTCCTCATTCTGACTGACTGAACGAGCATGCCGCTGTGTTGCTGTGCTGAGAGTACCCATCTGCTGCTGTGTCAGCAGTGCACCGTGCTGTTGATGTCTTCGCTCTGTTGTGCTACCACTGAGCACCTGGTTGCTGTTCCGTGTATGCAGTGTACCACTAAGCACCTGATCGCTGCGCTGTGTAAGCAGAGCACCGTGCTGTAAAAGATTCGTTGCTGGTACGTTGCCCACCTACGACCCCGCCGTGTTGGGTACTGTGCAGTTTGAGCATGGTTGCGAAAATACATAAAATACTAACTCTAAATATCCCGCGCGTCGGCATCGCACTTTGGGTGCATGGACAGTCATTTCGAGACGCCATTACACGCATTTTAACTCAATTGTCTACACAGCGGACATGAAGTCTCAACATGCCAATCATCTCGTTGTCTCGTTTTGTACAAAACACCATCATACAGTTTTACCACGCCATACATTGACCTCCCAAGCATTCCCTAGCAAATTTTTTCCGTCTCCTTCTGACAATCAGGTAACCCATTCTGCACTAAGAATCGACCACGTCTTACTCGCAACGGCCCTCGCCGAGGTTCGAAGTCAGGCAGTAGACGATTTTGGGTCTTGACTGATCTAATTTAAATAGGTAGTTGAATGCATAAGTCTACCTTAAACTCAGGGTATCGCCCAGATACTTTTTTAACCCTACGTTATGGTTGGGGAAATAACAAGTCATATATTTTGGTTGTGTGTGAGTCGTTTGCCTGCTTCGGAAGACTATTTGGTTGATCAAAGCAGAGGCGTAGCACAGCTCGGTAAGCAACGATAGTACTAAAATTACTGCATAAAACTAGATTAAAAATAATACTATCTTACATTGTTTGTGCCAAACTGGTGTTAGACAGACGACTGCTGAGCCTCGTCGTGGTACAAGGGGTTGTAGTGAGCACCTTGTCGCTGGCACGGGGACAGTCTGTACGATAGGATGTTCTCATCCAGGCACGGGTGGTTATGGGACTTCCCGTGCTGTGTTTGGGTGGCTGATAATGGGTGCCCGTTTAGCAATTATATGGCGGGTGTGCTTGAGTTTTAAACTGACTTTATTGTTCCGTTGATTAGAGCTTAAGTACTATTGGCCCTAACGTTGATATAGTAGATATCTTCTATGTATATTGTTTAAGTTGAGCTAGGTTTTTTGTTGACCTCGTTTCCTCATTCTGACCGACTGACCGTGCATACCGCTGTGTTGCTGTGCTGAGAGTACCCATCTGCTGCTGTGTCAGCAGTGTACCGTGCTGATAATGTCTTCGCTCTGTTATGCTACCACTGAGCACCTGGTTGCTGTTCCCTGTAAGCAGTGTACCACTAAGCAGCTGATCGCTGCTCTGTGTAAGCAGAGCACCGCGCAGTAAAAGATTCGTTCCTGGTACGTTGCCCACCTACGACCCCGCCGTGTTGGGTACTGTGCATTTTGAGCATGGTTGCGAAAATACATAAAATACTAACTCTAAATATCTCGTGCGTCGGCATCGCACTTTGGGTGCATGGACAGTCATTTCGAGACGCCATTACACGCCCTTTAACTCAATTGTCTACACACGGACATGAAGTCTCAACATGCCAATCATCTCGTTGTTTCGTTTTTTACAAAACACCATCATACAGTTTTGCCACGCCATACATTGACCTCCCAAGCATTCCCTAGCAATTTTTTGCAGTCTCCTTCTGACATTCAGCTAACGCACCAGTCACTAAGAATCGACCACGTCTTACTCGCAACGGCCCTCGCCCAGGTTCGAAGTCAGGCAGTAGACGATTTTGGGTCTTGACTGTTTAGAACTGTTTAGTTTAAACTCTATTTCGTAATGTAAAGATTGCTTAATTAAGGATATAAACAGTTAGCAGCTGAGGATTTTACGACTTGCAGAAGAGCTCCCAAGCTGGGTCAGTTGGGGAGCAAGATTACTTATAGTAAAACGGCATTAGCAGTATCCCAACATGCGGAAGAACTTAAATCTAAATGTCACTTCTGCAAGTCAGATGATCATTTGTTTTTGTACTTCCCTATATATAGCTCGGTTCAAATTCGCAAAAGGCATGTGTCTTTGCATCAATTGTCTACACAGGGGACATGAAGTCTCGTTTTGTACAACACACCATCATACAGTTCAACCACGCTATACATTGACCTCCCAAGCATTCCCTAGCAATTTTTTGCCGTCTCCTTCTGACAATCAGTTAACCCATCAGTCACTAAGAATCGACCACGTCTTACTCGCAACGGCCCTCGCCCAGGTTCGAAGTCAGGCTGTAGACGACTTTGGGTCTTGACTGATCTCCTTTAAAGAGGTAGTTGAATGCATAATTCTACCTTCGACTCAAGGTATCGCCCAGATACTTTTTAAACCCTACGTTAAGGTTGGGGGAATAACAACTTATATATTTCGTTTGTGTGTGAGTCGTTTGCCTGCTTCGGAAGACAATTTGGTTGATCGAAGTAGAGGCGTAGCACAGCTCCGCGGGACAAGGGTGTTATCGTGAGCGCCTTGTCGCTGACACGGGGATGCAATGAATGTGGTAGAGAGCCGTGATTTGGACACAGGTTGAGTCGCTTCGCGACTCAAGGGGGTTTAGTAAGCACCTTGTCGGTGGCACAGGGACAGTCTGTACGATAGGATGATCTCGTCCAGGCACGGGTAGTTATGGGACTTCCCGTGCTGTGTTTGGGTGGCTGATAATGGGTGCCCGTTTAGCAATTATGGGGTGGGTGTGCTTGAGTTTTTAAACTGACTTTATTGTTCCGTTGATTAGAGCTTAATTACTATTGGCCCTAACGTTAATATAGTAGATATCTTCTATGTGTATTGCTTATGTTGAGCTAGGGTTTTTGTTGACCTCGTTTCCTCATTCTGTTCGACTGACCGATCATGCCGCTGTGTTGCTGTGCTGAGAGTACCCATCTGCTGCTGTGTCAGCAGTGCACCGTGCTGTTAATGTCTTCGCTCTGTTGTGCTACCACTGAGCACCTGGTTGCTGTTCCCTGTAAGCAGTGTACCACTAAGCACCTGATCGCTGCTCTGTGTAAGCAGAGCACCGTGCTGTAAAAGATTCGTTGCTAGTACGTTGCCCCTCTACGACCCCGCCGTGTTGGGTACTGTGCATTTCGAGCATGGTTGCGAATATACATAAAATACTAACTCTAAATATCTCGCGCGTCGGCATCGCACATTGGGTGCATGGACAGTCATTTGGAGACGCCATTACTCGCCGTTTAACTCAATTGTCTACACAGGGGACATGAAGTCTCAACATGCCAATCATCTCGTTGTCTCGTTTTGCACAAAAGACCATCACAGTTTTACCACGCCATACATTGACCTCCCAAGCATTCCCTAGCAATTTTTTGCCGTCATCTTCTGACAATCAGGTAACCCATTCTTCACTAAGAATCGACCACGTCTTACTCGCAACGGCCCTCGCCCGGGTTCGAAGTCAGGCAGTAGACGATTTATGGTCTTGACTGATCTCCTTTAAAGAGGTAGTTGAATGCATAATTCTACCTTCGACTCAAGGTATCGCCCAGATACTTTCTAAACCCTACGTTAAGGTTGGGGGAATAACAAGTCATATATTTTGTTTGCGTGTGAGTCGTTTGCCTGCTTCGGAAGACAATTTGGTTGATCAAAGCAGAGGCGGAGCACAGCTCGGTAAGCAACGATAGTACTAAAATTACTGCATAAAACTAGATTAAAAATAATACTATCTTACAATGTTTGTGCCAAACCAGTGGTAGATAGACGACTGCTGAGCCTCGTCGTGGTAGAAGGGGTTGTAGTGAGCACCTTGTCGCTAGCACGGGGACAGTCTGTACGATAGGATGATCTCGTCCAGGCACGGGTAGTTATGGGACTTCCCGTGCTGTGTTTGGGTGGCTTATAATGGGTGCCCGTTTAGCAATTATGGGGTGGGTGTGCTTGAGTTTTAAACTGACTTTATTGTTCCGTTGGTTAGAGCTTAAGTACTATTGGCCCTAACGTTGATATAGTAGATATCTTCTATGTGTATTGTTTATGTTGAGCTAGGTTTTTTGTTGACCTCGTTTCCTCATTCTGACTGACTGAACGAGCATGCCGCTGTGTTGCTGTGCTGAGAGTACCCATCTGCTGCTGTGTCAGCAGTGCACCGTGCTGTTGATGTCTTCGCTCTGTTGTGCTACCACTGAGCACCTGGTTGCTGTTCCGTGTATGCAGTGTACCACTAAGCACCTGATCGCTGCGCTGTGTAAGCAGAGCACCGTGCTGTAAAAGATTCGTTGCTGGTACGTTGCCCACCTACGACCCCGCCGTGTTGGGTACTGTGCAGTTTGAGCATGGTTGCGAAAATACATAAAATACTAACTCTAAATATCCCGCGCGTCGGCATCGCACTTTGGGTGCATGGACAGTCATTTCGAGACGCCATTACACGCATTTTAACTCAATTGTCTACACAGCGGACATGAAGTCTCAACATGCCAATCATCTCGTTGTCTCGTTTTGTACAAAACACCATCATACAGTTTTACCACGCCATACATTGACCTCCCAAGCATTCCCTAGCAAATTTTTTCCGTCTCCTTCTGACAATCAGGTAACCCATTCTGCACTAAGAATCGACCACGTCTTACTCGCAACGGCCCTCGCCGAGGTTCGAAGTCAGGCAGTAGACGATTTTGGGTCTTGACTGATCTAATTTAAATAGGTAGTTGAATGCATAAGTCTACCTTAAACTCAGGGTATCGCCCAGATACTTTTTTAACCCTACGTTATGGTTGGGGAAATAACAAGTCATATATTTTGGTTGTGTGTGAGTCGTTTGCCTGCTTCGGAAGACTATTTGGTTGATCAAAGCAGAGGCGTAGCACAGCTCGGTAAGCAACGATAGTACTAAAATTACTGCATAAAACTAGATTAAAAATAATACTATCTTACATTGTTTGTGCCAAACTGGTGTTAGACAGACGACTGCTGAGCCTCGTCGTGGTACAAGGGGTTGTAGTGAGCACCTTGTCGCTGGCACGGGGACAGTCTGTACGATAGGATGTTCTCATCCAGGCACGGGTGGTTATGGGACTTCCCGTGCTGTGTTTGGGTGGCTGATAATGGGTGCCCGTTTAGCAATTATATGGCGGGTGTGCTTGAGTTTTAAACTGACTTTATTGTTCCGTTGATTAGAGCTTAAGTACTATTGGCCCTAACGTTGATATAGTAGATATCTTCTATGTATATTGTTTAAGTTGAGCTAGGTTTTTTGTTGACCTCGTTTCCTCATTCTGACCGACTGACCGTGCATACCGCTGTGTTGCTGTGCTGAGAGTACCCATCTGCTGCTGTGTCAGCAGTGTACCGTGCTGATAATGTCTTCGCTCTGTTATGCTACCACTGAGCACCTGGTTGCTGTTCCCTGTAAGCAGTGTACCACTAAGCAGCTGATCGCTGCTCTGTGTAAGCAGAGCACCGCGCAGTAAAAGATTCGTTCCTGGTACGTTGCCCACCTACGACCCCGCCGTGTTGGGTACTGTGCATTTTGAGCATGGTTGCGAAAATACATAAAATACTAACTCTAAATATCTCGTGCGTCGGCATCGCACTTTGGGTGCATGGACAGTCATTTCGAGACGCCATTACACGCCCTTTAACTCAATTGTCTACACACGGACATGAAGTCTCAACATGCCAATCATCTCGTTGTTTCGTTTTTTACAAAACACCATCATACAGTTTTGCCACGCCATACATTGACCTCCCAAGCATTCCCTAGCAATTTTTTGCAGTCTCCTTCTGACATTCAGCTAACGCACCAGTCACTAAGAATCGACCACGTCTTACTCGCAACGGCCCTCGCCCAGGTTCGAAGTCAGGCAGTAGACGATTTTGGGTCTTGACTGTTTAGAACTGTTTAGTTTAAACTCTATTTCGTAATGTAAAGATTGCTTAATTAAGGATATAAACAGTTAGCAGCTGAGGATTTTACGACTTGCAGAAGAGCTCCCAAGCTGGGTCAGTTGGGGAGCAAGATTACTTATAGTAAAACGGCATTAGCAGTATCCCAACATGCGGAAGAACTTAAATCTAAATGTCACTTCTGCAAGTCAGATGATCATTTGTTTTTGTACTTCCCTATATATAGCTCGGTTCAAATTCGCAAAAGGCATGTGTCTTTGCATCAATTGTCTACACAGGGGACATGAAGTCTCGTTTTGTACAACACACCATCATACAGTTCAACCACGCTATACATTGACCTCCCAAGCATTCCCTAGCAATTTTTTGCCGTCTCCTTCTGACAATCAGTTAACCCATCAGTCACTAAGAATCGACCACGTCTTACTCGCAACGGCCCTCGCCCAGGTTCGAAGTCAGGCTGTAGACGACTTTGGGTCTTGACTGATCTCCTTTAAAGAGGTAGTTGAATGCATAATTCTACCTTCGACTCAAGGTATCGCCCAGATACTTTTTAAACCCTACGTTAAGGTTGGGGGAATAACAACTTATATATTTCGTTTGTGTGTGAGTCGTTTGCCTGCTTCGGAAGACAATTTGGTTGATCGAAGTAGAGGCGTAGCACAGCTCCGCGGGACAAGGGTGTTATCGTGAGCGCCTTGTCGCTGACACGGGGATGCAATGAATGTGGTAGAGAGCCGTGATTTGGACACAGGTTGAGTCGCTTCGCGACTCAAGGGGGTTTAGTAAGCACCTTGTCGGTGGCACAGGGACAGTCTGTACGATAGGATGATCTCGTCCAGGCACGGGTAGTTATGGGACTTCCCGTGCTGTGTTTGGGTGGCTGATAATGGGTGCCCGTTTAGCAATTATGGGGTGGGTGTGCTTGAGTTTTTAAACTGACTTTATTGTTCCGTTGATTAGAGCTTAATTACTATTGGCCCTAACGTTAATATAGTAGATATCTTCTATGTGTATTGCTTATGTTGAGCTAGGGTTTTTGTTGACCTCGTTTCCTCATTCTGTTCGACTGACCGATCATGCCGCTGTGTTGCTGTGCTGAGAGTACCCATCTGCTGCTGTGTCAGCAGTGCACCGTGCTGTTAATGTCTTCGCTCTGTTGTGCTACCACTGAGCACCTGGTTGCTGTTCCCTGTAAGCAGTGTACCACTAAGCACCTGATCGCTGCTCTGTGTAAGCAGAGCACCGTGCTGTAAAAGATTCGTTGCTAGTACGTTGCCCCTCTACGACCCCGCCGTGTTGGGTACTGTGCATTTCGAGCATGGTTGCGAATATACATAAAATACTAACTCTAAATATCTCGCGCGTCGGCATCGCACATTGGGTGCATGGACAGTCATTTGGAGACGCCATTACTCGCCGTTTAACTCAATTGTCTACACAGGGGACATGAAGTCTCAACATGCCAATCATCTCGTTGTCTCGTTTTGCACAAAAGACCATCACAGTTTTACCACGCCATACATTGACCTCCCAAGCATTCCCTAGCAATTTTTTGCCGTCATCTTCTGACAATCAGGTAACCCATTCTTCACTAAGAATCGACCACGTCTTACTCGCAACGGCCCTCGCCCGGGTTCGAAGTCAGGCAGTAGACGATTTATGGTCTTGACTGATCTCCTTTAAAGAGGTAGTTGAATACATAATTCTACCTTCGACTCAAGGTATCGCCCAGATACTTTCTAAACCCTACGTTAAGGTTGGGGGAATAACAAGTCATATATTTTGTTTGCGTGTGAGTCGTTTGCCTGCTTTGGAAGACAATTTGGTTGATCAAAGCAGAGGCGGAGCACAGCTCGGTAAGCAACGATAGAACTAAAATTACTGCATAAAACTAGATTAAAAATAATACTATCTTACAATGTTTGTGCCAAACCAGTGGTAGATAGACGACTGCTGAGCCTCGTCGTGGTAGAAGGGGTTGTAGTGAGCACCTTGTCGCTAGCACGGGGACAGTCTGTACGATAGGATGATCTCGTCCAGGCACGGGTAGTTATGGGACTTCCCGTGCTGTGTTTGGGTGGCTTATAATGGGTGCCCGTTTAGCAATTATGGGGTGGGTGTGCTTGAGTTTTAAACTGACTTTATTGTTCCGTTGGTTAGAGCTTAAGTACTATTGGCCCTAACGTTGATATAGTAGATATCTTCTATGTGTATTGTTTATGTTGAGCTAGGTTTTTTGTTGACCTCGTTTCCTCATTCTGACTGACTGAACGAGCATGCCGCTGTGTTGCTGTGCTGAGAGTACCCATCTGTTGCTGTGTCAGCAGTGCACCGTGCTGTTGATGTCTTTGCTCTGTTGTGCTACCACTGAGCACCTGGTTGCTGTTCCGTGTATCCAGTGTACCACTAAGCACCTGATCGCTGCTCTGTGTAAGCAGAGCACCGTGCTGTAAAAGATTCGTTCCTGGTACGTTGCCCACCTACGACCCCGCCGTGTTGGGTACTGTGCATTTTGAGCATGGTTGCGAAAATACATAAAATACTAACTCTAAATATCTCGCGCGTCGGCATCGCACTTTGGGTGCATGGACAGTCATTTGGAGACGCCATTACTCGCCCTTTAACTCAATTGTCTACACAGGGGACATGAAGTCTCAACATGCCAATCATCTCGTTGTCTCGTTTTGCACAAAACACCATCATACAGTTTTACCACGCTATACATTGACCTCCCAAGCATTCCCTAGCAATTTTTTGCCGTCATCTTCTGACAATCAGGTAACCCATTCTTCACTAAGAATCGACCACGTCTTACTCGCAACGGCCCTCACCGAGGTTCGAAATTAGGCAGTAGACGGTTTTGGGTGTTGACTGATCTCCTTTAAAGAGGTAGTTGAATGCATAATTCTACCATCGACTCAGGGTATCGCCCAGTATTTTTCAACCCTAAACATGCTGACATGCTGATTGGCGCAGAGATGTTTTTTGACTTGCTTAGGGAAGGACGAATACGTCACAAGCACTCAGGTCAAACCCTACAAAATACTCTCTTTGGCTGGCTAGCATCGGGATATTGTAAAAACAATCCGCCTGCGCGGTCAACCTCATCTATCACCCCTGAAGCTACGGAAGACAATAATTTGGACCAGACCCCAATTAAAATTACGGAAATCGATAGGATATCTGAATTAAGTACATCACAGTTGTGTTCCCCTGACCAAATATTGCGTGATGAATCATTTACAGATTACATTTCAGATGAGCCAAAAATTGTAGTCCTTGTCTCGGTTCCTCGTGCAGAACAGCACGAAGGTGAATAGTATATGGTAAGCTTGTACGGTACGTTCCCACAATTAAGACTCCAAAAAAGAGCAATCTCGGCAAATTGTACCAAATAAAACTTTAATTTGATCCTATGGCGTCAAATCCCTAAAATCCCTCCACAAATTTATCGCCTAAGCACCATTCTTACAAATTTTCAAAAATTCCTTTTCCTACGTAAAGGTTGTCGGAATAACAACACGTATATTTCGTTTCGCATATGGAAGGACATGGAAACGTTGTAACGATTACGTTTTATAAGATGCATAACGCAGGTTTTTTCTTCGCACAAGCTGTTCGGTGTGAGTCGTTTGCCTGCTTTGAAAGACAATTTGGTTGATCAAAGCAGAGGCGTAGCACAGCTCGGTAAGCAACGATAGTACTAAAATTACTGCATAAAACTAGATTAAAAATAATACTTCTTACATTGTTTGTGCCAAACCGGTGTTAGATAGACGACTGCTGAGCATCGCCGTGGTACAAGGATGTGGAGGGACATCTTGTCGTTGGCACGGGGATGCCCGATGTACGTTTCGGTAATCAGGGTAGACGATGATTGGAATACTCCGCGGGACAAAGGTGTCATCGTGAGCGCCTTGTCGCTGACACGGGGATGCAATGAATGTGGTAGAGAGCCGTGATTTGGACACCGGTTGAGTCGCTCCACGAGTCAAGGGGGGTTAGTGGGCACCCTGTCGCTGGCACGGGGAAAGTCTGTACGATAGGATGATCTCGTCCAGGCACGGGTAGTTATGGGACTTCCCGTGCTGTGTTTGGGTGGCTGATAATGGGTGCAATTATGGGGTGGGTGTGCTTGAGTTTTAAACTGACTTTATTGTTCCGTTGATTAGAGCTAAAGTACTATTGGCCCTAACGTTGATATAGTAGATATCTTCTATGTATATTGTTTAAGTTGAGCTAGGTTTTTTGTTGACCTCGTTTCCTCATTCTGACCGACTGACCGTGCATACCGCTGTGTTGCTGTGCTGAGAGTACCCATCTGCTGCTGTGTCAGCAGTGCACCGTGCTGTTGATGTCTTCGCTCTGTTGTGCTACCACTGAGCACCTGGTTGCTGTTCCGTGTATGCAGTGTACCACTAAGCACCTGATCGCTGCTCTGTGTAAGCAGAGCACCGTGCTGTAAAAGATTCGTTCCTGGTACGTTGCCCACCTACGACCCCGCCGTGTTGGGTACTGTGCATTTTGAGCATGGTTGCGAAAATACATAAAATACTAACTCTAAATATCTCGCGCGTCGGCATCGCACTTTGGGTGCATGGACAGTCATTTCGAGACGCCATTACACGCCCTTTAACTCAATTGTCTACACAGCGGACATGAAGTCTCAACATGCCAATCATCTCGTTGTCTCGTTTTGTACAAAACACCATCATACAGTTTTGCCACGCCATACATTGACCTCCCAAGCATTCCCAAGCAATTTTTTGCAGTCTCCTTCTGACATTCAGCTAACGCACCAGTCACTAAGAATCGACCAGGTCTTACTCGCAACGGCCCTCGCCCAGGTTCGAAGTCAGGCAGTAGACGATTTTGGGTCTTGACTGTTTAGAACTGTTTAGTTTAAACTCTATTTCGTAATGTAAAGATTGCTTAATTAAGGATATAAACAGTTAGCAGCTGAGGAATTTACGACTTGCAGAAGAGCTCCCAGGCTGGGTCAGTTGGGGAGCAAGCTTACTTATAGTAAAACGGCATTAGCAGTATCCCAACATGCGGAAGAACTTAAATCTAAATGTCACTTCTGCAAGTCAGATGAACATTTGTTTTTGTACTTCCCTATATATAGCTCGGTTCAAATTCGCAAAAGGCATGTGTCTTTGCATCAATTGTCTACACAGGGGACATGAAGTCTCAACATGCCAAGCATCTCGTTGTCTCTTTTTGTACAATACACCATCATACAGTTCAACCACGCTATACATTGACCTCCCAAGCATTCCCTAGCAATTTTTAGCCGTCTACTTCTGACAATCAGCTAACCCATCAGTCACTAAGAATCGACCACGTCTTACTCGCAACGGCCCTCGCCCAGGTTCGAAGTCAGGCTGTAGACGACTTTGGGTCTTGACTGATCTCCTTTAAAGAGGTAGTTGAATGCATAATTCTACCTTCGACTCAAGGTATCGCCCAAATACTTTTTAAACCCTACGTTAAGGTTGGGGGAATAACAACTTATATATTTCGTTTGTGTGAGAGTCGTTTGCCTGCTTCGGAAGACAATTTGGTTGATCAAAGCAGAGGCGTAGCACAGCTCGGTAAGCAACGATAGTACTAAAATTACTGCATAAAACTAGATTAAAAATAATACTATCTTACATTGTTTGTGCCAAACCGGTGGTAGATAGACGACTGCTGAGCCTCGTCGTGGTACAAGGGGTTGTAGTGAGCACCTTGTCGCTGGCACGGGGACAGTCTGTACGATAAGATGTTCTCGTCCAGGCACGGGTGGTTATGGGACTTCCTGTGCTGTGTTTGGGTGGCTTATAATGGGTGCCCGTTTAGCAATTATGGGGTGGGTGTGCTTGAGTTTTAAACTGACTTTATTGTTCCGTTGATTAGAGCTTAAGTACTATTGGCCCTAACGTTGATATAGTAGATATCTTCTATGTGTATTGTTTATGTTGAGCTAGGTTTTTTGTTGACCTCGTTTCCTCATTCTGACTGACTGAACGAGCATGCCGCTGTGTTGCTGTGCTGAGAGTACCCATCTGTTGCTGTGTCAGCAGTGCACCGTGCTGTTGATGTCTTTGCTCTGTTGTGCTACCACTGAGCACCTGGTTGCTGTTCCGTGTATCCAGTGTACCACTAAGCACCTGATCGCTGCTCTGTGTAAGCAGAGCACCGTGCTGTAAAAGATTCGTTGCTGGTACGTTGCCCCCTACGACCCCGCCGTGTTGGGTACTGTGCATTTTGAGCATGGTTCCGAAAATGCATAAAATACTAACACTAAATATCTCGCGCGTCGGCATCGCACTTTGGGTGCATGGACAGTCACTTGGAGACGCCATTACTCGCCCTTTACCTCTAATTTCATCTTTCGTCGTTGGAGCACCCGCACAACCGGAGTCCCCGTACCCCAATCAGTCAGAGCTTATAATAATTTGAGCCTAATATATTTTAAAAATATATCTGGCTTGTTTTGAATCCCTGCAATGATACGCCATCCGCCACAAGGGATTTCAAGATCCCATCCCAGCGTAAGTGGTATTTAGAAATACCTTCTTTCACTCGGCAATGCATGACAGCGTTGTGTCTAGAGTAGATCCCAAAACGCCGTCGCGATGGTTCTAACAATTTAGTTTAAACTCTATTTCGTAATGTAAGGATTGCTTAATGAAGGATATAAACAGTTAGCAGCTAAGGATTTTACGACTTGCAGAAGAGCTTCCAAGCTGGGTCAGTTGGGGAACAAGCTTACTTTTAGTAAAACCGCATAAGCAGTGCTGAAGAAATTAAATCTAATGTCACTTAAGGAAGTCAGATGAACAATTGTTGTTGTACTTCCCTATAAATATCTTTGTAGAAGCTCGGTTCAAATTCGCAAAAGGCATGTGTCTTTGCATCAATTGTCTACACAGGGGACATGAAGTCTCAACATGCCAATCAACTCGTTGTCTCGTTTTGTACAACACACCATCATACAGTTTAACCACGCTATACATTGACCTCCCAAGCATTCCCTAGCCATTTTTTGCCGTCTCCTTCTGACAATCAGCTAACCCATCAGTCACTAAGAATCGACCACGTCTTACTCGCAACGGCCCTCGCCCAGGTTCAAAGTCAGGCTGTAGACGACTTTGGGTCTTGACTGATCTCCTTTAAAGAGGTAGTTGAATGCATAATTCTACCTTTGACTCAAGGCATCGCCCAGATACTTTTTAAACCCTACGTTAAGGTTGGGGGAATAACATTTTATATATTTCGTTTGTGTGTGAGTCGTTTGCCTGCTTCGGAAGACAATTTGGTTGATCGAAGCAGAGGCGTAGCACAGCTCGGTAAGCAACGATAGTACTAAAATTACTGCATAAAACTAGATTAAAAATAATACTATCTTACATTGTTTGTGCCAAGCCGTGGTACAAGGGGTTGTAGGGACACCTTGTCGTTGGCACGGGGATGCCCGATATACGTTTCGGTAATCAGGGTAGACGATGATTGGAATACTCCGCGGGACAAGGGTGTTATCGTGAGCGCCTTGTCGCTGACACGGGGATGCAATGAATGTGGTTGAGAGCCGTGATTTGGACACCGGTTGAGTCGCTCCGCGACTCAAGGGGGTTTAGTAAGCACCTTGTCGGTGGCACGGGGACAGTCTGTACGATAGGATGATCTCGTCCAGGCACGGGTAGTTATGGGACTTCCCGTGCTGTGTTTTGGTGGCTGATAATGGGTGCCCGTTTAGCAATTATGGGGCGGGTGTGCTTGAGTTTTTAAACTGACTTTATTGTTCCGTTGATTAGAGCTTAACTACTATTGGCCCTAACGTTGATATAGTAGATATCTTTTATGTGTATTGTTTATGTTGAGCTAGGTTTTTTGTTGACCTTGTTTCCTCTTTCTGACCGACTGACCGAGCATGCCGCTGTGTTGCTGTTCTGAGAGTACCCATCTGCTGCTGTGTCAGCAGTGCACCGTGCTGTTAATGTCTTCGCTCTGTTGTGCTACCACTGAGCACCTGGTTGCTGTTCCCTGTACACTGCTGTAAGCACTAAGCACCTGATCGCTGCTCTGTGTAAGCAGAGCACCGTGCTGTAAAAGATTCGTTGCTAGTACGTTGCCCCTCTACGACCCCACCGTGTTGGGTACTGTGCATTTTGAGCATGGTTGCGAAAATACATAAAATACTAACTCTAAATATCTCGCGCGTCGGCATCGCACTTTGGGTGCATGGACAGTCATTTGGAGACGCCATTACTCGCCCTTTAACTCAATTGTCTACACAGGGGACATGAAGTCTCAACATGCCAATCATCTCGTTGTCTCGTTTTGTACAAAACACCATCATACAGTTGTACCACGCCATAGATTGACTTCCTAAGCATTCCCTAGCAGTTTTTTGCCGTCTCATTCTGACAATCAGGTAACCCATCAGTCACTAAGAATCGACATGCCAATCATCTCGTTGTCTCGTTTTGTACAAAACACCATAATACAGTTTAACCACGCTATACATTGACCTCCCAAGCATTCCCTAGCAATTTTTTGCCGTCTCCTTCTGACAATCAGCTAACCCATAATCACTAAGAATCGACCACGTCGCCCAGGTAAGAAGTCAGGCTGTAGACGATTTTGGGTCATGACTGATCTCCCATGCTGTGTTTGGGTGGCTGATAATGGGTGCCCGTTTGGCAATTATGGGGCGGGTGTGCTTGAGTTTTAAACTAACTTTATTGTTCCGTTGATAAGAGCTTAAGTACTATTGGCCCTAACGATGATATAGTAGATATCTTCTATGTGTATTGCTGTGCACCGTGCTGTAAAAGATTCGTTGCTGGTACGTTGCCCCCTACGACCCTGCCGTGTTGGGTACTGTGCATTTTGAGCATGGTTGCGAAAATGCATAAAATACTACACTAAATATCTCGCGCGTCGGCATCGCACTTTGGGTGCATGGACAGTCATTTGGAGACGCCATTACTCGCCCTTTAACTCAATTGTCTACACAGGGGACATGAAGTCTCAACATGCCAATCATCTCGTTGTCTCGTTTTGCACAAAACACCATCATACAGTTTTACCACGCCATAGATTGACTTCCTAAGCATTCCCTAGCAGTTTTTTGCCGTCTCATTCTGACAATCAGGTAACCCATCAGTCACTAAGAATCGACATGCCAATCATCTCGTTGTCTCGTTTTGTACAAAACACCATAATACAGTTTAACCACGCTATACATTGACCTCCCAAGCATTCCCTAGCAATTTTTTGCCGTCTCCTTCTGACAATCAGCTAACCCATCATCACTAAGAATCGACCACGTCGCCCAGGTTAGAAGTCAGGCTGTAGACGATTTTGGGTCATGACTGATCTCCCATGCTGTGTTTGGGTGGCTGATAAAGGGTGCCCGTTTGGCAATTATGGGGCGGGTGTGCTTGAGTTTTAAACTAACTTTATTGTTCCGTTGATAAGAGCTTAGGTACTATTGGCCCTAACGATGATATAGTAGATATCTTCTATGTGTATTGCTGTGCACCGTGCTGTAAAAGATTCGTTGCTGGTACGTTGCCCCCTACGACCCCGCCGTGTTGGGTACTGTGCATTTTGAGCATGGTTGCGAAAATGCATAAAATACTAACACTAAATATCTCGCGCGTCGGCATCGCACTTTGGGTGCATGGACAGTCATTTGGAGACGCCATTACTCGCCCTTTAACTCAATTGTCTACACAGGGGACATGAAGTCTCAACATGCCAATCATCTCGTTGTTTCGTTTTGTACAAAACACCATCATACAGTTTAACCACGCTATACATTGACCTCCCAAGCATTTCCCTAGCAGTTTTTTGCCGTCTCCTTCTGACAATCAGCTAACCCATCAGTCACTAAGAATCGACCACGTCTTACTCGCAACGGCCCTCGCCCAGGTTCGAAGTCAGGCTGTAGACGACTTTGGGTCTTGACTGATCTCCTTTAAAGAGGTAGTTGAATGCATAATTCTACCTTTGACTCAAGGCATCGCCCAGATACTTTTTAAACCCTACGTTAAGGTTGGGGGAATAACAACTTATATAATTCCTTTGTGTGTGAGTCGTTTGCCTGCTTCGGAAGACAATTTGGTTGATCAAAGCAGAGGCGTAGCACAGCTCGGTAAGCAACGATAGTACTAAAATTACTGCATAAAACTAGATTAAAAATAATACTATCTTACATTGTTTGTGCCAAGCCGTGGTACAAGGGGTTGTAGGGACACCTTGTCGTTGGCACGGGGATGCCCGATATACGTTTCGGTAATCAGGGTAGACGATGATTGGAATACTCCGCGGGACAAGGGTGTTATCGTGAGCGCCTTGTCGCTGACACGGGGATGCAATGAATGTGGTAGAGAGCCGTGATTTGGACACCGGATGAGTCGCTCCGCGACTCAAGGGGGTTTAGTAAGCACCTTGTCGGTGGCACGGGGACAGTCTGTACGATAGGATGATCTCGTCCAGGCACGGGTGGTTATGGGACTTCCTGTGCTGTGTTTCGGTGGGTGATAATGGGTGCCCCTTTAGCAATTATGGGGCGGGTGTGCTTGAGTTTTTAAACTGACTTTATTGTTCCGTTGATTAGAGCTTAAGTACTATTGGCCCTAACGTTGATATAGTAGATATCTTCTATGTGTATTGTTTATGTTGAGCTAGGTTTTTTGTTGACCTCGTTTCCTCCTTCTGACCGACTGACCGAGCATGCCGCTGTGTTGCTGTGCTGAGAGTACCCATCTGCTGCTGTGTCAGCAGTGCACCGTGCTGTTGATGTCTTCGCTCTGTTGTGCTACCACTGAGCACCTGGTTGCTGTTCCGTGTATGCAGTGTACCACTAAGCACCTGATCGCTGCTCTGTGTATGCAGAGCACCGTGCTTCTCGGTAGAAGCTCGGTTCAAATTCGCAAAAGGCATGTGTCTTTGCATAAATTTTCTACACAGGGGACATGAAGTCTCAAAATGCCAATCATCTCGTTGTCTCGTTTTGTACAAAACACCATCATACAGTTTTCCACGTTATACATTGACCTCCCAAGCATTCCCTAGCAATTCTTTGCAGTCTGCTTCTGACAATCAGGTAACCCATCAGTCGCTAAGAATCGAACACGTCTTACTCGCAACGGCCCTCGCCCAGGTTCGAAGTCAGGCTGTAGACGATTTTGGGTCTTGCCTGATCTCCTTTATAGAGGTAGTTGAATGCATAATTCTACCCTCAACTCAGGGTATCGCCCAGATACTTTTTAAGCCCTACGTTAAGGTTGGGGGAATAAAAACATATATATTTCGTTTCGCTTATGGCAGAACATGGAAACGTTGTAACGATTACGTTTTAGCAGCTGCATAACGCAGGTTTTGCTTTTCATTCTTCGCACAAGCTGTTCAGTGTGAGTCGTTTGCCTGCTTCGAAAGACAATTTGGTTGATCAGAGCAGAGGCGTAGCACAGCTTGGTAAGCAACGATAAAACTAAAATTACTGCATAAAACTAGATTAAAAATAATACTGTGTACATTGTTTGTGCCAAACCGGTGGTAGATAGACGACTGCTGAGCGTCGCCGTGGTACAAGGGGTTGTAGTGAGCACCTTGTCGCTGGCACGGGGACAGTCTGTACGATAGGATGTTCTCGTCCAGGCACGGGTGGTTATGGGACTTCCCGTGCTGTGTTTGGGTGGCTGATAATGGGTGCCCGTTTAGCAATTATATGGCGGGTGTGCTTGAGTTTTAAACTGACTTTATTGTTCCGTTGATTAGAGCTTAAGTACTATTGGCCCTAACGTTGATATAGTAGATATCTTCTATGTGTATTGTTTATGTTGAGCTAGGTTTTTTGTTGACCTCGTTTCCTCATTCTGACCGACTGACCGAGCATGCCGCTGTGTTGCTGAGCTGAGAGTACCCATCTGCTGCTGTGTCAGCAGTGCACCGTGCTGTTGATGTCTTCGCTCTGTTGTGCTACCACTGAGCACCTGGTTGCTGTTCCGTGTATGCAGTGTACCACTAAGCACCTGATCGCTGCGCTGTGTAAGCAGAGCACCGTGCTGTAAAAGATTCGTTGCTGGTAAGTTGCCCACCTACGACCCCGCCGTGTTGGGTACTGTGCAGTTTGAGCATGGTTGCGAAAATACATAAAATACTAACTCTAAATATCCCGCGCGTCGGCATCGCACTTTGGGTGCATGGACAGTCATTTCGAGACGCCATTACACGCATTTTAACTCAATTGTCTACACAGCGGACATGAAGTCTCAACATGCCAATCATCTCGTTGTCTCGTTTTGTACAAAACACCTTCATACAGTTTTACCACGCCATACATTGACCTCCCAAGCATTCCCTAGCAAATTTTTTCCGTCTCCTTCTGACAATCAGGTAACCCATTCTGCACTAAGAATCGACCACGTCTTACTCGCAACGGCCGTCGCCGAGGTTCGAAGTCAGGCAGTAGACGATTTTGGGTCTTGACTGATCTAATTTAAATAGGTAGTTGAATGCATAAGTCTACCTTAAACTAAGGGTATCGCCCAGATACTTTTTTAACCCTACGTTAAGGTTGGGGAAATAACAAGTCATATATTTTGGTTGTGTGTGAGTCGTTTGCCTGCTTCGGAAGACTATTTGGTTGATCAAAGCAGAGGCGTAGCACAGCTCGGTAAGCAACGATAGTACTAAAATTACTGCATAAAACTAGATTAAAAATAATACTATCTTACATTGTTTGTGCCAAACCGGTGGTAGATAGACGACTGCTGGCCTCGTCGTGGTACAAGGGGTTGTAGTGAGCACCTTGTCGCTGGCACGGGGACAGTCTGTACGATAGGATGTTCTCGTCCAGGCACGGGTGGTTATGGGACTTCCCGTGCTGTGTTTGGGTGGGTGATAATGGGTGCCCGTTTAGCAATTATATGGCGGGTGTGCTTGAGTTTTAAACTGACTTTATTGTTCCGTTGATTAGAGCTTAAGTACTATTGGCCCTAACGTTGATATAGTAGATATCTTCTATGTGTATTGTTTATGTTGAGCTAGGTTTTTTGTTGACCTCGTTTCCTCATTCTGACCGACTGACCGAGCATGCCGCTGTGTTGCTGTGCTGAGAGTACCCATCTGCTGCTGTGTCAGCAGTGCACCGTGCTGTTGATGTCTTCGCTCTGTTGTGCTACCACTGAGCACCTGGTTGCTGTTCCGTGTATGCAGTGTACCACTAAGCACCTGATCGCTGCGCTGTGTAAGCAGAGCACCGTGCTGTAAAAGATTCGTTGCTGGTACGTTGCCCACCTACGACCCCGCCGTGTTGGGTACTGTGCAGTTTGAGCATGGTTGCGAAAATACATAAAATACTAACTCTAAATATCCCGCGCGTCGGCATCGCACTTTGGGTGCATGGACAGTCATTTCGAGACGCCATTACACGCATTTTAACTCAATTGTCTACACAGCGGACATGAAGTCTCAACATGCCAATCAACTCGTTGTCTCGTTTTGTACAACACACCATCATACAGTTTAACCACGCTATACATTGACCTCCCAAGCATTCCCTAGCCATTTTTTGCCGTCTCCTTCTGACAATCAGCTAACCCATCAGTCACTAAGAATCGACCACGTCTTACTCGCAACGGCCCTCGCCCAGGTTCAAAGTCAGGCTGTAGACGACTTTGGGTCTTGACTGATCTCCTTTAAAGAGGTAGTTGAATGCATAATTCTACCTTTGACTCAAGGCATCGCCCAGATACTTTTTAAACCCTACGTTAAGGTTGGGGGAATAACATTTTATATATTTCGTTTGTGTGTGAGTCGTTTGCCTGCTTCGGAAGACAATTTGGTTGATCGAAGCAGAGGCGTAGCACAGCTCGGTAAGCAACGATAGTACTAAAATTACTGCATAAAACTAGATTAAAAATAATACTATCTTACATTGTTTGTGCCAAGCCGTGGTACAAGGGGTTGTAGGGACACCTTGTCGTTGGCACGGGGATGCCCGATATACGTTTCGGTAATCAGGGTAGACGATGATTGGAATACTCCGCGGGACAAGGGTGTTATCGTGAGCGCCTTGTCGCTGACACGGGGATGCAATGAATGTGGTTGAGAGCCGTGATTTGGACACCGGTTGAGTCGCTCCGCGACTCAAGGGGGTTTAGTAAGCACCTTGTCGGTGGCACGGGGACAGTCTGTACGATAGGATGATCTCGTCCAGGCACGGGTAGTTATGGGACTTCCCGTGCTGTGTTTTGGTGGCTGATAATGGGTGCCCGTTTAGCAATTATGGGGCGGGTGTGCTTGAGTTTTTAAACTGACTTTATTGTTCCGTTGATTAGAGCTTAACTACTATTGGCCCTAACGTTGATATAGTAGATATCTTTTATGTGTATTGTTTATGTTGAGCTAGGTTTTTTGTTGACCTTGTTTCCTCTTTCTGACCGACTGACCGAGCATGCCGCTGTGTTGCTGTTCTGAGAGTACCCATCTGCTGCTGTGTCAGCAGTGCACCGTGCTGTTGATGTCTTCGCTCTGTTGTGCTACCACTGAGCACCTGGTTGCTGTTCCCTGTACACTGCTGTAAGCACTAAGCACCTGATCGCTGCTCTGTGTAAGCAGAGCACCGTGCTGTAAAAGATTCGTTGCTAGTACGTTGCCCCTCTACGACCCCACCGTGTTGGGTACTGTGCATTTTGAGCATGGTTGCGAAAATACATAAAATACTAACTCTAAATATCTCGCGCGTCGGCATCGCACTTTGGGTGCATGGACAGTCATTTGGAGACGCCATTACTCGCCCTTTAACTCAATTGTCTACACAGGGGACATGAAGTCTCAACATGCCAATCATCTCGTTGTCTCGTTTTGTACAAAACACCATCATACAGTTGTACCACGCCATAGATTGACTTCCTAAGCATTCCCTAGCAGTTTTTTGCCGTCTCATTCTGACAATCAGGTAACCCATCAGTCACTAAGAATCGACATGCCAATCATCTCGTTGTCTCGTTTTGTACAAAACACCATAATACAGTTTAACCACGCTATACATTGACCTCCCAAGCATTCCCTAGCAATTTTTTGCCGTCTCCTTCTGACAATCAGCTAACCCATAATCACTAAGAATCGACCACGTCGCCCAGGTAAGAAGTCAGGCTGTAGACGATTTTGGGTCATGACTGATCTCCCATGCTGTGTTTGGGTGGCTGATAATGGGTGCCCGTTTGGCAATTATGGGGCGGGTGTGCTTGAGTTTTAAACTAACTTTATTGTTCCGTTGATAAGAGCTTAAGTACTATTGGCCCTAACGATGATATAGTAGATATCTTCTATGTGTATTGCTGTGCACCGTGCTGTAAAAGATTCGTTGCTGGTACGTTGCCCCCTACGACCCTGCCGTGTTGGGTACTGTGCATTTTGAGCATGGTTGCGAAAATGCATAAAATACTACACTAAATATCTCGCGCGTCGGCATCGCACTTTGGGTGCATGGACAGTCATTTGGAGACGCCATTACTCGCCCTTTAACTCAATTGTCTACACAGGGGACATGAAGTCTCAACATGCCAATCATCTCGTTGTCTCGTTTTGCACAAAACACCATCATACAGTTTTACCACGCCATAGATTGACTTCCTAAGCATTCCCTAGCAGTTTTTTGCCGTCTCATTCTGACAATCAGGTAACCCATCAGTCACTAAGAATCGACATGCCAATCATCTCGTTGTCTCGTTTTGTACAAAACACCATAATACAGTTTAACCACGCTATACATTGACCTCCCAAGCATTCCCTAGCAATTTTTTGCCGTCTCCTTCTGACAATCAGCTAACCCATCATCACTAAGAATCGACCACGTCGCCCAGGTTAGAAGTCAGGCTGTAGACGATTTTGGGTCATGACTGATCTCCCATGCTGTGTTTGGGTGGCTGATAAAAGGTGCCCGTTTGGCAATTATGGGGCGGGTGTGCTTGAGTTTTAAACTAACTTTATTGTTCCGTTGATAAGAGCTTAGGTACTATTGGCCCTAACGATGATATAGTAGATATCTTCTATGTGTATTGCTGTGCACCGTGCTGTAAAAGATTCGTTGCTGGTACGTTGCCCCCTACGACCCCGCCGTGTTGGGTACTGTGCATTTTGAGCATGGTTGCGAAAATGCATAAAATACTAACACTAAATATCTCGCGCGTCGGCATCGCACTTTGGGTGCATGGACAGTCATTTGGAGACGCCATTACTCGCCCTTTAACTCAATTGTCTACACAGGGGACATGAAGTCTCAACATGCCAATCATCTCGTTGTTTCGTTTTGTACAAAACACCATCATACAGTTTAACCACGCTATACATTGACCTCCCAAGCATTTCCCTAGCAGTTTTTTGCCGTCTCCTTCTGACAATCAGCTAACCCATCAGTCACTAAGAATCGACCACGTCTTACTCGCAACGGCCCTCGCCCAGGTTCGAAGTCAGGCTGTAGACGACTTTGGGTCTTGACTGATCTCCTTTAAAGAGGTAGTTGAATGCATAATTCTACCTTTGACTCAAGGCATCGCCCAGATACTTTTTAAACCCTACGTTAAGGTTGGGGGAATAACAACTTATATAATTCCTTTGTGTGTGAGTCGTTTGCCTGCTTCGGAAGACAATTTGGTTGATCAAAGCAGAGGCGTAGCACAGCTCGGTAAGCAACGATAGTACTAAAATTACTACATAAAACTAGATAAAAAATAATACTATCTTACATTGTTTGTGCCAAGCCGTGGTACAAGGGGTTGTAGGGACACCTTGTCGTTGGCACGGGGATGCCCGATATACGTTTCGGTAATCAGGGTAGACGATGATTGGAATACTCCGCGGGACAAGGGTGTTATCGTGAGCGCCTTGTCGCTGACACGGGGATGCAATGAATGTGGTAGAGAGCCGTGATTTGGACACCGGATGAGTCGCTCCGCGACTCAAGGGGGTTTAGTAAGCACCTTGTCGGTGGCACGGGGACAGTCTGTACGATAGGATGATCTCGTCCAGGCACGGGTGGTTATGGGACTTCCTGTGCTGTGTTTCGGTGGGTGATAATGGGTGCCCCTTTAGCAATTATGGGGCGGGTGTGCTTGAGTTTTTAAACTGACTTTATTGTTCCGTTGATTAGAGCTTAAGTACTATTGGCCCTAACGTTGATATAGTAGATATCTTCTATGTGTATTGTTTATGTTGAGCTAGGTTTTTTGTTGACCTCGTTTCCTCATTCTGACCGACTGACCGAGCATGCCGCTGTGTTGCTGTGCTGAGAGTACCCATCTGCTGCTGTGTCAGCAGTGCACCGTGCTGTTGATGTCTTCGCTCTGTTGTGCTACCACTGAGCACCTGGTTGCTGTTCCGTGTATGCAGTGTACCACTAAGCACCTGATCGCTGCTCTGTGTAAGCAGAGCACCGTGCTTCTCGGTAGAAGCTCGGTTCAAATTCGCAAAAGGCATGTGTCTTTGCATAAATTTTCTACACAGGGGACATGAAGTCTCAAAATGCCAATCATCTCGTTGTCTCGTTTTGTACAAAACACCATCATACAGTTTTCCACGTTATACATTGACCTCCCAAGCATTCCCTAGCAATTCTTTGCAGTATGCTTCTGACAATCAGGTAACCCATCAGTCGCTAAGAATCGAACACGTCTTACTCGCAACGGCCCTCGCCCATGTTCGAAGTCAGGCTGTAGACGATTTTGGGTCTTGCCTGATCTCCTTTATAGAGGTAGTTGAATGCATAATTCTACCCTCAACTCAGGGTATCGCCCAGATACTTTTTAAGCCCTACGTTAAGGTTGGGGGAATAAAAACATATATATTTCGTTTCGCTTATGGCAGAACATGGAAACGTTGTAACGATTACGTTTTAGCAGCTGCATAACGCAGGTTTTGCTTTTCATTCTTCGCACAAGCTGTTCAGTGTGAGTCGTTTGCCTGCTTCGAAAGACAATTTGGTTGATCAGAGCAGAGGCGTAGCACAGCTTGGTAAGCAACGATAAAACTAAAATTACTGCATAAAACTAGATTAAAAATAATACTGTGTACATTGTTTGTGCCAAACCGGTGGTAGATAGACGACTGCTGAGCGTCGCCGTGGTACAAGGGGTTGTAGTGAGCACCTTGTCGCTGGCACGGGGACAGTCTGTACGATAGGATGTTCTCGTCCAGGCACGGGTGGTTATGGGACTTCCCGTGCTGTGTTTGGGTGGCTGATAATGGGTGCCCGTTTAGCAATTATATGGCGGGTGTGCTTGAGTTTTAAACTGACTTTATTGTTCCGTTGATTAGAGCTTAAGTACTATTGGCCCTAACGTTGATATAGTAGATATCTTCTATGTGTATTGTTTATGTTGAGCTAGGTTTTTTGTTGACCTCGTTTCCTCATTCTGACCGACTGACCGAGCATGCCGCTGTGTTGCTGAGCTGAGAGTACCCATCTGCTGCTGTGTCAGCAGTGCACCGTGCTGTTGATGTCTTCGCTCTGTTGTGCTACCACTGAGCACCTGGTTGCTGTTCCGTGTATGCAGTGTACCACTAAGCACCTGATCGCTGCGCTGTGTAAGCAGAGCACCGTGCTGTAAAAGATTCGTTGCTGGTAAGTTGCCCACCTACGACCCCGCCGTGTTGGGTACTGTGCAGTTTGAGCATGGTTGCGAAAATACATAAAATACTAACTCTAAATATCCCGCGCGTCGGCATCGCACTTTGGGTGCATGGACAGTCATTTCGAGACGCCATTACACGCATTTTAACTCAATTGTCTACACAGCGGACATGAAGTCTCAACATGCCAATCATCTCGTTGTCTCGTTTTGTACAAAACACCTTCATACAGTTTTACCACGCCATACATTGACCTCCCAAGCATTCCCTAGCAAATTTTTTCCGTCTCCTTCTGACAATCAGGTAACCCATTCTGCACTAAGAATCGACCACGTCTTACTCGCAACGGCCGTCGCCGAGGTTCGAAGTCAGGCAGTAGACGATTTTGGGTCTTGACTGATCTAATTTAAATAGGTAGTTGAATGCATAAGTCTACCTTAAACTCAGGGTATCGCCCAGATACTTTTTTAACCCTACGTTAAGGTTGGGGAAATAACAAGTCATATATTTTGGTTGTGTGTGAGTCGTTTGCCTGCTTCGGAAGACTATTTGGTTGATCAAAGCAGAGGCGTAGCACAGCTCGGTAAGCAACGATAGTACTAAAATTACTGCATAAAACTAGATTAAAAATAATACTATCTTACATTGTTTGTGCCAAACCGGTGGTAGATAGACGACTGCTGGCCTCGTCGTGGTACAAGGGGTTGTAGTGAGCACCTTGTCGCTGGCACGGGGACAGTCTGTACGATAGGATGTTCTCGTCCAGGCACGGGTGGTTATGGGACTTCCCGTGCTGTGTTTGGGTGGGTGATAATGGGTGCCCGTTTAGCAATTATATGGCGGGTGTGCTTGAGTTTTAAACTGACTTTATTGTTCCGTTGATTAGAGCTTAAGTACTACTGGCCCTAACGTTGATATAGTAGATATCTTCTATGTGTATTGTTTATGTTGAGCTAGGTTTTTTGTTGACCTCGTTTCCTCATTCTGACCGACTGACCGAGCATGCCGCTGTGTTGCTGTGCTGAGAGTACCCATCTGCTGCTGTGTCAGCAGTGCACCGTGCTGTTGATGTCTTCGCTCTGTTGTGCTACCACTGAGCACCTGGTTGCTGTTCCGTGTATGCAGTGTACCACTAAGCACCTGATCGCTGCGCTGTGTAAGCAGAGCACCGTGCTGTAAAAGATTCGTTGCTGGTACGTTGCCCACCTACGACCCCGCCGTGTTGGGTACTGTGCAGTTTGAGCATGGTTGCGAAAATACATAAAATACTAACTCTAAATATCCCGCGCGTCGGCATCGCACTTTGGGTGCATGGACAGTCATTTCGAGACGCCATTACACGCATTTTAACTCAATTGTCTACACAGCGGACATGAAGTCTCAACATGCCAATCATCTCGTTGTCTCGTTTTGTACAAAACACCTTCATACAGTTTTACCACGCCATACATTGACCTCCCAAGCATTCCCTAGCAAATTTTTTCCGTCTCCTTCTGACAATCAGGTAACCCATCAGTCACTAAGAATCGACCACGTCTTACTCGCAACGGCCCTCGCCGAGGTTCGAAGTCAGGCAGTAGACGATTTTGGGTCTTGACTGATCTAATTTAAATAGGTAGTTGAATGCATAAGTCTACCTTAAACTCAGGGTATCGCCCAGATACTTTTTTAACCCTACGTTAAGGTTGGGGAAATAACAAGTCATATATTTTGGTTGTGTGTGAGTCGTTTGCCTGCTTCGGAAGACTATTTGGTTGATCAAAGTAGAGGCGTAGCACAGCTCCGCGGGACAAGGGTGTTATCGTGAGCGCCTTGTCGCTGACACGGGGATGCAATGAATGTGGTAGAGAGCCGTGATTTGGACACAGGTTGAGTCGCTTCGCGACTCAAGGGGGTTTAGTAAGCACCTTGTCGGTGGCACAGGGACAGTCTGTACGATAGGATGATCTCGTCCAGGCACGGGTAGTTATGGGACTTCCCGTGCTGTGTTTGGGTGGCTGATAATGGGTGCCCGTTTAGCAATTATGGGGTGGGTGTGCTTGAGTTTTTAAACTGACTTTATTGTTCCGTTGATTAGAGCTTAAGTACTATTGGCCCTAACGTTGATATAGTAGATATCTTCTATGTGTATTGCTTATGTTGAGCTAGGGTTTTTGTTGACCTCGTTTCCTCATTCTGTTCGACTGACCGATCATGCCGCTGTGTTGCTGTGCTGAGAGTACCCATCTGCTGCTGTGTCAGCAGTGCACCGTGCTGTTAATGTCTTCGCTCTGTTGTGCTACCACTGAGCACCTGGTTGCTGTTCCCTGTAAGCAGTGTACCACTAAGCACCTGATCGCTGCTCTGTGTAAGCAGAGCACCGTGCTGTAAAAGATTCGTTGCTAGTACGTTGCCCCTCTACGACCCCGCCGTGTTGGGTACTGTGCATTTCGAGCATGGTTGCGAAAATACATAAAATACTAACTCTAAATATCTCGCGCGTCGGCATCGCACTTTGGGTGCATGGACAGTCATTTGGAGACGCCATTACTCGCCCTTTAACTCAATTGTCTACACAGGGGACATGAAGTCTCAACATGCCAATCATCTCGTTGTCTCGTTTTGCACAAAAGACCATCACAGTTTTACCACGCCATACATTGACCTCCCAAGCATTCCCTAGCAATTTTTTGCCGTCATCTTCTGACAATCAGGTAACCCATTCTTCACTAAGAATCGACCACGTCTTACTCGCAACGGCCCTCGCCCGGGTTCGAAGTCAGGCAGTAGACGATTTATGGTCTTGACTGATCTCCTTTAAAGAGGTAGTTGAATGCATAATTCTACCTTCGACTCAAGGTATCGCCCAGATACTTTCTAAACCCTACGTTAAGGTTGGGGGAATAACAAGTCATATATTTTGTTTGCGTGTGAGTCGTTTGCCTGCTTTGGAAGACAATTTGGTTGATCAAAGCAGAGGCGGAGCACAGCTCGGTAAGCAACGATAGTACTAAAATTACTGCATAAAACTAGATTAAAAATAATACTATCTTACAATGTTTGTGCCAAACCAGTGGTAGATAGACGACTGCTGAGCCTCGTCGTGGTAGAAGGGGTTGTAGTGAGCACCTTGTCGCTAGCACGGGGACAGTCTGTACGATAGGATGATCTCGTCCAGGCACGGGTAGTTATGGGACTTCCCGTGCTGTGTTTGGGTGGCTTATAATGGGTGCCCGTTTAGCAATTATGGGGTGGGTGTGCTTGAGTTTTAAACTGACTTTATTGTTCCGTTGATTAGAGCTTAAGTACTATTGGCCCTAACGTTGATATAGTAGATATCTTCTGTGTGTATTGTTTATGTTGAGCTAGGTTTTTTGTTGACCTCGTTTCCTCATTCTGACTGACTGAACGAGCATGCCGCTGTGTTGCTGTGCTGAGAGTACCCATCTGTTGCTGTGTCAGCAGTGCACCGTGCTGTTGATGTCTTTGCTCTGTTGTGCTACCACTGAGCACCTGGTTGCTGTTCCGTGTATCCAGTGTACCACTAAGCACCTGATCGCTGCTCTGTGTAAGCAGAGCACCGTGCTGTAAAAGATTCGTTGCTAGTACGTTGCCCCTCTACGACCCCGCCGTGTTGGGTACTGTGCATTTCGAGCATGGTTGCGAAAATACATAAAATACTAACTCTAAATATCTCGCGCGTCGGCATCGCACTTTGGGTGCATGGACAGTCATTTGGAGACGCCATTACTCGCCCTTTAACTCAATTGTCTACACAGGGGACATGAAGTCTCAACATGCCAATCATCTCGTTGTCTCGTTTTGCACAAAAGACCATCACAGTTTTACCACGCCATACATTGACCTCCCAAGCATTCCCTAGCAATTTTTTGCCGTCATCTTCTGACAATCAGGTAACCCATTCTTCACTAAGAATCGACCACGTCTTACTCGCAACGGCCCTCGCCCGGGTTCGAAGTCAGGCAGTAGACGATTTATGGTCTTGACTGATCTCCTTTAAAGAGGTAGTTGAATGCATAATTCTACCTTCGACTCAAGGTATCGCCCAGATACTTTCTAAACCCTACGTTAAGTTTGGGGGAATAACAAGTCATATATTTTGTTTGCGTGTGAGTCGTTTGCCTGCTTCGGAAGACAATTTGGTTGATCAAAGCAGAGGCGGAGCACAGCTCGGTAAGCAACGATAGTACTAAAATTACTGCATAAAACTAGATTAAAAATAATACTATCTTACAATGTTTGTGCCAAACCAGTGGTAGATAGACGACTGCTGAGCCTCGTCGTGGTAGAAGGGGTTGTAGTGAGCACCTTGTCGCTAGCACGGGGACAGTCTGTACGATAGGATGATCTCGTCCAGGCACGGGTAGTTATGGGACTTCCCGTGCTGTGTTTGGGTGGCTTATAATGGGTGCCCGTTTAGCAATTATGGGGTGGGTGTGCTTGAGCTTTAAACTGACTTTATTGTTCCGTTGATTAGAGCTTAAGTACTATTGGCCCTAACGTTGATATAGTAGATATCATAATGGCTTATAATGGGTGCCCGTTTAGCAATTATGGGGTGGGTGTGCTTGAGTTTTAAACTGACTTTATTGTTCCGTTGATTAGAGCTTAAGTACTATTGGCCCTAACGTTGATATAGTAGATATCTTCTATGTGTATTGTTTATGTTGAGCTAGGTTTTTTGTTGACCTCGTTTCCTCATTCTGACTGACTGAACGAGCATGCCGCTGTGTTGCTGTGCTGAGAGTACCCATCTGTTGCTGTGTCAGCAGTGCACCGTGCTGTTGATGTCTTTGCTCTGTTGTGCTACCACTGAGCACCTGGTTGCTGTTCCGTGTATCCAGTGTACCACTAAGCACCTGATCGCTGCTCTGTGTAAGCAGAGCACCGTGCTGTAAAAGATTCGTTGCTAGTACGTTGCCCCTCTACGACCCCGCCGTGTTGGGTACTGTGCATTTCGAGCATGGTTGCGAAAATACATAAAATACTAACTCTAAATATCTCGCGCGTCGGCATCGCGTTTTGGGTGCATGGACAGTCATTTCGAGACGCCATTACTCGCCCTTTAACTCAATTGTCTACACAGGGGACATGAAGTCTCAACATGCCAATCATCTCGTTGTCTCGTTTTGCACAAAAGACCATCACAGTTTTACCACGCCATACATTGACCTCCCAAGCATTCCCTAGCAATTTTTTGCCGTCATCTTCTGACAATCAGGTAACCCATTCTTCACTAAGAATCGACCACGTCTTATTCGCAACGGCCCTCGCCCGGGTTCGAAGTCAGGCAGTAGACGATTTATGGTCTTGACTGATCTCCTTTAAAGAGGTAGTTGAATGCATAATTCTACCTTCGACTCAAGGTATCGCCCAGATACTTTCTAAACCCTACGTTAAGGTTGGGGGAATAACAAGTCATATATTTTGTTTGCGTGTGAGTCGTTTGCCTGCTTCGGAAGACAATTTGGTTGATCAAAGCAGAGGCGGAGCACAGCTCGGTAAGCAACGATAGTACTAAAATTACTGCATAAAACTAGATTAAAAATAATACTATCTTACAATGTTTGTGCCAAACCAGTGGTAGATAGACGACTGCTGAGCCTCGTCGTGGTAGAAGGGGTTGTAGTGAGCACCTTGTCGCTGGCACGGGGACAGTCTGTACGATAGGATGATCTCGTCCAGGCACGGGTAGTTATGGGACTTCCCGTGCTGTGTTTGGGTGGCTTATAATGGGTGCCCGTTTAGCAATTATGGGGTGGGTGTGCTTGAGTTTTAAACTGACTTTATTGTTCCGTTGGTTAGAGCTTAAGTACTATTGGCCCTAACGTTGATATAGTAGATATCTTCTATGTGTATTGTTTATGTTGAGCTAGGTTTTTTGTTGACCTCGTTTCCTCATTCTGACTGACTGAACGAGCATGCCGCTGTGTTGCTGTGCTGAGAGTACCCATCTGCTGCTGTGTCAGCAGTGCACCGTGCTGTTGATGTCTTTGCTCTGTTGTGCTACCACTGAGCACCTGGTTGCTGTTCCGTGTATCCAGTGTACCACTAAGCACCTGATCGCTGCTCTGTGTAAGCAGAGCACCGTGCTGTAAAAGATTCGTTGCTAGTACGTTGCCCCTCTACGACCCCGCCGTGTTGGGTACTGTGCATTTCGAGCATGGTTGCGAAAATACATAAAATACTAACTCTAAATATCTCGCGCGTCGGCATCGCACTTTGGGTGCATGGACAGTCATTTGGAGACGCCATTACTCGCCCTTTAACTCAATTGTCTACACAGGGGACATGAAGTCTCAACATGCCAATCATCTCGTTGTCTCGTTTTGCACAAAAGACCATCACAGTTTTACCACGCCATACATTGACCTCCCAAGCATTCCCTAGCAATTTTTTGCCGTCATCTTCTGACAATCAGGTAACCCATTCTTCACTAAGAATCGACCACGTCTTACTCGCAACGGCCCTCGCCCGGGTTCGAAGTCAGGCAGTAGACGATTTATGGTCTTGACTGATCTCCTTTAAAGAGGTAGTTGAATGCATAATTCTACCTTCGACTCAAGGTATCGCCCAGATACTTTCTAAACCCTACGTTAAGGTTGGGGGAATAACAAGTCATATATTTTGTTTGCGTGTGAGTCGTTTGCTTGCTTCGGAAGACAATTTGGTTGATCAAAGCAGAGGCGGAGCACAGCTCGGTAAGCGACGATAGTACTAAAATTACTGCATAAAACTAGATTAAAAATAATACTATCTTACAATGTTTGTGCCAAACCAGTGGTATATAGACGACTGCTGAGCCTCGTCGTGGTAGAAGGGGTTGTAGTGAGCACCTTATCGCTAGCACGGGGACAGTCTGTACGATAGGATGATCTCGTCCAGGCACGGGTAGTTATGGGACTTCCCGTGCTGTGTTTGGGTGGCTTATAATGGGTGCCCGTTTAGCAATTATGGGGTGGGTGTGCTTGAGTTTTAAACTGACTTTATTGTTCCGTTGGTTAGAGCTTAAGTACTATTGTCCCTAACGTTGATATAGTAGATATCTTCTATGTGTATTGTTTATGTTGAGCTAGGTTTTTTGTTGACCTCGTTTCCTCATTCTGACTGACTGAACGAGCATGCCGCTGTGTTGCTGTGCTGAGAGTACCCATCTGCTGCTGTGTCAGCAGTGCACCGTGCTGTTGATGTCTTCGCTCTGTTGTGCTACCACTGAGCACCTGGTTGCTGTTCCGTGTATGCAGTGTACCACTAAGCACCTGATCGCTGCGCTGTGTAAGCAGAGCACCGTGCTGTAAAAGATTCGTTGCTGGTACGTTGCCCACCTACGACCCCGCCGTGTTGGGTACTGTGCAGTTTGAGCATGGTTGCGAAAATACATAAAATACTAACTCTAAATATCCCGCGCGTCGGCATCGCACTTTGGGTGCATGGACAGTCATTTCGAGACGCCATTACACGCATTTTAACTCAATTGTCTACACAGCGGACATGAAGTCTCAACATGCCAATCATCTCGTTGTCTCGTTTTGTACAAAACACCATCATACAGTTTTACCACGCCATACATTGACCTCCCAAGCATTCCCTAGCAAATTTTTTCCGTCTCCTTCTGACAATCAGGTAACCCATTCTGCACTAAGAATCGACCACGTCTTACTCGCAACGGCCCTCGCCGAGGTTCAAAGTCAGGCAGTAGACGATTTTGGGTCTTGACTGATCTAATTTAAATAGGTAGTTGAATGCATAAGTCTACCTTAAACTCAGGGTATCGCCCAGATACTTTTTTAACCCTACGTTAAGGTTGGGGAAATAACAAGTCATATATTTTGGTTGTGTGTGAGTCGTTTGCCTGCTTCGGAAGACTATTTGGTTGATCAAAGCAGAGGCGTAGCACAGCTCGGTAAGCAACGATAGTACTAAAATTACTGCATAAAACTAGATTAAAAATAATACTATCTTACAATGTTTGTGCCAAACCAGTGGTAGATAGACGACTGCTGAGCCTCGTCGTGGTAGAAGGGGTTGTAGTGAGCACCTTGTCGCTGGCACGGGGACAGTCTGTACGATAGGATGATCTCGTCCAGGCACGGGTAGTTATGGGACTTCCCGTGCTGTGTTTGGGTGGCTTATAATGGGTGCCCGTTTAGCAATTATGGGGTGGGTGTGCTTGAGTTTTAAACTGACTTTATTGTTCCGTTGGTTAGAGCTTAAGTACTATTGGCCCTAACGTTGATATAGTAGATATCTTCTATGTGTATTGTTTATGTTGAGCTAGGTTTTTTGTTGACCTCGTTTCCTCATTCTGACTGACTGAACGAGCATGCCGCTGTGTTGCTGTGCTGAGAGTACCCATCTGTTGCTGTGTCAGCAGTGCACCGTGCTGTTGATGTCTTTGCTCTGTTGTGCTACCACTGAGCACCTGGTTGCTGTTCCGTGTATCCAGTGTACCACTAAGCACCTGATCGCTGCTCTGTGTAAGCAGAGCACCGTGCTGTAAAAGATTCGTTGCTAGTACGTTGCCCCTCTACGACCCCGCCGTGTTGGGTACTGTGCATTTCGAGCATGGTTGCGAAAATACATAAAATACTAACTCTAAATATCTCGCGCGTCGGCATCGCACTTTGGGTGCATGGACAGTCATTTGGAGACGCCATTACTCGCCCTTTAACTCAATTGTCTACACAGGGGACATGAAGTCTCAACATGCCAATCATCTCGTTGTCTCGTTTTGCACAAAACACCATCATACAGTTTTACCACGCTATACATTGACCTCCCAAGCATTCCCTAGCAATTTTTTGCCGTCATCTTCTGACAATCAGGTAACCCATTCTTCACTAAGAATCGACCACGTCTTACTCGCAACGGCCCTCACCGAGGTTCGAAATTAGGCAGTAGACGGTTTTGGGTGTTGACTGATCTCCTTTAAAGAGGTAGTTGAATGCATAATTCTACCATCGACTCAGGGTATCGCCCAGTATTTTTCAACCCTAAACATGCTGACATGCTGATTGGCGCAGAGATGTTTTTTGACTTGCTTAGGGAAGGACGAATACGTCACAAGCACTCAGGTCAAACCCTACAAAATACTCTCTTTGGCTGGCTAGCATCGGGATATTGTAAAAACAATCCGCCTGCGCGGTCAACCTCATCTATCACCCCTGAAGCTACGGAAGACAATAATTTGGACCAGACCCCAATTAAAATTACGGAAATCGATAGGATATCTGAATTAAGTACATCACAGTTGTGTTCCCCTGACCAAATATTGCGTGATGAATCATTTACAGATTACATTTCAGATGAGCCAAAAATTGTAGTCCTTGTCTCGGTTCCTCGTGCAGAACAGCACGAAGGTGAATAGTATATGGTAAGCTTGTACGGTACGTTCCCACAATTAAGACTCCAAAAACGAGCAATCTCGGCAAATTGTACCAAATAAAACTTTAATTTGATCCTATGGCGTCAAATCCCTAAAATCCCTCCACAAATTTATCGCCTAAGCACCATTCTTACAAATTTTCAAAAATTCCTTTTCCTACGTAAAGGTTGTCGGAATAACAACACGTATATTTCGTTTCGCATATGAAAGGACATGGAAACGTTGTAACGATTACGTTTTATAAGATGCATAACGCAGGTTTTTTCTTCGCACAAGCTGTTCGGTGTGAGTCGTTTGCCTGCTTTGAAAGACAATTTGGTTGATCAAAGCAGAGGCGTAGCACAGCTCGGTAAGCAACGATAGTACTAAAATTACTGCATAAAACTAGATTAAAAATAATACTTCTTACATTGTTTGTGCCAAACCGGTGTTAGATAGACGACTGCTGAGCATCGCCGTGGTACAAGGATGTGGAGGGACATCTTGTCGTTGGCACGGGGATGCCCGATGTACGTTTCGGTAATCAGGGTAGACGATGATTGGAATACTCCGCGGGACAAAGGTGTCATCGTGAGCGCCTTGTCGCTGACACGGGGATGCAATGAATGTGGTAGAGAGCCGTGATTTGGACACCGGTTGAGTCGCTCCACGAGTCAAGGGGGGTTAGTGGGCACCCTGTCGCTGGCACGGGGAAAGTCTGTACGATAGGATGATCTCGTCCAGGCACGGGTAGTTATGGGACTTCCCGTGCTGTGTTTGGGTGGCTGATAATGGGTGCAATTATGGGGTGGGTGTGCTTGAGTTTTAAACTGACTTTATTGTTCCGTTGATTAGAGCTAAAGTACTATTGGCCCTAACGTTGATATAGTAGATATCTTCTATGTGTATTGTTTATGTTGAGCTAGGTTTTTTGTTGACCTCGTTTCCTCATTCTGACTGACTGAACGAGCATGCCGCTGTGTTGCTGTGCTGAGAGTACCCATCTGTTGCTGTGTCAGCAGTGCACCGTGCTGTTGATGTCTTTGCTCTGTTGTGCTACCACTGAGCACCTGGTTGCTGTTCCGTGTATCCAGTGTACCACTAAGCACCTGATCGCTGCTCTGTGTAAGCAGAGCACCGTGCTGTAAAAGATTCGTTGCTAGTACGTTGCCCCTCTACGACCCCGCCGTGTTGGGTACTGTGCATTTCGAGCATGGTTGCGAAAATACATAAAATACTAACTCTAAATATCTCGCGTGTCGGCATCGCACTTTGGGTGCATGGACAGTCATTTGGAGACGCCATTACTCGCCCTTTAACTCAATTGTCTACAAAGGGGACATGCCAATCATCTCGTTGTCTCGTTTTGCACAAAAGACCATCACAGTTTTACCACGCCATACATTGACCTCCCAAGCATTCCCTAGCAATTTTTTGCCGTCATCTTCTGACAATCAGGTAACCCGTTCTTCACTAAGAATCGACCACGTCTTACTCGCAACGGCCCTCGCCCGGGTTCGAAGTCAGGCAGTAGACGATTTATGGTCTTGACTGATCTCCTTTAAAGAGGTAGTTGAATGCATAATTCTACCTTCGACTCAAGGTATCGCCCAGATACTTTCTAAACCCTACGTTAAGGTTGGGGGAATAACAAGTCATATATTTTGTTTGCGTGTGAGTCGTTTGCCTGCTTTGGAAGACAATTTGGTTGATCAAAGCAGAGGCGGAGCACAGCTCGGTAAGCAACGATAGTACTAAAATTACTGCATAAAACTAGATTAAAAATAATACTATCTTACAATGTTTGTGCCAAACCAGTGGTAGATAGACGACTGCTGAGCCTCGTCGTGGTAGAAGGGGTTGTAGTGAGCACCTTGTCGCTAGCACGGGGACAGTCTGTACGATAGGATGATCTCGTCCAGGCACGGGTAGTTATGGGACTTCCCGTGCTGTGTTTGGGTGGCTTATAATGGGTGCCCGTTTAGCAATTATGGGGTGGGTGTGCTTGAGTTTTAAACTGACTTTATTGTTCCGTTGGTTAGAGCTTAAGTACTATTGGCCCTAACGTTGATATAGTAGATATCTTCTATGTGTATTGTTTATGTTGAGCTAGGTTTTTTGTTGACCTCGTTTCCTCATTCTGACTGACTGAACGAGCATGCCGCTGTGTTGCTGTGCTGAGAGTACCCATCTGCTGCTGTGTCAGCAGTGCACCGTGCTGTTGATGTCTTCGCTCTGTTATGCTACCACTGAGCACCTGGTTGCTGTTCCGTGTATGCAGTGTACCACTAAGCACCTGATCGCTGCGCTGTGTAAGCAGAGCACCGTGCTGTAAAAGATTCGTTGCTGGTACGTTGCCCACCTACGACCCCGCCGTGTTGGGTACTGTGCAGTTTGAGCATGGTTGCGAAAATACATAAAATACTAACTCTAAATATCCCGCGCGTCGGCATCGCACTTTGGGTGCATGGACAGTCATTTCGAGACGCCATTACACGCATTTTAACTCAATTGTCTACACAGCGGACATGAAGTCTCAACATGCCAATCATCTCGTTGTCTCGTTTTGTACAAAACACCATCATACAGTTTTACCACGCCATACATTGACCTCCCAAGCATTCCCTAGCAAATTTTTTCCGTCTCCTTCTGACAATCAGGTAACCCATTCTGCACTAAGAATCGACCACGTCTTACTCGCAACGGCCCTCGCCGAGGTTCGAAGTCAGGCAGTAGACGATTTTGGGTCTTGACTGATCTAATTTAAATAGGTAGTTGAATGCATAAGTCTACCTTAAACTCAGGGTATCGCCCAGATACTTTTTTAACCCTACGTTAAGGTTGGGGAAATAACAAGTCATATATTTTGGTTGTGTGTGAGTCGTTTGCCTGCTTCGGAAGACTATTTGGTTGATCAAAGCAGAGGCGTAGCACAGCTCGGTAAGCAACGATAGTACTAAAATTACTGCATAAAACTAGATTAAAAATAATACTATCTTACATTGTTTGTGCCAAACTGGTGTTAGACAGACGACTGCTGAGCCTCGTCGTGGTACAAGGGGTTGTAGTGAGCACCTTGTCGCTGGCACGGGGACAGTCTGTACGATAGGATGTTCTCGTCCAGGCACGGGTGGTTATGGGACTTCCCGTGCTGTGTTTGGGTGGCTGATAATGGGTGCCCGTTTAGCAATTATATGGCGGGTGTGCTTGAGTTTTAAACTGACTTTATTGTTCCGTTGATTAGAGCTCAAGTACTATTGGCCCTAACGTTGATATAGTAGATATCTTCTATGTATATTGTTTAAGTTGAGCTAGGTTTTTTGTTGACCTCGTTTCCTCATTCTGACCGACTGACCGTGCATACCGCTGTGTTGCTGTGCTGAGAGTACCCATCTGCTGCTGTGTCAGCAGTGCACCGTGCTGATAATGTCTTCGCTCTGTTATGCTACCACTGAGCACCTGGTTGCTGTTCCCTGTAAGCAGTGTACCACTAAGCAGCTGATCGCTGCTCTGTGTAAGCAGAGCACCGCGCAGTAAAAGATTCGTTCCTGGTACGTTGCCCACCTACGACCCCGCCGTGTTGGGTACTGTGCATTTTGAGCATGGTTGCGAAAATACATAAAATACTAACTCTAAATATCTCGTGCGTCGGCATCGCACTTTGGGTGCATGGACAGTCATTTCGAGACGCCATTACACGCCCTTTAACTCAATTGTCTACACACGGACATGAAGTCTCAACATGCCAATCATCTCGTTGTTTCGTTTTTTACAAAACACCATCATACAGTTTTGCCACGCCATACATTGACCTCCCAAGCATTCCCTAGCAATTTTTTGCAGTCTCCTTCTGACATTCAGCTAACGCACCAGTCACTAAGAATCGACCACGTCTTACTCGCAACGGCCCTCGCCCAGGTTCGAAGTCAGGCAGTAGACGATTTTGGGTCTTGACTGTTTAGAACTGTTTAGTTTAAACTCTATTTCGTAATGTAAAGATTGCTTAATTAAGGATATAAACAGTTAGCAGCTGAGGATTTTACGACTTGCAGAAGAGCTCCCAAGCTGGGTCAGTTGGGGAGCAAGATTACTTATAGTAAAACGGCATTAGCAGTATCCCAACATGCGGAAGAACTTAAATCTAAATGTCACTTCTGCAAGTCAGATGAACATTTGTTTTTGTACTTCCCTATATATAGCTCGGTTCAAATTCGCAAAAGGCATGTGTCTTTGCATCAATTGTCTACACAGGGGACATGAAGTCTCAACATGCCAATCATCTCGTTGTCTCGTTTTGTACAACACACCATCATACAGTTCAACCACGCTATACATTGACCTCCCAAGCATTCCCTAGCAATTTTTTGCCGTCTCCTTCTGACAATCAGTTAACCCATCAGTCACTAAGAATCGACCACGTCTTACTCGCAACGGCCCTCGCCCAGGTTCGAAGTCAGGCTGTAGACGACTTTGGGTCTTGACTGATCTCCTTTAAAGAGGTAGTTGAATGCATAATTCTACCTTCGACTCAAGGTATCGCCCAGATACTTTTTAAACCCTACGTTAAGGTTGGGGGAATAACAACTTATATATTTCGTTTGTGTGTGAGTCGTTTGCCTGCTTCGGAAGACAATTTGGTTGATCGAAGTAGAGGCGTAGCACAGCTCCGCGGGACAAGGGTGTTATCGTGAGCGCCTTGTCGCTGACACGGGGATGCAATGAATGTGGTAGAGAGCCGTGATTTGGACACAGGTTGAGTCGCTTCGCGACTCAAGGGGGTTTAGTAAGCACCTTGTCGGTGGCACAGGGACAGTCTGTACGATAGGATGATCTCGTCCAGGCACGGGTAGTTATGGGACTTCCCGTGCTGTGTTTGGGTGGCTGATAATGGGTGCCCGTTTAGCAATTATGGGGTGGGTGTGCTTGAGTTTTTAAACTGACTTTATTGTTCCGTTGATTAGAGCTTAATTACTATTGGCCCTAACGTTAATATAGTAGATATCTTCTATGTGTATTGCTTATGTTGAGCTAGGGTTTTTGTTGACCTCGTTTCCTCATTCTGTTCGACTGACCGATCATGCCGCTGTGTTGCTGTGCTGAGAGTACCCATCTGCTGCTGTGTCAGCAGTGCACCGTGCTGTTAATGTCTTCGCTCTGTTGTGCTACCACTGAGCACCTGGTTGCTGTTCCCTGTAAGCAGTGTACCACTAAGCACCTGATCGCTGCTCTGTGTAAGCAGAGCACCGTGCTGTAAAAGATTCGTTGCTAGTACGTTGCCCCTCTACGACCCCGCCGTGTTGGGTACTGTGCATTTCGAGCATGGTTGCGAAAATACATAAAATACTAACTCTAAATATCTCGCGCGTCGGCATCGCACTTTGGGTGCATGGACAGTCATTTGTCTACACAGGGGACATGAAGTCTCAACATGCCAATCATCTCGTTGTCTCGTTTTGCACAAAAGACCATCACAGTTTTACCACGCCATACATTGACCTCCCAAGCATTCCCTAGCAATTTTTTGCCGTCATCTTCTGACAATCAGGTAACCCATTCTTCACTAAGAATCGACCACGTCTTACTCGCAACGGCCCTCGCCCGGGTTCGAAGTCAGGCAGTAGACGATTTATGGTCTTGACTGATCTCCTTTAAAGAGGTAGTTGAATGCATAATTCTACCTTCGACTCAAGGTATCGCCCAGATACTTTCTAAACCCTACGTTAAGGTTGGGGGAATAACAAGTCATATATTTTGTTTGCGTGTGAGTCGTTTGCCTGCTTCGGAAGACAATTTGGTTGATCAAAGCAGAGGCGGAGCACAGCTCGGTAAGCAACGATAGTACTAAAATTACTGCATAAAACTAGATTAAAAATAATACTATCTTACAATGTTTGTGCCAAACCAGTGGTAGATAGACGACTGCTGAGCCTCGTCGTGGTAGAAGGGGTTGTAGTGAGCACCTTGTCGCTAGCACGGGGACAGTCTGTACGATAGGATGATCTCGTCCAGGCACGGGTAGTTATGGGACTTCCCGTGCTGTGTTTGGGTGGCTTATAATGGGTGCCCGTTTAGCAATTATGGGGTGGGTGTGCTTGAGTTTTAAACTGACTTTATTGTTCCGTTGGTTAGAGCTTAAGTACTATTGGCCCTAACGTTGATATAGTAGATATCTTCTATGTGTATTGTTTATGTTGAGCTAGGTTTTTTGTTGACCTCGTTTCCTCATTCTGACTGACTGAACGAGCATGCCGCTGTGTTGCTGTGCTGAGAGTACCCATCTGCTGCTGTGTCAGCAGTGCACCGTGCTGTTGATGTCTTCGCTCTGTTGTGCTACCACTGAGCACCTGGTTGCTGTTCCGTGTATGCAGTGTACCACTAAGCACCTGATCGCTGCGCTGTGTAAGCAGAGCACCGTGCTGTAAAAGATTCGTTGCTGGTACGTTGCCCACCTACGACCCCGCCGTGTTGGGTACTGTGCAGTTTGAGCATGGTTGCGAAAATACATAAAATACTAACTCTAAATATCCCGCGCGTCGGCATCGCACTTTGGGTGCATGGACAGTCATTTCGAGACGCCATTACACGCATTTTAACTCAATTGTCTACACAGCGGACATGAAGTCTCAACATGCCAATCATCTCGTTGTCTCGTTTTGTACAAAACACCATCATACAGTTTTACCACGCCATACATTGACCTCCCAAGCATTCCCTAGCAAATTTTTTCCGTCTCCTTCTGACAATCAGGTAACCCATTCTGCACTAAGAATCGACCACGTCTTACTCGCAACGGCCCTCGCCGAGGTTCGAAGTCAGGCAGTAGACGATTTTGGGTCTTGACTGATCTAATTTAAATAGGTAGTTGAATGCATAAGTCTACCTTAAACTCAGGGTATCGCCCAGATACTTTTTTAACCCTACGTTATGGTTGGGGAAATAACAAGTCATATATTTTGGTTGTGTGTGAGTCGTTTGCCTGCTTCGGAAGACTATTTGGTTGATCAAAGCAGAGGCGTAGCACAGCTCGGTAAGCAACGATAGTACTAAAATTACTGCATAAAACTAGATTAAAAATAATACTATCTTACATTGTTTGTGCCAAACTGGTGTTAGACAGACGACTGCTGAGCCTCGTCGTGGTACAAGGGGTTGTAGTGAGCACCTTGTCGCTGGCACGGGGACAGTCTGTACGATAGGATGTTCTCGTCCAGGCACGGGTGGTTATGGGACTTCCCGTGCTGTGTTTGGGTGGCTGATAATGGGTGCCCGTTTAGCAATTATATGGCGGGTGTGCTTGAGTTTTAAACTGACTTTATTGTTCCGTTGATTAGAGCTTAAGTACTATTGGCCCTAACGTTGATATAGTAGATATCTTCTATGTATATTGTTTAAGTTGAGCTAGGTTTTTTGTTGACCTCGTTTCCTCATTCTGACCGACTGACCGTGCATACCGCTGTGTTGCTGTGCTGAGAGTACCCATCTGCTGCTGTGTCAGCAGTGCACCGTGCTGATAATGTCTTCGCTCTGTTATGCTACCACTGAGCACCTGGTTGCTGTTCCCTGTAAGCAGTGTACCACTAAGCAGCTGATCGCTGCTCTGTGTAAGCAGAGCACCGCGCAGTAAAAGATTCGTTCCTGGTACGTTGCCCACCTACGACCCCGCCGTGTTGGGTACTGTGCATTTTGAGCATGGTTGCGAAAATACATAAAATACTAACTCTAAATATCTCGTGCGTCGGCATCGCACTTTGGGTGCATGGACAGTCATTTCGAGACGCCATTACACGCCCTTTAACTCAATTGTCTACACACGGACATGAAGTCTCAACATGCCAATCATCTCGTTGTTTCGTTTTTTACAAAACACCATCATACAGTTTTGCCACGCCATACATTGACCTCCCAAGCATTCCCTAGCAATTTTTTGCAGTCTCCTTCTGACATTCAGCTAACGCACCAGTCACTAAGAATCGACCACGTCTTACTCGCAACGGCCCTCGCCCAGGTTCGAAGTCAGGCAGTAGACGATTTTGGGTCTTGACTGTTTAGAACTGTTTAGTTTAAACTCTATTTCGTAATGTAAAGATTGCTTAATTAAGGATATAAACAGTTAGCAGCTGAGGATTTTACGACTTGCAGAAGAGCTCCCAAGCTGGGTCAGTTGGGGAGCAAGATTACTTATAGTAAAACGGCATTAGCAGTATCCCAACATGCGGAAGAACTTAAATCTAAATGTCACTTCTGCAAGTCAGATGAACATTTGTTTTTGTACTTCCCTATATATAGCTCGGTTCAAATTCGCAAAAGGCATGTGTCTTTGCATCAATTGTCTACACAGGGGACATGAAGTCTCAACATGCCAATCATCTCGTTGTCTCGTTTTGTACAACACACCATCATACAGTTCAACCACGCTATACATTGACCTCCCAAGCATTCCCTAGCAATTTTTTGCCGTCTCCTTCTGACAATCAGTTAACCCATCAGTCACTAAGAATCGACCACGTCTTACTCGCAACGGCCCTCGCCCAGGTTCGAAGTCAGGCTGTAGACGACTTTGGGTCTTGACTGATCTCCTTTAAAGAGGTAGTTGAATGCATAATTCTACCTTCGACTCAAGGTATCGCCCAGATACTTTTTAAACCCTACGTTAAGGTTGGGGGAATAACAACTTATATATTTCGTTTGTGTGTGAGTCGTTTGCCTGCTTCGGAAGACAATTTGGTTGATCGAAGTAGAGGCGTAGCACAGCTCCGCGGGACAAGGGTGTTATCGTGAGCGCCTTGTCGCTGACACGGGGATGCAATGAATGTGGTAGAGAGCCGTGATTTGGACACAGGTTGAGTCGCTTCGCGACTCAAGGGGGTTTAGTAAGCACCTTGTCGGTGGCACAGGGACAGTCTGTACGATAGGATGATCTCGTCCAGGCACGGGTAGTTATGGGACTTCCCGTGCTGTGTTTGGGTGGCTGATAATGGGTGCCCGTTTAGCAATTATGGGGTGGGTGTGCTTGAGTTTTTAAACTGACTTTATTGTTCCGTTGATTAGAGCTTAATTACTATTGGCCCTAACGTTAATATAGTAGATATCTTCTATGTGTATTGCTTATGTTGAGCTAGGGTTTTTGTTGACCTCGTTTCCTCATTCTGTTCGACTGACCGATCATGCCGCTGTGTTGCTGTGCTGAGAGTACCCATCTGCTGCTGTGTCAGCAGTGCACCGTGCTGTTAATGTCTTCGCTCTGTTGTGCTACCACTGAGCACCTGGTTGCTGTTCCCTGTAAGCAGTGTACCACTAAGCACCTGATCGCTGCTCTGTGTAAGCAGAGCACCGTGCTGTAAAAGATTCGTTGCTAGTACGTTGCCCCTCTACGACCCCGCCGTGTTGGGTACTGTGCATTTCGAGCATGGTTGCGAATATACATAAAATACTAACTCTAAATATCTCGCGCGTCGGCATCGCACATTGGGTGCATGGACAGTCATTTGGAGACGCCATTACTCGCCCTTTAACTCAATTGTCTACACAGGGGACATGAAGTCTCAACATGCCAATCATCTCGTTGTCTCGTTTTGCACAAAAGACCATCACAGTTTTACCACGCCATACATTGACCTCCCAAGCATTCCCTAGCAATTTTTTGCCGTCATCTTCTGACAATCAGGTAACCCATTCTTCACTAAGAATCGACCACGTCTTACTCGCAACGGCCCTCGCCCGGGTTCGAAGTCAGGCAGTAGACGATTTATGGTCTTGACTGATCTCCTTTAAAGAGGTAGTTGAATACATAATTCTACCTTCGACTCAAGGTATCGCCCAGATACTTTCTAAACCCTACGTTAAGGTTGGGGGAATAACAAGTCATATATTTTGTTTGCGTGTGAGTCGTTTGCCTGCTTTGGAAGACAATTTGGTTGATCAAAGCAGAGGCGGAGCACAGCTCGGTAAGCAACGATAGTACTAAAATTACTGCATAAAACTAGATTAAAAATAATACTATCTTACAATGTTTGTGCCAAACCAGTGGTAGATAGACGACTGCTGAGCCTCGTCGTGGTAGAAGGGGTTGTAGTGAGCACCTTGTCGCTAGCACGGGGACAGTCTGTACGATAGGATGATCTCGTCCAGGCACGGGTAGTTATGGGACTTCCCGTACACCCACCCCATAATTGCTAAACGGGCACCCATTATAAGCCACCCAAACACAGCACGGGAAGTCCCATAACTACCCGTGCCTGGACGAGATCATCCTATCGTACAGACAGTAGACGATTTTGGGTCTTGACTGTTTAGAACTGTTTAGTTTAAACTCTATTTCGTAATGTAAAGATTGCTTAATTAAGGATATAAACAGTTAGCAGCTGAGGATTTTACGACTTGCAGAAGAGCTCCCAAGCTGGGTCAGTTGGGGAGCAAGATTACTTATAGTAAAACGGCATTAGCAGTATCCCAACATGCGGAAGAACTTAAATCTAAATGTCACTTCTGCAAGTCAGATGAACATTTGTTTTTGTACTTCCCTATATATAGCTCGGTTCAAATTCGCAAAAGGCATGTGTCTTTGCATCAATTGTCTACACAGGGGACATGAAGTCTCAACATGCCAATCATCTCGTTGTCTCGTTTTGTACAACACACCATCATACAGTTCAACCACGCTATACATTGACCTCCCAAGCATTCCCTAGCAATTTTTTGCCGTCTCCTTCTGACAATCAGTTAACCCATCAGTCACTAAGAATCGACCACGTCTTACTCGCAACGGCCCTCGCCCAGGTTCGAAGTCAGGCTGTAGACGACTTTGGGTCTTGACTGATCTCCTTTAAAGAGGTAGTTGAATGCATAATTCTACCTTCGACTCAAGGTATCGCCCAGATACTTTTTAAACCCTACGTTAAGGTTGGGGGAATAACAACTTATATATTTCGTTTGTGTGTGAGTCGTTTGCCTGCTTCGGAAGACAATTTGGTTGATCGAAGTAGAGGCGTAGCACAGCTCCGCGGGACAAGGGTGTTATCGTGAGCGCCTTGTCGCTGACACGGGGATGCAATGAATGTGGTAGAGAGCCGTGATTTGGACACAGGTTGAGTCGCTTCGCGACTCAAGGGGGTTTAGTAAGCACCTTGTCGGTGGCACAGGGACAGTCTGTACGATAGGATGATCTCGTCCAGGCACGGGTAGTTATGGGACTTCCCGTGCTGTGTTTGGGTGGCTGATAATGGGTGCCCGTTTAGCAATTATGGGGTGGGTGTGCTTGAGTTTTTAAACTGACTTTATTGTTCCGTTGATTAGAGCTTAATTACTATTGGCCCTAACGTTAATATAGTAGATATCTTCTATGTGTATTGCTTATGTTGAGCTAGGGTTTTTGTTGACCTCGTTTCCTCATTCTGTTCGACTGACCGATCATGCCGCTGTGTTGCTGTGCTGAGAGTACCCATCTGCTGCTGTGTCAGCAGTGCACCGTGCTGTTAATGTCTTCGCTCTGTTGTGCTACCACTGAGCACCTGGTTGCTGTTCCCTGTAAGCAGTGTACCACTAAGCACCTGATCGCTGCTCTGTGTAAGCAGAGCACCGTGCTGTAAAAGATTCGTTGCTAGTACGTTGCCCCTCTACGACCCCGCCGTGTTGGATACTGTGCATTTCGAGCATGGTTGCGAAAATACATAAAATACTAACTCTAAATATCTCGCGCGTCGGCATCGCACTTTGGGTGCATGGACAGTCATTTGTCTACACAGGGGACATGAAGTCTCAACATGCCAATCATCTCGTTGTCTCGTTTTGCACAAAAGACCATCACAGTTTTACCACGCCATACATTGACCTCCCAAGCATTCCCTAGCAATTTTTTGCCGTCATCTTCTGACAATCAGGTAACCCATTCTTCACTAAGAATCGACCACGTCTTACTCGCAACGGCCCTCGCCCGGGTTCGAAGTCAGGCAGTAGACGATTTATGGTCTTGACTGATCTCCTTTAAAGAGGTAGTTGAATGCATAATTCTACCTTCGACTCAAGGTATCGCCCAGATACTTTCTAAACCCTACGTTAAGGTTGGGGGAATAACAAGTCATATATTTTGTTTGCGTGTGAGTCGTTTGCCTGCTTCGGAAGACAATTTGGTTGATCAAAGCAGAGGCGGAGCACAGCTCGGTAAGCAACGATAGTACTAAAATTACTGCATAAAACTAGATTAAAAATAATACTATCTTACAATGTTTGTGCCAAACCAGTGGTAGATAGACGACTGCTGAGCCTCGTCGTGGTAGAAGGGGTTGTAGTGAGCACCTTGTCGCTAGCACGGGGACAGTCTGTACGATAGGATGATCTCGTCCAGGCACGGGTAGTTATGGGACTTCCCGTGCTGTGTTTGGGTGGCTTATAATGGGTGCCCGTTTAGCAATTATGGGGTGGGTGTGCTTGAGTTTTAAACTGACTTTATTGTTCCGTTGGTTAGAGCTTAAGTACTATTGGCCCTAACGTTGATATAGTAGATATCTTCTATGTGTATTGTTTATGTTGAGCTAGGTTTTTTGTTGACCTCGTTTCCTCATTCTGACTGACTGAACGAGCATGCCGCTGTGTTGCTGTGCTGAGAGTACCCATCTGCTGCTGTGTCAGCAGTGCACCGTGCTGTTGATGTCTTCGCTCTGTTGTGCTACCACTGAGCACCTGGTTGCTGTTCCGTGTATGCAGTGTACCACTAAGCACCTGATCGCTGCGCTGTGTAAGCAGAGCACCGTGCTGTAAAAGATTCGTTGCTGGTACGTTGCCCACCTACGACCCCGCCGTGTTGGGTACTGTGCAGTTTGAGCATGGTTGCGAAAATACATAAAATACTAACTCTAAATATCCCGCGCGTCGGCATCGCACTTTGGGTGCATGGACAGTCATTTCGAGACGCCATTACACGCATTTTAACTCAATTGTCTACACAGCGGACATGAAGTCTCAACATGCCAATCATCTCGTTGTCTCGTTTTGTACAAAACACCATCATACAGTTTTACCACGCCATACATTGACCTCCCAAGCATTCCCTAGCAAATTTTTTCCGTCTCCTTCTGACAATCAGGTAACCCATTCTGCACTAAGAATCGACCACGTCTTACTCGCAACGGCCCTCGCCGAGGTTCGAAGTCAGGCAGTAGACGATTTTGGGTCTTGACTGATCTAATTTAAATAGGTAGTTGAATGCATAAGTCTACCTTAAACTCAGGGTATCGCCCAGATACTTTTTTAACCCTACGTTATGGTTGGGGAAATAACAAGTCATATATTTTGGTTGTGTGTGAGTCGTTTGCCTGCTTCGGAAGACTATTTGGTTGATCAAAGCAGAGGCGTAGCACAGCTCGGTAAGCAACGATAGTACTAAAATTACTGCATAAAACTAGATTAAAAATAATACTATCTTACATTGTTTGTGCCAAACTGGTGTTAGACAGACGACTGCTGAGCCTCGTCGTGGTACAAGGGGTTGTAGTGAGCACCTTGTCGCTGGCACGGGGACAGTCTGTACGATAGGATGTTCTCGTCCAGGCACGGGTGGTTATGGGACTTCCCGTGCTGTGTTTGGGTGGCTGATAATGGGTGCCCGTTTAGCAATTATATGGCGGGTGTGCTTGAGTTTTAAACTGACTTTATTGTTCCGTTGATTAGAGCTTAAGTACTATTGGCCCTAACGTTGATATAGTAGATATCTTCTATGTATATTGTTTAAGTTGAGCTAGGTTTTTTGTTGACCTCGTTTCCTCATTCTGACCGACTGACCGTGCATACCGCTGTGTTGCTGTGCTGAGAGTACCCATCTGCTGCTGTGTCAGCAGTGCACCGTGCTGATAATGTCTTCGCTCTGTTATGCTACCACTGAGCACCTGGTTGCTGTTCCCTGTAAGCAGTGTACCACTAAGCAGCTGATCGCTGCTCTGTGTAAGCAGAGCACCGCGCAGTAAAAGATTCGTTCCTGGTACGTTGCCCACCTACGACCCCGCCGTGTTGGGTACTGTGCATTTTGAGCATGGTTGCGAAAATACATAAAATACTAACTCTAAATATCTCGTGCGTCGGCATCGCACTTTGGGTGCATGGACAGTCATTTCGAGACGCCATTACACGCCCTTTAACTCAATTGTCTACACACGGACATGAAGTCTCAACATGCCAATCATCTCGTTGTTTCGTTTTTTACAAAACACCATCATACAGTTTTGCCACGCCATACATTGACCTCCCAAGCATTCCCTAGCAATTTTTTGCAGTCTCCTTCTGACATTCAGCTAACGCACCAGTCACTAAGAATCGACCACGTCTTACTCGCAACGGCCCTCGCCCAGGTTCGAAGTCAGGCAGTAGACGATTTTGGGTCTTGACTGTTTAGAACTGTTTAGTTTAAACTCTATTTCGTAATGTAAAGATTGCTTAATTAAGGATATAAACAGTTAGCAGCTGAGGATTTTACGACTTGCAGAAGAGCTCCCAAGCTGGGTCAGTTGGGGAGCAAGATTACTTATAGTAAAACGGCATTAGCAGTATCCCAACATGCGGAAGAACTTAAATCTAAATGTCACTTCTGCAAGTCAGATGAACATTTGTTTTTGTACTTCCCTATATATAGCTCGGTTCAAATTCGCAAAAGGCATGTGTCTTTGCATCAATTGTCTACACAGGGGACATGAAGTCTCAACATGCCAATCATCTCGTTGTCTCGTTTTGTACAACACACCATCATACAGTTCAACCACGCTATACATTGACCTCCCAAGCATTCCCTAGCAATTTTTTGCCGTCTCCTTCTGACAATCAGTTAACCCATCAGTCACTAAGAATCGACCACGTCTTACTCGCAACGGCCCTCGCCCAGGTTCGAAGTCAGGCTGTAGACGACTTTGGGTCTTGACTGATCTCCTTTAAAGAGGTAGTTGAATGCATAATTCTACCTTCGACTCAAGGTATCGCCCAGATACTTTTTAAACCCTACGTTAAGGTTGGGGGAATAACAACTTATATATTTCGTTTGTGTGTGAGTCGTTTGCCTGCTTCGGAAGACAATTTGGTTGATCGAAGTAGAGGCGTAGCACAGCTCCGCGGGACAAGGGTGTTATCGTGAGCGCCTTGTCGCTGACACGGGGATGCAATGAATGTGGTAGAGAGCCGTGATTTGGACACAGGTTGAGTCGCTTCGCGACTCAAGGGGGTTTAGTAAGCACCTTGTCGGTGGCACAGGGACAGTCTGTACGATAGGATGATCTCGTCCAGGCACGGGTAGTTATGGGACTTCCCGTGCTGTGTTTGGGTGGCTGATAATGGGTGCCCGTTTAGCAATTATGGGGTGGGTGTGCTTGAGTTTTTAAACTGACTTTATTGTTCCGTTGATTAGAGCTTAATTACTATTGGCCCTAACGTTAATATAGTAGATATCTTCTATGTGTATTGCTTATGTTGAGCTAGGGTTTTTGTTGACCTCGTTTCCTCATTCTGTTCGACTGACCGATCATGCCGCTGTGTTGCTGTGCTGAGAGTACCCATCTGCTGCTGTGTCAGCAGTGCACCGTGCTGTTAATGTCTTCGCTCTGTTGTGCTACCACTGAGCACCTGGTTGCTGTTCCCTGTAAGCAGTGTACCACTAAGCACCTGATCGCTGCTCTGTGTAAGCAGAGCACCGTGCTGTAAAAGATTCGTTGCTAGTACGTTGCCCCTCTACGACCCCGCCGTGTTGGGTACTGTGCATTTCGAGCATGGTTGCGAATATACATAAAATACTAACTCTAAATATCTCGCGCGTCGGCATCGCACATTGGGTGCATGGACAGTCATTTGGAGACGCCATTACTCGCCCTTTAACTCAATTGTCTACACAGGGGACATGAAGTCTCAACATGCCAATCATCTCGTTGTCTCGTTTTGCACAAAAGACCATCACAGTTTTACCACGCCATACATTGACCTCCCAAGCATTCCCTAGCAATTTTTTGCCGTCATCTTCTGACAATCAGGTAACCCATTCTTCACTAAGAATCGACCACGTCTTACTCGCAACGGCCCTCGCCCGGGTTCGAAGTCAGGCAGTAGACGATTTATGGTCTTGACTGATCTCCTTTAAAGAGGTAGTTGAATACATAATTCTACCTTCGACTCAAGGTATCGCCCAGATACTTTCTAAACCCTACGTTAAGGTTGGGGGAATAACAAGTCATATATTTTGTTTGCGTGTGAGTCGTTTGCCTGCTTTGGAAGACAATTTGGTTGATCAAAGCAGAGGCGGAGCACAGCTCGGTAAGCAACGATAGTACTAAAATTACTGCATAAAACTAGATTAAAAATAATACTATCTTACAATGTTTGTGCCAAACCAGTGGTAGATAGACGACTGCTGAGCCTCGTCGTGGTAGAAGGGGTTGTAGTGAGCACCTTGTCGCTAGCACGGGGACAGTCTGTACGATAGGATGATCTCGTCCAGGCACGGGTAGTTATGGGACTTCCCGTGCTGTGTTTGGGTGGCTTATAATGGGTGCCCGTTTAGCAATTATGGGGTGGGTGTGCTTGAGTTTTAAACTGACTTTATTGTTCCGTTGGTTAGAGCTTAAGTACTATTGGCCCTAACGTTGATATAGTAGATATCTTCTATGTGTATTGTTTATGTTGAGCTAGGTTTTTTGTTGACCTCGTTTCCTCATTCTGACTGACTGAACGAGCATGCCGCTGTGTTGCTGTGCTGAGAGTACCCATCTGTTGCTGTGTCAGCAGTGCACCGTGCTGTTGATGTCTTTGCTCTGTTGTGCTACCACTGAGCACCTGGTTGCTGTTCCGTGTATCCAGTGTACCACTAAGCACCTGATCGCTGCTCTGTGTAAGCAGAGCACCGTGCTGTAAAAGATTCGTTGCTAGTACGTTGCCCCTCTACGACCCCGCCGTGTTGGGTACTGTGCATTTCGAGCATGGTTGCGAAAATACATAAAATACTAACTCTAAATATCTCGCGCGTCGGCATCGCACTTTGGGTGCATGGACAGTCATTTCGAGACGCCATTACTCGCCCTTTAACTCAATTGTCTACACAGGGGACATGAAGTCTCAACATGCCAATCATCTCGTTGTCTCGTTTTGCACAAAAGACCATCACAGTTTTACCACGCCATACATTGACCTCCCAAGCATTCCCTAGCAATTTTTTGCCGTCATCTTCTGACAATCAGGTAACCCATTCTTCACTAAGAATCGACCACGTCTTACTCGCAACGGCCCTCGCCCGGGTTCGAAGTCAGGCAGTAGACGATTTATGGTCTTGACTGATCTCCTTTAAAGAGGTAGTTGAATGCATAATTCTACCTTCGACTCAAGGTATCGCCCAGATACTTTCTAAACCCTACGTTAAGGTTGGGGGAATAACAAGTCATATATTTTGTTTGCGTGTGAGTCGTTTGCCTGCTTCGGAAGACAATTTGGTTGATCAAAGCAGAGGCGGAGCACAGCTCGGTAAGCAACGATAGTACTAAAATTACTGCATAAAACTAGATTAAAAATAATACTATCTTACAATGTTTGTGCCAAACCAGTGGTAGATAGACGACTGCTGAGCCTCGTCGTGGTAGAAGGGGTTGTAGTGAGCACCTTGTCGCTAGCACGGGGACAGTCTGTACGATAGGATGATCTCGTCCAGGCACGGGTAGTTATGGGACTTCCCGTGCTGTGTTTGGGTGGCTTATAATGGGTGCCCGTTTAGCAATTATGGGGTGGGTGTGCTTGAGTTTTAAACTGACTTTATTGTTCCGTTGGTTAGAGCTTAAGTACTATTGGCCCTAACGTTGATATAGTAGATATCTTCTATGTGTATTGTTTATGTTGAGCTAGGTTTTTTGTTGACCTCGTTTCCTCATTCTGACTGACTGAACGAGCATGCCGCTGTGTTGCTGTGCTGAGAGTACCCATCTGCTGCTGTGTCAGCAGTGCACCGTGCTGTTGATGTCTTCGCTCTGTTGTGCTACCACTGAGCACCTGGTTGCTGTTCCGTGTATGCAGTGTACCACTAAGCACCTGATCGCTGCGCTGTGTAAGCAGAGCACCGTGCTGTAAAAGATTCGTTGCTGGTACGTTGCCCACCTACGACCCCGCCGTGTTGGGTACTGTGCAGTTTGAGCATGGTTGCGAAAATACATAAAATACTAACTCTAAATATCCCGCGCGTCGGCATCGCACTTTGGGTGCATGGACAGTCATTTCGAGACGCCATTACACGCATTTTAACTCAATTGTCTACACAGCGGACATGAAGTCTCAACATGCCAATCATCTCGTTGTCTCGTTTTGTACAAAACACCATCATACAGTTTTACCACGCCATACATTGACCTCCCAAGCATTCCCTAGCAAATTTTTTCCGTCTCCTTCTGACAATCAGGTAACCCATTCTGCACTAAGAATCGACCACGTCTTACTCGCAACGGCCCTCGCCGAGGTTCGAAGTCAGGCAGTAGACGATTTTGGGTCTTGACTGATCTAATTTAAATAGGTAGTTGAATGCATAAGTCTACCTTAAACTCAGGGTATCGCCCAGATACTTTTTTAACCCTACGTTAAGGTTGGGGAAATAAAAAGTCATATATTTTGGTTGTGTGTGAGTCGTTTGCCTGCTTCGGAAGACTATTTGGTTGATCAAAGCAGAGGCGTAGCACAGCTCGGTAAGCAACGATAGTACTAAAATTACTGCATAAAACTAGATTAAAAATAATACTATCTTACATTGTTTGTGCCAAACTGGTGTTAGACAGACGACTGCTGAGCCTCGTCGTGGTACAAGGGGTTGTAGTGAGCACCTTGTCGCTGGCACGGGGACAGTCTGTACGATAGGATGTTCTCGTCCAGGCACGGGTGGTTATGGGACTTCCCGTGCTGTGTTTGGGTGGCTGATAATGGGTGCCCGTTTAGCAATTATATGGCGGGTGTGCTTGAGTTTTAAACTGACTTTATTGTTCCGTTGATTAGAGCTTAAGTACTATTGGCCCTAACGTTGATATAGTAGATATCTTCTATGTATATTGTTTAAGTTGAGCTAGGTTTTTTGTTGACCTCGTTTCCTCATTCTGACCGACTGACCGTGCATACCGCTGTGTTGCTGTGCTGAGAGTACCCATCTGCTGCTGTGTCAGCAGTGCACCGTGCTGATAATGTCTTCGCTCTGTTATGCTACCACTGAGCACCTGGTTGCTGTTCCCTGTAAGCAGTGTACCACTAAGCAGCTGATCGCTGCTCTATGTAAGCAGAGCACCGCGCAGTAAAAGATTCGTTCCTGGTACGTTGCCCACCTACGACCCCGCCGTGTTGGGTACTGTGCATTTTGAGCATGGTTGCGAAAATACATAAAATACTAACTCTAAATATCTCGTGCGTCGGCATCGCACTTTGGGTGCATGGACAGTCATTTCGAGACGCCATTACACGCCCTTTAACTCAATTGTCTACACACGGACATGAAGTCTCAACATGCCAATCATCTCGTTGTTTCGTTTTTTACAAAACACCATCATACAGTTTTGCCACGCCATACATTGACCTCCCAAGCATTCCCTAGCAATTTTTTGCAGTCTCCTTCTGACATTCAGCTAACGCACCAGTCACTAAGAATCGACCACGTCTTACTCGCAACGGCCCTCGCCCAGGTTCGAAGTCAGGCAGTAGACGATTTTGGGTCTTGACTGTTTAGAACTGTTTAGTTTAAACTCTATTTCGTAATGTAAAGATTGCTTAATTAAGGATATAAACAGTTAGCAGCTGAGGATTTTACGACTTGCAGAAGAGCTCCCAAGCTGGGTCAGTTGGGGAGCAAGATTACTTATAGTAAAACGGCATTAGCAGTATCCCAACATGCGGAAGAACTTAAATCTAAATGTCACTTCTGCAAGTCAGATGATCATTTGTTTTTGTACTTCCCTATATATAGCTCGGTTCAAATTCGCAAAAGGCATGTGTCTTTGCATCAATTGTCTACACAGGGGACATGAAGTCTCGTTTTGTACAACACACCATCATACAGTTCAACCACGCTATACATTGACCTCCCAAGCATTCCCTAGCAATTTTTTGCCGTCTCCTTCTGACAATCAGTTAACCCATCAGTCACTAAGAATCGACCACGTCTTACTCGCAACGGCCCTCGCCCAGGTTCGAAGTCAGGCTGTAGACGACTTTGGGTCTTGACTGATCTCCTTTAAAGAGGTAGTTGAATGCATAATTCTACCTTCGACTCAAGGTATCGCCCAGATACTTTTTAAACCCTACGTTAAGGTTGGGGGAATAACAACTTATATATTTCGTTTGTGTGTGAGTCGTTTGCCTGCTTCGGAAGACAATTTGGTTGATCGAAGTAGAGGCGTAGCACAGCTCCGCGGGACAAGGGTGTTATCGTGAGCGCCTTGTCGCTGACACGGGGATGCAATGAATGTGGTAGAGAGCCGTGATTTGGACACAGGTTGAGTCGCTTCGCGACTCAAGGGGGTTTAGTAAGCACCTTGTCGGTGGCACAGGGACAGTCTGTACGATAGGATGATCTCGTCCAGGCACGGGTAGTTATGGGACTTCCCGTGCTGTGTTTGGGTGGCTGATAATGGGTGCCCGTTTAGCAATTATGGGGTGGGTGTGCTTGAGTTTTTAAACTGACTTTATTGTTCCGTTGATTAGAGCTTAATTACTATTGGCCCTAACGTTAATATAGTAGATATCTTCTATGTGTATTGCTTATGTTGAGCTAGGGTTTTTGTTGACCTCGTTTCCTCATTCTGTTCGACTGACCGATCATGCCGCTGTGTTGCTGTGCTGAGAGTACCCATCTGCTGCTGTGTCAGCAGTGCACCGTGCTGTTAATGTCTTCGCTCTGTTGTGCTACCACTGAGCACCTGGTTGCTGTTCCCTGTAAGCAGTGTACCACTAAGCACCTGATCGCTGCTCTGTGTAAGCAGAGCACCGTGCTGTAAAAGATTCGTTGCTAGTACGTTGCCCCTCTACGACCCCGCCGTGTTGGGTACTGTGCATTTCGAGCATGGTTGCGAAAATACATAAAATACTAACTCTAAATATCTCGCGCGTCGGCATCGCACATTGGGTGCATGGACAGTCATTTGGAGACGCCATTACTCGCCGTTTAACTCAATTGTCTACACAGGGGACATGAAGTCTCAACATGCCAATCATCTCGTTGTCTCGTTTTGCACAAAAGACCATCACAGTTTTACCACGCCATACATTGACCTCCCAAGCATTCCCTAGCAATTTTTTGCCGTCATCTTCTGACAATCAGGTAACCCATTCTTCACTAAGAATCGACCACGTCTTACTCGCAACGGCCCTCGCCCGGGTTCGAAGTCAGGCAGTAGACGCTTTATGGTCTTGACTGATCTCCTTTAAAGAGGTAGTTGAATACATAATTCTACCTTCGACTCAAGGTATCGCCCAGATACTTTCTAAACCCTACGTTAAGGTTGGGGGAATAACAAGTCATATATTTTGTTTGCGTGTGAGTCGTTTGCCTGCTTTGGAAGACAATTTGGTTGATCAAAGCAGAGGCGGAGCACAGCTCGGTAAGCAACGATAGTACTAAAATTACTGCATAAAACTAGATTAAAAATAATACTATCTTACAATGTTTGTGCCAAACCAGTGGTAGATAGACGACTGCTGAGCCTCGTCGTGGTAGAAGGGGTTGTAGTGAGCACCTTGTCGCTAGCACGGGGACAGTCTGTACGATAGGATGATCTCGTCCAGGCACGGGTAGTTATGGGACTTCCCGTGCTGTGTTTGGGTGGCTTATAATGGGTGCCCGTTTAGCAATTATGGGGTGGGTGTGCTTGAGTTTTAAACTGACTTTATTGTTCCGTTGGTTAGAGCTTAAGTACTATTGGCCCTAACGTTGATATAGTAGATATCTTCTATGTGTATTGTTTATGTTGAGCTAGGTTTTTTGTTGACCTCGTTTCCTCATTCTGACTGACTGAACGAGCATGCCGCTGTGTTGCTGTGCTGAGAGTACCCATCTGTTGCTGTGTCAGCAGTGCACCGTGCTGTTGATGTCTTTGCTCTGTTGTGCTACCACTGAGCACCTGGTTGCTGTTCCGTGTATCCAGTGTACCACTAAGCACCTGATCGCTGCTCTGTGTAAGCAGAGCACCGTGCTGTAAAAGATTCGTTGCTAGTACGTTGCCCCTCTACGACCCCGCCGTGTTCGGTACTGTGCATTTCGAGCATGGTTGCGAAAATACATAAAATACTAACTCTAAATATCTCGCGCGTCGGCATCGCACTTTGGGTGCATGGACAGTCATTTGGAGACGCCATTACTCGCCCTTTAACTCAATTGTCTACAAAGGGGACATGCCAATCATCTCGTTGTCTCGTTTTGCACAAAAGACCATCACAGTTTTACCACGCCATACATTGACCTCCCAAGCATTCCCTAGCAATTTTTTGCCGTCATCTTCTGACAATCAGGTAACCCGTTCTTCACTAAGAATCGACCACGTCTTACTCGCAACGGCCCTCGCCCGGGTTCGAAGTCAGGCAGTAGACGATTTATGGTCTTGACTGATCTCCTTTAAAGAGGTAGTTGAATGCATAATTCTACCTTCGACTCAAGGTATCGCCCAGATACTTTCTAAACCCTACGTTAAGGTTGGGGGAATAACAAGTCATATATTTTGTTTGCGTGTGAGTCGTTTGCCTGCTTTGGAAGACAATTTGGTTGATCAAAGCAGAGGCGGAGCACAGCTCGGTAAGCAACGATAGTACTAAAATTACTGCATAAAACTAGATTAAAAATAATACTATCTTACAATGTTTGTGCCAAACCAGTGGTAGATAGACGACTGCTGAGCCTCGTCGTGGTAGAAGGGGTTGTAGTGAGCACCTTGTCGCTAGCACGGGGACAGTCTGTACGATAGGATGATCTCGTCCAGGCACGGGTAGTTATGGGACTTCCCGTGCTGTGTTTGGGTGGCTTATAATGGGTGCCCGTTTAGCAATTATGGGGTGGGTGTGCTTGAGTTTTAAACTGACTTTATTGTTCCGTTGGTTAGAGCTTAATTACTATTGGCCCTAACGTTAATATAGTAGATATCTTCTATGTGTATTGCTTATGTTGAGCTAGGGTTTTTGTTGACCTCGTTTCCTCATTCTGTTCGACTGACCGATCATGCCGCTGTGTTGCTGTGCTGAGAGTACCCATCTGCTGCTGTGTCAGCAGTGCACCGTGCTGTTAATGTCTTCGCTCTGTTGTGCTACCACTGAGCACCTGGTTGCTGTTCCCTGTAAGCAGTGTACCACTAAGCACCTGATCGCTGCTCTGTGTAAGCAGAGCACCGTGCTGTAAAAGATTCGTTCCTGGTACGTTGCCCACCTACGACCCCGCCGTGTTGGGTACTGTGCATTTTGAGCATGGTTGCGAAAATACATAAAATACTAACTCTAAATATCTCGCGCGTCGGCATCGCACTTTGGGTGCATGGACAGTCATTTGGAGACGCCATTACTCGCCCTTTAACTCAATTGTCTACACAGGGGACATGAAGTCTCAACATGCCAATCATCTCGTTGTCTCGTTTTGCACAAAACACCATCATACAGTTTTACCACGCTATACATTGACCTCCCAAGCATTCCCTAGCAATTTTTTGCCGTCATCTTCTGACAATCAGGTAACCCATTCTTCACTAAGAATCGACCACGTCTTACTCGCAACGGCCCTCACCGAGGTTCGAAATTAGGCAGTAGACGGTTTTGGGTGTTGACTGATCTCCTTTAAAGAGGTAGTTGAATGCATAATTCTACCATCGACTCAGGGTATCGCCCAGTATTTTTCAACCCTAAACATGCTGACATGCTGATTGGCGCAGAGATGTTTTTTGACTTGCTTAGGGAAGGACGAATACGTCACAAGCACTCAGGTCAAACCCTACAAAATACTCTCTTTGGCTGGCTAGCATCGGGATATTGTAAAAACAATCCGCCTGCGCGGTCAACCTCATCTATCACCCCTGAAGCTACGGAAGACAATAATTTGGACCAGACCCCAATTAAAATTACGGAAATCGATAGGATATCTGAATTAAGTACATCACAGTTGTGTTCCCCTGACCAAATATTGCGTGATGAATCATTTACAGATTACATTTCAGATGAGCCAAAAATTGTAGTCCTTGTCTCGGTTCCTCGTGCAAAACAGCACGAAGGTGAATAGTATATGGTAAGCTTGTACGGTACGTTCCCACAATTAAGACTCCAAAAAAGAGCAATCTCGGCAAATTGTACCAAATAAAACTTTAATTTGATCCTATGGCGTCAAATCCCTAAAATCCCTCCACAAATTTATCGCCTAAGCACCATTCTTACAAATTTTCAAAAATTCCTTTTCCTACGTAAAGGTTGTCGGAATAACAACACGTATATTTCGTTTCGCATATGGAAGGACATGGAAACGTTGTAACGATTACGTTTTATAAGATGCATAACGCAGGTTTTTTCTTCGCACAAGCTGTTCGGTGTGAGTCGTTTGCCTGCTTTGAAAGACAATTTGGTTGATCAAAGCAGAGGCGTAGCACAGCTCGGTAAGCAACGATAGTACTAAAATTACTGCATAAAACTAGATTAAAAATAATACTTCTTACATTGTTTGTGCCAAACCGGTGTTAGATAGACGACTGCTGAGCATCGCCGTGGTACAAGGATGTGGAGGGACATCTTGTCGTTGGCACGGGGATGCCCGATGTACGTTTCGGTAATCAGGGTAGACGATGATTGGAATACTCCGCGGGACAAAGGTGTTATCGTGAGCGCCTTGTCGCTGACACGGGGATGCAATGAATGTGGTAGAGAGCCGTGATTTGGACACCGGTTGAGTCGCTCCACGAGTCAAGGGGGGTTAGTGGGCACCCTGTCGCTGGCACGGGGAAAGTCTGTACGATAGGATGATCTCGTCCAGGCACGGGTAGTTATGGGACTTCCCGTGCTGTGTTTGGGTGGCTGATAATGGGTGCAATTATGGGGTGGGTGTGCTTGAGTTTTAAACTGACTTTATTGTTCCGTTGATTAGAGCTAAAGTACTATTGGCCCTAACGTTGATATAGTAGATATCTTCTATGTATATTGTTTAAGTTGAGCTAGGTTTTTTGTTGACCTCGTTTCCTCATTCTGACCGACTGACCGTGCATACCGCTGTGTTGCTGTGCTGAGAGTACCCATCTGCTGCTGTGTCAGCAGTGCACCGTGCTGTTGATGTCTTCGCTCTGTTGTGCTACCACTGAGCACCTGGTTGCTGTTCCGTGTATGCAGTGTACCACTAAGCACCTGATCGCTGCTCTGTGTAAGCAGAGCACCGTGCTGTAAAAGATTCGTTCCTGGTACGTTGCCCACCTACGACCCCGCCGTGTTGGGTACTGTGCATTTTGAGCATGGTTGCGAAAATACATAAAATACTAACTCTAAATATCTCGCGCGTCGGCATCGCACTTTGGGTGCATGGACAGTCATTTCGAGACGCCATTACACGCCCTTTAACTCAATTGTCTACACAGCGGACATGAAGTCTCAACATGCCAATCATCTCGTTGTCTCGTTTTGTACAAAACACCATCATACAGTTTTGCCACGCCATACATTGACCTCCCAAGCATTCCCAAGCAATTTTTTGCAGTCTCCTTCTGACATTCAGCTAACGCACCAGTCACTAAGAATCGACCAGGTCTTACTCGCAACGGCCCTCGCCCAGGTTCGAAGTCAGGCAGTAGACGATTTTGGGTCTTGACTGTTTAGAACTGTTTAGTTTAAACTCTATTTCGTAATGTAAAGATTGCTTAATTAAGGATATAAACAGTTAGCAGCTGAGGAATTTACGACTTGCAGAAGAGCTCCCAGGCTGGGTCAGTTGGGGAGCAAGCTTACTTATAGTAAAACGGCATTAGCAGTATCCCAACATGCGGAAGAAATTAAATCTAAATGTCACTTCTGCAAGTCAGATGAACATTTGTTTTTGTACTTCCCTATATATAGCTCGGTTCAAATTCGCAAAAGGCATGTGTCTTTGCATCAATTGTCTACACAGGGGACATGAAGTCTCAACATGCCAAGCATCTCGTTGTCTCTTTTTGTACAATACACCATCATACAGTTCAACCACGCTATACATTGACCTCCCAAGCATTCCCTAGCAATTTTTAGCCGTCTACTTCTGACAATCAGCTAACCCATCAGTCACTAAGAATCGACCACGTCTTACTCGCAACGGCCCTCGCCCAGGTTCGAAGTCAGGCTGTAGACGACTTTGGGTCTTGACTGATCTCCTTTAAAGAGGTAGTTGAATGCATAATTCTACCTTCGACTCAAGGTATCGCCCAAATACTTTTTAAACCCTACGTTAAGGTTGGGGGAATAACAACTTATATATTTCGTTTGTGTGTGAGTCGTTTGCCTGCTTCGGAAGACAATTTGGTTGATCAAAGCAGAGGCGTAGCACAGCTCGGTAAGCAACGATAGTACTAAAATTACTGCATAAAACTAGATTAAAAATAATACTATCTTACATTGTTTGTGCCAAACCGGTGGTAGATAGACGACTGCTGAGCCTCGTCGTGGTACAAGGGGTTGTAGTGAGCACCTTGTCGCTGGCACGGGGACAGTCTGTACGATAAGATGTTCTCGTCCAGGCACGGGTGGTTATGGGACTTCCTGTGCTGTGTTTGGGTGGCTTATAATGGGTGCCCGTTTAGCAATTATGGGGTGGGTGTGCTTGAGTTTTAAACTGACTTTATTGTTCCGTTGATTAGAGCTTAAGTACTATTGGCCCTAACGTTGATATAGTAGATATCTTCTATGTGTATTGTTTATGTTGAGCTAGGTTTTTTGTTGACCTCGTTTCCTCATTCTGACTGACTGAACGAGCATGCCGCTGTGTTGCTGTGCTGAGAGTACCCATCTGTTGCTGTGTCAGCAGTGCACCGTGCTGTTGATGTCTTTGCTCTGTTGTGCTACCACTGAGCACCTGGTTGCTGTTCCGTGTATCCAGTGTACCACTAAGCACCTGATCGCTGCTCTGTGTAAGCAGAGCACCGTGCTGTAAAAGATTCGTTGCTGGTACGTTGCCCCCTACGACCCCGCCGTGTTGGGTACTGTGCATTTTGAGCATGGTTGCGAAAATGCATAAAATACTAACACTAAATGTCTCGCGCGTCGGCATCGCACTTTGGGTGCATGGACAGTCATTTGGAGACGCCATTACTCGCCCTTTAACTCAATTGTCTACACAGGGGACATGAAGTCTCAACATGCCAATCATCTCGTTGTCTCGTTTTGCACAAAACACCATCATACAGTTTTACCACGCCATAGATTGACTTCCTAAGCATTCCCTAGCAGTTTTTTGCCGTCTCATTCTGACAATCAGGTAACCCATCAGTCACTAAGAATCGACATGCCAATCATCTCGTTGTCTCGTTTTGTACAAAACACCATAATACAGTTTAACCACGCTATACATTGACCTCCCAAGCATTCCCTAGCAATTTTTTGCCGTCTCCTTCTGACAATCAGCTAACCCATCATCACTAAGAATCGACCACGTCGCCCAGGTTAGAAGTCAGGCTGTAGACGATTTTGGGTCATGACTGATCTCCCATGCTGTGTTTGGGTGGCTGATAAAGGGTGCCCGTTTGGCAATTATGGGGCGGGTGTGCTTGATTTTTAAACTAACTTTATTGTTCCGTTGATAAGAGCTTAGGTACTATTGGCCCTAACGATGATATAGTAGATATCTTCTATGTGTATTGCTGTGCACCGTGCTGTAAAAGATTCGTTGCTGGTACGTTGCCCCCTACGACCCCGCCGTGTTGGGTACTGTGCATTTTGAGCATGGTTGCGAAAATGCATAAAATACTAACACTAAATATCTCGCGCGTCGGCATCGCACTTTGGGTGCATGGACAGTCATTTGGAGACGCCATTACTCGCCCTTTAACTCAATTGTCTACACAGGGGACATGAAGTCTCAACATGCCAATCATCTCGTTGTTTCGTTTTGTACAAAACACCATCATACAGTTTAACCACGCTATACATTGACCTCCCAAGCATTTCCCTAGCAGTTTTTTGCCGTCTCCTTCTGACAATCAGCTAACCCATCAGTCACTAAGAATCGACCACGTCTTACTCGCAACGGCCCTCGCCCAGGTTCCAAGTCAGGCTGTAGACGACTTTGGGTCTTTAAAGAGGTAGTTGAATGCATAATTCTACCTTTGACTCAAGGCATCGCCCAGATACTTTTTAAACCCTACGTTAAGGTTGGGGGAATAACAACTTATATATTTCGTTTGTGTGTGAGTCGTTTGCCTGCTTCGGAAGACAATTTGGTTGATCGAAGTAGAGGCGTAGCACAGCTCCGCTGGACAAGGGTGTTATCGTGAGCGCCTTGTCGCTGACACGGGGATGCAATGAATGTGGTAGAGAGCCGTGATTTGGACACAGGTTGAGTCGCTCCACGAGTCAAGGGGGGTTAGTGAGCACCTTGTCGATAGCACGGGGACAGTCTGTACGATGGGATGTTCTCGTCCAGGCACGGGTGGTTATGGGACTTCCCGTGCTGTGTTTGGGTGTCTGATAATGGCTGCCCGTTTAGCAATTATGGGGCGGGTGTGCTTGAGTTTTAAGCTGACTTTATTGTTATATCTTCTATGTGTATTGTTTATGTTGAGCTAGGTTTTTTGTTGACCTCGTTTCCTTATTCTGACCGACTGACCGTGCATGCCGCTTTGTTGCTGAGCTGAGAGTACCCATCTGCTGCTGTGTCAGCAGTGCACCGTGCTGTTAATGTCTTCGCTCTGTTGTGCTACCACTGAGCACCTGGTTGCTGTTCCCTGTAAGCAGTGTACCACTAAGCACCTGATCGCTGCTCTGTGTAAGCAGAGCACCGTGCTGTAAAAGATTCGTTGCTAGTACGTTGCCCCTCTACGACCCCGCCGTGTTAGGTACTGTGCATTTCGAGCATGGTTCCGAAAATACATAAAATACTAACTCTAAATATCTCGCGCGTCGGCATCGCACTTTGGGTGCATGGACAGTCATTTGGAGACGCCATTACTCGCCCTTTAACTCAATTGTCTACACAGGGGACATGAAGTCTCAACATGCCAATCATCTCGTTGTTTCGTTTTGTACAAAACACCATCATACAGTTTTACCACGCCATAGATTGACTTCCTAAGCATTCCCTAGCAGTTTTTTGCCGTCTTCTTCTGACAATCAGGTAACCCATTCTGCACTAAGAATCGACCACGTCTTACTCGCAACGGCCCTCGCCGAGGTTCGAAGTCAGGCAGTAGACGACTTTGGGTCTTGACTGATCTCCTTTAAAGAGGTAGTTGAATGCATAAGTCTACCTTAAACTCAGGGTATCGCCCAGATACTTTTTAAACCCTACGTTAAGGTTGGGGGAATAACAACTTATATATTTCGTTTGTGTGTGAGTTGTTTGCCTGCTTCGGAAGACAATTTGGTTGATCAAAGTAGAGGCGTAGCACAGCTTGGTACGCAACGATAATACTAAAATTACTGCATAAAACTAGATTAAAAATAATACTTTGTTACATTGTTTGTGCAAAACCGGTGGTAGATAGACGACTGCTGAGCGTCGCCGTGGTACAAGTGGTTGTAGTGAGCACCTTGTCGCTGGCACGGGGACAGTCTGCACGATAGGATGATCTCGTCCAGGCACGGGTAGTTATGGGACTTGAGTTTGTGCTTGAGTTTAGAGCTTAAGTACTATTGGCCCTAACGTTGATATAGTAGATATCTTCTATGTGTATTGTTTATGTTGAGCTAGGTTTTTTGTTGACCTTGTTTCCTCTTTCTGACCGACTGACCGAGCATGCCGCTGTGTTGCTGTGCTGAGAGTACCCATCTGCTGCTGTGTCAGCAGTGCACCGTGCTGTTAATGTCTTCGCTCTGTTGTGCTACCACTGAGCACCTGGTTGCTGTTCCCTGTAAGCAGTGTACCACTAAGCACCTGATCGCTGCTCTGTGTAAGCAGAGCACCGTGCTGTAAAAGATTCGTTGCTGGTACGTTGCCCCTCTACGACCCCGCCGTGTTGGGTACTGTGCATTTTGAGCATGGTTGCGAAAATACATAAAATACTAACTCTAAATATCTCGCGCGTCGGCATCGCACTTTGGGTGCATGGACAGTCACTTGGAGACGCCATTACTCGCCCTTTACCTCTAATTTCATCTTTCGTCGTTGGAGCACCCGCACAACCGGAGTCCCCGTACCCCAATCAGTCAGAGCTTATAATAATTTGAGCCTAATATATTTTAAAAATATATCTGGCTTGTTTTGAATCCCTACAATGATACGCCATCCGCCACAAGGGATTTCAAGATCCCATCCCAGCGTAAGTGGTATTTAGAAATACCTTCTTTCACTCGGCAATGCATGACAGCGTTGTGTCTAGAGTAGATCCCAAAACGCCGTCGCGATGGTTCTAACAATTTAGTTTAAACTCTATTTCGTAATGTAAGGATTGCTTAATGAAGGATATAAACAGTTAGCAGCTAAGGAATTTACGACTTGCAGAAGAGCTTCCAAGCTGGGTCAGTTGGGGAACAAGCTTACTTTTAGTAAAACCGCATAAGCAGTGCTGAAGAAATTAAATCTAATGTCACTTAAGGAAGTCAGATGAACAATTGTTGTTGTACTTCCCTATAAATATCTTTGTAGAAGCTCGGTTCAAATTCGCAAAAGGCATGTGTCTTTGCATCAATTGTCTACACAGGGGACATGAAGTCTCAACATGCCAATCAACTCGTTGTCTCGTTTTGTACAACACACCATCATACAGTTTAACCACGCTATACATTGACCTCCCAAGCATTCCCTAGCAATTTTTTGCCGTCTCCTTCTGACAATCAGCTAACCCATCAGTCACTAAGAATCGACCACGTCTTACTCGCAACGGCCCTCGCCCAGGTTCGAAGTCAGGCTGTAGACGACTTTGGGTCTTGACTGATCTCCTTTAAAGAGGTAGTTGAATGCATAATTCTACCTTTGACTCAAGGCATCGCCCAGATACTTTTTAAACCCTACGTTAAGGTTGGGGGAATAACATTTTATATATTTCGTTTGTGTGTGAGTCGTTTGCCTGCTTCGGAAGACAATTTGGTTGATCGAAGCAGAGGCGTAGCACAGCTCGGTAAGCAACGATAGTACTAAAATTACTGCATAAAACTAGATTAAAAATAATACTATCTTACATTGTTTGTGCCAAGCCGTGGTACAAGGGGTTGTAGGGACACCTTGTCGTTGGCACGGGGATGCCCGATATACGTTTCGGTAATCAGGGTAGACGATGATTGGAATACTCCGCGGGACAAGGGTGTTATCGTGAGCGCCTTGTCGCTGACACGGGGATGCAATGAATGTGGTAGAGAGCCGTGATTTGGACACCGGTTGAGTCGCTCCGCGACTCAAGGGGGTTTAGTAAGCACCTTGTCGGTGGCACGGGGACAGTCTGTACGATAGGATGATCTCGTCCAGGCACGGGTAGTTATGGGACTTCCCGTGCTGTGTTTTGGTGGCTGATAATGGGTGCCCGTTTAGCAATTATGGGGCGGGTGTGCTTGAGTTTTTAAACTGACTTTATTGTTCCGTTGATTAGAGCTTAACTACTATTGGCCCTAACGTTGATATAGTAGATATCTTTTATGTGTATTGTTTATGTTGAGCTAGGTTTTTTGTTGACCTTGTTTCCTCTTTCTGACCGACTGACCGAGCATGCCGCTGTGTTGCTCTTCTGAGAGTACCCATCTGCTGCTGTGTCAGCAGTGCACCGTGCTGTTAATGTCTTCGCTCTGTTGTGCTACCACTGAGCACCTGGTTGCTGTTCCCTGTACACTGCTGTAAGCACTAAGCACCTGATCGCTGCTCTGTGTAAGCAGAGCACCGTGCTGTAAAAGATTCGTTGCTAGTACGTTGCCCCTCTACGACCCCACCGTGTTGGGTACTGTGCATTTTGAGCATGGTTGCGAAAATACATAAAATACTAACTCTAAATATCTCGCGCGTCGGCATCGCACTTTGGGTGCATGGACAGTCATTTGGAGACGCCATTACTCGCCCTTTAACTCAATTGTCTACACAGGGGACATGAAGTCTCAACATGCCAATCATCTCGTTGTCTCGTTTTGCACAAAACACCATCATACAGTTTTACCACGCCATAGATTGACTTCCTAAGCATTCCCTAGCAGTTTTTTGCCGTCTCATTCTGACAATCAGGTAACCCATCAGTCACTAAGAATCGACATGCCAATCATCTCGTTGTCTCGTTTTGTACAAAACACCATAATACAGTTTAACCACGCTATACATTGACCTCCCAAGCATTCCCTAGCAATTTTTTGACGTCTCCTTCTGACAATCAGCTAACCCATCATCACTAAGAATCGACCACGTCGCCCAGGTTAGAAGTCAGGCTGTAGACGATTTTGGGTCATGACTGATCTCCCATGCTGTGTTTGGGTGGCTGATAAAGGGTGCCCGTTTGGCAATTATGGGGCGGGTGTGCTTGAGTTTTAAACTAACTTTATTGTTCCGTTGATAAGAGCTTAGGTACTATTGGCCCTAACGATGATATAGTAGATATCTTCTATGTGTATTGCTGTGCACCGTGCTGTAAAAGATTCGTTGCTGGTACGTTGCCCCCTACGACCCCGCCGTGTTGGGTACTGTGCATTTTGAGCATGGTTGCGAAAATGCATAAAATACTAACACTAAATATCTCGCGCGTCGGCATCGCACTTTGGGTGCATGGACAGTCATTTGGAGACGCCATTACTCGCCCTTTAACTCAATTGTCTACACAGGGGACATGAAGTCTCAACATGCCAATCATCTCGTTGTTTCGTTTTGTACAAAACACCATCATACAGTTTAACCACGCTATACATTGACCTCCCAAGCATTTCCCTAGCAGTTTTTTGCCGTCTCCTTCTGACAATCAGCTAACCCATCAGTCACTAAGAATCGACCACGTCTTACTCGCAACGGCCCTCGCCCAGGTTCGAAGTCAGGCTGTAGACGACTTTGGGTCTTGACTGATCTCCTTTAAAGAGGTAGTTGAATGCATAATTCTACCTTTGACTCAAGGCATCGCCCAGATACTTTTTAAACCCTACGTTAAGGTTGGGGGAATAACAACTTATATAATTCGTTTGTGTGTGAGTCGTTTGCCTGCTTCGGAAGACAATTTGGTTGATCAAAGCAGAGGCGTAGCACAGCTCGGTAAGCAACGATAGTACTAAAATTACTGCATAAAACTAGATTAAAAATAATACTATCTTACATTGTATGTGCCAAGCCGTGGTACAAGGGGTTGTAGGGACACCTTGTCGTTGGCACGGGGATGCCCGATATACGTTTCGGTAATCAGGGTAGACGATGATTGGAATACTCCGCGGGACAAGGGTGTTATCGTGAGCGCCTTGTCGCTGACACGGGGATGCAATGAATGTGGTAGAGAGCCGTGATTTGGACACCGGTTGAGTCGCTCCGCGACTCAAGGGGGTTTAGTAAGCACCTTGTCGGTGGCACGGGGACAGTCTGTACGATAGGATGATCTCGTCCAGGCACGGGTAGTTATGGGACTTCCCGTGCTGTGTTTTGGTGGCTGATAATGGGTGCCCGTTTAGCAATTATGGGGCGGGTGTGCTTGAGTTTTTAAACTGACTTTATTGTTCCGTTGATTAGAGCTTAACTACTATTGGCCCTAACGTTGATATAGTAGATATCTTTTATGTGTATTGTTTATGTTGAGCTAGGTTTTTTGTTGACCTTGTTTCCTCTTTCTGACCGACTGACCGAGCATGCCGCTGTGTTGCTCTTCTGAGAGTACCCATCTGCTGCTGTGTCAGCAGTGCACCGTGCTGTTAATGTCTTCGCTCTGTTGTGCTACCACTGAGCACCTGGTTGCTGTTCCCTGTACACTGCTGTAAGCACTAAGCACCTGATCGCTGCTCTGTGTAAGCAGAGCACCGTGCTGTAAAAGATTCGTTGCTAGTACGTTGCCCCTCTACGACCCCACCGTGTTGGGTACTGTGCATTTTGAGCATGGTTGCGAAAATACATAAAATACTAACTCTAAATATCTCGCGCGTCGGCATCGCACTTTGGGTGCATGGACAGTCATTTGGAGACGCCATTACTCGCCCTTTAACTCTAATTTCATCTTTCGTCGTTGGAGCACCCGCACAACCGGAGGCCCCGTACCCCAATCATCATCTTTTCGTAAATTGAGCCCACATCGGCTGCATCGTTTAGGTATTTTGAATGGATACATCGAAAAGGCGTTCGAGTTGCTACAACAATAAGAGGCAATAAATAATGAATCAGCATGAGAGAGGACTTAGAAGGACTATGTGTATCCGCCTTATTAATGCCAAATTTTAATCGGTCTAACGGAGAAAAAAATTATTCTATCCTCACAAATAAAAATATTTAAAGTTGTTCAGGAAGTCAGCAAGTATACTACCATTACTACCAACTTTAAATATTTAAATATAAAACTCCCAAAAATTCAACGGCAACTATGTTTAGTTCACAAAGACGAATCTCTATCAAATGTCGAAAAGTTGAATCACCTGTAATCCTGTTAAGAAAAGGAAGCCTTAGACATAGTAAAAGCTTACCAGATCACAGAATCATATTACCCAAGGGCCCATGCGGGCTTGGTCAGAGCTTATAATAATTTGAGCCTAATATATGTTAAAAATATATCTTGCTTGTTTTGAATCCCTACAATGATACGCCATCCGCCACGAGGGATTTCAAGATCAAATCCCAGCGTAACTGGTATTTACAAATACCTTCTTTCGTTGTCTCGTTTTGTACAAAACACCATCTTACAGTTTTACCACGCTATACATTGACCTCCCAAGCATTCTCTAGCAAATTTTTGCCGTCTCCTTCTGACAATCAGGTAACCCATCAGTCACCAAGAATCGACCACGTCTTACTCGCAAGAAGAGAACTGTTAGAACTGTTTAGTTTAAACTATATTTCGTAATGTAAAGATTGCTTAATGAAGGATATAAACAGTTAGCAGCTGAGGATGTTACGACTTGCAGAAAAGCTCCCAAGCTGGGTCAGTTTGGGAACAAGCTTACTTATAGTAAAACGGCATTAGCAGTACCCCAACATACCGAAGAACTTAAATCTAAATGTCACTTCTGCAAGTCAGATGAATATTTGTTTTTTTACTTCCCTATAAATGTCTCGGTTGAAGCTCGGTGCAAACTCGCAAAAGGCATGTGTCTTTGCATCAATTGTCTACATAGACCCCAATTAAAATTACGGGAATAGATAGGATATCTGAAATAAGTACATCACAGTTTTGTACCCCTGACCAAATGTTGAGTGATGAATCATTTTCAGATAACATTTCAGATGAGCCAAAAATTGTTGTCCTTGTCTCGGTTCCTCGTTCAAACCAGCACGAAGGTGAGTAATATACGGTTCGGTTGAACGGTACGTTCCCAAAATTAAGTCTTCAAAAACGCGCAATGTCGGCACATTGTACCAAATAAAATTTTCAGTTGATCCTATGGCGTCAAATCCCTAAAACCCCCCTACAAATTTAACCCCTAAGCCCAGTCTTACAAATTTACTAACATTATTTTTCCTACGTAAAGGTTGGGGGAATAACAACAGTAGACGATTTTGGCTCTTGACTGTTTAGAACTGTTTAGTTTAATTTCTATTTCGTAATGTAAAGATTGCTTAATGAAGTTGATCCTATGGCGTCAAATCCCTAAAACCCCTCTACAAATTTATCCCCTAAGCCCATTCTTACAAATTTACTAAAATTCTTTTTCCTACGTAAAGGTTGGGGGAACAACAACACATATATTTCATTTCGCATATGGCAGGACATGGAAACGTTGTAACGATCACGTTTGATCAGCTGCATACCGCAGGTTTTGCTTTTCATTCTTCGCACAAGCTGTTCAGTGTAAGTCGTTTGCCTGCTTCGGAAGACAATTTGGTTGATCAAAGTAGAGGCGTAGCACAGCTTGGTAAGCAACGATAATACTAAAATTACTGCATAAAACTAGATTAAAAATAATACTTTGTTACATTGTTTATGCAAAACCGGTGGTAGATAGACGACTGCTGAGCGTCGCCGTAGTACAAGTGGTTGTAGTGAGCACCTTGTCGCTACCACTGAGCTACCACTGAGCACCTTGTGCTACCACTGAGCACCTGGTTGCTGTTCCCTGTAAGCAGTGTACCACTAAGCACCTGATCGCTGCTCTGTGTAAGCAAAGCACCGTGCTGTAAAAGATTCGTTGCTGGTACGTTGCCCCTCTACGACCCCGCCGTGTTGGGTACTGTGCATTTTGAGCATGGTTGCGAAAATACATAAAATACTAACTCTAAATATCTCGCGCGTCGGCATCGCACTTTGGGTGCATGGACAGTCACTTGGAGACGCCATTACTCGCCCTTTAACTCTAATTTCATCTTTCGTCGTTGGAGCACCCGCACAACCGGAGTCCCCGTACCCCAATCATGATCTTTTCGTAAATTGAGCCCACATCGGCTGTATCGTTTAGGTATTTTAAATGGATACATCGAAAAGGCGTTCGAGTTGCTACAACAATAAGAGGCAATTAATAATGAATTAGCATGAGAGAGGACTTAAAAGAACTATGTGTATCCGCCTTATTAATGCCAAATTTTAATCGGTCTAACGGAGAAATAAATTAATCTACCCTCACAAATAAAAATATTTAAGGTTGTTCAGGAATTCAGCAAGAATACTACCACATATAAAACTCCCAAAATTCAACGGCAACAAGCAAATGTCGAAAAGTTGAATCACCTGTTATCCTGTTAAGAAAAGGAAGCCTTAGACATAGTAAAAGCTTACCAGATCACAGAATCATATTTCCCAAGGGCCCATGCGGGCTTGGTCAGAGCGTATAATAATTTGAGCCTAATATATTTTAAAAATGTATCTGGCTTGTTTTGAATCCCTACAATGATACGCCATCCGCCACAAGGGATTTCAAGATCCCATCCCAGCGTAACTGGTATTTAGAAATACCTTCTTTCACTCGGCAATGCATGACAGTAGATCCCAAAACGCCGTCGCGATGGTACTAACCATTTAGTTTAAACTCTATTTCGTAATGTAAAGATTGCTTAATGGAGGATATAAACAGTTAGCAGCTAAGGAATTTAAAACTTGCAGAAGAGCTCCCAAGCTGGGTCAGTTGGGGAACAAGCTTTATTATAGTAAAACGGCATAAGCAGTATCCAGACCTGCCGAAGAAATTAAATCTAATGTCACTTCAGGAAGTCAGATAAACATTTGTTGTTTTACTTCCCTATAAATATCTTTGTAGAAGCTCGGTTCAAATTCGCAAAAGGCATGTGCCTTTGCATCAATTGTCTACACAGGGGACATGAAGTCTCAACATGCCAATCATCTCGTTGTCTCGTTTTGTACAAAACACCATCTTACAGTTTAACCACGCTACACATTGACCTCCCAAGCGTTCCCAAGCAATTTTTTGCCGCTTCCTTCTGACAATCAGTTAACCCATCAGTCACTAAGAATCGGCCACGTCTTACTCGCAACGGCCCTCGCCCAGGTTCGAAGTCAGGCTGTAGACGACTTTGGGTCTTGACTGATCTCCTTTAAAGAGGTAGTTGAATGCATAATTCTACCATCGACTCAAAACACCATAATACAGTTTAACCACGCTATACATTGACCTCCCAAGCATTCCCTAGCAATTTTTTGCCGTCTCCTTCTGACAATCAGCTAACCCATCAGTCACTAAGAATCGACCACGTCTTACTCGCAACGGCCCTCGCCCGGGTTCGAAGTCAGGCTGTAGACGATTTTGGGTCTTGACTGATCTCCTTTAAAGATCGCCCAGATACTTTTTAAACCCTACGTTAAGGTTGGGGGAATAAAAACTCATATATTTCGTTTGTGTGTGAGTCGTTTGCCTGCTTCGGAAGACAATTTGGTTGATCAAAGCAGCACAGCTCGGTAAGCAACGATAGTACTAAAATTACTGCATAAAACTAGATTAAAAATAATACTATCTTACATTGTTTGTGCCAAACCGGTGGTAGATAGACAACTGCTGAGCCTCGTCGTGGTACAAGGGGTTGTAGTGAGCACCTTGTCGCTGGCACGGGGACAGTCTGTACGATAAGATGTTCTCGTCCAGGCACGGGTGGTTATGGGACTTCCTGTGCTGTGTTTGGGTGGCTGATAATGGGTGCCCGTTAAGCAATTATGGGGCGGGTGTGGTTGAGTTTTTAAACTGACTTTATTGTTCCGTTGATTAGAGCTTAAGTATTATTGGCCCTAACGTTGATATAGTAGATATCTTTTATGTGTATTGTTTATGTTAAGCTAGGTTTTTTGTTGACCTCGTTTCCTCATTCTGCCGGCTGACCGTGCATGCCGCTGTGTTGCTGTGCTGAGAGTACCCATCTGTTGCTGTGTCAGCAGTGCACCGTGCTGTTGATGTCTTTGCTCTGTTGTGCTACCACTGAGCACCTGGTTGCTGTTCCGTGTAAGCAGTGTACCACTAAGCACCTGATCGCCGCTTGGGGAGCTCTGTGTTTGCAGAGCACCGTGCTGTAAAAGATTCGTTGCTGGTACGTTGCCCACCTACGACCTCGCCGTGCTGGGTACTGTGCATTTTGAGTATGGTTGCGAAAATACATAAAATACTAACTCTAAATATCCCGCGCGTCGGCATCGCACATTGGGTGCATGGACAGTCATTTCGAGACGCCATTACACGCCCTTTAACTCAATTGTCTACACAGGGGACATGAAGTCTCAACATGCCAATCATCTCGTTGTCTCGTTTTGTACAAAACACCATCATACAGTTTTCCACGCTATACATTGACCTCCCAAGCATTCCCTAGCAGTTTTTTGCCGTCTCCTTCTGACAATCAGGTAACCCATTCTGCACTAAGAATCGACCACGTCTTACTCGCAACGGCCCTCGCCCAGGTTCGAAGTCAGGCAGTAGACGATTTTGGGTCTTGACTGTTTAGAACTGTTTAGTTTAATTTCTATTTCGTAATGTAAAGATTGCTTAATGAAGTTGATCCTATGGCGTCAAATCCCTAAAACCCCTCTACAAATTTATCCCCTAAGCCCATTCTTACAAATTTACTAAAATTCTTTTTCCTACGTAAAGGTTGGGGGAACAACAACACATATATTTCATTTCGCATATGGCAGGACATGGAAACGTTGTAACGATCACGTTTGATCAGCTGCATAACGCAGGTTTTGCTTTTCATTCTTCGCACAAGCTGTTCAGTGTAAGTCGTTTGCCTGCTTCGGAAGACAATTTGGTTGATCAAAGTAGAGGCGTAGCACAGCTTGGTACGCAACGATAATACTAAAATTACTGCATAAAACTAGATTAAAAATAATACTTTGTTACATTGTTTGTGCAAAACCGGTGGTAGATAGACGACTGCTGAGCGTCGCCGTGGTACAAGTGGTTGTAGTGAGCACCTTGTCGCTGGCACGGGGACAGTCTGCACGATAGAATGATCTCGTCCAGGCACGGGTAGTTATGGGACTTGAGTTGGTGCTTGAGTTTTAAACTGACTTTATTGTTCCGTTGATTAGAGCTTAAGTACTATTGGCCCTAACGTTGATATAGTATATATCTTCTATGTGTATTGGTTATGTTGAGCTAGGTTTTTTGTTGACCTTGTTTCCTCATTCTGACCGACTGACCGAGCATGTCGCTGTGTTGCTGTGCTGAGAGTACCCATCTGCTGCTGTGTCAGCAGTGCACCGTGCTGTTTATGTCTTCGCTCTGTTGTGCTACCACTGAGCACCTGGTTGCTGTTCCCTGTAAGCAGTGTACCACTAAGCACCTGATCGCTGCTCTGTGTAAGCAGTGCACCGTGCTGAAAAAGATTCGTTGCTGGTACGTTGCCCCTCTACGACCCCACCGTGTTGGGTACTGTGCATTTTGAGCATGGTTGCGAAAATACATAAAATACTAACTCTAAATATCTCTTGCGTCGGCATCGCACTTTGGGTGCATGGACAGTCATTTGGAGACGCCATTACTCGCCCTTTAACTCTAATTTCATCTTTCGTCGTTGGAGCACCCGCACAACCGGAGTCCCCGTACCCCAATCATCATCTTTTCTTAAATTGAGCCCACATCGGCTGCATCGTTTAGGTATTTTAAATGGATACATCGAAAAGGCGTTCGAGTTGCTACAACAATAAGAGGCAATTAATAATGAATTAGCATAAGAGAGGACTTAAAAGAACTATGTGTATCCGCATTATTAATGTCAAATTTTAATCGGTCTAACGGAGAAAGCAATTAATCTACCCTCACAAATAAAAATATTTAAGGTTGTTCAGGAATTCAGCAAGAATACTACCACATATAAAACTCCCAAAATTCAACGGCAACTATATTTAGTTGACAAAGACGAATCTCTATCAAATGTCGAAAAGTTGAATCACCTGTTATCCTGTTAAGAAAAGGAAGCCTTAGACATAGTAAAAGCTTACCAGATCACAGAATCATATTTCCCAAGGGCCCATGCGGGCTTGGTCAGAGCTTATAATAATTTGAGCCTAATATATGTTAAAAATATATCTGGCTTGTTTTGAATCCTTACAATGATACGCCATCCGCCACAAGATCCCATCCCAGCGTAAGAGGTATTTAGAAATACCTTCTTTCACTCGGCAATGCATGACAGCGTTGTGTCTAGAGTAGATCCCAAAACGCCGTCGCGATGGTACTTACAATTTAGTTTAAACTCTATTTCGTAATGTAAAGATTGCTTAATGAAGGATATAAACAGTTAGCAGCTAAGGAATTTACAACTTGCAGAAGAGCTCCCAAGCTGGGTCAGTTGGGGAACAAGCTTACTTATAGTAAAACGGCATAAGCAGTATACAGACCTGCCGAAGAAATTAAATCTAATGTCACTTCAGGAAGTCAGATGAACAATTGTTGTTGTACTTCCCTATAAATATCTTTGTAGAAGCTCGGTTCAAATTCGCAAAAGGCATGTGCCTTTGCATCAATTGTCTACACAGGGGACATGAAGTCTCAACATGCCAATCATCTCGTTGTCTCGTTTTGTACAAAACACCATCTTACAGTTTAACCACGCTACACATTGACCTCCCAAGCGTTCCCAAGCAATTTTTTGCCGTTTCCTTCTGACAATCAGTTAACCCATCAGTCACTAAGAATCGGCCACGTCTTACTCGCAACGGCCCTCGCCCAGGTTCGAAGTCAGGCTGTAGACGATTTTGGGTCTTGACTGTTTAGAACTGTTTAGTTTAAACTCTATTTCGTAATGTAAAGATTGCTTAATGAAGGATATAAACAGTTAGCAGCTGAGGAATTCACGACTTGCAGAAGAGCTCCCAAGCTGGGTCAGTTGGGGAACAAGCTTACTTATAGTAAAACGGCATAAGCAGTATCCAGACCTGCCGAAGAAATTAAATCAAATGTCACTTCAGGAAGTCAGATAAACATTTGTTGTTGTACTTCCCTATTAATATCTCGGTAGAAGTTCGGTTCAAATTCGCAAAAGGCATGTGCCTTTGCATCAATTTTCTACACAGGGGACATGAAGTCTCAACATGCCAAACATCTCGTTGTCTCGTTTTGTACAAAACACCATCTTACAGTTTAACCACGCTACACATTGACCTCCCAAGCGTTCCCAAGCAATTTTTTGCCGTTTCCTTCTGACAATCAGTTAACCCATCAGTCACTAAGAATCGACCACGTCTTACTCGCAACGGCCCTCGCCCAGGTTCGAAGTCAGGCTGTAGACGACTTTGGGTCTTGACTGATCTTCGTTAAAGAGGTAGTTGAATGTCGACTCAAGGTATCGCCCAGATACTTTTTAAACCCTACGTTAAGGTTGGGGGAATAACAACTCATATATTTCGTTTGTGTGTGAGTCGTTTGCCTGCTTCGGAAGACAATTTGGTTGATCAAAGCAGAGGCGTAGCACAGCTCGGTAAGCAACGATAGTACTAAAATTACTGCATAAAACTAGATTAAAAATAATACTATCTTACATTGTTTGTGCCAAACCGGTGGTAGATAGACGACTGCTGAGCCTCGTCGTGGTACAAGGGGTTGTAGTGAGCACCTTGTCGCTGGCAAGGGAAAGTCTGTACGATAGGATGTTCTCGTCCAGGCACGGGTGGTTGTGGGACTCCCTGTGCTGTGTTTGGGTGGCTGATAATGGGTGCCCGTTAAGCAATTATAGGGCGGGTGAGTTTGAGTTTTTAGACTGACTTTATTATTCCGTTGATTAGAGCTTAAGTATTATTGGCCCTAACGTTGATATAGTAGATATCTTTTATGTGTATTGTTTATGTTAAGCTAGGTTTTTTGTTGACCTCGTTTCCTCATTCTGCCGGCTGACCGTGCATGCCGCTGTGTTGCTGTGCTGAGAGTACCCATCTGCTGCTGTGTCAGCAGTGCACCGTGCTGTTTATGTCTTCGCTCTGTTGTGCTACCACTGAGCACCTGGTTGGTGTTCCGTGTAAGCAGTGTACCACTAAGCACCTGATCGCTGCTCTGTGTTTGCAGAGCACCGTGCTGTAAAAGATTCGTTGCTGGTACGTTGCCCACCTACGACCCCGCCGTGTTGGGTACTGTGCATTTTGAGCATGGTTGCGAAAATACATAAAATACTAACTCTAAATATCTCGCGCGTCGGCATCGCACTTTGGGTGCATGGACAGTCATTTGGAGACGCCATTACTCGCCCTTTAACTCTAATTTCATCTTTCGTCGTTGGAGCACCCGCACAACAGGAGTCCCCGTACCCCAATCATCATCTTTTCGTAAATTGAGCCCACATCGGCTGCATCGTTTAGGTATTTTAAATGGATACATCGAAAAGGCGTTCGAGTTGCTACAACAATAAGAGGCAATTAATAATGAATTAGCATGAGAGAGGACTTAAAAGAACTATGTGTATCCGCATTATTAATGCCAAATTTTAATCGGTCTAACGGAGAAAGAAATTAATCTACCCTCACAAATAAAAATATTTAAGGTTGTTCAGGAATTCAGCAAGAATACTACCACATATAAAACTCCCAAAATTCAACGGCAACTATATTTAGTTGACAAAGACGAATCTCTATCAAATGTCGAAAAGTTGAATCACCTGTTATCCTGTTAAGAAAAGGAAGCCTTAGACATAGTAAAAGCTTACCAGATCACAGAATCATATTTCCCAAGGGCACATGCGGGCTTGGTCATCCGCCACATGGGATTTCAAGATCCCATCCCAGCGTAAGCGGTATTTAGAAATACCTTCTTTCACTCGGCAATGCATGACAGCGTTGTGTCTAGAGTAGATCCCAAAACGCCGTCGCGATGGTACTTACAATTTAGTTTAAACTCTATTTCGTAATGTAAAGATTGCTTAATGAAGGATATAAACAGTTAGCAGCTAAGGAATTTACAACTTGCAGAAGAGCTCCCAAGCTGGGTCAGTTGGGGAACAAGCTTACTTATAGTAAAACGGCATAAGCAGTATACAGACCTGCCGAAGAAATTAAATCTAATGTCACTTCAGGAAGTCAGATGAACAATTGTTGTTGTACTTCCCTATAAATATCTTTGTAGAAGCTCGGTTCAAATTCGCAAAAGGCATGTGCCTTTGCATCAATTGTCTACACAGGTTACATGAAGTCTCAACATGCCAATCATCTCGTTGTCTCGTTTTGTACAAAACAACATCTTACAGTTTAACTACGCCTCACATTGACCTCCCAAGCGTTCCCAAGCAATTTTTTGCCGTTTCCTTCTGACAATTAGTTAACCCATCAGTCACTAAGAATCGACCACGTCTTACTCGCAACGGCCCTCGCCCAGGTTCGAAGTCAGGCTGTAGACGATTTTGGGTCTTGACTGTTTAGAACTGTTTAGTTTAAACTCTATTTCGTAATGTAAAGATTGCTTAATGAAGGATATAAACAGTTAGCAGCTAAGGAATTTACAACTTGCAGAAGAGCTCCCAAGCTGGGTCAGTTGGGGAACAAGCTTACTTATAGTAAAACGGCATAAGCAGTATCCAGACCTGCCGAAGAAATTAAATCTAATGTCACTTCAGGAAGTCAGATGAACAATTGTTGTTGTACTTCCCTATAAATATCTTTGTAGAAGCTCGGTTCAAATTCGCAAAAGGCATGTGCCTTTGCATCAATTGTCTACACAGGGAACATGAAGTCTCAACATGCCAATCATTTCGTAGTCTCGTTTTGTACAAAACACCATCTTACAGTTTAACCACGCTACACATTGACCTCCCAAGCGTTCCCAAGCAATTTTTTGCCGTTTCCTTCTGACAATCAGTTAACCCATCAGTCACTAAGAATCGACCACGTCTTACTCGCAACGGCCCTCGCCCAGGTTCGAAGTCAGGCTGTAGACGACTTTGGGTCTTGACTGATCTCCTTTAAAGAGGTAGTTGAATGTCGACTCAAGGTATCGCCCAGATACTTTTTAAACCCTACGTTAAGGTTGGGGGAATAACAACTCATATATTTCGTTTGTGTGTGAGTCGTTTGCCTGCTTCGGAAGACAATTTGGTTGATCAAAGCAGAGGCGTAGCACAGCTCGGTAAGCAACGATAGTACTAAAATTACTGCATAAAACTAGATTAAAAATAATACTATCTTACATTGTTTGTGCCAAACCGGTGGTAGATAGACGACTGCTGAGCCTCGTCGTGGTACAAGGGGTTGTAGTGAGCACCTTGTCGCTGGCAAGGGAAAGTCTGTACGATAGGATGTTCTCGTCCAGGCACGGGTGGTTATGGGACTCCCTGTGCTGTGTTTGGGTGGCTGATAATGGGTGCCCGTTAAGCAATTATGGGGCGGGTGAGTTTGAGTTTTTAAACTGACTTTATTGTTCCGTTGATTAGAGCTTAAGTATTATTGGCCCTAACGTTGATATAGTAGATATCTTTTATGTGTATTGTTTATGTTAAGCTAGGTTTTTTGTTGACCTCGTTTCCTCATTCTGCCGGCTGACCGTGCATGCCGCTGTGTTGCTGTGCTGAGAGTACCCATCTGCTGCTGTGTCAGCAGTGCACCGTGCTGTTGATGTCTTCGCTCTGTTGTGCTACCACTGAGCACCTGGTTGCTGTTCCGTGTAAGCAGTGTACCACTAAGTACCTGATCGCTGCTTGGGGAGCTCTGTGTTTGCAGAGCACCGTGCTGTAAAAGATTCGTTGCTGGTACGTTGCCCACCTACGACCCCGCCGTGTTGGGTACTGTGCATTTTGAGCATGGTTGCGAAAATACATAAAATACTAACTCTAAATATCCCGCGCGTCGGCATTGCACTTTGGGTGCATGGACAGTCATTTCGAGACGCCATTACACGCCCTTTAACTCAATTGTCTACACAGGGGACATGAAGTCTCAACATGCCAATCATCTCGTTGTCTCGTTTTGTACAAAACACCATCATACAGTTTTCCACGTTATACATTGACATCCCAAGCATTCCCTAGCAGTTTTTTGCCGTCTCCTTCTGACAATCAGGTAACCAATTCTGAATTAAGAATCGACCACGTCTTACTCGCAACGGCCCTCGCCCAGGTTCGAAGTCAGGCAGTAGACGATTTCGGGTCTTGACTGTTTAGAACTGTTTAGTTTAAACTCTATTTCGTAATGCAAAGATTGCTTAATGAAGGATATAAACAGTTAGCAGCTGAGAAGTTTACGACTTGCAGAAGAGCTCCCAAGCTGGGTCAGTTTGGGAACAAGCTTACTTATAGTAAAACGGTATTAGCAGTACCCCAACATACCGAAGAACTTAAATCTAAATGTCACTTCTGCAAGTCAGATGAATATTTGTTTTTTTACTTCCCTATAAATGTCTCGGTTGAAGCTCGGTTCAAATTCGCAAAAGGCATGTGTCTTTGCATCAATTGTCTACATAGACCCCAATTAAAATTACGGAAATCGATAGGATATCTGAATTAAGTACATCACAGTTGTGTACCCCTGACCAAATGTTGAGTGATGAATCATTTTCATATAACATTTCAGATGAGCCAAAAATTGTAGTCCTTGTCTCGGTTCCTCGTGCAAAACAGCACGAAGGTGAGTAATATACGGTTCGCTTGTACGGTACGTTCCCAAAATTATGTTTCCAAAAACGCGCAATGTCGGCACATTGTACCAAATAAAATTTTCAGTTGATCCTATGGCGTCAAATCCCTAAAACCTCCCTACAAATTTAACCCCTAAGCCCAGTCTTACAAATTTACTAAAATTATTTTTCATACGTAAAGGTTGGGGGAATAACAACAGTAGACGATTTTAGGTCTTGACTGTTTAGAACTGTTTAGTTTAAACTCTATTTCGTAATGTAAAGATTGCTTAATGAAGTTGATCCTATGGCGTCAAATCCCTAAAACCCCTCTACAAATTTATCCCCTAAGCCCATTCTTACAAATTTACTAAAATTCTTTTTCCTACGTAAAGGTTGGGGGAACAACAACACATATATTTCGTTTCGCATATGGCAGGACATGGAAACGTTGTAACGATCACGTTTGATCAGCTGCATAACGCAGGTTTTGCTTTTCATTCTTCGCACAAGCTGTTCAGTGTAAGTCGTTTGCCTGCTTCGGAAGACAATTTGGTTGATCAAAGTAGAGGCGTAGCACAGCTTGATACGCAACGATAATACTAAAATTACTGCATAAAACTAGATTAAAAATAATACTTTGTTACATTGTTTGTGCAAAACCGGTGGTAGATAGACGACTGCTGAGCGTCGCCGTGGTACAAGTGGTTGTAGTGAGCACCTTGTCGCTGGCACGGGGACAGTCTGCACGATAGGATGATCTCGTCCAGGCACGGGTAGTTATGGGACTTGAGTTTGTGCTTGAGTTTTAAACTTACTTTATTGTTCCGTTGATTAGAGTTAAGTACTATTGGCCCTAACGTTGATATAGTAGATATCTTCTATGTGTATTGTTTATGTTGAGCTAGGTTTTTTGTTGACCTTGTTTCCTCATTCTGACCGACTGACCGAGCATGCCGCTGTGTTGCTGTGCTGAGAGTACCCATCTGCTGCTGTGTCAGCAGTGCACCGTGCTGTTAATGTCTTCGCTCTGTTGTGCTACCACTGAGCACCTGGTTGCTGTTCCCTGTAAGCAGTGTACCACTAAGCAACTGATCGCTGCTCTGTGTAAGCAGAGCACCGTGCTGTAAAAGATTCGTTGCTGGTACGTTGCCCCTCTACGACCCCGCCGTGTTGGGTACTGTGCATTTCGAGCATGGTTGCGAAAATACATAAAATACTAACTCTAAATATCTCGCGCGTCGGCATCGCACTTTGGGTGCATGGACAGTCATTTGGAGACGCCATTACTCGCCCTTTAACTCTAATTTCATCTTTCGTCGTTAGAGCACCCGCACAACCGGAGTCCCCGTACCCCAATCATCATCTTTTCGTAAATTGAGCCCACATAGGCTGCATCGTTTAGGTATTTTAAATGGATACATCGAAAAGGCGTTCGAGTTGCTACAACAATAAGAGATATAAAGAACTATGTGTATCCGCATTATTAATGCCAAATTTTAATCGGTCTAACGGAGAAAGAAATTAATCTACCCTCACAAATAAAAATATTTAAGGTTGTTCAGGAATTCAGCAATAATACTACCACATATAAAACTCCCAAAATTCAACGGCAACTATATTTAGTTGACAAAGACGAATCTCTATCAAATGTCGAAAAGTTGAAATACCTGTTATCCTGTTAAGAAAAGGAAGCCTTAGACATAGTAAAAGCTTACCAGATCACAGAATCATATTTCCCAAGGGCACATGCGGGCTTGGTCAGAGCTTATAATAATTTGAGCCAAATATATTTTAAAAATATATCTGGCTTGTTTTGAATCCCTACAATGATACGCCATCCGCCACAAGGGATTTCAAGATCCCATCCCAGCGTAAGAAGTATTTAGAAATACCTTTTTTCACTCGGCAATGCATGACAGCGTTGTGTCTAAAGTAGATCCCAAAACGCCGTCGCGATGGTACTAACAATTTAGTTTAAACTCTATTTCGTAATGTAAAGATTGCTTAATTAAGGATATAAACAGTTAGCAGCTAAGGAATTTACAACTTGCAGAAGAGCTCCCAAGCTGGGTCAGTTGGGGAACAAGCTTACTTATAGTAAAACGGCATAAGCAGTATCCAGACCTGCCGAAGAAATTAAATCTTATGTCACTTCAGGAAGTCAGATGAACAATTGTTGTTGTACTTCCCTATAAATATCTTTGTAGAAGCTCGGTTCAAACTTGCAAAAGGCATGTGCCTTTGCATCAATTGTCTACACAGGTTACATGAAGTCTCAACATGCCAATCATCTCGTTGTCTCGTTTTGTACAAAACAACATCTTACAGTTTAACTACGCTACACATTGACCTCCCAAGCGTTCCCAAGCAATTTTTTGCCGTTTCCTTCTGACAATTAGTTAACCCATCAGTCACTAAGAATCGACCACGTCTTACTCGCAACGGCCCTCGCCCAGGTTCGAAGTCAGGCTGTAGACGATTTTGGGTCTTGACTGTTTAGAACTGTTTAGTTTAAACTCTATTTCGTAATGTAAAGATTGCTTAATGAAGGATATAAACAGTTAGCAGCTAAGGAATTTACAACTTGCAAAAGAGCTCCCAAGCTGGGTCAGTTGGGGAACAAGCTTACTTATAGTAAAACGGCATAAGCAGTATCCAGACCTGCCGAAGAAATTAAATCTAATGTCACTTCAGGAAGTCAGATGAACAATTGTTGTTGTACTTTCCTATAAATATCTTTGTAGAAGCTCGGTTCAAATTCGCAAAAGGCATGTGCCTTTGCATCAATTGTCTACACAGGGGACATGAAGTCTCAACATGCCAATCATCTCGTTGTCTCGTTTTGTACAAAACACCATCTTACAGTTTAACTACGCTACACATTGACCTCCCAAGCGTTCCCAAGCAATTTTTTGCTTTGGGTCTTGACTGATCCCCTTTAAAGAGGTAGTTGAATGCATAATTCTACCATCGACTCAAAACACCATCATACAGTTTAACCACGCTATACATTGACCTCCCAAGCATTCCCTAGCAATTTTTTGCCGTCTCCTTCTGACAATCAGCTAACCCATCAGTCACTAAGAATCAACCACGTCTTACTCGCAACGGCCCTCGCCCAGGTTCGAAGTCAGGCTGTAGACGATTTTGGTTCTTGACTGATCTCCTTTAAAGAGGTAGTTGAATGCATAATTCTACCTTCGACTCAAGGTATCGCCCAGATACTTTTTAAACCCTACGTTAAGGTTGGGGGAATAACAACTCATATATTTCGTTTGTGTGTGAGTCGTTTGCCTGCTTCGGAAGACAATTTGGTTGATCAAAGCAGAGGCGTAGCACAGCTCGGTAAGCAACGATAGTACTAAAATTACTGCATAAAACTAGATTAAAAATAATACTATCTTACATTGTTTGTGCCAAGCCGGTGGTAGATAGACGACTGCTGAGCCTCGTCGTGGTACAAGGGGTTGTAGTGAGCACCTTGTCGCTGGCAAGGGAAAGTCTGTACGATAGGATGTTCTCGTCCAGGCACGGGTGGTTATGGGACTCCCTGTGCTGTGTATGGGTGGCTGATAATGTGTGCCCGTTAAGCAATTATGGGGCGGGTGAGTTTGAGTTTTTAAACTTACTTTATTGTTCCGTTGATTAGAGCTTAAGTATTATTGGCCCTAACGTTGATATAGTAGATATCTTTTATGTGTATTGTTTATGTTAAGCTAGGTTTTTTGTTGACCTCGTTTCCTCATTCTGCCGGCTGACCGTGCATGCCGCTGTGTTGCTGTGCTGAGAGTACCCATCTGCTGCTGTGTCAGCAGTGCACCGTGCTGTTGATGTCTTCGCTCTGTTGTGCTACCACTGAGCACCTGGTTGCTGTTCCGTGTAAGCAGTGTACCACTAAGCACCTGATCGCTGCTCTGTGTTTGCAGAGCACCGTGCTGTAAAAGATTCGTTGCTGGTACGTTGCCTCTCTACGACCCCACCGTGTTGGGTACTGTGCATTTTGAGCATGGTTGCGAAAATACATAAAATACTAACTCTAAATATCCCGCGCGTCGGCATCGCACTTTGGGTGCATGGACAGTCATTTGGAGACGCCATTACTCGCCCTTTAACTCTAATTTCATCTTTCGTCGTTGGAGCACCCGCACAACCGGAGTCCCCGTACCCCAATCATCATCTTTTCGTAAATTGAGCCCACATCGGCTGCATCGTTTAGGTATTTTAAATGGATACATCGAAAAGGCGTTCGAGTTGCTACAACAAAAAGAGGCAATTAATAATGAATTAGCATGAGAGAGGACTTAAAAGAACTATGTGTATCCGCATTATTAATGCCAAATTTTAATCGGTCTAACGGAGAAAGAAATTAATCTACCCTCACAAAAAAAAGTATTTAAAGTTGTTCAGGAAGTCAGCAAGAATACTACCACATATAAAGCTCCCAAAACTCAACGGCAACTATGTTTGGTTCACAAAGACGAATCTCTATCAAATGTCGAAAAGTTGAATCACCTGTTATCCTGTTAAGAAAAGGAAGCCTTAGACATAGTAAAAGCTTACCAGATCACAGAATCATATTTCCCAAGGGCCCATGCGGGCTTGGTCAGAGCTTATAATAATTTGAGCCTAATATATTTTAAAAATATATCTGGCTTGTTTTGAATCCCTACAATGATACGCCATCCGCCACAAGGGATTTCAAGATCCCATCCCAGCGTAACTGGTATTTACAAATACCTTCTTTCGTTGTCTCGTTTTGTACAAAACACCATCTAACAGTTATACCACGCTATACATTGACCTTCCAAGCATTCCCTAGCCAATTTTTTCCGTCTCCTTCTGACAATAAGGTAAACCATCAGTCACTAAGAATCGACCACGTCTTACTCGCAACGGCCCTCGCCCAGGTTCGAAGTCAGGCAGTAGACGATTTTGGGTCTTGACTGTTTAGAACTGTTTAGTTTAAACTCTATTTCGTAATGTAACGATTGCTTAATGAAGGATATAAACAGTTAGCAGCTAAGGAATTTACAACTTGCAAAAGAGCTCCCAAGCTGGGTCAGTTGGGGAACAAGCTTACTTATAGTAAAACGGCATAAGCAGTATCCAGACCTGCCGAAGAAATTAAATTTAATGTCACTTCAGGAAGTCAGATGAACAATTGTTGTTGTACTTCCCTATAAATATCTTCGCAAGAGGCATGTGCCTTTGCATCAATTGTCTACACAGGGGACATGAAGTCTCAACATGCCAATCATCTCGTTGTCTCTTTTTGTACAAAACACCATCTTACAGTTTAACTACGCTACACATTGACCTCCCAAGCGTTCCCAAGCAATTTTTTGCCGTTTCCTTCTGACAATCAGTTAACCCATCAGTCACTAAGAATCGACCACGTCTTACTCGCAACGGCCTCGCCCATGTTCGAAGTCAGGCTGTAGACGATTTTAGGTCTTGACTGTTTAGAACTGTTTAGTTTAAACTCTATTTCGTAATGTAACGATTGCTTAATGAAGGATATAAACAGTTAGCAGCTAAGGAATTTACAACTTGCAAAAGAGCTCCCAAGCTGGGTCAGTTGGGGAACAAGCTTACTTATAGTAAAACGGCATAAGCAGTATCCAGACCTGCCGAAGAAATTAAATCTAATGTCACTTCAGGAAGTCAGATGAACAATTGTTGTTGTACTTCCCTATAAATATCTTCGCAAAAGGCATGTGCCTTTGCATCAATTGTCTACACAGGGGACATGAAGTCTCAACATGCCAATCATCTCGTTGCCTCTTTTTGTACAAAACACCATCTTACAGTTTAACTACGCTACACATTGACCTCCCAAGCGTTCCCAAGCAATTTTTTGCTTTGGGTCTTGACTGATCTCCTTTAAAGAGGTAGTTGAATGCATAATTCTACCATCGACTCAAAACACCATCATACAGTTTAACCACGCTATACATTGACCTCCCAAGCATTCCCTAGCCAATTTTTTCCGTCTCCTTCTGACAATAAGGTAAACCATCAGTCACTAAGAATCGACCACGTCTTACTCGCAACGGCCCTCGCCCAGGTTCGAAGTCAGGCAGTAGACGATTTTGGGTCTTGACTGTTTAGAACTGTTTAGTTTAAACTCTATTTCGTAATGTAACGATTGCTTAATGAAGGATATAAACAGTTAGCAGCTAAGGAATTTACAACTTGCAAAAGAGCTCCCAAGCTGGGTCAGTTGGGGAACAAGCTTACTTATAGTAAAACGGCATAAGCAGTATCCAGACCTGCCGAAGAAATTAAATTTAATGTCACTTCAGGAAGTCAGATGAACAATTGTTGTTGTACTTCCCTATAAATATCTTCGCAAGAGGCATGTGCCTTTGCATCAATTGTCTACACAGGGGACATGAAGTCTCAACATGCCAATCATCTCGTTGTCTCTTTTTGTACAAAACACCATCTTACAGTTTAACTACGCTACACATTGACCTCCCAAGCGTTCCCAAGCAATTTTTTGCTTTGGGTCTTGACTGATCTCCTTTAAAGAGGTAGTTGAATGCATAATTCTACCATCGACTCAAAACACCATCATACAGTTTAACCACGCTATACATTGACCTCCCAAGCATTCCCTAGCAATTTTTTGCCGTCTCCTTCTGACAATCAGCTAGCCCATCAGTCACTAAGAATCAACCACGTCTTACTCGCAACGGCCCTCGCCCGGGTTCGAAGTCAGGCTGTAGACGATTTTGGTTCTTGACTGATCTCCTTTAAAGAGGTAGTTGAATGCATAATTCTACCTTCGACTCAAGGTATCGCCCAGATACTTTTTAAACCCTACGTTAAGGTTGGGGGAATAACAACTCATATATTTCGTTTATGTGTGAGTCATTTGCCTGCTTCGGAAGACAATTTGGTTGATCAAAGCAGAGGCGTAGCACAGCTCGGTAAGCAACGATAGTACTAAAATTACTGCATAAAACTAGATTAAAAATAATACTATCTTACATTGTTTGTGCCAAAACGGTGGTAGATAGACGACTGCTGAGCCTCGTCGTGGTACAAGGGGTTGTAGTGAGCACCTTGTCGCTGGCAAGGGAAAGTCTGTACGATGGGATGTTCTCGTCCAGGCACGGGTGGTTATGGGACTCCCTGTGCTGTGTTTGGGTGGCTGATAATGGGTGCCCGTTAAGCAATTATGGGGCGGGTGAGTTTGAGTTTTTAAACTGACTTTATTGTTCCGTTGATTAGAGCTTAAGTATTATTGGCCCTAACGTTGATATAGTAGATATCTTTTATGTGTATTGTTTATGTTAAGCTAGGTTTTTTGTTGACCTCGTTTCCTCATTCTGCCGGCTGACCGTGCATGCCGCTGTGTTGCTGTGCTGAGAGTACCCATCTGCTGCTGTGTCAGCAGTGCACCGTGCTGTTGATGTCTTCGCTCTGTTGTGCTACCACTAAGCACCTGGGGGCTGTTCCGTGTAAGCAGTGTACCACTAAGCACCTGATCGCTGCTTTGGGAGCTCTGTGTTTGCAGAGCACCGTGCTGTAAAAGATTCGTTTCTGGTACGTTGCCCACCTACGACCCCGCCGTGTTGGGTACTGTGCATTTTGAGCATGGTCGCGAAAATACATAAAATACTAACTCTAAATATCTCGCGCGTCGGCATCGCACTTTGTGTGCATGGACAGTCATTTCGAGACGCCATTACACGCCCTTTAACTCAATTGTCTACACAGGGGACATGAAGTCTCAACATGCCAATCATCTCGTTGTCTCGTTTTGTACAAAACACCATCATACAGTTTTCCACGCTATACATTGACATCCCAAGCATTCCCTAGCAGTTTTTTGCCGTCTCCTTCTGACAATCAGGTAACCCATTCTGCACTAAGAATCGACCACGTCTTACTTGCAACGGCCCTCGCCCAGGTTCGAAGTCAGGCTGTAGACGATTTTGGGTCTTGACTGTTTAGAACTGTTTAGTTTAAACTCTATTTCGTAATGTAAAGATTGCTTAATGAAGGATATAAACAGTTAGCAGCTGAGAAGTTTACGACTTGCAGAAGAGCTCCCAAGCTGGGTCAGTTTGGGAACAAACTTGCTTATAGTAAAACGGCATTAGCAGTACCCCAACATACCGAAGAACTTAAATCTAAATGTCACTTCTGCAAGTCAGATGAACATTTGTTAATTTACTTCCCTATAAATGTCTCGGTTGAAGCTCGGTTCAAATTCGCAAAAGGCATGTGTCTTTGCATCAATGGTCTACATAGACCGCAATTAAAATTACGGAAATCGATAGGATATCTGAATTAAGTACATCACAGTTGTGTACCCCTGACCAAATGTTGAGTGATGAATCATTTTCATATAACATTTCAGATGAGCCAAAAATTGTAGTCCTTGTCTCGGTTCCTCGTGCAAAACAGCACGAAGGTGAGTAATATACGGTTCGCTTGTACGGTACGTTCCCAAAATTAAGTTTCCAAAAACGCGCAATGTCGGCACATTGTACCAAATAAAATTTTCAGTTGATCCTATGGCGTCAAATCCCTAAAACCCCCCTACAAATTTAACCCCTAAGCCCAGTCTTACAAATTTACTAAAATTATTTTTCCTACGTAAAGGTTGGGGGAATAACAACACATATATTTCGTTTCGCATATGGCAGGACATGGAAACGTTGTAACGATTACGTTTTATTTTTTATCAGCTGCATAACGCAGGTTTTGCTTTTCATTCTTCGCACAAGCTGTTCAGTGTAAGTCGTTTGCCTGCTTCGGAGGACAATTTGGTTGATCAAAGTAGAGGCGTAGCACAGCTTGGTACGCAACGATAATACTAAAATTACTGCATAAAACTAGATTAAAAATAATACTTTGTTACATTGTTTGTGCTAAACCGGTGGTAGACAGACGACTGCTGAGCGTCGCCGTGGTACAAGTGGTTGTAGTGAGCACCTTGTCGCTGGCACGGGGACAGTCTGTACGATAGGATGATCTCGTCCAGGCACGGGTAGTTATGGGACTTGAGTTTGTGCTTGAGTTTGAAACTGACTTTATTGTTCCGTTGATTAGAGTTAAGTACTATTGGCCCTAAAGTTGATATAGTAGATATCTTCTATGTGTATTGTTTATGTTGAGCTAGGTTTTTTGTTGACCTTGTTTCCTCATTCTGACCGACCTACCGAGCATGCCGCTGTGTTGCTGTGCTGAGAGTACCCATCTGCTGCTGTGTCAGCAGTGCACCGTGCTGTTGATGTCTTCGCTCTGTTGTGCTACCACTGAGCACCTGGTTGCTGTTCCCTGTAAGCAGTGTACCACTGATCGCTGCTCTGTGTAAGCAGAGCACCGTGCTGTAAAAGATTCGTTGCTGGTACGTTGCCCCTCTACGACCACGCCGTGTTGGGTACTGTGCATTTTGAGCATGGTCGCGAAAATACATAAAATACTAACTCTAAATATCTCGCGCGTCGGCATCGCACTTTGTGTGCATGGACAGTCATTTGGAGACGCCATTACTCGCCCTTTAACTCTAATTTCATCTTTCGTCGTTGGAGCACCCGCAGAACCGGAGTCCCCGTACCCCAATCATCATCTTTTCGTAAATTGAGCCCACATCGGCTTCATCGTTTAAGTATTTTAAATGGATACATCGAAAAGGCGTTCGAGTTGCTAGAACAATAAGAGGCAATTAATAATGAATTAGCATGAGAGAGGACTTAGAAGAACTATGTGTATCCGCATTATTAATGCCAAATTTTAATCGGTCTTACGCAGAAAGAAATTAATCTACCCTCACAAATAAAAATATTTAAGGTTGTTCAGGAATTCAGCAAGAATACTACCACATATAAAACTCCCAAAATTCAACGGCAACTATATTTAGTTGACAAAGACGAATCTCTATCAAATGTCGAAAAGTTGAATCACCTGTAATCCTGTTAAGAAAAGGAAGCCTTAGACATAGTAAAAGCTTACCAGATCACAGAATCATATTTCCCAAGGGCCCATACGGGCTTGGTCAGAGCTTATAATAATTTGAGCCTAATATATTTTAAAAATATATCTGGCTTGTTTTGAATCCCTACAATGATACGCCATCCGCCACAAGGGATTTCAAGATCCCATCCCAGCGTAACTGGTATTTACAAATACCTTCTTTCGTTGTCTCGTTTTGTACAAAACACCATCTAACAGTTTTACCACGCTATACATTGACCTTCCAAGCATTCCCTAGCCAATTTTTTCCGTCTCCTTCTGACATTAAGGTAAACCATCAGTCACTAAGAATCGACCACGTCTTACTCGCAACGGCCCTCGCCCAGGTTCGAAGTCAGGCAGTAGACGATTTTGGGTCTTGACTGTTTAGAACTGTTTAGTTTAAACTCTATTTCGTCATGTAAAGATTGCTTAGTGAAGGATTTAAATAGTAAGCAGCTGAGGAATTTACGACTTGCAGAAGAGCTCCCAAGATGGGTCAGTTGGGGAGCAAACTTACTTATAGAAAAACGGCATAAGCAGTATCCAGACCTGCCGAAGAAATTAAATCTAATGTCACTTCAGGAAGTCAGATGAACAATTGTTGTTGTACTTCCCTATAAATATCTTTGTAGAAGCTCGGTTCAAATTCGCAAAAGGCATGTGCCTTTGCATCAATTGTCTACACAGGGAACATGAAGTCTCAACATGCCAATCATCTCGTAGTCTCGTTTTGTACAAAACACCATCTTACAGCTTAACCACGCTACACATTGACCTCCCAAGCGTTCCCAAGCAATTTTTTGCCGTTTCCTTCTGACAATCAGTTAACCCATCAGTCACTAAGAATCGACCACGTCTTACTCGCAACGGCCCTCGCCCAGGTTCGAAGTCAGGCTGTAGACGACTTTGGGTCTTGACTGATCTCCTTTAAAGAGTTATTTGAATGCATAATTCTACCTTCGACTCAAGGTATCGCCCAGATACTTTTTAAACCTTAAGTAAAGGTTGGGGGAATAACAACTCATATATTTAGTTTGTGTGTGAGTCGTTTGCCTGCTTCGGAAGACAATTTGGTTGATCAAAGCAGAGGCGTAGCACAGCTCGGTAAGCAATGATAGTACTAAAATTACTGCCTAAAACTTGATAAAAAATAATACTATCTTACATTGATTGTGCCAAACTGGTGTTAGACAGACGACTGCTGAGCGCCGCCGTGGTACAAGGGGTTGTAGGGACACCTTGTCGTTGGCACGGGGATGCCCGATGTACGTTTCAGTAATCAGGGTAGACGATGATTGGAATACTCCGCGGGACAAGGGTGTTATCGTGAGCGCCTTGTCGCTGACACGGAGATGCAGGGAATGTGGTAGAGAGCCGTGATTTGGACACCGGTTGAGTCGCTCCGTGACTCAGGGGGGTTAGTGAGCACCTTGTCGCTGGCACGGGGACAGTCTGTACGATAGGATGATCTCGTCCAGGCACGGGTAGTTATGGGACTTCCCGTGCTGTGTTTGTGTAGCTGATAATGGGTGCCCGTTCAGCAATAATGGGGCGGGTGTGCTTGAGTTTTAAACTGACTTTATTGTTCCGTTGATTAGAGCTTAAGTACTATTGGCCCTAACGTTGATATAGTAGATATCTTCTATGTGTATTGTTTAAGTTGAGCTAGGTTTTTTGTTGACCTCGTTTCCTCATTCTGCCGGCTGACCGTGCATGCCGCTGTGTTGCTGTGCTGAGAGTACCCATCTGCTGCTGTGTCAGCAGTGCACCGTGCTGTTGATGTCTTCGCTCTGTTGTGCTACCACTGAGCACCTGGTTGCTGTTCCGTGTAAGCAGTGTACCACTAAGCACCTGATCGCTGCTCTGTGTTTGCAGAGCACCGTGCTGTAAAAGATTCGTTGCTGGTACGTTGCCCACCTACGACCCCGCCGTGTTGGGTACTGTGCATTTTGAGCATGGTTGCGAAAATACATAAAATACTAACTCTAAATATCCCGCGCGTCGGCATCGCACTTTGGGTGCATGGACAGTCATTTCGAGACGCCATTACACGCCCTTTAACTCAATTGTCTACACAGGGGACATGAAGTCTCAACATGCCAATCATCTCGTTGTCTCGTTTTGTACAAAACACCATCATACAGTTTTCCACGCTATACATTGACCTCCCAAGCATTCCCTAGCAGTTTTTTGCCGTCTCCTTCTGACAATCAGGTAACCCATTCTGCACTAAGAATCGACCACGTCTTACTCGCAACGGCCCTCGCCCAGGTTCGAAGTCAGGCAGTAGACGATTTTGGGTCTTAACTGTTTATAACTGTTTAGTTTAAACTCTATTTCGTAATGTAAAGATTGCTTAATGAAGTTGATCCTATGGCGTCAAATCCCTAAAACCCCTCTACAAATTTATCCCCTAAGCCCATTCTTACAAATTTACTAAAATTCTTTTTCCTACGTAAAGGTTGGGGGAACAACAACACATATATTTCGTTTCGCATATGGCAGGACATGGAAACGTTGTAACGATTACGTTTGATCAGCTGCATAACGGAGGTTTTGCTTTTCATTCTTCGCACAAGCTGTTCAGTGTAAGTCGTTTGCCTGCTTCGGAAGACAATTTGGTTGATCAAAGTAGAGGCGTAGCACAGCTTGGTACGCAACGATAATACTAAAATTACTGCATAAAACTAGATTAAAAATAATACTTTTTTACATTGTTTGTGCAAAACCGGGGGTAGACAGACGACTGCTGAGCGTCGCCGTGGTACAAGTGGTTGTAGTGAGCACCTTGTCGCTGGCACGGGGACAGTCTGCACGATAGAATGATCTCGTCCAGGCACGGGTAGTTATGGGACTTGAGTTTGTGCTTGAGTTTTAAACTGACTTTATTGTTCCGTTGATTAGAGCTTAAGTACTATTGGCCCTAAAGTTGATATAGTAGATATCTTCTATGTGTATTGTTTATGTTGAGCTAGGTTTTTTGTTGACCTTGTTTCCTCATTCTGACCGACTGACCGAGCATGCCGCTGTGTTGCTGTGCTGAGAGTACCCATCTGCTGCTGTGTCAGCAGTGCACCGTGCTGTTAATGTCTTCGCTCTGCTGTGCTACCACTGAGCACCTGGTTGCTGTTCCCTGTAAGCAGTGTACCACTAAGCACCTGATCGCTGCTCTGTGTAAGCAGAGCACCGTGCTGTAAAAGCTTCGTTGCTGGTACGTTGCCCCTCTATGACCCTGCTGTGCATTTTGAGCATGGTTGCGAAAATACATAAAATACTAACTAACTATACTATCTCTTGCGTCGGCATCGCACTTTGGGTGCATGGACAGTCATTTGGAGACGCCATTACTCGCCCTTTAACTCTAATTTCATCTTTCGTCGTTGGAGCACCCGCAGAACCGGAGTCCCCGTACCCCAATCATCATCTTTTCGTAAATTGAGCCCACATCGGCTGCATCGTTTAGGTATTTTAAATGGATACATCGAAAAGGCGTTCGAGTTGCTACAACAATAAGAGGCAATTAATAATGAATTAGCATAAGAGAGGATTTAAAAGAACTATGTGTATCCGCATTATTAATGTCAAATTTTAATCGGTCTAACGGAGAAAGCAATTAATCTACCCTCACAAATAAAAATATTTAAGGTTGTTCAGGAATTCAGCAAGAATACTACCACATATAAAACTCCCAAAATTCAACGGCAACTATATTTAGTTGACAAAGACGAATCTCTATCAAATGTCGAAAAGTTGAATCACCTGTTATCCTGTTAAGAAAAGGAAGCCTTAGACATAGTAAAAGCTTACCAGATCACAGAATCATATTTCCCAAGGGCCCATGCGGGCTTGGTCAGAGCTTATAATAATTTGAGCCTAATATATGTTAAAAATATATCTGGCTTGTTTTGAATCCCTACAATGATACGCCATCCGCCACAAGGGATTTCAAGATCCCATCCCAGCGTAACTGGTATTTACAAATACCTTCTTTCGTTGTCTCGTTTTGTACAAAACACCATCTAACAGTTTTACCACGCTATACATTGACCTTCCAAGCATTCCCTAGCCAATTTTTTCCGTCTCCTTCTGACAATAAGGTAAACCATCAGTCACTAAGAATCGACCACGTCTTACTCGCAACGGCCCTCGCCCAGGTTCGAAGTCAGGCAGTAGACGATTTTGGGTCTTGACTGTTTAGAACTGTTTAGTTTAAACTCTATTTCGTAATGTAAAGATGGCTTAGTGAAGGATATAAATAGTAAGCAGCTGAGGAATTTACGACTTGCAGAAGAGCTCCCAAGATGGGTCAGTTGGGGAGAAAGCTTACTTATAGTAAATCGGCATTAGCAGTATCCCAACATACCGAAGAACTTAAATCTAAATGTCACTTCTGCAAGTCAGATGAACATTTGTTTTTGTACTTCCCTATATATAGCTCGGTTCAAATTCGCAAAAGGCATGTGTCTTTGCATCAATTGTCTACACAGGGGACATGAAGTCTCAACATGCCAATCATCTTGTTGTCTCGTTTTGTACAAAACACCATCATACAGTTTTTCAAGCTATACATTGACCTCCCAAGCATTCCCTAGCAGTTTTTTGCCGTCTCCTTCTGACAATCAGGTAACCCATTCTGCACTAAGAATCGACCACGTCTTACTCGCAACGGCCCCCGCCCAGGTTCGAAGTCAGGCAGTAGACGATTTTGGGTCTTGACTGTTTAGAACTGTTTAGTTTAAATTCTATTTCGTAATGTAAAGATTGCTTAATGAAGTTGATCCTATGGCGTCAAATCCCTAAAACCCCTCTACAAATTTATCCCCTAAGCCCATTCTTACAAATTTACTAAAATTCTTTTTCCTACGTAAAGGTTGGGGGAACAACAACACATATATTTCGTTTCGCATATGGCAGGACATGGAAACGTTATAACGATCACGTTTGATCAGCTGCATAACGGAGGTTTTGCTTTTCATTCTTCGCACAAGCTGTTCAGTGTAAGTCGTTTGCCTGCTTCGGAAGACAATTTGGTTGATCAAAGTAGAGGCGTAGCACAGCTTGGTACGCAACGATAATACTAAAATTACTGCATAAAACTAGATTAAAAATAATACTTTTTTACATTGTTTGTGCAAAACCGGTGGTAGACAGACGACTGCTGAGCGTCGCCGTGGTACAAGTGGTTGTAGTGAGCACCTTTTCGCTGGCACGGGGACAGTCTGCACGATAGGATGATCTCGTTCAGGCACGGGTAGTTATGGGACTTTTTGTTTGTGCTTGAGTTTTAAACTGACTTTATTGTTCCGTTGATTAGAGCTTAAGTACTATTGGCCCTAACGTTGATATAGTAGATATCTTCTATGTGTATTGTTTATGTTGAGCTAGGTTTTTTGTTGACCTTGTTTCCTCATTCTGACCGACTGACCGAGCATGCCGCTGTGTTGCTGTGCTGAGAGTACCCATCTGCTGCTGTGTCAGCAGTGCACCGTGCTGTTAATGTCTTCGCTCTGCTGTGCTACCACTGAGCACCTGGTTGCTGTTCCCTGTAAGCAGTGTACCACTAAGCACCTGATCGCTGCTCTGTGTAAGCAGAGCACCGTACTGTAAAAGATTCGTTGCTGGTACGTTGCCCCTCTACGACCCTGCTGTGCATTTTGAGCATGGTTGCGAAAATACATAAAATACTAACTCTAAGTATCTCTTGCGTCGGCATCGCACTTTGGGTGCATGGAGAGTCATTTGGAGACGCCATTACTCGCCCTTTAACTCTAATTTCATCTTTCGTCGTTGAAGCACCCGCAGAACCGGAGTCCCCGTACCCCAATCATCATCTTTTCGTAAATTGAGCCCACATCGGCTGCATCGTTTAGGTATTTTAAATGGATACATCGAAAAGGCGTTCGAGTTGCTACAACAATAAGAGGCAATTAATAATGAATTAGCATGAGAGAGGACTTAAAAGAACTATGTGTATCCGCATTATTAATGTCAAATTTTAATCGGTCTAACGGAGAAAGCAATTAATCTACCCTCACAAATAAAAATATTTAAGGTTGTTCAGGAATTCAGCAAGAATACTACCACATATAAAACTCCCAAAATTCAACGGCAACAAGCAAATGTCGAAAAGTTGAATCACCTGTTATCCTGTTAAGAAAAGGAAGCCTTAGACATAGTAAAAGCTTACCAGATCACAGAATCATATTTCCCAAGGGCCCATGCGGGCTTGGTCAGAGCGTATAATAATTTGAGCCTAATATATTTTAAAAATATATCTGGCTTGTTTTGAATCCCTACAATGATACGCCATCCGCCACAAGGGATTTCAAGATCCCATCCCAGCGTAACTGGTATTTACAAATACCTTCTTTCGTTGTCTCGTTTTGTACAAAACACCATCTAACAGTTTTACCACGCTATACATTGACCTTCCAAGCATTCCCTAGCCAATTTTTTCCGTCTCCTTCTGACAATAAGGTAAACCATCAGTCACTAAGAATCGACCACGTCTTACTCGCAACGGCCCTCGCCCAGGTTCGAAGTCAGGCAGTAGACGATTTTGGGTCTTGACTGTTTAGAACTGTTTAGTTTAAACTCTATTTCGTAATGTAAAGATGGCTTAGTGAAGGATATAAATAGTAAGCAGCTGAGGAATTTACGACTTGCAGAAGAGCTCCCAAGATGGGTCAGTTGGGGAGAAAGCTTACTTATAGTAAAACGGCATTAGCAGTATCCCAACATACCGAAGAACTTAAATCTAAATGTCACTTCTGCAAGTCAGATGAACATTTGTTTTTGTACTTCCCTATATATAGCTCGGTTCAAATTCGCAAAAGGCATGTGTCTTTGCATCAATTGTCTACACAGGGGACATGAAGTCTCAACATGCCAATCATCTTGTTGTCTCGTTTTGTACAAAACACCATCATACAGTTTTTCAAGCTATACATTGACCTCGCAAGCATTCCCTAGCAGTTTTTTGCCGTCTCCTTCTGACAATCAGGTAACCCATTCTGCACTAAGAATCGACCACGTCTTACTCGCAACGGCCCCCGCCCAGGTTCGAAGTCAGGCAGTAGACGATTTTGGGTCTTGACTGTTTAGAACTGTTTAGTTTAAATTCTATTTCGTAATGTAAAGATTGCTTAATGAAGTTGATCCTATGGCGTCAAATCCCTAAAACCCCTCTACAAATTTATCCCCTAAGCCCATTCTTACAAATTTACTAAAATTCTTTTTCCTACGTAAAGGTTGGGGGAACAACAACACATATATTTCGTTTCGCATATGGCAGGACATGGAAACGTTATAACGATCACGTTTGATCAGCTGCATAACGGAGGTTTTGCTTTTCATTCTTCGCACAAGCTGTTCAGTGTAAGTCGTTTGCCTGCTTCGGAGGACAATTTGGTTGATCAAAGTAGAGGCGTAGCACAGCTTGGTACGCAACGATAATACTAAAATTACTGCATAAAACTAGATTAAAAATAATACTTTTTTACATTGTTTGTGCAAAACCGGTGGTAGACAGACGACTGCTGAGCGTCGCCGTGGTACAAGTGGTTGTAGTGAGCACCTTTTCGCTGGCACGGGGACAGTCTGCACGATAGGATGATCTCGTTCAGGCACGGGTAGTTATGGGACTTGAGTTTGTGCTTGAGTTTTAAACTGACTTTATTGTTCCGTTGATTAGAGCTTAAGTACTATTGGCCCTAACGTTGATATAGTAGATATCTTCTATGTGTATTGTTTATGTTGAGCTAGGTTTTTTGTTGACCTTGTTTCCTCATTCTGACCGACTGACCGAGCATGCCGCTGTGTTGCTGTGCTGAGAGTACCCATCTGCTGCTGTGTCAGCAGTGCACCGTGCTGTTAATGTCTTCGCTCTGCTGTGCTACCACTGAGCACCTGGTTGCTGTTCCCTGTAAGCAGTGTACCACTAAGCACCTGATCGCTGCTCTGTGTAAGCAGAGCACCGTACTGTAAAAGATTCGTTGCTGGTACGTTGCCCCTCTACGACCCTGCTGTGCATTTTGAGCATGGTTGCGAAAATACATAAAATACTAACTCTAAGTATCTCTTGCGTCGGCATCGCACTTTGGGTGCATGGAGAGTCATTTGGAGACGCCATTACTCGCCCTTTAACTCTAATTTCATCTTTCGTCGTTGAAGCACCCGCAGAACCGGAGTCCCCGTACCCCAATCATCATCTTTTCGTAAATTGAGCCCACATCGGCTGCATCGTTTAGGTATTTTAAATGGATACATCGAAAAGGCGTTCGAGTTGCTACAACAATAAGAGGCAATTAATAATGAATTAGCATGAGAGAGGACTTAAAAGAACTATGTGTATCCGCATTATTAATGTCAAATTTTAATCGGTCTAACGGAGAAAGCAATTATCTACCCTCACAAATAAAAATATTTAAGGTTGTTCAGGAATTCAGCAAGAATACTACCACATATAAAACTCCCAAAATTCAACGGCAACAAGCAAATGTCGAAAAGTTGAATCACCTGTTATCCTGTTAAGAAAAGGAAGCCTTAGACATAGTAAAAGCTTACCAGATCACAGAATCATATTTCCCAAGGGCCCATGCGGGCTTGGTCAGAGCGTATAATAATTTGAGCCTAATATATTTTAAAAATATATCTGGCTTGTTTTGAATCCCTACAATGATACGCCATCCGCCACAAGGGATTTCAAGATCCCATCCCAGCGTAACTGGTATTTACAAATACCTTCTTTCGTTGTCTCGTTGTGTACAAAACACCATCTAACAGTTATACCACGCTTTACATTGACCTTCCAAGCATTCCCTAGCCAATTTTTTCCGTCTCCTTCTGACAATAAGGTAAACCATCAGTCACTAAGAATCGACCACGTCTTACTCGCAACGGCCCTCGCCCAGGTTCGAAGTCAGGCAGAAGACGATTTTGGGTCTTGACTGTTTAGAACTGTTTAGTTTAAACTCTATTTCGTAATGTAAAGATTGCTTAGTGAAGGATATAAATAGTAAGCAGCTGAGGAATTTACGACTTGCAGAAGAGCTCCCAAGATGGGTCAGTTGGGGAGAAAGCTTACTTATAGTAAAACGGCATTAGCAGTATCCCAACATACCGAAGAACTTAAATCTAAATGTCACTTCTGCAAGTCAGATGAACATTTGTTTTTGTACTTTCCTATATATAGCTCGGTTCAAATTCGCAAAAGGCATGTGTCTTTGCATCAATTGTCTACACAGGAGACATTAAGTCTCAACATGCCAATCATCTCGTTGTCTCGTTTTGTACAAAACACCATCATACGGTTTAACCACGCTATACATTGACCTCCTAAGCATTCCCTAGCAATTTTTTGCCGTCTCCTTCTGACAATCAGCTAACCCATCAGTCACTAAGAATCGACCACGTCTTACTCGCAACGGCCCTCGCCCAGGTTCGAAGTCAGGCTGTAGACGACTTTGGGTCTTGACTGATCTCCTTTAAAGAGTTATTTGAATGCAAAATTCTACCTTCGACTCAAGGTATCGCCCAGATACTTTTTAAACCTTACGTAAAGGTTGGGGGAATAACAACTCATATATTTCGTTTGTGTGTGAGTCGTTTGCCTGCTTCGGAAGACAATTTGGTTGATCAAAGCAGAGGCGTAGCACAGCTCTGTAAGCAATGATAGTACTAAAATTACTGCCTAAAACTAGATTAGAAATAATACTATCTTACATTGATTGTGCCAAACTGGTGTTAGACAGACGACTGCTGAGCATCGCCGTGGTACAAGGGGTTGTAGGGACACCTTGTCGTTGGCACGGGGATGCCCGATGTACGTTTCGGTAATCAGGGTAGACGATGATTGGAATACTCCGCGGGACAAGGGTGTTATCGTGAGCGCCTTGTCGCTGGCACGGAGATGCAGGGAATGTGGTAGAGAGCCGTGATTTGGACACCGGTTGAGTCGCTCAGCGACTCAGGGGGGGTTAGTGAGCACCTTGTCGCTGGCACGGGGACAGTCTGTACGATAGGATGATCTCGTCCAGGCACAGGTAGTTATGGGACTTCCCGTGCTGTGTTTGTGTGGCTGATAATGGGTGCCCGTTCAGCAATAATGGGGCGGGTGTGCTTGAGTTTTTAAACAGACTTTATTGTTCCGTTGATTAGAGCTTAACTACTATTGGCCCTTACGTTGATATAGTAGATATCTTCTATGTGTATTGTTTATGTTGAGCTAGGGTTTTTGTTGACCTCGTTTCCTCATTCTGACCGACTGACCGAGCATGCCGCTGTGTTGCTGTGCTGAGAGTACCCATCTGCTGCTGTGTCAGCAGTGCACCGTGCTGTTAATGTCTTCGCTCTGTTGTGCTACCACTGAGCGCCTGGTTGCTGTTCCCTGTAAGCAGTGTACCACTAAGCACCTGATCGCTGCTCTGTGTTTGCAGAGCACCGTGCTGTAAAAGATTCGTTGCTGGTACGTTGCCCACCTACGACCCCGCCGTGTTGGGTACTGTGCATTTTGAGCATGGTTGCGAAAATACATAAAATACTAACTCTAAATATCTCGCGCGTCGGCATCGCACTTTGGGTGCATGGACAGTCATTTGGAGACGCCATTACTGGACCCTTAACTCTAATTTCATCTTTCGTCGTTGGAGCACCCGCACAACCGGTGTCCCCGTACCCCAATCATCATCTTTTCGTAAATTGAGCCCACATCGGCTGCATCGTTTAGGTATTTTAAATGGATACATCGAAAAGGGGTTCGAGTTGCTACAACAATAAGAGGCAATTAATAATGCATTAGCATAAGAGAGGACTTAAAAGAACTATGTGTATCCGCATTATTAATGCCAAATTTTAATCGGTCTAACGGAGAAAGAAATTAATCTACCCTCACAAATAAAAATATTTAAGGTTGTTCAGGAATTCAGCAAGAATACTACCACATATAAACTCCCAAAATTCAACGGCAACTATATTTAGTTGACAAAGACGAATCTCTATCAAATGTCGAAATTTGAGTCACCTGTTATCCTGTTAAGAAAAGGAAGCCTTAGACATAGTAAAAGCTTACCAGATCACAGAATCATATTTCCCAAGGGCCCATGCGGGCTTGGTCAGAGCTTATAATAATTTGAGCCTAATATATTTTAAAAATATATCTGGCTTGTTTTGAATCCCTACAATGATACGCCATCCGCCACAAGGGATTTCAAGATCCCATCCCAGCGTAAGAGGTATTTAGAAATACCTTCTTTCACTCGGCAATGCATGACAGCGTTGTGTCTAGAGTAGATCCCAAAACGCCGTCGCGATGGTACTAACAATTTAGTTTAAACTCTATTTCGTAATGTAAAGATTGCTTAATGAAGGATATAAACAGTTAGCAGCTGAGGAATTTACGACTTGCAGAAGAGCTCCCAAGCTGGGTCAGTTGGGGAACAAGCTTACTTAAAGTAAAACGGCATAAGCAGAATCCAGACCTGCCGAAGAAATGAAATCTAGTGTCACTTCAGGAAGTCAGATAAACATTTGCTGTTGTACTTCCCTAGCAATTTTTTGCCGTCTCCTTCTGACAATCAGTTAACCCATCAGTCACTAAGAATCGACCACGTCTTACTCGCAACGGCCCTCGCCCAGGTTCGAAGTCAGGCTGTAGACGATTTTGGGTCTTGACTGATCTCCTTTAAAGAGGTTGTTGAATGCATAATTCTACCTTCGACTCAAGGTATTACCCAGATACTTTTTAAACCTTACGTAAAGGTTGGGGGAATAACAACTCATATATTTCGTTTGTGTGTGAGTCGTTTGTCTGCTTCGGAAGACAATTTGGTTGATCAAAGCAGAGGCGTAGCACAGCTCGGTAAGCAACGATAGTACTTAAATTACTGCCTAAAACTAGATTAAAAATAATACTATCTTACATTGTTTGTGCCAAACTGGTGTTAGACAGACGACTGCTGAGCGTCGCCGTGGTACAAGGGGTTGTAGGGACAGCTTGTCGTTGGCACGGGGATGCCCGATGTACGTTTCGGTAATCAGGGTAGACGATGATTGGAATACTCCGCGGGACAAGGGTGTTATCGTGAGCGCCTTGTCGCTGACACGGGGATGCAGGGAATGTGGTAGAGAGCCGTGATTTGGACACCGGTTGAGTCGCTCCGCGACTCAGGGGCGGTTAGTGAGCACCTTGTCGCTGGCACGGGGACAGTCTGTACGATAGGATGATCTCGTCCAGGCACGGGTAGTTATGGGACTTCCCGTGCTGTGTTTGTGTGGCTGATAATGGGTGCCCGTTCAGCAATAATGGGGCGGGTGTGCTTGAGTTTTAAACTGATTTTATTGTTCCGTTGATTAGAGCTTAAGTACTATTGGCCCTAACGTTGATATAGTAGATATCTTTTATGTGTATTGTTTATGTTAAGCTAAGTTTTTTGTTGACCTCGTTTACTCATTCTGCCGGCTGACCGTGCATGCCGCTGTGTTGCTGTGCTGAGAGTACCCATCTGCTGCTGTGTCAGCAGTGCACCGTGCTGTTGATGTCTTCGCTCTGTTGTGCTACCACTGAGCACCTGGTTGCTGTTCCGTGTAAGCAGTGTACCACTAAGCACCTGATCGCTGCTTGTGGAGCTCTGTGTTTGCAGAGCACCGCGCTGTAAAAGATTCGTTGCTGGTACCCTTGCCCACCTACGACCCCGCCGTGTTGGGTACTGTGCATTTTGAGCATGGTTGCGAAAATACATAAAATACTAACTCTAAATATCTCGCGCGTCGGCATCGCACTTTGGGTGCATGGACAGTCATTTCGAGACGCCATTACACGCATTTTAACTCAATTGTCTACACAGGGGACATGAAGTCTCAACATGCCAATCATCTCGTTGTCTCGTTTTGTACAAAACGCCATCATACAGTTTTCCACGCTATACATTGACCTCCCAAGCATTCCCTAGCAGTTTTTTGCCGTCTCCTTCTGAAAATCAGGTAACCCATTCTTCACTAAGAATCGACCACGTCTTACTTGCAACGGCCCTCGCCCAGGTTCGAAGTCAGGCAGTAGACGATTTTGGGTCTTGACTGTTTAGAACTGTTTAGTTTAAACTCTATTTCGTAATGTAAAGATGGCTTAGTGAAGGACATAAATAGTTAGCAGCTGAGGAACTTACGACTTGCAGAAGAGCTCCCAAGATGGGTCAGTTGGGGAGCAAGCTTACTTATAGTAAAACGGCATAAGCAGTACCCCAACATACCGAAGAAATTAAATCTAATGTCACTTCAGGAAGTCAGATGAACAATTGTTGTTGTACTTCCCTATAAATATCTTTGTAGAAGCTCGGTTCAAATTCGCAAAAGGCATGTGCCTTTGCATCAATAGTCTACACAGGGGACATGCAGTCTCAACATGCCAATCATCTCGTTGTCTCGTTTTGTACAAAACACCATCTTACAGTTTAACTACGCTACACATTGACCTCCCAAGCGTTCCCAAGCAATTTTTTGCCGTTTCCTTCTGACAATCAGTTAACCCATCAGTCACTAAGAATCGACCACGTCTTACTCGCAACGGCCCTCGCCCAGGTTCGAAGTCAGGCTGTAGACGATTTTGGGTCTTGACTGTTTAGAACTGTTTAGTTTAAACTCTATTTCGTAATGTAAAGATTGCTTAATGAAGGATATAAACAGTTAGCAGCTGAGGAATTTACGACTCGCAGAAGAGCTCCCAAGCTGGGTCAGTTGGGGAACAAGCTTACTTAAAGTAAAACGGCATAAGCAGAATCCAGACCTGCCGAAAAAATGAAATATAGTGTCACTTCAGGAAGTCAGATAAACATTTACTGTTGTACTTCCCTATAAATATCTCGGTAGAAGTTCGGTTCAAATTCGCAAAAGGCATGTGCCTTTGCATCAATTGTCTACACAGGGGACATGAAGTCTCAACATGCCAATCATCTCGTTGTCTCGTTTTGTACAAAACACCATCTTACAGTTTAACCACGCTACACATTGACCTGCCAAGCGTTCCCAAGCAATTTTTTGCCGTTTCCTTCTGACAATCAGTTAACCCATCAGTCACTAAGAATCGACCACGTCTTACTCGCAACGGCCCCCGCCCAGGTTCGAAGTCAGGCTGTAGACGACTTTGGGTCTTGACAGATCTCCTTTGAAGAGAGCATAATTCTACCATCGACTCAAAACACCATCATACAGTTTAACCACGCTATACATTGACCTCCCAAGCATTCCCTAGCAATTTTTTGCCGTCTTCTTCTGACAATCAGCTAACCCATCAGTCACTAAGAATCGACTACGTCTTACTCGCAACTGCCCTCGCCCAGGTTCGAAGTCAGGCTGTAGACGATTTTGGGTCTTGACTGATCTCCTTTAAAGAGGTTGTTGAATGCATAATTCTACCTTCGACTCAAGGTATTGCCCAGATACTTTTTAAACCCTACGTTAAGGTTGGGGGAATAACAACTCATATATTTCGTTTGTGTGTGAGTCGTTTGCCTGCTTCGGAAGACAATTTGGTTGATCAAAGCAGAGGCGTAGCACAGCTCGGTAAGCAACGATAGTACTTAAATTACTGCATAAAAATAGATTAAAAATAATACTATCTTACATTGTTTGTGCCAAACCGGTGGTAGATAGACGACTGCTGAGCCTCGTCGTGGTACAAGGGGTTGTAGTGAGCACCTTGTCGCTGGCACGGGGACAGTCTGTACGATAGGATGTTCTCGTCCAGGCACGGGTGGTTATGGGACTTCCTGTGCTGTGTTTGGGTGGCTGATAATGGGTCCCCGTTAAGCAATTATGGGGCGGGTGTGCTTGAGTTTTAAACGTACTTTATTGTTCCGTTGATTAGAGCTTAAGTATTATTGGCCCTAACGTTGATATAGTAGATATCTTTTATGTGTATTGTTTATGTTAAGCTAAGTTTTTTGTTGACCTCGTTTTCTCATTCTGCCGGCTGACCGTGCATGCCGCTGTGTTGCTGTGCTGAGAGTACCCATCTGCTGCTGTGTCAGCAGTGCACCGTGCTGTTGATGTCTTCGCTCTGTTGTGCTACCACTGAGCACCTGGTTTCTGTTCCGTGTAAGCAGTGTACCACTAAGCACCTGATCGCTGCTTGGGGAGCTCTGTGTTTGCAGAGCACCGCGCTGTAAAAGATTCGTTGCTGGTACGTTGCCCACCTACGACCCCGCCGTGTTGGGTACTGTGCATTTTGAGCATGGTTGCGAAAATACATAAAATACTAACTCTAAATATCTCGCGCGTCGGCATCGCACTTTGGGTGCATGGACAGTCATTTCGAGACGCCATTACACGCCCTTTAACTCAATTGTCTACACAGGGGACATGAAGTCTCAACATGCCAATCATCTCGTTGTCTCGTTTTGTACAAAACACCATCATACAGTTTTCCACGCTATACATTGACCTCCCAAGCATTCCCTAGCAGTTTTTTGCCGTCTCCTTCTGAAAATCAGGTAACCCATTCTTCACTAAGAATCGACCACGTCTTACATGCAACGGCCCTCGCCCAGGTTCGAAGTCAGGCAGTAGACGATTTTGGGTCTTGACTGTTTAGAACTGTTTAGTTTAAACTCTATTTCGTAATGTAAAGATGGCTTAGTGAAGGATATAAATAGTAAGCAGCTGAGGAATTTACGACTTGCAGAAGAGCTCCCAAGATGGGTCAGTTGGGGAGCAAGCTTACTTATAGTAAAACGGCATTAGCAGTATCCCAACATACCGAAGAACTTAAATCTAAATGTCACTTCTGCAAGTTAGATGAACATTTGTTTTTGTACTTCCCTATATATAGCTCGGTTCAAATTCGCAAAAGGCATGTGTCTTTGCATCAATTGTCTACACAGGGGACATGAAGTCTCAACATGCCAATCATCTTGTTGTCTCGTTTTGTACAAAACACCATCATACAGTTTTCCAAGCTATACATTGACCTCCCAAGCATTCCCTAGCAGTTTTTTGCCGACTCCTTCTGAAAATCACGTAACCCATTCTTCACTAAGAATCGACCACGTCTTACTCGCAACGGCCCTCGCCCAGGTTCGAAGTCAGGCAGTAGACGATTTTGGGTCTTAACTGTTTATAACTGTTTAGTTTAAACTCTATTTCGTAATGTAAAGATTGCTTAATGAAGTTGATCCTATGGCGTCAAATCCCTAAAACCCCTCTACAAATTTATCCCCTAAGCCCATTCTTACAAATTTACTAAAATTCTTTTTCCTACGTAAAGGTTGGGGGAACAACAACACATATATTTCGTTTCGCATATGGCAGGACATGGAAACGTTGTAACGATCACGTTTGATCAGCTGCATAACGGAGGTTTTGCTTTTCATTCTTCGCACAAGCTGTTCAGTGTAAGTCGTTTGCCTGCTTCGGAGGACAATTTGGTTGATCAAAGTAGAGGCGTAGCACAGCTTGGTACGCAACGATAATACTAAAATTACTGCATAAAACTAGATTAAAAATAATACTTTGTTACATTGTTTGTGCTAAACCGGTGGTAGACAGACGACAGCTGAGCGTCGCCGTGGTACAAGTGGTTGTAGTGAGCACCTTTTCGCTGGCACGGGGACAGTCTGCACGATAGGATGATCTCGTTCAGGCACGGGTAGTTATGGGACTTTTTGTTTGTGCTTGAGTTTTAAACTGACTTTATTGTTCCGTTGATTAGAGCTTAAGTACTATTGGCCCTAACGTTGATATAGTAGATATCTTCTATGTGTATTGTTTATGTTGAGCTAGGTTTTTTGTTGACCTTGTTTCCTCATTCTGACCGACCTACCGAGCATGCCGCTGTGTTGCTGTGCTGAGAGTACCCATCTGCTGCTGTGTCAGCAGTGCACCGTGCTGTTAATGTCTTCGCTCTGTTGTGCTACCACTGAGCACCTGGTTGCTGTTCCCTGTAAGCAGTGTACCACTAAGCACCTGATCGCTGCTCTGTGTAAGCAGAGCACCGTGCTGTAAAAGATTCGTTGCTGGTACGTTGCCCCTCTACGACCCCGCCGTGTTGGGTACTGTGCATTTTGAGCATGGTCGCGAAAATACATAAAATACTAACTCTAAATATCTCGCGCGTCGGCATCGCACTTTGTGTGCATGGACAGTCATTTGGAGACGCCATTACTCGCCCTTTAACTCTAATTTCATCTTTCGTCGTTGGAGCACCCGCACAACCGGAGTCCCCGTACCCCAATCATCATCTTTTCGTAAATTGAGCCCACATCGGCTGCATCGTTTAGGTATTTTAAACGGATACATCGAAAAGACGTTCGAGTTGCTAGAACAATAAGAGGCAATTAATAATGAATTAGCATGAGAGAGGACTTAGAAGAACTATGTGTATCCGCATTATTAATGTCAAATTTTAATCGGTCTTACGCAGAAAGAAATTAATCTACCCTCACAAATAAAAATATTTAAGGTTGTTCAGGAATTCAGCAAGAATACTACCACATATAAAACTCCCAAAATTCAACGGCAACTATATTTAGTTGACAAAGACGAATCTCTATCAAATGTCGAAAAGTTGAATCACCTGTAATCCTGTTAAGAAAAGGAAGCCTTAGACATAGTAAAAGCTTACCAGATCACAGAATCATATTTCCCAAGGGCCCATGCGGGCTTGGTCAGAGCTTACAATAATTTGAGCCTAATATATTTTAAAAATATATCTGGCTTGTTTTGAATCCCTACAATGATACGCCATCCGCCACAAGGGATTTCAAGATCCCATCCCAGCGTAACTGGTATTTACAAATACCTTCTTTCGTTGTCTCGTTTTGTACAAAACACCATCTAACAGTTTTACCACGCTATACATTGACCTTCCAAGCATTCCCTAGCCAATTTTTTCCGTCTCCTTCTGACAATAAGGTAAACCATCAGTCACTAAGAATCGACCACGTCTTACTCGCAACGGCCCTCGCCCAGGTTCGAAGTCAGGCAGTAGACGATTTTGGGTCTTGACTGTTTAGAACTGTTTAGTTTAAACTCTATTTCGTAATGTAAAGATTGCTTAGTGAAGGATATAAACAGTAAGCAGCTGAGGAATTTACGACTTGCAGAAGAGCTCCCAAGATGGGTCAGTTGTGGAGCAAACTTACTTTTAGTAAAACGGCATTAGCAGTATCCCAACATACCGAAGAACTTAAATCTAAATGTCACTTCTGCAAGTCAGATGAACATTTGTTTTTGTTCTTCCCTATATATAGCTCGGTTCAAATACGCAAAAGGCATGTGTCTTTGCATCAATTGTCTACACAGGGGACATTAAGTCTCAACATGCCAATCATCTCGTTGTCTCGTTTTGTACAAAACACCATCATACGGTTTAACCACGCTATACATTGACCTCCTAAGCATTCCCTAGCAATTTTTTGCCGTCTCCTTCTGACAATCAGCTAACCCATTCTTCACTAAGAATCGACCACGTCTTACTCGCAACGGCCCTCGCCCAGGTTCAAAGTCAGGCTGTAGACGACTTTGGGTCTTGACTGATCTCCTTTAAAGAGTTATTTGAATGCATAATTCTACCTTCGACTCAAGGTATCGCCCAGATACTTTTTAAACCTTAAGTAAAGGTTGGGGGAATAACAACTCATATATTTAGTTTGTGTGTGAGTCGTTTGCCTGCTTCGGAAGACAATTTGGTTGATCAAAGCAGAGGCGTAGCACAGCTCGGTAAGCAATGATAGTACTAAAATTACTGCCTAAAACTTGATAAAAAATAATACTATCTTACATTGATTGTGCCAAACTGGTGTTAGACAGACGACTGCAGAACGCCGCCGTGGTACAAGGGGTTGTAGGGACACCTTGTCGTTGGCACGGGGATGCCCGATGTACGTTTCAGTAATCAGGGTAGACGATGATTGGAATACTCCGCGGGACAAGGGTGTTATCGTGAGCGCCTTGTCGCTGACACGGAGATGCAGGGAATGTGGTAGAGCGCCGTGATTTGGACACCGGTTGAGTCGCTCCGTGACTCAGGGGGGGTTAGTGAGCACCTTGTCGCTGGCACGGGGACAGTCTGTACGATAGGATGATCTCGTCCAGGCACGGGTAGTTATGGGACTTCCCGTGCTGTGTTTGTGTGGCTGATAATGGGTGCCCGTTCAGCAATAATGGGGCGGGTGTGCTTGAGTTTTAAACTGACTTTATTGTTCCGTTGATTAGAGCTTAAGTACTATTGGCCCTAACGTTGATATAGTAGATATCTTCTATGTGTATTGTTTAAGTTGAGCTAGGTTTTTTGTTGACCTCGTTTCCTCATTCTGCCGGCTGACCGAGCATGCCGCTGTGTTGCTGTGCTGAGAGTACCCATCTGCTGCTGTGTCAGCAGTGCACCGTGCTGTTGATGTCTTCGCTCTGTTGTGCTACCACTGAGCACCTGGTTGCTGTTCCGTGTAAGCAGTGTACCACTAAGCACCTGATCGCTGCTTGGGGAGCTCTGTGTTTGCAGAGCACCGTGCTGTAAAAGATTCGTTGCTGGTACGTTGCCCACCTACGACCCCGCCGTGTTGGGTAGTGTGCATTTTGAGCATGGTTGCGAAAATACATAAAATACTAACTCTAAATATCCCGCGCGTCGGCATCGCACTTTGGGTGCATGGACAGTCATTTCGAGACGCCATTACACGCCCTTTAACTCAATTGTCTACACAGGGGACATGAAGTCTCAACATGCCAATCATCTCGTTGTCTCGTTTTGTACAAAACACCATCATACAGTTTTCCACGCTATACATTGACCTCCCAAGCATTCCCTAGCAGTTTTTTTCCGACTCCTTCTGAAAATCACGTAACCCATTCTTCACTAAGAATCGACCACGTCTTACTTGCTACGGCCCTCGCCCAGGTTCAAAGTCAGGCAGTAGACGATTTTGGGTCTTGACTGTTTAGAACTGTTTAGTTTAAACTCTATTTCGTAATGTAAAGATGGCTTAGTGAAGGATATAAATAGTAAGCAGCTGAGGAATTTACGACTTGCAGAAGAGCTCCCAAGATGGGTCAGTTGGGGAGCAAGCTTACTTATAGTAAAACGGCATTAGCAGTATCCCAACATACCGAAGAACTTAAATCTAAATGTCACTTCTGCAAGTCAGATGAACATTTGTTTTTGTACTTCCCTATATATAGCTCGGTTCAAATTCGCAAAAGGCATGTGTCTTTGCATCAATTGTCTACACAGGGGACATGAAGTCTCAACATGCCAATCATCTTGTTGTCTCGTTTTGTATAAAACACCATCATACAGTTTTCCAAGCTATACATTGACCTCCCAAGCATTCCCTAGCAGTTTTTTGCCGTCTCCTTCTGACAATCAGGTAACCCATTCTGCACTGAGAATCGACCACGTCTTACTCGCAACGGCCCTCGCCCAGGTTCGAAGTCAGGCAGTAGACGATTTTGGGTCTTGACTGTTTAGAACTGTTTAGTTTAAACTCTATTTCGTAATGTAAAGATTGCTTAATGAAGGATATAAACAGTTAGCAGCTAAGGAATTTACAACTTGCAAAAGAGCTCCAAAGCTGGGTCAGTTGGGGAACAAGCTTACTTAAAGTAAAACGGCATAAGCAGAATCCAGACCTGCCGAAGAAATGAAATCTAGTGTCACTTCAGGAAGTCAGATAAACATTTGCTGTTGTACTTCCCTATAAATATCTCGGTAGAAGTTCGGTTCAAATTCGCAAAAGGCATGTGCCTTTGCATCAATTGTCTACACAGGGGACATGAAGTCCCAACATGCCAATCATCTCGTTGTCTCGTTTTGTACAAAACACCATCTTACAGTTTAACCACGCTATACATTGACCTCCCAAGCATTCCCTAGCAATTTTTTGCCGTCTCCTTCTGACAATCAGTTAACCCATCAGTCACTAAGAATCGACCACGTCTTACTCGCAACGGCCCTCGCCCAGGTTCGAAGTCAGGCTGTTGACGATTTTGGGTCTTGACTGATCTCCTTTAAAGAGGTTGTTGAATGCATAATTCTACCTTCGACTCAAGGTATTACCCAGATACTTTTTAAACCTTACGTAAAGGTTGGGGGAATAACAACTCATATATTTCGTTTGTGTGTGAGTCGTTTGTCTGCTTCGGAAGACAATTTGGTTGATCAAAGCAGAGGCGTAGCACAGCTCGGTAAGCAACGATAGAACTTAAATTACTGCATAAAAATAGATTAAAAATAATACTATCTTACATTGTTTGTGCCAAACCGGTGGTAGATAGACGACTGCTGAGCCTCGTCGTGGTACAAGGGGTTGTAGTGAGCACCTTGTCACTGGCACGGGGACAGTCTGTACGATAGGATGTTCTCGTCCAGGCACGGGTGGTTATGGGACTTTCTGTGCTGTGTTTGGGTGGCTGATAATGGGTCCCCGTTAAGCAATTATGGGGCGGGTGTGCTTGAGTTTTAAACGTACTTTATTGTTCCGTTGATTAGAGCTTAAGTATTATTGGCCCTAACGTTGATATAGTAGATATCTTTTATGTGTATTGTTTATGTTAAGCTAAGTTTTTTGTTGACCTCGTTTCCTCATTCTGCCGGCTGACCGTGCATGCCGCTGTGTTGCTGTGCTGAGAGTACCCATCTGCTGCTGTGTCAGCAGTGCACCGTGCTGTTAATGTCTTCGCTCTGTTGTGCTACCACTGAGCGCCTGGTTGCTGTTCCCTGTAAGCAGTGTACCACTAAGCACCTGATCGCTGCTTGGGGAGCTCTGTGTTTGCAGAGCACCGCGCTGTAAAAGATTCGTTGCTGGTACGTTGCCCACCTACGACCCCGCCGTGTTGGGTACTGTGCATTTTGAGCATGGTTGCGAAAATACATAAAATACTATTTCTAAATATCTCGCGCGTCGGCATCGCACTTTGGGTGCATGGACAGTCATTTCGAGATGCCATTACACGCCCTTTAACTCAATTGTCTACACAGGGGACATGAAGTCTCAACATGCCAATCATCTCGTTGTCTCGTTTTGTACAAAACACCATCATACAGTTTTCCACGCTATACATTGACCTCCCAAGCATTCCTTAGCAGTTTTTTGCCGTCTCCTTCTGAAAATCAGGTAACCCATTCTTCACTAAGAATCGACCACGTCTTACTTGCAACGGCCCTCGCCCAGGTTCGAAGTCAGGCAGTAGACGATTTTGGGTCTTGACTGTTTAGAACTGTTTAGTTTAAACTCTATTTCGTAATGTAAAAATGGCTTAGTGAAGGACATAAATAGTAAGCAGCTGAGGAATTTACGACTTGCAGAAGAGCTCCCAAGATGGGTCAGTTGGGGAGCAAGCTTACTTATAGTAAAACGGCATTAGCAGTATCCCAACATACCGAAGAACTTAAATCTAAATGTCACTTCTGCAAGTCAGATGAACATTTAATTTTGTACTTCCCTATATATAGCTCGGTTCAAATTCGCAAAAGGCATGTGTCTTTGCATCAATTGTCTACACAGGGGACATGAAGTCTCAACATGCCAATCATCTTGTTGTCTCGTTTTGTACAAAACACCATCATACAGTTTTCCAAGCTATACATTGACCTCCCAAGCATTCCCTAGCAGTTTTTTGCCGTCTCCTTCTGACAATCAGGTAACCCATTCTGCACTAAGAATCGACCACGTCTTACTCGCAACGGCCCTCGCCCAGGTTCGAAGTCAGGCAGTAGACGATTTTGGGTCTTAACTGTTTATAACTGTTTAGTTTAAACTCTATTTCGTAATGTAAAGATTGCTTAATGAAGTTGATCCTATGGCGTCAAATCCCTAAAACCCCTCTACAAATTTATCCCCTAAGCCCATTCTTACAAATTTACTAAAATTCTTTTTCCTACGTAAAGGTTGGGGGAACAACAACACATATATTTCGTTTCGCATATGGCAGGACATGGAAACGTTGTAACGATCACGTTTGATCAGCTGCATAACGGAGGTTTTGCTTTTCATTCTTCGCACAAGCTGTTCAGTGTAAGTCGTTTGCCTGCTTCGGAAGACAATTTGGTTGATCAAAGTAGAGGCGTAGCACAGCTTGGTACGCAACGATAATACTAAAATTACTGCATAAAACTAGATTAAAAATAATACTTTTTTACATTGTTTGTGCAAAACCGGTGGTAGACAGACGACTGCTGAGCGTCGCCGTGGTACAAGTGGTTGTAGTGAGCACCTTGTCGCTGGCACGGGTAGTTATGGGAATTGAGTTTGTGCTTGAGTTTTAAACTGACTTTATTGTTCCGTTGATTAGAGCTTAAGTACTATTGGCCCTAAAGTTGATATAGTAGATATCTTCTATGTGTATTGTTTATGTTGAGTTAGGTTTTTTGTTGACCTTGTTTCCTCATTCTGACCGACTGACCGAGCATGCCGCTGTGTTGCTGTGCTGAGAGTACCCATCTGCTGCTGTGTCAGCAGTGCACCGTGCTGTTAATGTCTTCGCTCTGCTGTGCTACCACTGAGCACCTGGTTGCTGTTCCCTGTAAGCAGTGTACCACTAAGCACCTGATCGCTGCTCTGTGTAAGCAGAGCACCGTGCTGTAAAAGATTCGTTGCTGGTACGTTGCCCCTCTATGACCCTGCTGTGCATTTTGAGCATGGTTGCGAAAATACATAAAATACTAACTCTAAGTATCTCTTGCGTCGGCATCGCACTTTGGGTGCATGGACAGTCATTTGGAGACGCCATTACTCGCCCTTTAACTCTAATTTCATCTTTCGTCGTTGGAGCACCCGCAGAACCGGAGTCCCCGTACCCCAATCATCATCTTTTCGTAAATTGAGCCCACATCGGCTGCATCGTTTAGGTATTTTAAATGGATACATCGAAAAGGCGTTCGAGTTGCTACAACAATAAGAGGCAATTAATAATGAATTAGCATAAGAGAGGACTTAAAAGAACTATGTGTATCCGCATTATTAATGTCAAATTTTAATCGGTCTAACGGAGAAAGCAATTAATCTACCCTCACAAATAAAAATATTTAAGGTTGTTCAGGAATTCAGCAAGAATACTACCACATATAAAACTCCCAAAATTCAACGGCAACTATATTTAGTTGACAAAGACGAATCTCTATCAAATGTCGAAAAGTTGAATCACCTGTTATCCTGTTAAGAAAAGGAAGCCTTAGCCATAGTAAAAGCTTACCAGATCACAGAATCATATTTCCCAAGGGCCCATGCGGGCTTGGTCAGAGCTTATAATAATTTGAGCCTAATATATGTTAAAAATATATCTGGCTTGTTTTGAATCCCTACAATGATACGCCATCCGCCACAAGGGATTTCAAGATCCCATACCAGCGTAACTGGTATTTACAAATACCTTCTTTCGTTGTCTCGTTTTGTACAAAACACCATCTAACAGTTTTACCACGCTATACATTGACCTTCCAAGCATTCCCTAGCCAATTTTTTCCGTCTCCTTCTGACAATAAGGTAAACCATCAGTCACTAAGAATCGACCACGTCTTACTCGCAACGGCCCTCGCCCAGGTTCGAAGTCAGGCAGTAGACGATTTTGGGTCTTAACAGTTTATAACTGTTTAGTTTAAACTCTATTTCGTAATGTAAAGATTGCTTAATGAAGTTGATCCTATGGCGTCAAATCCCTAAAACCCCTCTACAAATTTATCCCCTAAGCCCATTCTTATAAATTTACTAAAATTCTTTTTCCTACGTAAAGGTTGGGGGAACAACAACACATATATTTCGTTTCGCATATGGCAGGACATGGAAACGTTGTAACGATCACGTTTGATCAGCTGCATAACGGAGGTTTTGCTTTTCATTCTTCGCACAAGCTGTTCAGTGTAAGTCGTTTGCCTGCTTCGGAAGACAATTTGGTTGATCAAAGTAGAGGCGTAGCACAGCTTGGTACGCAACGATAATACTAAAATTACTGCATAAAACTAGATTAAAAATAATACTTTGTTACATTGTTTGTGCAAAACCGGTGGTAGATAGACGACTGCTGAGCGACGCCGTGGTACAAGTGGTTGTAGTGAGCACCTTGTCGCTGGCACGGGGACAGTCTGCTTGATAGGATGATCTCGTCCAGGCACGGGTAGTTATGGGACTTGAGTTTGTGCTTGAGTTTTAAACTGACTTTATTGTTCCGTTGATTAGAGCTTAAGTACTATTGGCCCTAAAGTTGATATAGTAGATATCTTCTATGTGTATTGTTTACGTTGAGCTAGGTTTTTTGTTTACCTTGTTTCCTCATTCTGACCGACTGACCGAGCATGCCGCTGTGTTGCTGTGCTGAGAGTACCCATCTGCTGCTGTGTCAGCAGTGCACCGTGCTGTTAATGTCTTCGCTCTGCTGTGCTACCACTGAGCACCTGGTTGCTGTTCCCTGTAAGCAGTGTACCACTAAGCACCTGATCGCTGCTCTGTGTAAGCAGAGCACCGTGCTGTAAAAGATTCGTTGCTGGTACGTTGCCCCTCTACGACCCTGCTGTGCATTTTGAGCATGGTTGCGAAAATACATAAAATACTAACTCTAAGTATCTCTTGCGTCGGCATCGCACTTTGGGTGCATGGACAGTCATTTGGAGACGCCATTACTCGCCCTTTAACTCTAATTTCATCTTTCGTCGTTGGAGCACCCGCAGAACCGGAGTCCCCGTACCCCAATCATCATCTTTTCGTAAATTGAGCCCACATCGGCTGCATCGTTTAGGTATTTTAAATGGATACATCGAAAAGGCGTTCGAGTTGCTACAACAATAAGAGGCAATTAATAATGAATTAGCATAAGAGAGGACTTAAAAGAACTATGTGTATCCGCATTATTAATGTCAAATTTTAATCGGTCTAACGGAGAAAGCAATTAATCTACCCTCACAAATAAAAATATTTAAGGTTGTTCAGGAATTCAGCAAGAATACTACCAAATATAAAACTCCCAAAATTCAACGGCAACAAGCAAATGTCGAAAAGTTGAATCACCTGTTATCCTGTTAAGAAAAGGAAGCCTTAGACATAGTAAAAGCTTACCAGATCACAGAATCATATTTCCCAAGGGCCCATGCGGGCTTGGTCAGAGCTTATAATAATTTGAGCCTAATATATTTTAAAAATATATCTGGCTTGTTTTGAATCCCTACAATGATACGCCATCCGCCACAAGGGATTTCAAGATCCCATCCCAGCGTAACTGGTATTTACAAATACCTTCTTTCGTTGTCTCGTTTTGTACAAAACACCATCTAACAGTTATACCACGCTTTACATTGACCTTCCAAGCATTCCCTAGCCAATTTTTTCCGTCTCCTTCTGACAATAAGGTAAACCATCAGTCACTAAGAATCGACCACGTCTTACTCGCAACGGCCCTCGCCCAGGTTCGAAGTCAGGCAGAAGACGATTTTGGGTCTTGACTGTTTAGAACTGTTTAGTTTAAACTCTATTTCGTAATGTAAAGATTGCTTAGTGAAGGATATAAATAGTAAGCAGCTGAGGAATTTACGACTTGCAGAAGAGCTCCCAAGATGGGTCAGTTGGGGAGCAAGATTACTTATAGTAAAACGGCATTAGCAGTATCCCAACATACCGAAGAACTTAAATCTAAATGTCACTTCTGCAAGTCAGATGAACATTTGTTTTTGTACTTCCCTATATATAGCTCGGTTCAAATTCGCAAAAGGCATGTGTCTTTGCATCAATTGTCTACACAGGGGACATGAAGTCATGCCAATCATCTTGTTGTCTCGTTTTGTACAAAACACCATCATACAGTTTTTCAAGCTATACATTGACCTCCCAAGCATTCCCTAGCAGTTTTTCGCCGTCTCCTTCTGACAATCAGGTAACCCATTCTGCACTAAGAATCGACCACGTCTTACTCGCAACGGCCCTCGCCCAGGTTCGAAGTCAGGCTGTAGACGACTTTGGGTCTTGACTGATCTCCTTTAAAGAGTTATTTGAATGCAAAATTCTACCTTCGACTCAAGGTATCGCCCAGATACTTTTTAAACCTTACGTAAAGGTTGGGGGAATAACAACTCATATATTTCGTTTGTGTGTGAGTCGTTTGCCTGCTTCGGAAGACAATTTGGTTGATCAAAGCAGAGGCGTAGCACAGCTCTGTAAGCAATGATAGTACTAAAATTACTGCCTAAAACTAGATTAAAAATAATACTATCTTACATTGATTGTGCTAAACTGGTGTTAGACAGACGACTGCTGAGCGTCGCCGTGGTACAAGGGGTTGTAGGGACACCTTGTCGTTGGCACGGGGATGCCCGATGTACGTTTCGGTAATCAGGGTAGACGATGATTGGAATACTCCGCGGGACAAGGGTGTTATCGTGAGCGCCTTGTCGCTGACACGGAGATGCAGGGAATGTGGTAGAGAGCCGTGATTTGGACACCGGTTGAGTCGCTCAGCGACTCAGGGGGGGTTAGTGAGCACCTTGTCGCTGGCACGGGGACAGTCTGTACGATAGGATGATCTCGTCCAGGCACAATGAGTTATGGGACTTCCCGTGCTGTGTTTGTGTGGCTGATAATGGGTGCCCGTTCAGCAATAATGGGGCGGGTGTGCTTGAGTTTTTAAACAGACTTTATTGTTCCGTTGATTAGAGCTTAACTACTATTGGCCCTTACGTTGATATAGTAGATATCTTCTATGTGTATTGTTTATGTTGAGCTAGGGTTTTTGTTGACCTCGTTTCCTCATTCTGACCGACTGACCGAGCATGCCGCTGTGTTGCTGTGCTGAGAGTACCCATCTGCTGCTGTGTCAGCAGTGCACCGTGCTGTTAATGTCTTCGCTCTGTTGTGCTACCACTGAGCGCCTGGTTGCTGTTCCCTATAAGCAGTGTACGACTAAGCACCTGATCGCTGCTCTGTGTTTGCAGAGCACCGTGCTGTAAAAGATTCGTTGCTGGTACGTTGCCCACCTACGACCCCGCCGTGTTGGGTACTGTGCATTTTGAGCATGGTTGCGAAAATACATAAAATACTAACTCTAAATATCTCGCGCGTCGGCATCGCACTTTGGGTGCATGGACAGTCGTTTGGAGACGCCATTACTCGCCCTTTAACTCTAATTTCATCTTTCGTCGTTGGAGCACCCGCACAACCGGAGTCCCCGTACCCCAATCATCATCTTTTCGTAAATTGAGCCCACATCGGCTGCATCGTTTAGGTATTTTAAATGGATACATCGAAAAGGCGTTCGAGTTGCTACAACAATAAAAGGCAATTAATAATGAATTAGCATGAGAGAGGACTTAGAAGAACTATGTGTATCCGCCTTATTAATGCCAAATTTTCATCGGTCTAACGGAGAAAGAAATTATTCTACCCCCACAAAAAAAAGTATTTAAAGTTGTTCAGGAAGTCAGCAAGAATACTACCACATATAAAGCTCCCAAAACTCAACGGCAACTTTGTTTGGTTCACAAAGACGAATCTCTATCAAATGTCGAAAAGTTGAATCACCTGTTATCCTGTTAAGAAAAGGAAGCCTTAGACATAGTAAAAGCTTACCAGATCACAGAATCATATTTCCCAAGGGCCCATGCGGGCTTGGTCAGAGCTTATAATAATTTGAGCCTAATATATTTTAAAAATATATCTGGCTTGTTTTGAATCCCTACAATGATACGCCATCCGCCACAAGGGATTTCAAGATCCCATCCCAGCGTAACTGGTATTTACAAATACCTTCTTTCGTTGTCTCGTTTTGTACAAAACACCATCTAACAGTTATACCACGCTTTACATTGACCTTCCAAGCATTCCCTAGCCAATTTTTTCCGTCTCCTTCTGACAATAAGGTAAACCATCAGTCACTAAGAATCGACCACGTCTTACTCGCAACGGCCCTCGCCCAGGTTCGAAGTCAGGCAGTAGACGATTTTGGGTCTTGACTGTTTAGAACTGTTTAGTTTAAACTCTATTTCGTAATGTAAAGATTGCTTAATGAAGGATATAAACAGTTAGCAGCTAAGGAATTTACAACTTGCAAAAGAGCTCCCAAGCTGGGTCAGTTGGGGAACAAGCTTACTTAAAGTAAAACGGCATAAGCAGAATCCAGACCTGCCGAAGAAATGAAATCTAGTGTCACTTCAGGAAGTCAGATAAACATTTGCTGTTGTACTTCCCTATAAATATCTCGGTAGAAGTTCGGTTCAAATTCGCAAAAGGCATGTGCCTTTGCATCAATTGTCTACACAGGGGACATGAAGTCTCAACATGCCAATCATCTCGTTGTCTCGTTTTGTACAAAACACCATCTTACAGTTTAACCACGCTATACATTGACCTCCCAAGCATTCCCTAGCAATTTTTTGCCGTCTCCTTCTGACAATCAGTTAACCCATCAGTCACTAAGAATCGACCACGTCTTACTCTCAACGGCCCTCGCCCAGGTTCGAAGTCAGGCTGTTGACGATTTTGGGTCTTGACTGATCTCCTTTAAAGAGGTTGTTGAATGCATAATTCTACCTTCGACTCAAGGTATTACCCAGATACTTTTTAAACCTTACGTAAAGGTTGGGGGAATAACAACTCATATATTTCGTTTGTGTGTGAGTCGTTTGTCTGCTTCGGAAGACAATTTGGTTGATCAAAGCAGAGGCGTAGCACAGCTAGGTAAGCAACGATAGAACTTAAATTACTGCATAAAAATAGATTAAAAATAATACTATCTTACATTGTTTGTGCCAAACCGGTGGTAGATAGACGACTGCTGAGCCTCGTCGTGATACAAGTGGTTGTAGTGAGCACCTTGTCGCTGGCACGGGGACAGTCTGTACGATAGGATGTTCTCGTCCAGGCACGGGTGGTTATGGGACTTTCTGTGCTGTGTTTGGGTGGCTGATAATGGGTCCCCGTTAAGCAATTATGGGGCGGGTGCGCTTGAGTTTTAAACGTACTTTATTGTTCCGTTGATTAGAGCTTAAGTATTATTGGCCCTAACGTTGATATAGTAGATATCTTTTATGTGTATTGTTTATGTTAAGCTAAGTTTTTTGTTGACCTCGTTTCCTCATTCTGCCGGCTGACCGTGCATGCCGCTGTGTTGCTGTGCTGAGAGTACCCATCTGCTGCTGTGTCAGCAGTGCACCGTGCTGTTGATGTCTTCGCTCTGTTGTGCTACCACTGAGCACCTGGTTGCTGTTCCGTGCAAGCAGTGTACCACTAAGCACCTGATCGCTGCTTGGGGAGCTCTGTGTTTGCAGAGCACCGCGCTGTAAAAGATTCGTTGCTGGTACGTTGCCCACCTACGACCCCGCCGTGTTGGGTACTGTGCACTTTGAGCATGGTTGCGAAAATACATAAAATACTAACTCTAAATATCTCGCGCGTCGGCATCGCACTTTGGGTGCATGGACAGTCATTTCGAGACGCCATTACACGCCCTTTAACTCAATTGTCTACACAGGGGACATGAAGTCTCAACATGCCAATCATCTCGTTGTCTCGTTTTGTACAAAACACCATCATACAGTTTTCCACGCTATACATTGACCTCCCAAGCATTCCTTAGCAGTTTTTTGCCGTCTCCTTCTGAAAATCAGGTAACCCATTCTTCACTAAGAATCGACCACGTCTTACTTGCAACGGCCCTCGCCCAGGTTCGAAGTCAGGCAGTAGACGATTTTGGGTCTTGACTGTTTAGAACTGTTTAGTTTAAACTCTATTTCGTAATGTAAAGATGGCTTAGTGAAGGACATAAATAGTAAGCAGCTGAGGAATTTACGACTTGCAGAAGAGCTCCCAAGATGGGTCAGTTGGGGAGCAAGCTTACTTATAGTAAAACGGCATTAGCAGTATCCCAACATACCGAAGAACTTAAATCTAAATGTCACTTCTGCAAGTCAGATGAACATTTAATTTTGTACGTCCCTATATATAGCTCGGTTCAAATTCGCAAAAGGCATGTGTCTTTGCATCAATTGTCTACACAGGGGACATGAAGTCTCAACATGCCAATCATCTTGTTGTCCCGTTTTGTACAAAACACCATCATTCAGTTTAACCACGCTATACATTGACCGCACAAGCATTCCCTAGCAATTTTTTGCCGTCTACTTCTGACAATCAGCTAACCCATCAGTCACTAAGAATCGACCACGTCGCCCAGGTTAGAAGTCAGGCTGTAGACGATTTTGGGTCATGACTGATCTCCCATGCTGTGTTTGGGTGGCTGATAATGGGTGCCCGTTTAGCAATTATGGGGCGAGTGTGCTTTAGTTTTAAACTGACTTTATTGTTATATCTTTTATGTGTATTGTTTATGTTAAGCTAGGTTTTTTGTTGACCTCGTTTCCTCATTCTGCCGGCTGACCGTGCATGCCGCTGTGTTGCTGTGGTGAGAGTACCCATCTGCTGCTGTGTCAGCAGTGCACCGTGCTGTTGATGTCTTCGCTCTGTTGTGCTACCACTGAGCACCTGGTTGCTGTTCCCTGTAAGCAGTGTACCACTAAGCACCTGATCGCTGCTCTGTGTAAGCAGAGCACCGTGCTGTAAAAGATTCGTTGCTGGTACGTTGCCCCTTTACGACCCCGTCGTGTTGGGTACTGTGCATTTTGAGCATGGTTGCGAAAATACATAAAATACTAACTCCAAATATCTCTTGCGTCAGCATCGCACTTTGGGTGCATGGACAGTCATTTGGAGACGCCATTACTCGCCCTTTAACTCTAATTTCATCTTTCGTCGTTGGAGCACCCGCAGAACCGGAGTCCCCGTACCCCAATCATCATCTTTTCGTAAATTGAGCCCACATCGGCTGCATCGTTTAGGTATTTTAAATGGATACATCGAAAAGGCGTTCGAGTTGCTACAACAATAAAAGGCAATTAATAATGAATTAGCATGAGAGAGGACTTAGAAGAACTATGTGTATCCGCCTTATTAATGCCAAATTTTCATCGGTCTAACGGAGAAAGAAATTATTCTACCCCCACAAAAAAAAGTATTTAAAGTTGTTCAGGAAGTCAGCAAGAATACTACCACATATAAAGCTCCCAAAACTCAACGGCAACTATGTTTGGTTCACAAAGACGAATCTCTATCAAATGTCGAAAAGTTGAATCACCTGTTATCCTGTTAAGAAAAGGAAGCCTTAGACATAGTAAAAGCTTACCAGATCACAGAATCATATTTCCCAAGGGCCCATGCGGGCTTGGTCAGAGCTTATAATAATTTGAGCCTAATATATTTTAAAAATATATCTGGCTTGTTTTGAATCCCTACAATGATACGCGATCCGCCACAAGGGATTTCAAGATCCCATCCCAGCGTAACTGGTATTTACAAATACCTTCTTTCGTTGTCTCGTTTTGTACAAAACACCATCTAACAGTTTTACCACGCCATACATTGACCTTCCAAGCATTCCCTAGCCAATTTTTTCCGTCTCCTTCTGACAATAAGGTAAACCATCAGTCACTAAGAATCGACCACGTCTTACTCGCAACGGCCCTCGCCCAGGTTCGAAGTCAGGCAGTAGACGATTTTGGGTCCTGACTGTTTAGAACTTTTTAGTTTAAACTCGATTTCGTAATGTAAAGATTGCTTAGTGAAGGACATAAATAGTTAGCAGCTGAGGAATTTACGACTTGCAGAAGAGCTCCCAAGATGGGACAGTTGGGGAGCAAGCTTACTTATAGTAAAACGGCATTAGCAGTACCCCAACATACCGAAGAAATTAAATCTAATGTCACTTCAGGAATTCAGATGAACAATTGTTGTTGTACTTCCCTATAAATATCTTTGTAGAAGCTCGGTTCAAATTCACAAAAGGCATGTGCCTTTGCATCAATTGTCTACACAGGGGACATGAAGTCTCAACATGCCAATCATCTCGTTGTCTCGTTTTGTACAAAACACCATCATACAGTTTAACCACGCTATACATTGACCGCACAAGCATTCCCTAGCAATTTTTTGCCGTCTACTTCTGACAATCAGCTAACCCATCAGTCACTAAGAATCGACCACGTCGCCCAGGTTAGAAGTCAGGCTGTAGACGATTTTGGGTCATGACTGATCTCCCATGCTGTGTTTGGGTGGCTGATAATGGGTGCCCGTTTAGCAATTATGGGGCGAGTGTGCTTGAGTTTTAAACTGACTTTATTGTTATATATTGTATGTGTATTGTTTATGTTAAGCTAGGTTTTTTGTTGACCTCGTTTCCTCATTCTGCCGGCTGACCGTGCATGCCGCTGTGTTGCTGTGCTGAGAGTACCCATCTGCTGCTGTGTCAGCAGTGCACAGTGCTGTTGATGTCTTCGCTCTGTTGTGCTACCACTGAGCACCTGGTTGCTGTTCCCTGTAAGCAGTGTACCACTAAGCACCTGATCGCTGCTCTGTGTAAGCAGTGCACCGTGCTGAAAAAGATTCGTTTCTGGTACGTTGCCCACCTACGACCCCGCCGTGTTGGGTACTGTGCATTTTGAGCATGGTTGCGAAAATACATAAAATACTAACTCTAAATATCTCGCGCGTCGGCATCGCACTTTGGGTGCATGGACAGTCATTTGGAGACGCCATTACTCGCCCTTTAACTCAATTGTCTACACAGGGGACATGAAGTCTCAACATGCCAATCATCTCGTTGTCTCGTTTTGCACAAAACACCATCAAACAGTTTTTCCACGTTATACATTGACATCCCAAGCATTCCCTAGCAGTTTTTTGCCGTCTCCTTCTGACAATCAGGTAACCAATTCTGAACTAAGAATCGACCACGTCTTACTCGCAACGGCCCTCGCCCAGGTTCGAAGTCAGGCTGTAGACGACTTTGGGTCTTGACTGATCTCCTTTAAAGAGGTATTTGAATGCATAATTCTACCTTCGACTCAAGGTATCGCCCAGATACTTTTTAAACCTTACGTAAAGGTTGGGGGAATAACAACTCATATATTTCGTTTGTGTGTGAGTCGTTTGCCTGCTTCGGAAGACAATTTGGTTGATCAAAGCAGAGGCGTAGCACAGCTCGGTAAGCAAAGATAGTACTAAAATTACTGCATAAAACTAGATTAAAAATAATACTATCTTACATTGATTGTGCCAAACTGGTGTTAGACAGACGACTGCTGAGCGTCGCCGTGGTACAAGGGGTTGTAGGGACACCTTGTCGTTGGCACGGGGATGCCCGATGTACGTTTCGGTAATCAGGGTAGACGATGATTGGAATACGCCGCGGGATAAGGGTGTTATCGTGAGCGCCTTGTCGCTGACACGGGGATGCAGGGAATGTGGTAGAGAGCCGTGATTTGGACACCGGTTGAGTCGCTCCGCGACTCAGGGGCAGTTAGTGAGCACCTTGTCGCTGGCACGGGGACAGTCTGTACGATAGGATGATCTCGTCCAGGCACGGGTAGTTATGGGACTTCCCGTGCTGTGTTTGTGTGGCTGATAATGGGTGCCCGTTCAGCAATAATGGGGCGGGTGTGCTTGAGTTTTAAACTGACTTTATTGTTCCGTTGATTAGAGCTTAAGTACTATTGGCCCTAACGTTGATATAGTAGATATCTTTTATGTGTATTGTTTATGTTAAGCTAAGTTTTTTGTTGACCTCGTTTCCTCATTCTGCCGGCTGACCGTGCATGCCGCTGTGTTGCTGTGCTGAGAGTGCTGTGTCAGCAGTGCACCGTGCTGTTGATGTCTTCGCTCTGTTGTGCTACCACTGAGCACCTGGTTGCTGTTCCATGTAAGCAGTGTACCACTAAGCACTTGATCGCTGCTTGGGGAGCTCTGCGTTTGCAGAGCACCGCGCTGTAAAAGATTCGTTGCTGGTACGTTGCCCACCTACGACCCCGCCGTGTTGGGTACTGTGCATTTTGAGCATGGTTGCGAAAATACATAAAATACTAACACTAAATATCTCGCGCGTCGGCATCGCACTTTGGGTGCATGGACAGTCATTTCGAGACGCCATTACACGCCCTTTAACTCAATTGTCTACACAGGGGACATGAAGTCTCAACATGCCAATCATCTCGTTGTCTCGTTTTGTACAAAACGCCATCATACAGTTTTCCACGCTATACATTGACCTCCCAAGCATTCCCTAGCAGTTTTTTGCCGTCTCCTTCTGAAAATCAGGTAACCCATTCTTCACTAAGAATCGACCACGTCTTACTTGCAACGGCCCTCGCCCAGGTTCGAAGTCAGGCAGTAGACGATTTTGGGTCTTGACTGTTTAGAACTGTTTAGTTTAAACTCTATTTCGTAATGTAAAGATGGCTTAGTGAAGGACATAAATAGTTAGCAGCTGAGGAACTTACGACTTGCAGAAGAGCTCCCAAGATGGGTCAGTTGGGGAGCAAGCTTACTTATAGTAAAACGGCATAAGCAGTACCCCAACATACCGAAGAAATTAAATCTAATGTCACTTCAGGAAGTCAGATGAACAATTGTTGTTGTACTTCCCTATAAATATCTTTGTAGAAGCTCGGTTCAAATTCGCAAAAGGCATGTGTCTTTGCATCAATTGTCTACATAGACCCCAATTAAAATTACGGAAATCGATAGGATATCTGAATTAAGTACATCACAGTTGTGTACCCCTGACCAAATGTTGAGTGATGAATCATTTTCAGATAACATTTCAGATGAGCCAAAAATTGTAGTCCTTGTCTCGGTTCCTCGTGCAAAACAGCACGAAGGTGAGTAATATACGGTTCGCTTGTACGGTACGTTCCCAAAATTAAGTCTCCAAAAACGCGCAATGTCGGCACATTGTACCAAATAAAATTTTCAGTTGATCCTATGGCGTCAAATCCCTAAAACCCCTCTACAAATTTATCCCCTAAGCCCATTCTTACAAATTTACTAAAATTCTTTTTCCTACGTAAAGGTTGGGGGAATAACAACACATATACAACGAAAATACATAAAATACTAACTCTAAATATCTCGCGCGTCGGCATCGCACTTTGGATGCATGGACAGTCGTTTGGAGACGCCATTACTCGCCCTTTAACTCTAATTTCATCTTTCGTCGTTGGAGCACCCGCACAACCGGAGTCCCCGTACCCCAATCATCATCTTTTCGTAAATTGAGCGCACATCGGATGCATCGTTTAGGTATTTTAAATGGATACATTGAAACGGCGTTCGAGTTGCTACAACAATAAGAGGCAATTAATAATGAATTAGCATGAGAGAGGACTTAGAAGAACTATGTGTATCCGCCAAATTTTCATCGGTCTAACGGAGAAAGAAATTATTCTACCCCCACAAAAAAAAGTATTTAAAGTTGTTCAGGAAGTCAGCAAGAATACTACCACATATAAAGCTCCCAAAACTCAACGGCAACTATGTTTAGTTCACAAAGACGAATCTCTATCAAATGTCGAAAAGTTGAATCACCTGTAATTCTGCTAAGAAAAGGAAGCCTTAGACATAGTAGAAGCTTACCAGATCACAGAATCATATTTCCCAATGGCCCATGCGGGCTTGGTCAGAGCTTATAATAATTTGAGCCTAATATATTTTAAAAATATATCTGGCTTGTTTTGAATCCCTACAATGATACGCCATCCGCCACAAGGGATTTCAAGATCCCATCCCAGCGTAACTGGTATTTACAAATACCTTCTTTCGTTGTCTCGTTTTGTACAAAACACCATCTTACAGTTATACCACGCTTTACATTGACCTCCCAAGCATTCCCTAGCAAATTTTTGCCGTGTCCTTCTGACAATCAGGTAACCTATCAGTCACTAAGAATCGACCACGTCTTACTCGCACCGGCCCTTGCCCAGGTTCGAAGTCAGGCAGTAGACGATTTTGGGTCTTGACTGTTTAGAACTGTTTAGTTTAAACTCTATTTCGTAATATAAAGATTGCTTAATGAAGGATATAAACAGTTAGCAGCTGAGGAGTTTACGACTTGCAGAAGAGCTCCCAAGCTGGGTCAGTTTGGGAACAAGCTTACTTATAGTAAAACGGCATTAGCAGTATCCCAACATACCGAAGAACTTAAATCTAAATGTCACTTCTGCAAGTCAGATGAACATTTAATTTTGTACTTCCCTATATATAGCTCGGTTCAAATTCGCAAAAGGCATGTGTCTTTGCATCAATTGTCTACACAGGGGACATGAAGTCTCAACATGCCAATCATCTTGTTGTCCCGTTTTGTACAAAACACCATCATACAGTTTAACCACGCTATACATTGACCGCACAAGCATTCCCTAGCAATTTTTTGCCGTCTACTTCTGACAATCAGCTAACCCATCAGTCACTAAGAATCGACCACGTCTTACTCGCAACGGCCCTCGCCCAGGTTCGAAGTCAGGCTGTAGACGATTTTGGGTCTTGACTGATCTCCTTTAAAGAGGTTGTTGAATGCATAATTCTACCTTCGACTCAAGGTATTACCCAGATACTTTTTAAACCTTACGTAAAGGTTGGGGGAATAACAACTCATATATTTCGTTTGTGTGTGAGTCGTTTGTCTGCTTCGGAAGACAATTTGGTTGATCAAAGCAGAGGCGTAGCACAGCTCGGTAAGCAACGATAGTACTTAAATTACTGCCTAAAACTAGATTAAAAATAATACTATCTTACATTGTTTGTGCCAAACTGGTGTTAGACAGACGACTGCTGAGCGTCGCCGTGGTACAAGGGGTTGTAGGGACACCTTGTCGTTGGCACGGGGATGCCCGATGTACGTTTCGGTAATCAGGGTAGACGATGATTGGAATACTCCGCGGGACAAGGGTGTTATCGTGAGCGCCTTGTCGCTGACACGGAGATGCAGGGAATGTGGTAGAGAGCCGTGATTTGGACACCGGTTGAGTCGCTCAGCGACTCAGGGGGGGTTAGTGAGCACCTTGTCGCTGGCACGGGGACAGTCTGTACGATAGGATGATCTCGTCCAGGCACGGGTAGTTATGGGACTTCCCGTGCTGTGTTTGTGTGGCTGATAATGGGTGCCCGTTCAGCAATAATGGGGCGGGTGTGCTTGAGTTTTAAACTGACTTTATTGTTCCGTTGATTAGAGCTTAAGTACTATTGGCCCTAACGTTGATATAGTAGATATCTTCTATGTGTATTGTTTAAGTGGAGCTAGGTTTTTTGTTGACCTCGTTTCCTCATTCTGACCGACTGACCGAGCATGCCGCTGTGTTGCTGTGCTGAGAGTACCCATCTGCTGCTGTGTCAGCAGTGCACCGTGCTGTTGATGTCTTAGCTCTGTTGTGCTACCACTGAGCACCTGGTTGCTGTTCCGTGTAAGCAGTGTACCACTAAGCACCTGATCGCTGCTTGGGGAGCTCTGTGTTTGCAGAGCACCGTGCTGTAAAAGATTCGTTGCTGGTACGTTGCCCACCTACGACCCCGCCGTGTTGGGTAGTGTGCATTTTGAGCATTGTTGCGAAAATACATAAAATACTAACTCTAAATATCCCGCGTTTTTTGCCGTCTCCTTCTGAAAATCAGGTAACCCATTCTTCACTAAGAATCGACCACGTCTTACTTGCAACGGCCCTCGCCCAGGTTCGAAGTCAGGCAGTAGACGATTTTGGGTCTTGACTGTTTAGAACTGTTTAGTTTAAACTCTATTTCGTAATGTAAAGATGGCTTAGTGAAGGACATAAATAGTTAGCAGCTGAGGAACTTACGACTTGCAGAAGAGCTCCCAAGATGGGTCAGTTGGGGAGCAAGCTTACTTATAGTAAAACGGCATAAGCAGTACCCCAACATACCGAAGAAATTAAATCTAATGTCACTTCAGGAAGTCAGATGAACAATTGTTGTTGTACTTCCCTATAAATATCTTTGTAGAAGCTCGGTTCAAATTCGCAAAAGGCATGTGTCTTTGCATCAATTGTCTACATAGACCCCAATTAAAATTACGGAAATCGATAGGATATCTGAATTAAGTACATCACAGTTGTGTACCCCTGACCAAATGTTGAGTGATGAATCATTTTCAGATAACATTTCAGATGAGCCAAAAATTGTAGTCCTTGTCTCGGTTCCTCGTGCAAAACAGCACGAAGGTGAGTAATATACGGTTCGCTTGTACGGTACGTTCCCAAAATTAAGTCTCCAAAAACGCGCAATGTCGGCACATTGTACCAAATAAAATTTTCAGTTGATCCTATGGCGTCAAATCCCTAAAACCCCTCTACAAATTTATCCCCTAAGCCCATTCTTACAAATTTACTAAAATTCTTTTTCCTACGTAAAGGTTGGGGGAATAACAACACATATACAACGAAAATACATAAAATACTAACTCTAAATATCTCGCGCGTCGGCATCGCACTTTGGATGCATGGACAGTCGTTTGGAGACGCCATTACTCGCCCTTTAACTCTAATTTCATCTTTCGTCGTTGGAGCACCCGCACAACCGGAGTCCCCGTACCCCAATCATCATCTTTTCGTAAATTGAGCGCACATCGGCTGCATCGTTTAGGTATTTTAAATGGATACATTGAAACGGCGTTCGAGTTGCTACAACAATAAGAGGCAATTAATAATGAATTAGCATGAGAGAGGACTTAGAAGAACTATGTGTATCCGCCAAATTTTCATCGGTCTAACGGAGAAAGAAATTATTCTACCCCCACAAAAAAAAGTATTTAAAGTTGTTCAGGAAGTCAGCAAGAATACTACCACATATAAAGCTCCCAAAACTCAACGGCAACTATGTTTAGTTCACAAAGACGAATCTCTATCAAATGTCGAAAAGTTGAATCACCTGTAATTCTGCTAAGAAAAGGAAGCCTTAGACATAGTAGAAGCTTACCAGATCACAGAATCATATTTCCCAATGGCCCATGCGGGCTTGGTCAGAGCTTATAATAATTTGAGCCTAATATATTTTAAAAATATATCTGGCTTGTTTTGAATCCCTACAATGATACGCCATCCGCCACAAGGGATTTCAAGATCCCATCCCAGCGTAACTGGTATTTACAAATACCTTCTTTCGTTGTCTCGTTTTGTACAAAACACCATCTAACAGTTATACCACGCTTTACATTGACCTCCCAAGCATTCCCTAGCAAATTTTTGCCGTGTCCTTCTGACAATCAGGTAACCTATCAGTCACTAAGAATCGACCACGTCTTACTCGCACCGGCCCTTGCCCAGGTTCGAAGTCAGGCAGTAGACGATTTTGGGTCTTGACTGTTTAGAACTGTTTAGTTTAAACTCTATTTCGTAATATAAAGATTGCTTAATGAAGGATATAAACAGTTAGCAGCTGAGGAGTTTACGACTTGCAGAAGAGCTCCCAAGCTGGGTCAGTTTGGGAACAAGCTTACTTATAGTAAAACGGCATTAGCAGTATCCCAACATACCGAAGAACTTAAATCTAAATGTCACTTCTGCAAGTCAGATGAACATTTAATTTTGTACTTCCCTATATATAGCTCGGTTCAAATTCGCAAAAGGCATGTGTCTTTGCATCAATTGTCTACACAGGGGACATGAAGTCTCAACATGCCAATCATCTTGTTGTCCCGTTTTGTACAAAACACCATCATACAGTTTAACCACGCTATACATTGACCGCACAAGCATTCCCTAGCAATTTTTTGCCGTCTACTTCTGACAATCAGCTAACCCATCAGTCACTAAGAATCGACCACGTCTTACTCGCAACGGCCCTCGCCCAGGTTCGAAGTCAGGCTGTAGACGATTTTGGGTCTTGACTGATCTCCTTTAAAGAGGTTGTTGAATGCATAATTCTACCTTCGACTCAAGGTATTACCCAGATACTTTTTAAACCTTACGTAAAGGTTGGGGGAATAACAACTCATATATTTCGTTTGTGTGTGAGTCGTTTGTCTGCTTCGGAAGACAATTTGGTTGATCAAAGCAGAGGCGTAGCACAGCTCGGTAAGCAACGATAGTACTTAAATTACTGCCTAAAACTAGATTAAAAATAATACTATCTTACATTGTTTGTGCCAAACTGGTGTTAGACAGACGACTGCTGAGCGTCGCCGTGGTACAAGGGGTTGTAGGGACACCTTGTCGTTGGCACGGGGATGCCCGATGTACGTTTCGGTAATCAGGGTAGACGATGATTGGAATACTCCGCGGGACAAGGGTGTTATCGTGAGCGCCTTGTCGCTGACACGGAGATGCAGGGAATGTGGTAGAGAGCCGTGATTTGGACACCGGTTGAGTCGCTCAGCGACTCAGGGGGGGTTAGTGAGCACCTTGTCGCTGGCACGGGGACAGTCTGTACGATAGGATGATCTCGTCCAGGCACGGGTAGTTATGGGACTTCCCGTGCTGTGTTTGTGTGGCTGATAATGGGTGCCCGTTCAGCAATAATGGGGCGGGTGTGCTTGAGTTTTAAACTGACTTTATTGTTCCGTTGATTAGAGCTTAAGTACTATTGGCCCTAACGTTGATATAGTAGATATCTTCTATGTGTATTGTTTAAGTGGAGCTAGGTTTTTTGTTGACCTCGTTTCCTCATTCTGACCGACTGACCGAGCATGCCGCTGTGTTGCTGTGCTGAGAGTACCCATCTGCTGCTGTGTCAGCAGTGCACCGTGCTGTTGATGTCTTAGCTCTGTTGTGCTACCACTGAGCACCTGGTTGCTGTTCCGTGTAAGCAGTGTACCACTAAGCACCTGATCGCTGCTTGGGGAGCTCTGTGTTTGCAGAGCACCGTGCTGTAAAAGATTCGTTGCTGGTACGTTGCCCACCTACGACCCCGCCGTGTTGGGTAGTGTGCATTTTGAGCATTGTTGCGAAAATACATAAAATACTAACTCTAAATATCCCGCGCGTCGGCATCGCACTTTGGGTGCATGGACAGTCATTTCGAGACGCCCTTTAACTCAATTGTCTACACAGGGGACATGAAGTCTCAACATGCCAATCATCTCGTTGTCTCGTTTTGTACAAAAGACCATCATACAGTTTTCCACGCTATACATTGACCTCCCAAGCATTCCCTAGCAGTTTTTTGCCGTCTCCTTCTGAAAATCAGGTAACCCATTCTTCACTAAGAATCGACCACGTCTTACTTGCAACGGCCCTCGCCCAGGTTCGAAGTCAGGCAGTAGACGATTTTGGGTCTTGACTGTTTAGAACTGTTTAGTTTAAACTCTATTTCGTAATGTAAAGATTGCTTAATGAAGGATATAAACAGTTAGCAGCTTAGGAGTTTACGACTTGCAGAAGAGCTCCCAAGCTGGGTCAGTTGGGGAACAAGCTTACTTATAGTAAAACGGCATTAGCAGTATCCCAACATACCGAAGAACTTAAATCTAAATGTCACTTCTGCAAGTCAGATGAACATTTAATTTTGTACTTCCCTATATATAGCTCGGTTCAAATTCGCAAAAGGCATGTGTCTTTGCATCAATTGTCTACACAGGGGACATGAAGTCTCAACATGCCAATCATCTTGTTGTCCCGTTTTGTACAAAACACCATCATACAGTTTAACCACGCTATACATTGACCGCACAAGCATTCCCTAGCAATTTTTTGCCGTCTACTTCTGACAATCAGCTAACCCATCAGTCACTAAGAATCGACCACGTCTTACTCGCAACGGCCCTCGCCCAGGTTCGAAGTCAGGCTGTAGACGATTTTGGGTCTTGACTGATCTCCTTTAAAGAGGTTGTTGAATGCATAATTCTACCTTCGACTCAAGGTATTACCCAGATACTTTTTAAACCTTACGTAAAGGTTGGGGGAATAACAACTCATATATATCGTTTGTGTGTGAGTCGTTTGTCTGCTTCGGAAGACAATTTGGTTGATCAAAGCAGAGGCGTAGCACAGCTCGGTAAGCAACGATAGTACTTAAATTACTGCCTAAAACTAGATTAAAAATAATACTATCTTACATTGTTTGTGCCAAACTGGTGTTAGACAGACGACTGCTGAGCGTCGCCGTGGTACAAGGGGTTGTAGGGACACCTTGTCGTTGGCACGGGGATGCCCGATGTACGTTTCGGTAATCAGGGTAGACGATGATTGGAATACTCCGCGGGACAAGGGTGTTATCGTGAGCGCCTTGTCGCTGACACGGAGATGCAGGGAATGTGGTAGAGAGCCGTGATTTGGACACCGGTTGAGTCGCTCAGCGACTCAGGGGGGGTTAGTGAGCACCTTGTCGCTGGCACGGGGACAGTCTGTACGATAGGATGATCTCGTCCAGGCACGGGTAGTTATGGGACTTCCCGTGCTGTGTTTGTGTGGCTGATAATGGGTGCCCGTTCAGCAATAATGGGGCGGGTGTGCTTGAGTTTTAAACTGACTTTATTGTTCCGTTGATTAGAGCTTAAGTACTATTGGCCCTAACGTTGATATAGTAGATATCTTCTATGTGTATTGTTTAAGTGGAGCTAGGTTTTTTGTTGACCTCGTTTCCTCATTCTGACCGACTGACCGAGCATGCCGCTGTGTTGCTGTGCTGAGAGTACCCATCTGCTGCTGTGTCAGCAGTGCACCGTGCTGTTGATGTCTTAGCTCTGTTGTGCTACCACTGAGCACCTGGTTGCTGTTCCGTGTAAGCAGTGTACCACTAAGCACCTGATCGCTGCTTGGGGAGCTCTGTGTTTGCAGAGCACCGTGCTGTAAAAGATTCGTTGCTGGTACGTTGCCCACCTACGACCCCGCCGTGTTGGGTAGTGTGCATTTTGAGCATTGTTGCGAAAATACATAAAATACTAACTCTAAATATCCCGCGCGTCGGCATCGCACTTTGGGTGCATGGACAGTCATTTCGAGACGCCCTTTAACTCAATTGTCTACACAGGGGACATGAAGTCTCAACATGCCAATCATCTCGTTGTCTCGTTTTGTACAAAAGACCATCATACAGTTTTCCACGCTATACATTGACCTCCCAAGCATTCCCTAGCAGTTTTTTGCCGTCTCCTTCTGAAAATCAGGTAACCCATTCTTCACTAAGAATCGACCACGTCTTACTTGCAACGGCCCTCGCCCAGGTTCGAAGTCAGGCAGTAGACGATTTTGGGTCTTGACTGTTTAGAACTGTTTAGTTTAAACTCTATTTCGTAATGTAAAGATTGCTTAATGAAGGATATAAACAGTTAGCAGCTGAGGAATTCACGACTTGCAGAAGAGCTCCCAAGCTGGGTCAGTTGGGGAACAAGCTTACTTATAGTAAAACGGCATTAGCAGTATCCCAACATACCGAAGAACTTAAATCTAAATGTCACTTCTGCAAGTCAGATGAACATTTAATTTTGTACTTCCCTATATATAGCTCGGTTCAAATTCGCAAAAGGCATGTGTCTTTGCATCAATTGTCTACACAGGGGACATGAAGTCTCAACATGCCAATCATCTTGTTGTCCCGTTTTGTACAAAACACCATCATACAGTTTAACCACGCTATACATTGACCGCACAAGCATTTCCTAGCAATTTTTTGCCGTCTACTTCTGACAATCAGCTAACCCATCAGTCACTAAGAATCGACCACGTCGCCCAGGTTAGAAGTCAGGCTGTAGACGATTTTGGGTCATGACTGATCTCCCATGCTGTGTTTGGGTGGCTGATAATGGGTGCCCGTTTAGCAATTATGGGGCGAGTGTGCTTGAGTTTTAAACTGACTTTATTGTTATATATTGTATGTGTATTGTTTATGTTAAGCTAGGTTTTTTGTTGACCTCGTTTCCTCATTCTGCCGGCTGACCGTGCATGCCGCTGTGTTGCTGTGCTGAGAGTACCCATCTGCTGCTGTGTCAGCAGTGCACTGTGCTGTTGATGTCTTCGCTCTGTTGTGCTACCACTGAGCACCTGGTTGCTGTTCCGTGTAAGCAGTGTACGACTAAGCACCTGATCGCTGCTCTGTGTAAGCAGTACACCGTGCTGTAAAAGATTCGTTGCTGGTACGTTGCCGCCCTACGACCCCGCCGTGTTGGGTACTGTGCATTTTGAGCGAGGTTGCGAAAATACAAAAAATACTAACTCTAAATTTGCCGCGCGTCGGCATCGCACTTTGGGTGCATGGGCAGTCATTTGGAGACGCCATTACTCGCCCTTTAACTCTAATTTCATCTTTCGTCGTTGGAGCACCCGCACAACCGGAGTCCCCGTACCCCAATCATCATCTTTTTGTAAATTGAGCGCACATCGGCTGCATCGTTTAGGTATTTTAAATGGATACATCTAAAAGGCGTTCGAGTTGCTACAACAAAAAGAGGCAATTAATAATGAATTAGCATGAGAGAGGACTTAGAAGAACTATGTGTATCCGCCTTATTAATGCCAAATTTTAATCGGTCTAACGGAGAAAGAAATTATTCTACCCTCACAAATAAAAATATTTAAAGTTGTTCAGGAAGTCAGCAAGAATACTACCACATATAAAACTCCCAAATTTCAACGGCAACTATGTTAAGTTCACAAAGGCGAATCTCTATCAAATGTCGAAAAGTTGAATCACCTGTAATCCTGTTAAGAAAAGGAAGCCTTAGACATAGTAAAAGCTTACCAGATCACAGAATCATATTTCCCAAGGGCCCATGCGGGCTTGGTCAGAGCTTATAATAATTTGAGCCTAATATATTTTAAAAATATATCTGGCTTGTTTTGAATCCCTACAATGATACGCCATCCGCCACGAGGGATTTCAAGATCCCATCCCAGCGTAACTGGTATTTACAAATACCTTATTTCGTTGTCTCGTTTTGTACAAAACACCATCTTACAGTTTTACCACGCTATACATTGACCTCCCAAGCATTCCCTAGCAAATTTTTTCCGTCTCCTTCTGACAATCAGGTAACCCATCAGTCACTAAGAATCGACCACGTCTTACTCGCACCGGCCCTTGCCCAGGTTCGAAGTCAGGCAGTAGACGATTTTGGGTCTTGACTGTTTAGAACTGTTTAGTTTAAACTCTATTTCGTAATATAAAGATTGCTTAATGAAGGATATAAACAGTTAGCAGCTGAGGAGTTTACGACTTGCAGAAGAGCTCCCAAGCTGGGTCAGTTTGGGAACAAGCTTACTTATAGTAAAACGGCTCTAGCAGTACCCCAACATACCGAAGGACTTAAATCTAAATGTCACTTCTGCAAGTCAGATGAACATTTGTTTTTTTACTTCCCTATAAGTGTCTCGGTTGAAGGTCGGTTCAAATTCGCAAAAGGCATGTGTCTTTGCATCAATTGTCTACATAGACCCCAATTAAAATTACGGAAATCGATAGGATATCTGAATTAAGTACATCACAGTTGTGTACCCCTGACCAAATGTTGAGTGATGAATCATTTTCATATAACATTTCAGATGAGCCAAAAATTGTAGTCCTTGTCTCGGTTCCTCGTGCAAAACAGCACGAAGGTGAGTAATATACGGTTCGCTTGTACGGTACGTTCCCAAAATTAAGTCTCCAAAAACACGCAATGTCGGCACATTGTACGATACATAATACATACATAAAATACTAACTCTAAATATCTCGCGCGTCGGCATCGCACTTTGGGTGCATGGACAGTCGTTTGGAGACGCCATTACTCGCCCTTTAACTCTAATTTCATCTTTCGTCGTTGGAGCACCCGCACAACCGGAGTCCCCGTACCCCAATCATCATCTTTTCGTAAATTGAGCGCACATCGGCTGCATCGTTTAGGTATTTTAAATGGATACATTGAAAAGGCGTTCGAGTTGCTACAACAATAAGAGGCAATTAATAATGAATTAGCATGAGAGAGGACTTAGAAGAACTATGTGTATCCGCCTTATTAATGCCAAATTTTAATCGGTCTAACGGAGAAAGAAATTATTCTACCCTCACAAATAAAAATATTTAAAGTTGTTCAGGAAGTCAGCAAGAATACTACCACATATAAAACTACCAAAATTCAACGACAACTATGTTTAGTTCACAAAGACGAATCTCTATCAAATGTCTCAAAGTTGAATCACCTGTAATCCTGTTAAGAAAAGGAAGCCTTAGACATAGTAAAAGCTTACCAGATCACAGAATCATATTTCCCAAGGGCCCATGCGGGCTTGGTCAGAGCTTATAATAATTTGAGCCTAATATATTTTAAAAATATATCTGGCTTGTTTTGAATCCCTACAATGATAAGCCATACGCCACAAGGGATTTCAAGATCCCATCCCAGCGTAACTGGTATTTACAAATACCTTATTTCGTTGTCTCGTTTTGTACAAAACACCATCTTACAGTTTTACCACGCTATACATTGACCTCCCAAGCATTCCCTAGCAAATTTTTGCCGTCTCCTTCTGACAATCAGGTAACCCATCAGTCACTAAGAATCGACCACGTCTTACTAGCACCGGCCCTTGCCCAGGTTCGAAGTCAGGCAGTAGACGATTTTGGGTCTTGACTGTTTAGAACTGTTTAGTTTAAACTCTATTTCGTAATATAAAGATTGCTTAATGAAGGATATAAACAGTTAGCAGCTGAGGAGTTTACGACTTGCAGAAGAGCTCCCAAGCTGGGTCAGTTTGGGAACAAGCTTACTTATAGTAAAACGGCATTAGCAGTACCCCAACATACCGAAGAACTTAAATCTAAATGTCACTTCTGCAAGTCAGATGAACATTTGTTTATTTACTTCCCTATAAATGTCTCGGTTGAAGCTCGGTTCAAATTCGCAAAAGGCATGTGTCTTTGCATCAATGGTCTACATAGACCGCAATTAAAATTACGGAAATCGATAGGATATCTGAATTAAGTACATCACAGTTGTGTACCCCTGACCAAATGTTGAGTGATCATATAACATTTCAGATGAGCCAAAAATTGTAGTCCTTGTCTCGGTTCCTCGTGCAAAACAGCACGAAGGTGAGTAATATACGGTTCGCTTGTACGGTACGTTCCCAAAATTAAGTCTCCAAAAACGCGCAATGTCGGCACATTGTACCAAATAAAATTTTCAGTTGATCCTATGGCGTCAAATCCCTAAAACCCCTCTACAAATTTATCCCCTAAGCCCATTCTTACAAATTTACTAAAATTCTTTTTCCTACGTAAAGGTTGGGGGAATAACAACACATATACAACGAAAATACATAAAATACTAACTCTAAATATCTCGCGCGTCGGCATCGCACTTTGGGTGCATGGACAGTCGTTTGGAGACGCCATTACTCGCCCTTTAACTCTAATTTCATCTTTCGTCGTTGGAGCACCCGCACAACCGGAGTCCCCGTACCCCAATCATCATCTTTTCGTAAATTAAGCCCACATCGGCTGCATCGTTTAGGTATTTTAAATGGATACATCGAAAAGGCGTTCGAGTTGCTACAACAATAAGAGGCAATTAATAATGAATTAGTATGAGAGAGGACTTAGAAGAACTATGTGTATCCGCCTTATTAATGCCAAATTTTAATCGGTCTAACGGAGAAAGAAATTATTCTATCCTCACAAATAAAAATATTTAAAGTTGTTCAGGAAGTCAGCAAGAATGGTAGTATTTTTGCTGACTTCCTGAACAACTTTAAATATTTAAATATAAAACTCCCAAAAACTCAACGGCAACTATGTTTAGTTCACAAAGACGAATCTCTATCAAATGTCGAAAAGTTGAATCACCTGTAATCCTGTTAAGAAAAGGAAGCCTTAGACATAGTAAAAGCTTACCAGATCACAGAATCATATTTCCCAAGGGCCCATGCGGGCTTGGTCAGAGCTTATAATAATTTGAGCCTAATATATTTTAAAAATATATCTGGCTTGTTTTGAATCCCTACAATGATACGCCATCCGCCACAAGGGATTTCAAGATCCCATCCTAGCGTAACTGGTATTTACAAATACCTTCTTTCGTTGTCTCGTTTTGTACAAAACACCATCTAACAGTTTTACCACGCTATACATTGACCTCCCAAGCATTCCCTAGCAAATTTTTGCCATCTTCTTCTGACAATCAGGTAACCCATCAGTCACTAAGAATCGACCACGTCTTACTCACAACGGCCCTCGCCCAGGTTCGAAGTCAGGCAGTAGACGATTTTGGGTCTTGACTGTTTGGAACTGTTTAGTTTAAACTCTTTTTCGTAATGTAAAGATTGCTTAATGAAGGATATAAACAGTTAGCAGATGAGGAGTTTACGACTTGCAGAAGAGCTCCCAAGCTGGGTCAGTTGGGGAACAAGCTTACTTATAGTAAAACGGCTCTAGCAGTACCCCAACAAACCGAAGGACTTAAATCTAAATGTCACTTCTGCAAGTCAGATGAACATTTGTTTTTTTACTTCCCTATAAGTGTCTCGGTTGAAGGTCGGTTCAAATTCGCAAAAGGCATGTGTCTTTGCATCAATTGTCTACATAGACCCCAATTAAAATTACGGAAATCGATAGGATATCTGAATTAAGTACATCACAGTTGTGTACCCCTGACCAAATGTTGAGTGATGAATCATTTTCATATAACATTTCAGATGAGCCAAAAATTGTAGTCCTTGTCTCGGTTCCTCGTGCAAAACAGCACGAAGGTGAGTAATATACGGTTCGCTTGTACGGTACGTTCCCAAAATTAAGTCTCCAAAAACGCGCAATGTCGGCACATTGTACCAAATAAAATTTTCAGTTGATCCTATGGCGTCAAATCCCTAAAACCCCTCTACAAATTTATCCCCTAAGCCCATTCTTACAAATTTACTAAAATTCTTTTTCCTACGTAAAGGTTGGGGGAATAACAACACATATACAACGAAAATACATAAAATACTAACTCTAAATATCTCGCGCGTCGGCATCGCACTTTGGGTGCATGGACAGTCGTTTGGAGACGCCATTACTCGCCCTTTAACTCTAATTTCATCTTTCGTCGTTGGAGCACCCGCACAACCGGAGTCCCCGTACCCCAATCATCATCTTTTCGTAAATTGAGCGCACATCGGCTGCATCGTTTAGGTATTTTAAATGGATACATTGAAAAGGCGTTCGAGTTGCTACGACAATAAGAGGCAATTAATAATGAATTAGCATGAGAGAGGACTTAGAAGAACTATGTGTATCCGCCTTATTAATGCCAAATTTTAATCGGTCTAACGGAGAAAGAAATTATTCTACCCTCACAAATTTGTTCAGGAAGTCAGCAAGAATACTACCACATATAAAGCTCCCAAAATTCAACGGCAACTATGTTTAGTTCACAAAGACGAATCTCTATCAAATGTCGAAAAGTTGAATCACCTGTAATTCTGTTAAGAAAAGGAAGCCTTAGACATAGTAGAAGCTTACCAGATCACAGAATCATATTTCCCAAGGGCCCATGCGGGCTTGGTCAGAGCTTATAATAATTTGAGCCTAATATATTTTAAAAATATATCTGGCTTGTTTTGAATCCCTACAATGATACGCCATCCGGCACAAGGGACTTAAAGATCCCATCCCAGCGTAACTGGTATTTACAAATACCTTCTTTCGTTGTCTCGTTTTGTACAAAACACAATCTTACAGTTTTACCACGCTATACATTGACCTCCCAAGCATTCCCTAACAAATTTTTGCCGTCTCCTTCTGACAATCAGGTAACCCATCAGTAACTAAGAATCGACCAAGTCTTACTCGCAACGGCCCTCGCCCAGGTTCGAAGTCAGGCAGTAGACGATTTTGGGTCTTGATTGTTAGAACTGTTTAGTTTAAACTCTATTTCGTAATGTAAAGATTGCTTAATGAAGGATATAAACAGTTAGCAGCTGAGAAGTTTACGACTTGCAGAAGAGCTCCCCAGCTGGGTCAGTTGGGGAACAAGCTTACTTATAGTAAAACGGCATTAGCAGTACCCCAACATACCGAAGAACTTAAATCTAAATGTCACTTCTGCAAGTCAGATGAACATTTGTTTTTTTACTTCCCTATAAATGTCTCGGTTGAAGCTCGCTTCAAATTCGCAAAAGGCATGTGTCTTTGCATCAATTGTCTACATAGACCCCAATTAAAATTACGGAAATCGATAGGATATCTGAATTAAGTACATCACAGTTGTGTACCCCTGACCAAATGTTGAGTGATGAATCATTTTCAGATAACGTTTCAGATGAGCCAAAAATTGTAGTCCTTGTCTCGGTTCCTCGTGCAAAACAGCACGAAGGTGAGTAATATACGGTTCGCTTGTACGGTACGTTCCCAAAATTAAGTCTCCAAAACGCGCCATGTCGGCACATTGTACCAAAAAAAATTTTCAGTTGATCCTATGGCGTCAAATCCCTAAAACCCCTCTAAAAATTTATCCCCTAAGCCCATTCTTATAAATTTACTAAAATTCTTGTTCCTACGTAAAGGTTGGGGGAATAACAACACATATATTTCGTTTCGCATATGGCAGGACATGGAAACTTTATAACGATCACGTTTGATCAGCTGCATAACGCAGGTTTTGCTTTTCATTCTTCGCACAAGCTGTTCAGTGTAAGTCGTTTGCCTGCTTCGGAAGACAATTTGGTTGATCAAAGTAGAGGCGTAGCACAGCTTGGTACGCAACGATAATACTAAAATTACTGCATAAAACTAAATTAAAAATAATACTTTGTTACATTGTTTGTGCAAAACCGGTGGTAGATAGACGACTGCTGAGCGTCGCCGTGGTACAAGTGGTTGTAGTGAGCACCTTGTCGCTGGCACGGGGACAGTCTGTACGATAGGATGATCTCGTCCAGGCACGGATAGTTATTTGACTTGAGTTTGTGCTTGAGTTTTAAACTGACTTTATTGTTCCGTTGATTAGAGCTTAAGTACTTTTGGCCCTAACGTTGATATAGTAGATATATTAGATATCTTGATGTCTTCGCTCTGTTGTGCTACCAGTGAGCACCTGGTTGCTGTTCCCTGTAAGCAGTGTACCACTAAGCACCTGATCGCTGCTCTGTGTAAGCAGAGCACCGTGCTGTAAAAGATTCGTTTCTGGTACGTTGCCCCTCTACGACCCCGCCGTGTTGGGTACTGTGCATTTTGAGCATGCTTGCGAAAATACATAAAATACTAACTCTAAATATCTCGCGCGTCGGCATCGCACTTTGGGTGCATGGACAGTCATTTGGAGACGCCATTACTCGCCCTTTAATTTCATCTTTCGTCGTTGGAGCACTCGCACAACCGGAGTCCCCGTACCCCAATCATCATCTTTTCGTAAATTGAGCCCACATCGGCTGCATCGTTTAGGTATTTTAAATGGATACATCGAAAAGGCGTTCGAGTTGCTACAACAATAAGAGGCAATTAATAATGAATTAGCATGAGAGAGGACTTAGAAGAACTATGTGTATCCGCCTTATTAATGCCAAATTTTAAACGGTCTAACGGAGAAAGAAATTATTCTACCCTCACAAATAAAAATATTTAAAGTTGTTCAGGAAGTCAGCAAGAATACTACCACATATAAAACTCCCAAATTTCAACGGCAACTATGTTTAGTTCACAAAGACGAATCTCTATCAAATGTCGAAAAGTTGAATCACCTGTAATCCTGTTAAGAAAAGGAAGCCTTAGACATAGTAAAAGCTTACCAGATCACAAAATCATATTTCCCAAGGGCCCATGCGGGCTTGGTCAGAGCTTATAATAATTTGAGCCTAATATATTTTAAAAATATATCTGGCTTGTTTTGAATCCCTACAATGATACGCCATCCGGCACAAGGGACTTAAAGATCCCATCCCTGCGTAACTGGTATTTACAAATACCTTCTTTCGTTGTCTCGTTTTGTACAAAACACAATCTTACAGTTTTACCACGCTATACATTGACCTCCCAAGCATTCCCTAACAAATTTTTGCCGTCTCCTTCTGACAATCAGGTAACCCATCAGTAACTAAGAATCGACCAAGTCTTACTCGCAACGGCCCTCGCCCAGGTTCGAAGTCAGGCAGTAGACGATTTTGGGTCTTGACTGTTTAGAACTGTTTAGTTTAAACTCTATTTCGTAATGTAAAGATTGCTTAATGAAGGATATAAACAGTTAGCAGCTGAGAAGTTTACGACTTGCAGAAGAGCTCCCCAGCTGGGTCAGTTGGGGAACAAGATTACTTATAGTAAAACGGCTCTAGCAGTACCGCAACATACCGAAGGACTTAAATCTAAATGTCACTTCTGCAAGTCAGATGAACATTTGTTTTTTTACTTCCCTATAAGTGTCTCGGTTGAAGGTCGGTTCAAATTCGCAAAAGGCATGTGTCTTTGCATCAATTGTCTACATAGACCCCAATTAAAATTACGGAAATCGATAGGATATCTGAATTAAGTACATCACAGTTGTGTACCCCTGACCAAATGTTGAGTGATGAATCATTTTCATATAACATTTCAGATGAGCCAAAAATTGTAGTCCTTGTCTCGGTTCCTCGTGCAAAACAGCACGAGGGTGAGTAATATACGGTTCGCTTGTACGGTACGTTCCCAAAATTAAGTCTCCAAAAACGCGCAATGTCGGCACATTGTACCAAATAAAATTTTCAGTTGATCCTATGGCGTCAAATCCCTAAAACCCCTCTACAAATTTATCCCCTAAGCCCATTCTTACAAATATACTAAAATTCTTTTTCCTACGTAAAGGTTGGGGGAATAACAACACATATACAACGAAAATACATAAAATACTAACTCTAAATATCTCGCGCGTCGGCATCGCACTTTGGGTGCATGGACAGTCGTTTGGAGACGCCATTACTCGCCCTTTAACTCTAATTTCATCTTTCGTCGTTGGAGCACCCGCACAACCGGAGTCCCCGTACCCCAATCATCATCTTTTCGTAAATTGAGCGCACATCGGCTGCATCGTTTAGGTATTTTAAATGGATACATTGAAAAGGCGTTCGAGTTGCTACAACAATAAGAGGCAATTAATAATGAATTAGTATGAGAGAGGACTTAGAAGAACTATGTGTATCCGCCTTATTAATGCCAAATTTTAATCGGTCTAACGGAGAAAGAAATTATTCTACCCTCACAAATTTGTTCAGGAAGTCAGCAAGAATACTACCACATATAAAGCTCCCAAAATTCAACGGCAACTATGTTTAGTTCACAAAGACGAATCTCTATCAAATGTCGAAAAGTTGAATCACCTGTAATTCTGTTAAGAAAAGGAAGCCTTAGACATAGTAGAAGCTTACCAGATCACAGAATCATATTTCCCAAGGGCCCATGCGGGCTTGGTCAGAGCTTATAATAATTTGAGCCTAATATATTTTAAAAATATATCTGGCTTGTTTTGAATCCCTACAATGATACGCCATCCGGCACAAGGGACTTAAAGATCCCATCCCAGCGTAACTGGTATTTACAAATACCTTCTTTCGTTGTCTCGTTTTGTACAAAACACCATCTTACAGTTTTACCACGCTATACATTGACCTCCCAAGCATTCCCTAACAAATTTTTGCCGTCTCCTTCTGACAATCAGGTAACCCATCAGTAACTAAGAATCGACCAAGTCTTACTCGCAACGGCCCTCGCCCAGGTTCGAAGTCAGGCAGTAGACGATTTTGGGTCTTGACTGTTTAGAACTGTTTAGTTTAAACTCTATTTCGTAATGTAAAGATTGCTTAATGAAGGATATAAACAGTTAGCAGCTGAGAAGTTTACGACTTGCAGAAGAGCTCCCCAGCTGGGTCAGTTGGGGAACAAGCTTACTTATAGTAAAACGGCATTAGCAGTACCCCAACATACCGAAGAACTTAAATCTAAATGTCACTTCTGCAAGTCAGATGAACATTTGTTTTTTTACTTCCCTATAAATGTCTCGGTTGAAGCTCGCTTCAAATTCGCAAAAGGCATGTGTCTTTGCATCAATTGTCTACATAGACCCCAATTAAAATTACGGAAATCGATAGGATATCTGAATTAAGTACATCACAGTTGTGTACCCCTGACCAAATGTTGAGTGATGAATCATTTTCAGATAACGTTTCAGATCCTCGTGCAAAACAGCACGAAGGTGAGTAATATACGGTTCGCTTGTACGGTACGTTCTCAAAATTAAGTCTCCAAAACGCGCAATGTCGGCACATTGTACCAAAAAAAATTTTCAGTTGATCCTATGGCGTCAAATCCCTAAAACCCCTCTAAAAATGTATCCCCTAAGCCCATTCTTATAAATTTACTAAAATTCTTGTTCCTACGTAAAGGTTGGGGGAATAACAACACATATATTTCGTTTCGCATATGGCAGGACATGGAAACGTTATAACGATCACGTTTGATCAGCTGCATAACGCAGGTTTTGCTTTTCATTCTTCGCACAAGCTGTTCAGTGTAAGTCGTTTGCCTGCTTCGGAAGACAATTTGGTTGATCAAAGTAGAGGCGTAGCACAGCTTGGTACGCAACGATAATACTAAAATTACTGCATAAAACTAAATTAAAAATAATACTTTGTTACATTGTTTGTGCAAAACCGGTGGTAGATAGACGACTGCTGAGCGTCGCCGTGGTACAAGTGGTTGTAGTGAGCACCTTGTCGCTGGCACGGGGACAGTCTGTACGATAGGATGATCTCGTCCAGGCACGGATAGTTATTTGACTTGAGTTTGTGCTTGAGTTTTAAACTGACTTTATTGTTCCGTTGATTAGAGCTTAAGTACTATTGGCCCTAACGTTGATATAGTAGATATATTAGATATCTTGATGTCTTCGCTCTGTTGTGCTACCAGTGAGCACCTGGTTGCTGTTCCCTGTAAGCAGTGTACCACTAAGCACCTGATCGCTGCTCTGTGTAAGCAGAGCACCGTGCTGTAAAAGATTCGTTGCTGGTACGTTGCCCCTCTACGACCCCGCCGTGTTGGGTACTGTGCATTTTGAGCATGGTTGCGAAAATACATAAAATACTAACTCTAAATATCTCGCGCGTCGGCATCGCACTTTGGGTGCATGGACAGTCGTTTGGAGACGCCATTACTCGCCCTTTAATTTCATCTTTCGTCGTTGGAGCACCCGCACAACCGGAGTCCCCGTACCCCAATCATCATCTTTTCGTAAATTGAGCCCACATCGGCTGCATCGTTTAGGTATTTTAAATGGATACATCGAAAAGGCGTTCGAGTTGCTACAACAATAAGAGGCAATTAATAATGAATTAGTATGAGAGAGGACTTAGAAGAACTATGTGTATCCGCCTTATTAATGCCAAATTTTAATCGGTCTAACGGAGAAAGAAATTATTCTATCCTCACAAATAAAAATATTTAAAATTGTTCAGGAAGTCAGCAAGAATGGTAGTATTCTTGCTGACTTCCTGAACAACTTTAAATATTTAAATATAAAACTCCCAAAAACTCAACGGCAACTATGTTTAGTTCACAAAGACGAATCTCTATCAAATGTCGAAAAGTTGAATCACCTGTAATCCTGTTAAGAAAAGGAAGCCTTAGACATAGTAAAAGCTTACCAGATCACAGAATCATATTTCCCAAGGGCCCATGCGGGCTTGGTCAGAGCTTATAATAATTTGAGCCTAATATATTTTAAAAATATATCTGGCTTGTTTTGAATCCCTACAATGATACGCCATCCGCCACAAGGGATTTCAAGATCCCATCCTAGCGTAACTGGTATTTACAAATACCTTCTTTCGTTGTCTCGTTTTGTACAAAACACCATCTAACAGTTTTATCACGCTATACTTTGACCTCCCAAGCATTCCCTAGCAAATTTTTGCCATCTTCTTCTGACAATCAGGTAACCCATCAGTCACTAAGAATCGACCACGTCTTACTCACAACGGCCCTCGCCCAGGTTCGAAGTCAGGCAGTAGACGATTTTGGGTCTTGACTGTTTGGAACTGTTTAGTTTAAACTCTTTTTCGTAATGTAAAGATTGCTTAATGAAGGATATAAACAGTTAGCAGCTGAGGAGTTTACGACTTGCAGAAGAGCTCCCAAGCTGGGTCAGTTGGGGAACAAGCTTACTTATAGTAAAACGGCTCTAGCAGTACCCCAACATACCGAAGGACTTAAATCTAAATGTCACTTCTGCAAGTCAGATGAACATTTGTTTTTTTACTTCCCTATAAGTGTCTCGGTTGAAGGTCGGTTCAAATTCGCAAAAGGCATGTGTCTTTGCATCAATTGTCTACATAGACCCCAATTAAAATTACGGAAATCGATAGGATATCTGAATTAAGTACATCACAATTGTGTACCCCTGACCAAATGTTGAGTGATGAATCATTTTCATATAACATTTCAGATGAGCCAAAAATTGTAGTCCTTGTCTCGGTTCCTCGTGCAAAACAGCACGAAGGTGAGTAATATACGGTTCGCTTGTACGGTACGTTCCCAAAATTAAGTCTCCAAAAACGCGCAATGTCGGCACATTGTACCAAAAAAAATTTTCAGTTGATCCTATGGCGTCAAATCCCTAAAACCCCTCTACAAATTTATCCCCTAAGCCCATTCTTACAAATTTACTAAAATTCTTTTTCCTACGTAAAGGTTGGGGGAATAACAACACATATACAACGAAAATACATAAAATACTAACTCTAAATATCTCGCGCGTCGGCATCGCACTTTGGGTGCATGGACAGTCGTTTGGAGACGCCATTACTCGCCCTTTAACTCTAATTTCATCTTTCGTCGTTGGAGCACCCGCACAACCGGAGTCCCCGTACCCCAATCATCATCTTTTCGTAAATTGAGCCCACATCGGCTGCATCGTTTAGGTATTTTAAATGGATACATTGAAAAGGCGTTCGAGTTGCTACAACAATAAGAGGCAATTAATAATGAATTAGCATGAGAGAGGACTTAGAAGAACTATGTGTATCCGCCTTATTAATGCCAAATTTTAATCGGTCTAACGGAGAAAGAAATTATTCTACCCTCACAAATAAAAATATTTAAAGTTGTTCAGGAAGTCAGCAAGAATACTACCACATATAAAGCTCCCAAAATTCAACGGCAACTATGTTTAGTTCACAAAGACGAATCTCTATCAAATGTCGAAAAGTTGAATCACCTGTAATTCTGTTAAGAAAAGGAAGCCTTAGACATAGTAGAAGCTTACCAGATCACAGAATCATATTTCCCAAGGGCCCATGCGGGCTTGGTCAGAGCTTATAATAATTTGAGCCTAATATATTTTAAAAATATATCTGGCTTGTTTTGAATCCCTACAATGATACGCCATCCGGCACAAGGGACTTAAAGATCCCATCCCAGCGTAACTGGTATTTACAAATACCTTCTTTCGTTGTCTCGTTTTGTACAAAACACAATCTTACAGTTTTACCACGCTATACATTGACCTCCCAAGCATTCCCTAACAAATTTTTGCCGTCTCCTTCTGACAATCAGGTAACCCATCAGTAACTAAGAATCGACCAAGTCTTACTCGCAACGGCCCTCGCCCAGGTTCGAAGTCAGGCAGTAGACAATTTTGGGTCTTGACTGTTTAGAACTGTTTAGTTTAAACTCTATTTCGTAATGTAAAGATTGCTTAATGAAGGATATAAACAGTTAGCAGCTGAGAAGTTTACGACTTGCAGAAGAGCTCCCCAGCTGGGTCAGTTGGGGAACAAGCTTACTTATAGTAAAACGGCATTAGCAGTACCGCAACATACCGAAGAACTTAAATCTAAATGTCACTTCTGCAAGTCAGATGAACATTTGTTTTTTTACTTCCCTATAAATGTCTCGGTTGAAGCTCGCTTCAAATTCGCAAAAGGCATGTGCCTTTGCATCAATTGTCTACATAGACCCCAATTAAAATTACGGAAATCGATAGGATATCTGAATTAAGTACATCACAGTTGTGTACCCCTGACCAAATGTTGAGTGATGAATCATTTTCAGATAACGTTTCAGATGAGCCAAAAATTGTAGTCCTTGTCTCGGTTCCTCGTGCAAAACAGCACGAAGGTGAGTAATATACGGTTCGCTTGTACGGTACGTTTCCAAAATAAAGTCTCCAAAACGCGCAATGTCGGCACATTGTACCAAAAAAAATTTTCAGTTGATCCTATGGCGTCAAATCCCTAAAACCCCTCTACAAATTTATCCCCTAAGCCCATTCTTACAAATTTACTAAAATTCTTTTTCCTACGTAAAGGTTGGGGGAATAACAACACATATACAACGAAAATACATAAAATACTAACTCTAAATATCTCGCGCGTCGGCATCGCACTTTGGGTGCATGGACAGTCGTTTGGAGACGCCATTACTCGCCCTTTAACTCTAATTTCATCTTTCGTCGTTGGAGCACCCGCACAACCGGAGTCCCCGTACCCCAATCATCATCTTTTCGTAAATTGAGCCCACATCGGCTGCATCGTTTAGGTATTTTAAATGGATACATCGAAAAGGCGTTCGAGTTGCTACAACAATAAGAGGCAATTAATAATGAATTAGCATGAGAGAGGACTTAGAAGAACTATGTGTATCCGCCTTATTAATGCCAAATTTTAATCGGTCTAACGGAGAAAGAAATTATTCTACCCTCACAAATAAAAATATTTAAAGTTGTTCAGGAAGTCAGCAAGAATACTACCAAATATAAAACTCCCAAAATTCAACGGCAACTATGTTTAGTTCACAAAGACGAATCTCTATCAAATGTCGAAAAGTTGAATCACCTGTAATCCTGTTAAGAAAAGGAAGCCTTAGACATAGTAAAAGCTTACCAGATCACAAAATCATATTTCCCAAGGGCCCATGCGGGCTTGGTCAGAGCTTATAATAATTTGAGCCTAATATATTTTAAAAATATATCTGGCTTGTTTTGAATCCCTACAATGATACGCCATCCGGCACAAGGGACTTAAAGATCCCATCCCAGCGTAACTGGTATTTACAAATGCCTTCTTTCGTTGTCTCGTTTTGTACAAAACACCATCTTATAGTTTTACCACGCTATACATTGACCTCCCAAGCATTCCCTAACAAATTTTTGCCGTCTCCTTCTGACAATCAGGTAACCCATCAGTAACTAAGAATCGACCAAGTCTTACTCGCAACGGCCCTCGCCCAGGTTCGAAGTCAGGCAGTAGACGATTTTGGGTCTTGACTGTTTAGAACTGTTTAGTTTAAACTCTATTTCGTAATGTAAAGATTGCTTAATGAAGGATATAAACAGTTAGCAGCTGAGAAGTTTACGACTTGCAGAAGAGCTCCCCAGCTGGGTCAGTTGGGGAACAAGATTACTTATAGTAAAACGGCTCTAGCAGTACCGCAACATACCGAAGGACTTAAATCTAAATGTCACTTCTGCAAGTCAGATGAACATTTGTTTTTTTACTTCCCTATAAGTGTCTCGGTTGAAGGTCGGTTCAAATTCGCAAAAGGCATGTGTCTTTGCATCAATTGTCTACATAGACCCCAATTAAAATTACGGAAATCGATAGGATATCTGAATTAAGTACATCACAGTTGTGTACCCCTGACCAAATGTTGAGTGATGAATCATTTTCAGATAACGTTTCAGATGAGCCAAAAATTGTAGTCCTTGTCTCGGTTCCTCGTGCAAAACAGCACGAAGGTGAGTAATATACGGTTCGCTTGTACGGTACGTTCTCAAAATTAAGTCTCCAAAACGCGCAATGTCGGCACATTGTACCAAAAAAAATTTTCAGTTGATCCTATGGCGTCAAATCCCTAAAACCCCTCTAAAAATGTATCCCCTAAGCCCATTCTTATAAATTTACTAAAATTCTTGTTCCTACGTAAAGGTTGGGGGAATAACAACACATATATTTCGTTTCGCATATGGCAGGACATGGAAACGTTATAACGATCACGTTTGATCAGCTGCATAACGCAGGTTTTGCTTTTCATTCTTCGCACAAGCTGTTCAGTGTAAGTCGTTTGCCTGCTTCGGAAGACAATTTGGTTAATCAAAGTAGAGGCGTAGCACAGCTTGGTACGCAACGATAATACTAAAATTACTGCATAAAACTAAATTAAAAATAATACTTTGTTACATTGTTTGTGCAAAACCGGTGGTAGATAGACGACTGCTGAGCGTCGCCGTGGTACAAGTGGTTGTAGTGAGCACCTTGTCGCTGGCACGGGGACAGTCTGTACGATAGGATGATCTCGTTCAGGCACGGATAGTTATTTGACTTGAGTTTGTGCTTGAGTTTTAAACTGACTTTATTGTTCCGTTGATTAGAGCTTAAGTACTATTGGCCCTAACGTTGATATAGTAGATATATTAGATATCTTGATGTCTTCGCTCTGTTGTGCTACCAGTGAGCACCTGGTTGCTGTTCCCTGTAAGCAGTGTACCACTAAGCACCTGATCGCTGCTCTGTGTAAGCAGAGCACCGTGCTGTAAAAGATTCGTTGCTGGTACGTTGCCCCTCTACGACCCCGCCGTGTTGGGTACTGTGCATTTTGAGCATGGTTGCGAAAATACATAAAATACTAACTCTAAATATCTCGCGCGTCGGCATCGCACTTTGGGTGCATGGACAGTCATTTGGAGACGCCATTACTCGCCCTTTAATTTCATCTTTCGTCGTTGGAGCACCCGCACAACCGGAGTCCCCGTACCCCAATCATCATCTTTTCGTAAATTGAGCCCACATCGGCTGCATCGTTTAGGTATTTTAAATGGATACATCGAAAAGGCGTTCGAGTTGCTACAACAATAAGAGGCAATTAATAATGAATTAGCATGAGAGAGGACTTAGAAGAACTATGTGTATCCGCCTTATTAATGCCAAATTTTAATCGGTCTAACGGAGAAAGAAATTATTCTACCCTCACAAATAAAAATATTTAAAGTTGTTCAGGAAGTCAGCAAGAATACTACCACATATAAAACTCCCAAATTTCAACGGCAACTATGTTTAGTTCACAAAGAGGAATCTCTATCAAATGTCGAAAAGTTGAATCACCTGTAATCCTGTTAAGAAAAGGAAGCCTTAGACATAGTAAAAGCTTACCAGATCACAAAATCATATTTCCCAAGGGCCCATGCGGGCTTGGTCAGAGCTTATAATAATTTGAGCCTAATATATTTTAAAAATATATCTGGCTTGTTTTGAATCCCTACAATGATACGCCATCCGCCACAAGGGACTTAAAGATCCCATCCCAGCGTAACTGGTATTTACAAATGCCTTCTTTCGTTGTCTCGTTTTGTACAAAACACCATCTTATAGTTTTACCACGCTATACATTGACCTCCCAAGCATTCCCTAACAAATTTTTGCCGTCTCCTTCTGACAATCAGGTAACCCATCAGTAACTAAGAATCGACCAAGTCTTACTCGCAACGGCCCTCGCCCAGGTTCGAAGTCAGGCAGTAGACGATTTTGGGTCTTGACTGTTTAGAACTGTTTAGTTTAAACTCTATTTCGTAATGTAAAGATTGCTTAATGAAGGATATAAACAGTTAGCAGCTGAGAAGTTTACGACTTGCAGAAGAGCTCCCCAGCTGGGTCAGTTGGGGAACAAGATTACTTATAGTAAAACGGCTCTAGCAGTACCGCAACATACCGAAGGACTTAAATCTAAATGTCACTTCTGCAAGTCAGATGAACATTTGTTTTTTTACTTCCCTATAAGTGTCTCGGTTGAAGGTCGGTTCAAATTCGCAAAAGGCATGTGTCTTTGCATCAATTGTCTACATAGACCCCAATTAAAATTACGGAAATCGATAGGATATCTGAATTAAGTACATCACAGTTGTGTACCCCTGACCAAATGTTGAGTGATGAATCATTTTCATATAACATTTCAGATGAGCCAAAAATTGTAGTCCTTGTCTCGGTTCCTCGTGCAAAACAGCACGAGGGTGAGTAATATACGGTTCGCTTGTACGGTACGTTCCCAAAATTAAGTCTCCAAAAACGCGCAATGTCGGCACATTGTACCAAATAAAATTTTCAGTTGATCCTATGGCGTCAAATCCCTAAAACCCCTCTACAAATTTATCCCCTAAGCCCATTCTTACAAATTTACTAAAATTCTTTTTCCTACGTAAAGGTTGGGGGAATAACAACACATATACAACGAAAATACATAAAATACTAACTCTAAATATCTCGCGCGTCGGCATCGCACTTTGGGTGCATGGACAGTCGTTTGGAGACGCCATTACTCGCCCTTTAACTCTAATTTCATCTTTCGTCGTTGGAGCACCCGCACAACCGGAGTCCCCGTACCCCAATCATCATCTTTTCGTAAATTGAGCGCACATCGGCTGCATCGTTTAGGTATTTTAAATGGATACATTGAAAAGGCGTTCGAGTTGCTACAACAATAAGAGGCAATTAATAATGAATTAGTATGAGAGAGGACTTAGAAGAACTATGTGTATCCGCCTTATTAATGCCAAATTTTAATCGGTCTAACGGAGAAAGAAATTATTCTACCCTCACAAATTTGTTCAGGAAGTCAGCAAGAATACTAACACATATAAAGCTCCCAAAATTCAACGGCAACTATGTTTAGTTCACAAAGACGAATCTCTATCAAATGTCGAAAAGTTGAATCACCTGTAATTCTGTTAAGAAAAGGAAGCCTTAGACATAGTAGAAGCTTACCAGATCACAGAATCATATTTCCCAAGGGCTCATGCGGGCTTGGTCAGAGCTTATAATAATTTGAGCCTAATATATTTTAAAAATATATCTGGCTTGTTTTGAATCCCTACAATGATACGCCATCCGGCACAAGGGACTTAAAGATCCCATCCCAGCGTAACTGGTATTTACAAATACCTTCTTTCGTTGTCTCGTTTTGTACAAAACACCATCTTACAGTTTTACCACGCTATACATTGACTTCCCAAGCATTCCCTAACAAATTTTTGCCGTCTCCTTCTGACAATCAGGTAACCCATCAGTAACTAAGAATCGACCAAGTCTTACTCGCAACGGCCCTCGCCCAGGTTCGAAGTCAGGAAGTAGACTATTTTGGGTCTTGACTGTTTAGAACTGTTTAGTTTAAACTCTATTTCGTAATGTAAAGATTGCTTAATGAAGGATATAAACAGTTAGCAGCTGAGAAGTTTACGACTTGCAGAAGAGCTCCCCAGCTGGGTCAGTTGGGGAACAAGCTTACTTATAGTAAAACGGCATTAGCAGTACCCCAACATACCGAAGAACTTAAATCTAAATGTCACTTCTGCAAGTCAGATGAACATTTGTTTTTTTACTTCCCTATAAATGTCTCGGTTGAAGCTCGCTTCAAATTCGCAAAAGGCATGTGTCTTTGCATCAATTGTCTACATAGACCCCAATTAAAATTACGGAAATCGATAGGATATCTGAATTAAGTACATCACAGTTGTGTACCCCTGACCAAATGTTGAGTGATGAATCATTTTCAGATAACGTTTCAGATCCTCGTGCAAAACAGCACGAAGGTGAGTAATATACGGTTCGCTTGTACGGTACGTTCTCAAAATTAAGTCTCCAAAACGCGCAATGTCGGCACATTGTACCAAAAAAAATTTTCAGTTGATCCTATGGCGTCAAATCCCTAAAACCCCTCTAAAAATGTATCCCCTAAGCCCATTCTTATAAATTTACTAAAATTCTTGTTCCTACGTAAAGGTTGGGGGAATAACAACACATATATTTCGTTTCGCATATGGCAGGACATGGAAACGTTATAACGATCACGTTTGATCAGCTGCATAACGCAGGTTTTGCTTTTCATTCTTCGCACAAGCTGTTCAGTGTAAGTCGTTTGCCTGCTTCGGAAGACAATTTGGTTGATCAAAGTAGAGGCGTAGCAGAGCTTGGTACGCAACGATAATACTAAAATTACTGCATAAAACTAAATTAAAAATAATACTTTGTTACATTGTTTGTGCAAAACCGGTGGTAGATAGACGACTGCTGAGCGTCGCCGTGGTACAAGTGGTTGTAGTGAGCACCTTGTCGCTGGCACGGGGACAGTCTGTACGATAGGATGATCTCGTCCAGGCACGGATAGTTATTTGACTTGAGTTTGTGCTTGAGTTTTAAACTGACTTTATTGTTCCGTTGATTAGAGCTTAAGTACTATTGGCCCTAACGTTGATATAGTAGATATATTAGATATCTTGATGTCTTCGCTCTGTTTTGCTACCAGTGAGCACCTGGTTGCTGTTCCCTGTAAGCAGTGTACCACTAAGCACCTGATCGCTGCTCTGTGTAAGCAGAGCACCGTGCTGTAAAAGATTCGTTGCTGGTACGTTGCCCCTCTACGACCCCGCCATGTTGGGTACTGTGCATTTTGAGCATGGTTGCGAAAATACATAAAATACTAACTCTAAATATCTCGCGCGTCGGCATCGCACTTTGGGTGCATGGACAGTCATTTCGAGACGCCATTACTCGCCCTTTAATTTCATCTTTCGTCGTTGGAGCACCCGCACAACCGGAGTCCCCGTACCCCAATCATCATCTTTTCGTAAATTGAGCCCACATCGGCTGCATCGTTTAGGTATTTTAAATGGATACATCGAAAAGGCGTTCGAGTTGCTACAACAATAAGAGGCAATTAATAATGAATTAGTATGAGAGAGGACTTAGAAGAACTATGTGTATCCGCCTTATTAATGCCAAATTTTAATCGGTCTAACGGAGAAAGAAATTATTCTATCCTCACAAATAAAAATATTTAAAATTGTTCAGGAAGTCAGCAAGAATGGTAGTATTCTTGCTGACTTCCTGAACAACTTTAAATATTTAAATATAAAACTCCCAAAAACTCAACGGCAACTATGTTTAGTTCACAAAGACGAATCTCTATCAAATGTCGAAAAGTTGAATCACCTGTAATCCTGTTAAGAAAAGGAAGCCTTAGACATAGTAAAAGCTTACCAGATCACAGAATCATATTTCCCAAGGGCCCATGCGGGCTTGGTCAGAGCTTATAATAATTTGAGCCTAATATATTTTAAAAATATATCTGGCTTGTTTTGAATCCCTACAATGATACGCCATCCGCCACAAGGGATTTCAAGATCCCATCCTAGCGTAACTGGTATTTACAAATACCTTCTTTCGTTGTCTCGTTTTGTACAAAACACCATCTAACAGTTTTACCACGCTATACATTGACCTCCCAAGCATTCCCTAGCAAATTTTTGCCATCTTCTTCTGACAATCAGGTAACCCATCAGTCACTAAGAATCGACCACGTCTTACTCACAACGGCCCTCGCCCAGGTTCGAAGTCAGGCAGTAGACGATTTTGGGTCTTGACTGTTTGGAACTGTTTAGTTTAAACTCTTTTTCGTAATGTAAAGATTGCTTAATGAAGGATATAAACAGTTAGCAGCTGAGGAGTTTACGACTTGCAGAAGAGCTCCCAAGCTGGGTCAGTTGGGGAACAAGCTTACTTATAGTAAAACGGCTCTAGCAGTACCCCAACATACCGAAGGACTTAAATCTAAATGTCACTTCTGCAAGTCAGATGAACATTTGTTTTTTTACTTCCCTATAAATGTCTCGGTTGAAGCTCGCTTCAAATTCGCAAAAGGCATGTGTCTTTGCATCAATTGTCTACATAGACCCCAATTAAAATTACGGAAATCGATAGGATATCTGAATTAAGTACATCACAGTTGTGTACCCCTGACCAAATGTTGAGTGATGAATCATTTTCAGATAACGTTTCAGATGAGCCAAAAATTGTAGTCCTTGTCTCGGTTCCTCGTGCAAAACAGCACGAAGGTGAGTAATATACGGTTCGCTTGTACGGTACGTTCCCAAAATTAAGTCTCCAAAAACGCGCAATGTCGGCACATTGTACCAAATAAAATTTTCAGTTGATCCTATGGCGTCAAGTCCCTAAAACCCCCCTACAAATTTATCCCCTAAGCCCATTCTTACAAATTTACTAAAATTCTTTTTCCTACGTAAAGGTTGGGGGAATAACAACACATATACAACGAAAATACATAAAATACTAACTCTAAATATCTCGCGCGTCGGCATCGCACTTTGGGTGCTTGGACAGTCGTTTGGAGACGCCATTACTCGCCCTTTAACTCTAATTTCATCTTTCGTCGTTGGAGCACCCGCACAACCGGAGTCCCCGTACCCCAATCATCATCTTTTCGTAAATTGAGCGCACATCGGCTGCATCGTTTAGGTATTTTAAATGGATACATTGAAAAGGCGTTCGAGTTGCTACAACAATAAGAGGCAATTAATAATGAATTAGCATGAGAGAGGACTTAGAAGAACTATGTGTATCCGCCTTATTAATGCCAAATTTTAATCGGTCTAACGGAGAAAGAAATTATTCTACCCTCACAAATTTGTTCAGGAAGTCAGCAAGAATACTACCACATATAAAGCTCCCAAATTCAACGGCAACTATGTTTAGTTCACAAAGACGAATCTCTATCAAATGTCGAAAAGTTGAATCACCTGTAATTCTGTTAAGAAAAGGAAGCCTTAGACATAGTAGAAGCTTACCAGATCACAGAATCATATTTCCCAAGGGCCCATGCGGGCTTGGTCAGAGCTTATAATAATTTGAGCCTAATATATTTTAAAAATATATCTGGCTTGTTTTGAATCCCTACAATGATACGCCATCCGGCACAAGGGACTTAAAGATCCCATCCCAGCGTAACTGGTATTTACAAATACCTTCTTTCGTTGTCTCGTTTTGTACAAAACACAATCTTACAGTTTTACCACGCTATACATTGACCTCCCAAGCATTCCCTAACAAATTTTTGCCGTCTCCTTCTGACAATCAGGTAACCCATCAGTAACTAAGAATCGACCAAGTCTTACTCGCAACGGCCCTCGCCCAGGTTCGAAGTCAGGCAGTAGACGATTTTGGGTCTTGACTGTTTAGAACTGTTTAGTTTAAACTCTATTTCGTAATGTAAAGATTGCTTAATGAAGGATATAAACAGTTAGCAGCTGAGAAGTTTACGACTTGCAGAAGAGCTCCCCAGCTGGGTCAGTTGGGGAACAAGCTTACTTATAGTAAAACGGCATTAGCAGTACCCCAACATACCGAAGAACTTAAATCTAAATGTCACTTCTGCAAGTCAGATGAACATTTCTTTTTTTACTTCCCTATAAATGTCTCGGTTGAAGCTCGCTTCAAATTCGCAAAAGGCATGTGTCTTTGCATCAATTGTCTACATAGACCCCAATTAAAATTACGGAAATCGATAGGATATCTGAATTAAGTACATCACAGTTGTGTACCCCTGACCAAATGTTGAGTGATGAATCATTTTCAGATAACGTTTCAGATGAGCCAAAAATTGTAGTCCTTGTCTCGGTTCCTCGTGCAAAACAGCACGAAGGTGAGTAATATACGGTTCGCTTGTACGGTACGTTCCCAAAATTAAGTCTCCAAAACGCGCAATGTCGGCACATTGTACCAAAAAAAATTTTCAGTTGATCCTATGGCGTCAAATCCCTAAAACCCCTCTAAAAATTTATCCCCTAAGCCCATTCTTATAAATTTACTAAAATTCTTGTTCCTACGTAAAGGTTGGGGGAATAACAACACATATATTTCGTTTCGCATATGGCAGGACATGGAAACTTTATAACGATCACGTTTGATCAGCTGCATAACGCAGGTTTTGCTTTTCATTCTTCGCACAAGCTGTTCAGTGTAAGTCGTTTGCCTGCTTCGGAAGACAATTTGGTTGATCAAAGTAGAGGCGTAGCACAGCTTGGTACGCAACGATAATACTAAAATTACTGCATAAAACTAAATTAAAAATAATACTTTGTTACATTGTTTGTGCAAAACCGGTGGTAGATAGACGACTGCTGAGCATCGCCGTGGTACAAGTGGTTGTAGTGAGCACCTTGTCGCTGGCACGGGGACAGTCTGTACGATAGGATGATCTCGTCCAGGCACGGATAGTTATTTGACTTGAGTTTGTGCTTGAGTTTTAAACTGACTTTATTGTTCCGTTGATTAGAGCTTAAGTACTATTGGCCCTAACGTTGATATAGTAGATATATTAGATATCTTGATGTCTTCGCTCTGTTGTGCTACCAGTGAGCACCTGGTTGCTGTTCCCTGTAAGCAGTGTACCACTAAGCACCTGATCGCTGCTCTGTGTAAGCAGAGCACCGTGCTGTAAAAGATTCGTTGCTGGTACGTTGCCCCTCTACGACCCCGCCGTGTTGGGTACTGTGCATTTTGAGCATGGTTGCGAAAATACATAAAATACTAACTCTAAATATCTCGCGCGTCGGCATCGCACTTTGGGTGCATGGACAGTCATTTCGAGACGCCATTACTCGCCCTTTAATTTCATCTTTCGTCGTTGGAGCACCCGCACAACCGGAGTCCCCGTACCCCAATCATCATCTTTTCGTAAATTGAGCCCACATCGGCTGCATCGTTTAGGTATTTTAAATGGATACATCGAAAAGGCGTTCGAGTTGCTACAACAATAAGAGGCAATTAATAATGAATTAGCATGAGAGAGGACTTAGAAGAACTATGTGTATCCGCCTTATTAATGCCAAATTTTAATCGGTCTAACGGAGAAAGAAATTATTCTACCCTCACAAATAAAAATATTTAAAGTTGTTCAGGAAGTCAGCAAGAATACTACCACATATAAAACTCCCAAATTTCAACGGCAACTATGTTTAGTTCACAAAGACGAATCTCTATCAAATGTCGAAAAGTTGAATCACCTGTAATCCTGTTAAGAAAAGGAAGCCTTAGACATAGTAAAAGCTTACCAGATCACAAAATCATATTTCCCAAGGGCCCATGCGGGCTTGGTCAGAGCTTATAATAATTTGAGCCTAATATATTTTAAAAATATATCTGGCTTGTTTTGAATCCCTACAATGATACGCCATCCGGCACAAGGGACTTAAAGATCCCATCCCAGCGTAACTGGTATTTACAAATACCTTCTTTCGTTGTCTCGTTTTGTACAAAACACCATCTTATAGTTTTACCACGCTATACATTGACCTCCCAAGCATTCCCTAACAAATTTTTGCCGTCTCCTTCTGACAATCAGGTAACCCATCAGTAACTAAGAATCGACCAAGTCTTACTCGCAACGGCCCTCGCCCAGGTTCGAAGTCAGGCAGTAGACGATTTTGGGTCTTGACTGTTTAGAACTGTTTAGTTTAAACTCTATTTCGTAATGTAAAGATTGCTTAATGAAGGATATAAACAGTTAGCAGCTGAGAAGTTTACGACTTGCAGAAGAGCTCCCCAGCTGGGTCAGTTGGGGAACAAGATTACTTATAGTAAAACGGCTCTAGCAGTACCGCAACATACCGAAGGACTTAAATCTAAATGTCACTTCTGCAAGTCAGATGAACATTTGTTTTTTTACTTCCCTATAAGTGTCTCGGTTGAAGGTCGGTTCAAATTCGCAAAAGGCATGTGTCTTTGCATCAATTGTCTACATAGACCCCAATTAAAATTACGGAAATCGATAGGATATCTGAATTAAGTACATCACAGTTGTGTACCCCTGACCAAATGTTGAGTGATGAATCATTTTCATATAACATTTCAGATGAGCCAAAAATTGTAGTCCTTGTCTCGGTTCCTCGTGCAAAACAGCACGAGGGTGAGTAATATACGGTTCGCTTGTACGGTACGTTCCCAAAATTAAGTCTCCAAAAACGCGCAATGTCGGCACATTGTACCAAATAAAATTTTCAGTTGATCCTATGGCGTCAAATCCCTAAAACCCCTCTACAAATTTATCCCCTAAGCCCATTCTTACAAATTTACTAAAATTCTTTTTCCTACGTAAAGGTTGGGGGAATAACAACACATATACAACGAAAATACATAAAATACTAACTCTAAATATCTCGCGCGTCGGCATCGCACTTTGGGTGCATGGACAGTCGTTTGGAGACGCCATTACTCGCCCTTTAACTCTAATTTCATCTTTCGTCGTTGGAGCACCCGCACAACCGGAGTCCCCGTACCCCAATCATCATCTTTTCGTAAATTGAGCGCACATCGGCTGCATCGTTTAGGTATTTTAAATGGATACATTGAAAAGGCGTTCGAGTTGCTACAACAATAAGAGGCAATTAATAATGAATTAGCATGAGAGAGGACTTAGAAGAACTATCTGTATCCGCCTTATTAATGCCAAATTTTAATCGGTCTAACGGAGAAAGAAATTATTCTACCCTCACAAATTTGTTCAGGAAGTCAGCAAGAATACTACCACATATAAAGCTCCCAAAATTCAACGGCAACTATGTTTAGTTCACAAAGACGAATCTCTATCAAATGTCGAAAAGTTGAATCACCTGTAATTCTGTTAAGAAAAGGAAGCCTTAGACATAGTAGAAGCTTACCAGATCACAGAATCATATTTCCCAAGGGCCCATGCGGGCTTGGTCAGAGCTTATAATAATTTGAGCCTAATATATTTTAAAAATATATCTGGCTTGTTTTGAATCCCTACAATGATACGCCATCCGGCACAAGGGACTTAAAGATCCCATCCCAGCGTAACTGGTATTTACAAATACCTTATTTCGTTGTCTCGTTTTGTACAAAACACCATCTTACAGTTTTACCACGCTATACATTGACCTCCCAAGCATTCCCTAACAAATTTTTGCCGTCTCCTTCTGACAATCAGGTAACCCATCAGTAACTAAGAATCGACCAAGTCTTACTCGCAACGGCCCTCGCCCAGGTTCGAAGTCAGGCAGTAGACGATTTTGGGTCTTTACAGTTTAGAACTGTTTAGTTTAAATTCTATTTCGTAATGTAAAGATTGCTTAATGAAGGATATAAACAGTTAGCAGCTGAGAAGTTTACGACTTGCAGAAGAGCTCCCCAGCTGGGTCAGTTGGGGAACAAGCTTACTTATAGTAAAACGGCATTAGCAGTACCCCAACATACCGAAGAACTTAAATCTAAATGTCACTTCTGCAAGTCAGATGAACATTTGTTTTTTTACTTCCCTATAAATGTCTCGGTTGAAGCTCGCTTCAAATTCGCAAAAGGCATGTGTCTTTGCATTAATTGTCTACATAGACCCCAATTAAAATTACGGAAATCGATAGAATATCTGAATTAAGTACATCACAGTTGTGTACCCCTGACCAAATGTTGAGTGATGAATCATTTTCAGATAACGTTTCAGATGAGCCAAAAATTGTAGTCCTTGTCTCGGTTCCTCGTGCAAAACAGCACGAAGGTGAGTAATATACGGTTCGCTTGTACCGTACGTTCCCAAAATTAAGTCTCCAAAACGCGCAATGTCGGCACATTGTACCAAAAAAAATTTTCAGTTGATCCTATGGCGTCAAATCCCTAAAACCCCTCTAAAAATTTATCCCCTAAGCCCATTCTTATAAATTTACTAAAATTCTTGTTCCTACGTAAAGGTTGGGGGAATAACAACACATATATTTCGTTTCGCATATGGCAGGACATGGAAACGTTATAACGATCACGTTTGATCAGCTGCATAACGCAGGTTTTGCTTTTCATTCTTCGCACAAGCTGTTCAGTGTAAGTCGTTTGCCTGCTTCGGAAGACAATTTGGTTGATCAAAGTAGAGGCGTAGCACAGCTTGGTACGCAACGATAATACTAAAATTACTGCATAAAACTAAATTAAAAATAATACTTTGTTACATTGTTTGTGCAAAACCGGTGGTAGATAGACGACTGCTGAGCGTCGCCGTGGTACAAGTGGTTGTAGTGAGCACCTTGTCGCTGGCACGGGGACAGTCTGTACGATAGGATGATCTCGTCCAGGCACGGATAGTTATTTGACTTGAGTTTGTGCTTGAGTTTTAAACTGACTTTATTGTTCCGTTGATTAGAGCTTAAGTACTATTGGCCCTAACGTTGATATAGTAGATATATTAGATATCTTGATGTCTTCGCTCTGTTGTGCTACCACTGAGCACCTGGTTGCTGTTCCCTGTAAGCAGTGTACCACTAAGCACCTGATCGCTGCTCTGTGTAAGCAGAGCACCGTGCTGTAAAAGATTCGTTGCTGGTACGTTGCCCCTCTACGACCCCGCCGTGTTGGGTACTGTGCATTTTGAGCATGGTTGCGAAAATACATAAAATACTAACTCTAAATATCTCGCGCGTCGGCATCGCACTTTGGGTGCATGGACAGTCATTTGGAGACGCCATTACTCGCCCTTTAACTCTAATTTCATCTTTCGTCGTTGGAGCACCCGCACAACCGGAGTCCCCGTACCCCAATCATCATCTTTTCGTAAATTGAGCCCACATCGGCTGCATCGTTTAGGTATTTTAAATGGATACATCGAAAAGGCGTTCGAGTTGCTACAACAATAAGAGGCAATTAATAATGAATTAGCATGAGAGAGGACTTAGAAGAACTATGTGTATCCGCCTTATTAATGCCAAATTTTAATCGATCTAACGGAGAAAGAAATTATTCTACCCTCACAAATAAAAATATTTAAAGTTGTTCAGGAAGTCAGCAAGAATACTACCACATATAAAACTCCCAAATTTCAACGGCAACTATGTTTAGTTCACAAAGACGAATCTCTATCAAATGTCGAAAAGTTGAATCACCTGTAATCCTGTTAAGAAAAGGAAGCCTTAGACATAGTAAAAGCTTACCAGATCACAGAATCATATTTCCCAAGGGCCCATGCGGGCTTGGTCAGAGCTTATAATAATTTGAGCCTAATATATGTTAAAAATATATCTGGCTTGTTTTGAATCCCTACAATGATACGCCATCCGCCACGAGGGACTTCAAGATCCCATCCCAGCGTAACTGGTATTTACAAATACCTTATTTACAGTTTTACCACGCTATACATTGACCTCCCAAGCATTCTCTAGCCAATTTTTGCCGTCTCCTTCTGACAATCAGGTAACCCACCAGTCACTAAGAATCGACCACGTCTTACTCGCAAGAAGAGAACTGTTAGAACTGTTTAGTTTAAACTCTATTTCTTAATGTAAAGATTGCTTAATGAAGGATATAAACAGTTAGCAGCTGAGGATGTTACGACTTGCAGAAAAGCTCCCAAGCTGGGTCAGTTTGGGAACAAGCTTACTTATAGTAAAACGGCATTAGCAGTACCCCAACATACCGAAGAACTTAAATCTAAATGTCACTTCTGCAAGTCAGATGAATATTTGTTTTTTTACTTCCCTATAAATGTCTCGGTTGAAGCTCGGTTCAAATTCGCAAAAGGCATGTGTGTTTGCATCAATTGTCTACATAGACCCCAATTAAAATTACGGAAATCGATAGGATATCTGAAATAAGTACATCACAGTTGTGTACCCCTGACCAAATGTTGAGTGATGAATCATTTTCAGATAACGTTTCAGATGAGCCAAAAATTGTAGTCCTTGTCTCGGTTCCTCGTGCAAAACAGCACGAAGGTGAGTAATATACGGTTCGCTTGTACGGTACGTTCCCAAAATTAAGTCTCCAAAACATTGTACCAAAAAAAATTTTCAGCTGATCCTAAGGCGTCAAATCCCTAAAACCCCTCTAAAAATTTATCCCCTAAGCCCATTCTTACAAATTTACTAAAATTCTTTTTGGGGGAATAACCACATATATATTTTGTTTCGCATATGGCAGGACATGGAAACGTTGTAACGATCACGTTTGATCAGCTGCATAACGCAGGTTTTGCTTTTCATTCTTCGCACAAGCTGTTCAGTGTAAGTCGTTTGCCTGCTTCGGAAGACAATTTGGTTGATCAAAGTAGAGCTTGGTACGCAACGATAATACTAAAATTACTGCATAAAACTAGATTAAAAATAATACTTTGTTACATTGTTTGTGCAAAACCGGTGGTAGATAGACGACTGCTGAGCGACGCCGTGGTACAAGTGGTTGTAGTGAGCACCTTGTCGCTGGCACGGGGACAGTCTGCACGATAGGATGATCTCGTCCAGGCACGGGTAGTTATGGGACTTGAGTTTGTGCTTAAGTTTTAAACTGACTTTATTGTTCCGTTGATTAGAGCTTAAGTACTATTGGCCCTAACGTTGATATAGTAGATATCTTCTATGTGTATTGTTTATGTTGAGCTAGGTTTTTTGTTGACCTTGTTTCCTCATTCTGACCGACTGACCGAGCATGCCGCTGTGCTGCTGTGCTGAGAGTACCCATCTGCTGCTGTGTCAGCAGTGCACCGTAATGTTAATGTCTTCGCTCTGTTGTGCTACCACTGAGCACCTAGTTGCTGTTCCCTGTAAGCAGTGTACCACTAAGCACCTGATCGCTGCTCTGTGTAAGCAGAGCACCGTGCTGTAAAAGATTCGTTGCTGGTACGTTGCCCCTCTACGACCCCGCCGTGTTGGGTACTGTGCATTTTGAGCATGGTTGCGAAAATAGATAAAATACTAACTCTAAATATCTCGCGCGTCGGCATCGCACTTTGGGTGCATGGACAGTCATTTGGAGACGCCATTACTCGCCCTTTAACTCTAATTTCATCTTTCGTCGTTGGAGCACCCGCACAACCGGAGTCCCCGTACCCCAATCATCATCTTTTCGTAAATTGAGCCCACATCGGCTGCATCGTTTAGGTATTTTAAATGGATACATCGAAAAGGCGTTCGAGTTGCTACAACAAAAAGAGGCAATTAATAATGAATTAGCATGAGAGAGGACTTAGAAGAACTATGTGTATCCGCCTTATTAATGCCAAATTTTAATCGGTCTAACGGAGAAAGAAATTATTCTACCCTCACAAATAAAAATATTTAAAGTTGTTCAGGAAGTCAGCAAGAATACTACCACATATAAAACTCCCAAATTTCAACGGCAACTATGTTAAGTTCACAAAGGCGAATCTCTATTAAATGTCGAAAAGTTGAATCACCTGTAATCCTGTTAAGAAAAGGAAGCCTTAGACATAGTAAAAGCTTACCAGATCACAGAATCATATTTCCCAAGGGCCCATGCAGGCTTGGTCAGAGCTTATAATAATTTGAGCCTAATATATTTTAAAAATATATCTGGCTTGTTTTGAATCCCTACAATGATACGCCATCCGCCACGAGGGATTTCAAGATCCCATCCCAGCGTAACTGGTATTTACAAATACCTTATTTCGTTGTCTCGTTTTGTACAAAACACCATCTTACAGTTTTACCACGCTATACATTGACCTCCCAAGCATTCTCTAGCCATTTTTTGCCGTCTCCTTCTGACAATCAGGTAACCCACCAGTCACTAAGAATCGACCACGTCTTACTCGCAAGAAGAGAACTGTTAGAACTGTTTAGTTTAAACTCTATTTCTTAATGTAAAGATTGCTTAATGAAGGATATAAACAGTTAGCAGCTGAGGATGTTACGACTTGCAGAAAAGCTCCCAAGCTGGGTCAGTTTGGGAACAAGCTTACTTATAGTAAAACGGCATTAGCAGTACCCCAACATACCGAAGAACTTAAATCTAAATGTCACTTCTGCAAGTCAGATGAATATTTGTTTTTTTACTTCCCTATAAATGTCTCGGTTGAAGCTCAGTTCAAATTCGCAAAAGGCATGTGTGTTTGCATCAATTGTCTACATAGACCCCAATTAAAATTACGGAAATCGATAGGATATCTGAATTAAGTACATCACAGTTGTGTACCCCTGACCAAATGTTGAGTGATGAATCATTTTCAGATAACGTTTCAGATGAGCCAAAAATTGTAGTCCTTGTCTCGGTTCCTCGTGCAAAACAGCACGAAGGTGAGTAATATACGGTTCGCTTGTACGGTACGTTCCCAAAATTAAGTCTCCAACACGCGCAATGTCGGCACATTGTACCAAAAAAAATTTTCAGTTGATCCTATGGCGTCAAATCCCTAAAACCCCTCTAAAAATTTATCCCCTAAGCCCATTCTTACAAATTTACTATAATTCTTTTTGGGGGAATAACCACATATATATTTTGTTTCGCATATGGCAGGACATGGAAACGTTGTAACGATCACGTTTGATCAGCTGCATAACGCAGGTTTTGCTTTTCATTCTTCGCACAAGCTGTTCAGTGTAAGTCGTTTGCCTGCTTCGGAAGACAATTTGGTTGATCAAAGTAGAGGCGTAGCACAGCTTGGTATGCAACGATAATACTAAAATTACTGCATAAAACTAGATTAAAAATAATACTTTGTTACATTGTTTGTGCAAAACCGGTGGTAGATAGACGACTGCTGAGCGACGCCGTGGTACAAGTGGTTGTAGTGAGCACCTTGTCGCTGGCACGGGGACAGTCTGCACGATAGGATGATATCGTCCAGGCACGGGTAGTTATGGGACTTGAGTTTGTGCTTAAGTTTTAAACTGACTTTATTGTTCCGTTGATTAGAGCTTAAGTACTATTGGCCCTAACGTTGATATAGTAGATATCTTCTATGTGTATTGTTTATGTTGAGCTAGGTTTTTTGTTGACCTTGTTTCCTCATTCTGACCGACTGACCGAGCATGCCGCTGTGCTGCTGTGCTGAGAGTACCCATCTGCTGCTGTGTCAGCAGTGCACCGTAATGTTAATGTCTTCGCTCTGTTGTGCTACCACTGAGCACCTAGTTGCTGTTCCCTGTAAGCAGTGTACCACTAAGCACCTGATCGCTGCTCTGTGTAAGCAGAGCACCGTGCTGTAAAAGATTCGTTGCTGGTACGTTGCCCCTCTACGACCCCGCCGTGTTGGGTACTGTGCATTTTGAGCATGGTTGCGAAAATACATAAAATACTAACTCTAAATATCTCGCGCGTCGGCATCGCACTTTGGGTGCATGGACAGTCATTTGGAGACGCCATTACCCGCCCTTTAACTCTAATTTCATCTTTCGTCGTTGGAGCACCCGCACAACCGGAGTCCCCGTACCCCAATCATCATCTTTTCGTAAATTGAGCCCACATCGGCTGCATTGTTTAGGTATTTTAAATGGATACATCGAAAAGGCGTTCGAGTTGCTACAACAATAAAAGGCAATTAATAATGAATTAGCATGAGAGAGGACTTAAAAGAACTATGTGTATCCGCCTTATTAATGCCAAATTTTAATCGGTCTAACGTAGAAAGAAATTATTCTACCCTCACAAATAAAAATATTTAAAGTTGTTCAGGAAGTCAGCAAGAATACTACCACATATAAAACTCCCAAATTTCAACGGCAACTATGTTAAGTTCACAAAGGCGAATCTCTATCAAATGTCGAAAAGTTGAATCACCTGTAATCCTGTTAAGAAAAGGAAGCCTTAGACATAGTAAAAGCTTACCAGATCACAGAATCATATTTCCCAAGGGCCCATGCGGGCTTGGTCAGAGCTTATAATAATTTGAGCCTAATATATTTTAAAAATATATCTGGTTTGTTTTGAATCCCTACAATGATACGCCATCCGCCACAAGGGATTTCAAGATCCTATCCTAGCGTAACTGGTATTTACAAATACCTTCTTTCGTTGTCTCGTTTTGTACAAAACACCATCTTACAGTTTTACCACGCTATACATTGACCTCCCAAGCATTCCCTAGCAAATTTTTGCCGTCTCCTTCTGACAATCAGGTAACCCATCAGTCACTAAGAATCGACCACGTCTTACTCGCACCGGCCCTTGCCCAGGTTCGAAGTCAGGCAGTAGACGATTTTGGGTCTTGACTGTTTAGAACTGTTTAGTTTAAACTCTATTTCGTAATATAAAGATTGCTTAATGAAGGATATAAACAGTTAGCAGCTGAGGAGTTTACGACTTGCAGAAGAGCTCCCAAGCTGGGTCAGTTTGGGAACAAGCTTACTTATAGCAAAACGGCATTAGCAGTACCCCAACATACCGAAGAACTTAAATCTAAATGTCACTTCTGCAAGTCAGATGAACATTTGTTTATTTACTTCCCTATAAATGTCTCGGTTGAAGCTCGGTTCAAATTCGCAAAAGGCATGTGTCTTTGCATCAATTGTCTACATAGACCCCAATTAAAATTACGGAAATCGATAGGATATCTGAATTAAGTACATCACAGTTGTGTACCCCTGACCAAATGTTGAGTGATCATATAACATTTCAGATGAGCCAAAAATTGTAGTCCTTGTCTCGGTTCCTCGTGCAAAACAGCACGAAGGTGAGTAATATACGGTTCGCTTGTACGGTACGTTCCCAAAATTAAGTCTCCAAAAACGCGCAATGTCGGCACATTGTACCAAATAAAATTTTCAGTTGATCCTATGGCGTCAAATCCCTAAAACCCCTCTACAAATTTATCCCCTAAGCCCATTCTTACAAATTTACTAAAATTCTTTTTCCTACGTAAAGGTTGGGGGAATAACAACACATATACAACGAAAATACATAAAATACTAACTCTAAATATCTCGCGCGTCGGCATCGCACTTTGGATGCATGGACAGTCGTTTGGAGACGCCATTACTCGCCCTTTAACTCTAATTTCATCTTTCGTCGTTGGAGCACCCGCACAACCGGAGTCCCCGTACCCCAATCATCATCTTTTCGTAAATTGAGCGCACATCGGCTGCATCGTTTAGGTATTTTAAATGGATACATTGAAAAGGCGTTCGAGTTGCTACAACAATAAGAGGCAATTAATAATGAATTAGCATGAGAGAGGACTTAGAAGAACTATGTGTATCCGCCAAATTTTCATCGGTCTAACGGAGAAAGAAATTATTCTACCCCCACAAAAAAAAGTATTTAAAGTTGTTCAGGAAGTCAGCAAGAATACTACCACATATAAAGCTCCCAAAACTCAACGGCAACTATGTTTAGTTCACAAAGACGAATCTCTATCAAATGTCGAAAAGTTGAATCACCTGTAATTCTGCTAAGAAAAGGAAGCCTTAGATATAGTAGAAGCTTACCAGATCACAGAATCATATTTCCCAATGGCCCATGCGGGCTTGGTCAGAGCTTATAATAATTTGAGCCTAATATATTTTAAAAATATATCTGGCTTGTTTTGAATCCCTACAATGATACGCCATCCGCCACGAGGGATTTCAAGATCCCATCCCAGCGTAACTGGTATTTACAAATACCTTCTTTCGTTGTCTCGTTTTGTACAAAACACCATCTTACAGTTTTACCACGCTATACATTGACCTCCCAAGCATTCCCTAGCAAATTTTTGCCGTCTCCTTCTGACAATCAGGTAACCCATCAGTCACTAAGAATCGACCACGTCTTACTCGCACCGGCCCTTGCCCAGGTTCGAAGTCAGGCAGTAGACGATTTTGGGTCTTGACTGTTTAGAACTGTTTAGTTTAAACTCTATTTCGTAATATAAAGATTGCTTAATGAAGGATATAAACAGTTAGCAGCTGAGGAGTTTACGACTTGCAGAAGAGCTCCCAAGCTGGGTCAGTTTGGGAACAAGCTTACTTATAGTAAAACGGCATTAGCAGTACCCCAACATACCGAAGAACTTAAATCTAAATGTCACTTCTGCAAGTCAGATGAACATTTGTTTATTTACTTCCCTATAAATGTCTCGGTTGAAGCTCGGTTCAAATTCGCAAAAGGCATGTGTCTTTGCATCAATTGTCTACATAGACCCCAATTAAAATTACGGAAATCGATAGGATATCTGAATTAAGTACATCACAGTTGTGTACCCCTGACCAAATGTTGAGTGATGAATCATTTTCATATAACATTTCAGATGAGCCAAAAATTGTAGTCCTTGTCTCGGTTCCTCGTGCAAAACAGCACGAAGGTGAGTAATATACGGTTCGCTTGTACGGTACGTTCCCAAAATTAAGTCTCCAAAAACGCGCAATGTCGGCACATTGTACCAAATAAAATTTTCAGTTGATCCTATGGCGTCAAATCCCTAAAACCCCTCTACAAATTTATCCCCTAAGCCCATTCTTACAAATTTACTAAAATTCTTTTTCCTACGTAAAGGTTGGGGGAATAACAACACATATACAACGAAAATACATAAAATACTAACTCTAAATATCTCGCGCGTAGGCATCGCACTTTGGATGCATGGACAGTCGTTTGGAGACGCCATTACTCGCCCCTTAACTCTAATTTCATCTTTCGTCGTTGGAGCACCCGCACAACCGGAGTCCCCGTACCCCAATCATCATCTTTTCGTAAATTGAGCGCACATCGGCTGCATCGTTTAGGTATTTTAAATGGATACATCGAAAAGGCGTTCGAGTTGCTACAACAATAAGAGGCAATTAATAATGAATTAGTATGAGAGAGGACTTAGAAGAACTATGTGTATTCGCCTTATTAATGCCAAATTTTAATCGGTCTAACGGAGAAAGAAATTATTCTACCCTCACAAATAAAAATATTTAAAGTTGTTCAGGAAGTCAGCAAGAATACTACCACATATAAAACTCCCAAATTTCAACGGCAACTATGTTAAGTTCACAAAGGCGAATCTCTATCAAATGTCGAAAAGTTGAATCACCTGTAATCCTGTTAAGAAAAGGAAGCCTTAGACATAGTAAAAGCTTACCAGATCACAGAATCATATTTCCCAAGGGCCCATGCGGGCTTGGTCAGAGCTTATAATAATTTGAGCCTAATATATTTTAAAAATATATCTGGCTTGTTTTGAATCCCTACAATGATACGCCATCCGCCACGAGGGATTTCAAGATCCCATCCCAGCGTAACTGGTATTTACAAATACCTTATTTCGTTGTCTCGTTTTGTACAAAACACCATCTTACAGTTTTACCACGCTATACATTGACCTCCCAAGCATTCTCTAGCCATTTTTTGCCGTCTCCTTCTGACAATCAGGTAACCCACCAGTCACTAAGAATCGACCACGTCTTACTCGCAAGAAGAGAACTGTTAGAACTGTTTAGTTTAAACTCTATTTCTTAATGTAAAGATTGCTTAATGAAGGATATAAACAGTTAGCAGCTGAGGATGTTACGACTTGCAGAAAAGCTCCCAAGCTGGGTCAGTTTGGGAACAAGCTTACTTATAGTAAAACGGCATTAGCAGTACCCCAACATACCGAAGAACTTAAATCTAAATGTCACTTCTGCAAGTCAGATGAATATTTGTTTTTTTACTTCCCTATAAATGTCTCGGTTGAAGCTCGGTTCAAATTCGCAAAAGGCATGTGTGTTTGCATCAATTGTCTACATAGACCCCAATTAAAATTACGGAAATCGATAGGATATCTGAATTAAGTACATCACAGTTGTGTACCCCTGACCAAATGTTGAGTGATGAATCATTTTCAGATAACGTTTCAGATGAGCCAAAAATTGTAGTCCTTGTCTCGGTTCCTCGTGCAAAACAGCACGAAGGTGAGTAATATACGGTTCGCTTGTACGGTACGTTCCCAAAATTAAGTCTCCAACACGCGCAATGTCGGCACATTGTACCAAATAAAATTTTCAGTTGATCCTATGGCGTCAAATCCCTAAAACCCCTCTAAAAATTTATCCCCTAAGCCCATTCTTACAAATTTACTATAATTCTTTTTGGGGGAATAACCACATATATATTTTGTTTCGCATATGGCAGGACATGGAAACGTTGTAACGATCACGTTTGATCAGCTGCATAACGCAGGTTTTGCTTTTCATTCTTCGCACAAGCTGTTCAGTGTAAGTCGTTTGCCTGCTTCGGAAGACAATTTGGTTGATCAAAGTAGAGGCGTAGCACAGCTTGGTACGCAACGATAATACTAAAATTACTGCATAAAACTAGATTAAAAATAATACTTTGTTACATTGTTTGTGCAAAACCGGTGGTAGATAGACGACTGCTGAGCGACGCCGTGGTACAAGTGGTTGTAGTGAGCACCTTGTCGCTGGCACGGGGACAGTCTGCACGATAGGATGATCTCGTCCAGGCACGGGTAGTTATGGGACTTGAGTTTGTGCTTAAGTTTTAAACTGTCTTTATTGTTCCGTTGATTAGAGCTTAAGTACTATTGGCCCTAACGTTGATATAGTAGATATCTTCTATGTGTATTGTTTATGTTGAGCTAGGTTTTTTGTTGACCTTGTTTCCTCATTCTGACCGACTGACCGAGCATGCCGCTGTGCTGCTGTGCTGAGAGTACCCATCTGCTGCTGTGTCAGCAGTGCACCGTAATGTTAATGTCTTCGCTCTGTTGTGCTACCACTGAGCACCTAGTTGCTGTTCCCTGTAAGCAGTGTACCACTAAGCACCTGATCTCTGCTCTGTGTAAGCAGAGCACCGTGCTGTAAAAGATTCGTTGCTGGTACGTTGCCCCTCTACGACCCCGCCGTGTTGGGTACTGTGCATTTTGAGCATGGTTGCGAAAATACATAAAATACTAACTCTAAATATCTCGCGCGTCGGGATCGCACTTTGGGTGCATGGACAGTCATTTGGAGACGCCATTACCCGCCCTTTAACTCTAATTTCATCTTTCGTCGTTGGAGCACCCGCACAACCGGAGTCCCCGTACCCCAATCATCATCTTTTCGTAAATTGAGCCCACATCGGCTGCATTGTTTAGGTATTTTAAATGGATACATCGAAAAGGCGTTCGAGTTGCTACAACAATAAGAGGCAATTAATAATGAATTAGCATGAGAGAGGACTTAAAAGAACTATGTGTATCCGCCTTATTAATGCCAAATTTTAATCGGTCTAACGTAGAAAGAAATTATTCTATTAAAATAATTATAATAATAAAAATATTTAAAGTTGTTCAGGAAGTCAGCAAGAATACTACCACATATAAAACTCCCAAATTTCAACGGCAACTATGTTAAGTTCACAAAGGCGAATCTCTATCAAATGTCGAAAAGTTGAATCACCTGTAATCCTGTTAAGAAAAGGAAGCCTTAGACATAGTAAAAGCTTACCAGATCACAGAATCATATTTCCCAAGGGCCCATGCGGGCTTGGTCAGAGCTTATAATAATTTGAGCCTAATATATTTTAAAAATATATCTGGCTTGTTTTGAATCCCTACAATGATACGCCATCCGCCACGAGGGATTTCAAGATCCCATCCCAGCGTAACTGGTATTTACAAATACCTTATTTCGTTGTCTCGTTTTGTACAAAACACCATCTTACAGTTTTACCACGCTATACATTGACCTCCCAAGCATTCTCTAGCCATTTTTTGCCGTCTCCTTCTGACAATCAGGTAACCCACCAGTCACTAAGAATCGACCACGTCTTACTCGCAAGAAGAGAACTGTTAGAACTGTTTAGTTTAAACTCTATTTCTTAATGTAAAGATTGCTTAATGAAGGATATAAACAGTTAGCAGCTGAGGATGTTACGACTTGCAGAAAAGCTCCCAAGCTGGGTCAGTTTGGGAACAAGCTTACTTATAGTAAAACGGCATTAGCAGTACCCCAACATACCGCACAAGCATTCCCTAGCAATTTTTTGCCGGCACTTCTGACAATCAGCTAACCCATCAGTCACTAAGAATCGACCACGTCGCCCAGGTTAGAAGTCAGGCTGTAGACGATTTTGTGTCATGACTGATCTCCCATGCGGTGTTTTTGGGTGGCTGATAATGGGTGCCCGTTTAGCAATTATGGGGCGAGTGTGCTTTAGTTTTAAACTGACTTTATTGTTATATCTTTTATGTGTATTGTTTATGTTAAGCTAGGTTTTTGTTGACCTCGTTTCCTCATTCTGCCGGCTGACCGTGCATACCGCTGTGTTGCTGTGCTGAGAGTACCCATCTGCTGCTGTGTCAGCAGTGCACCGTGCTGTTGATGTCTTCGCTCTGTTGTGCTACCACTGAGCACCTGGTTGCTGTTCCCTGTAAGCAGTGTACCACTAAGCACCTGATCGCTGCTCTGTGTAAGCAGTGCACCGTGCTGAAAAAGATTCGTTTCTGGTACGTTGCTCACCTACGACCCCGCCGTGTTGGGTACTGTGCATTTTGAGCATGGTTGCGAAAATACATAAAATACTAACTCTAAATATCTCGCGCGTCGGCATCGCACTTTGGGTGCATGGACAGTCATTTGGAGACGCCATTACTCGCCCTTTAACTCAATTGTCTACACAGGGGACATGAAGTCTCAACATGCCAATCATCTCGTTGTCTCGTTTTGTACAAAACACCATCAAACAGTTTTACCACGCTATACATTGACCGCACAAGCATTCCCTAGCAATTTTTTGCCGGCACTTCTGACAATCAGCTAACCCATCAGTCACTAAGAATCGACCACGTCGCCCAGGTTAGAAGTCAGGCTGTAGACGATTTTGGGTCATGACTGATCTCCCATGCTGTGTTTGGGTGGCTGATAATGGGTGCCCGTTTAGCAATTATGGGGCGAGTGTGCTTTAGTTTTAAACTGACTTTATTGTTATATCTTTTATGTGTATTGTTTATGTTAAGCTAGGTTTTTTGTTGACCTCGTTTCCTCATTCTGACCGACTGACCGAGCATGCCGCTGTGTTGCTGTGCTGAGAGTACCCATCTGCTGCTGTGTCAGCAGTGCACCGTGCTGTTGATGTCTTAGCTCTGTTGTGCTACCACTGAGCACCTGGTTGCTGTTCCGTGTAAGCAGTGTACCACTAAGCACCTGATCGCTGCTTGGGGAGCTCTGTGCTTGCAGAGCACCGTGCTGTAAAAGATTCGTTGCTGGTACGTTGCCCACCTACGACCCCGCCGTGTTGGGTAGTGTGCATTTTGAGCATTGTTGCGAAAATACATAAAATACTAACTCTAAATATCCCGCGCGTCGGCATCGCACTTTGGGTGCATGGACAGTCATTTCGAGACGCCCTTTAACTCAATTGTCTACACAGGGGACATGAAGTCTCAACATGCCAATCATCTCGTTGTCTCGTTTTGTACAAAACACCATCATACAGTTTTCCACGCTATACATTGATCTCCCAAGCATTCCCTAGCAGTTTTTTGCCGTCTCCTTCTGACAATCAGGTAACCCATCAGTCACTAAGAATCGACCACGTCTTACTCACAACGGCCCTCGCCCAGGTTCGAAGTCAGGCAGTAGACGATTTTGGGTCTTGACTGTTTGGAACTGTTTAGTTTATATAAACAGTTAGCAGCTGAGAAGTTTACGACTTGCAGAAGAGCTCCCAAGCTGGGTCAGTTGGGGAACAAGCTTACTTATAGTAAAACGGTATTAGCAAACCCCAACATACCGAAGAACTTAAACCTAAATGTCACTTCTGCAAGTCAGATGAACATTTGTTTTTTTACTTCCCTATAAGTGTCTCGGTTGAAGGTCGGTTCAAATTCGCAAAAGGCATGTGTCTTTGCATCAATTGTCTACATAGACCCCAATTAAAATTACGGAAATCGATAGGATATCTGAATTAAGTACATCACAGTTGTGTACCCCTGACCAAATGTTGAGTGATGAATCATTTTCATATAACATTTCAGATGAGCCAAAAATTGTAGTCCTTGTCTCGGTTCCTCGTGCAAAACAGCACGAAGGTGAGTAATATACGGTTCGCTTGTACGGTACGTTCCCAAAATTAGGTCTCCAAAACGCGCAATGTCGGCACATTGTACCAAAAAAAATTTTCAGTTGATCCTATGGCGTCAAATCCCTAAAACCCCTCTAAAAATTTATCCCCTAAGCCCATTCTTATAAATTTACTAAAATTCTTGTTCCTACGTAAAGGTTGGGGGAATAACAACACATATATTTCGTTTCGCATATGGCAGGAAATGGAAACGTTATAACGATCACGTTTGATCAGCTGCATAACGCAGGTTTTGCTTTTCATTCTTCGCACAAGCTGTTCAGTGTAAGTCGTTTGCCTGCTTCGGAAGACAATTTGGTTGATCAAAGTAGAGGCGTAGCACAGCTTGGTACGCAACGATAATACTAAAATTACTGCATAAAACTAGATTAAAAATAATACTTTGTTACATTGTTTGTGCAAAACCGGTGGTAGATAGACGACTGTTGAGCGACGCCGTGGTACAAGTGGTTGTAGTGAGCACCTTGTCGCTGGCACGGGGACAGTCTGCACGATAGGATGATCTCGTCCAGGCACGGGTAGTTATGGGACTTGAGTTTGTGCTTAAGTTTTAAACTGACTTTATTGTTCCGTTGATTAGAGCTTAAGTACTATTGGCCCTAACGTTGATATAGTAGATATCTTCTATGTGTATTGTTTATGTTGAGCTAGGTTTTTTGTTGACCTTGTTTCCTCATTCTGACCGACTGACCGAGCATGCCGCTGTGCTGCTGTGCTGAGAGTACCCATCTGCTGCTGTGTCAGCAGTGCACCGTAATGTTAATGTCTTCGCTCTGTTGTGCTACCACTGAGCACCTAGTTGCTGTTCCCTGTAAGCAGTGTACCACTAAGCACCTGATCGCTGCTCTGTGTAAGCAGAGCACCGTGCTGTAAAAGATTCGTTGCTGGTACGTTGCCCCTCTACGACCCCGCCGTGTTGGGTACTGTGCATTTTGAGCATGGTTGCGAAAATACATAAAATACTAACTCTAAATATCTCGCGCGTCGGCATCGCACTTTGGGTGCATGGACAGTCATTTGGAGACGCCATTACTCGCCCTTTAACTCTAATTTCATCTTTCGTCGTTGGAGCACCCGCACAACCGGAGTCCCCGTACCCCAATCATCATCTTTTCGTAAATTGAGCCCACATCGGCTGCATCGTTTAGGTATTTTAAATGGATACATCGAAAAGGCGTTCGAGTTGCTACAACAAAAAGAGGCAATTAATAATGAATTAGCATGAGAGAGGACTTAGAAGAACTATGTGTATCCGCCTTATTAATGCCAAATTTTAATCGGTCTAACGGAGAAAGAAATTATTCTACCCTCACAAATAAAAATATTTAAAGTTGTTCAGGAAGTCAGCAAGAATACTACCACATATAAAACTCCCAAATTTCAACGGCAACTATGTTTAGTTCACAAAGACGAATCTCTATCAAATGTCGAAAAGTTGAATCACCTGTAATCCTGTTAAGAAAAGGAAGCCTTAGACATAGTAAAAGCTTACCAGATCACAGAATCATATTTCCCAAGGGCCCATGCGGGCTTGGTCAGAGCTTATAATAATTTGAGCCTAATATATGTTAAAAATATATCTGGCTTGTTTTGAATCCCTACAATGATACGCCATCCGCCACGAGGGATTTCAAGATCCCATCCCAGCGTAACTGGTATTTACAAATACCTTATTTCGTTGTCTCGTTTTGTACAAAACACCATCTTACAGTTTTACCACGCTATACATTGACCTCCCAAGCATTCTCTAGCCAATTTTTGCCGTCTCCTTCTGACAATCAGGTAACCCACCAGTCACTAAGAATCGACCACGTCTTACTCGCAAGAAGAGAACTGTTAGAACTGTTTAGTTTAAACTCTATTTCTTAATGTAAAGATTGCTTAATGAAGGATATAAACAGTTAGCAGCTGAGGATGTTACGACTTGCAGAAAAGCTCCCAAGCTGGGTCAGTTTGGGAACAAGCTTACTTATAGTAAAACGGCATTAGCAGTACCCCAACATACCGAAGAACTTAAATCTAAATGTCACTTCTGCAAGTCAGATGAATATTTGTTTTTTTACTTCCCTATAAATGTCTCGGTTGAAGCTCGGTTCAAATTCGCAAAAGGCATGTGTGTTTGCATCAATTGTCTACATAGACCCCAATTAAAATTACGGAAATCGATAGGATATCTGAATTAAGTACATCACAGTTGTGTACCCCTGACCAAATGTTGAGTGATGAATCATTTTCAGATAACGTTTCAGATGAGCCAAAAATTGTAGTCCTTGTCTCGGTTCCTCGTGCAAAACAGCACGAAGGTGAGTAATATACGGTTCGCTTGTACGGTACGTTCCCAAAATTAAGTCTCCAACACGCGCAATGTCGGCACATTGTACCAAAAAAAATTTTCAGTTGATCCTATGGCGTCAAATCCCTAAAACCCCTCTAAAAATTTATCCCCTAAGCCCATTCTTACAAATTTACTATAATTCTTTTTGGGGGAATAACCACATATATATTTTGTTTCGCATATGGCAGGACATGGAAACGTTGTAACGATCACGTTTGATCAGCTGCATAACGCAGGTTTTGCTTTTCATTCTTCGCACAAGCTGTTCAGTGTAAGTCGTTTGCCTGCTTCGGAAGACAATTTGGTTGATCAAAGTAGAGGCGTAGCACAGCTTGGTACGCAACGATAATACTAAAATTACTGCATAAAACTAGATTAAAAATAATACTTTGTTACATTGTTTGTGCAAAACCGGTGGTAGATAGACGACTGCTGAGCGACGCCGTGGTACAAGTGGTTGTAGTGAGCACCTTGTCGCTGGCACGGGGACAGTCTGCACGATAGGATGATCTCGTCCAGGCACGGGTAGTTATGGGACTTGAGTTTGTGCTTAAGTTTTAAACTGACTTTATTGTTCCGTTGATTAGAGCTTAAGTACTATTGGCCCTAACGTTGATATAGTAGATATCTTCTATGTGTATTGTTTATGTTGAGCTAGGTTTTTTGTTGACCTTGTTTCCTCATTCTGACCGACTGACCGAGCATGCCGCTGTGCTGCTGTGCTGAGAGTACCCATCTGCTGCTGTGTCAGCAGTGCACCGTAATGTTAATGTCTTCGCTCTGTTGTGCTACCACTGAGCACCTAGTTGCTGTTCCCTGTAAGCAGTGTACCACTAAGCACCTGATCTCTGCTCTGTGTAAGCAGAGCACCGTGCTGTAAAAGATTCGTTGCTGGTACGTTGCCCCTCTACGACCCCGCCGTGTTGGGTACTGTGCATTTTGAGCATGGTTGCGAAAATACATAAAATACTAACTCTAAATATCTCGCGCGTCGGCATCGCACTTTGGGTGCATGGACAGTCATTTGGAGACGCCATTACCCGCCCTTTAACTCTAATTTCATCTTTCGTCGTTGGAGCACCCGCACAACCGGAGTCCCCGTACCCCAATCATCATCTTTTCGTAAATTGAGCCCACATCGGCTGCATTGTTTAGGTATTTTAAATGGATACATCGAAAAGGCGTTCGACTTGCTACAACAATAAGAGGCAATTAATAATGAATTAGCATGAGAGAGGACTTAAAAGAACTATGTGTATCCGCCTTATTAATGCCAAATTTTAATCGGTCTAACGTAGAAAGAAATTATTCTACCCTCACAAATAAAAATATTTAAAGTTGTTCAGGAAGTCAGCAAGAATACTACCACATATAAAACTCCCAAATTTCAACGGCAACTATGTTAAGTTCACAAAGGCGAATCTCTATCAAATGTCGAAAAGTTGAATCACCTGTAATCCTGTTAAGAAAAGGAAGCCTTAGACATAGTAAAAGCTTACCAGATCACAGAATCATATTTCCCAAGGGCCCATGCGGGCTTGGTCAGAGCTTATAATAATTTGAGCCTAATATATGTTAAAAATATATCTGGCTTGTTTTGAATCCCTACAATGATACGCCATCCGCCACGAGGGATTTCAAGATCCCATCCCAGCGTAACTGGTATTTACAAATACCTTATTTCGTTGTCTCGTTTTGTACAAAACACCATCTTACAGTTTTACCACGCTATACATTGACCTCCCAAGCATTCTCTAGCCATTTTTTGCCGTCTCCTTCTGACAATCAGGTAACCCACCAGTCACTAAGAATCGACCACGTCTTACTCGCAAGAAGAGAACTGTTAGAACTGTTTAGTTTAAACTCTATTTCTTAATGTAAAGATTGCTTAATGAAGGATATAAACAGTTAGCAGCTGAGGATGTTACGACTTGCAGAAAAGCTCCCAAGCTGGGTCAGTTTGGGAACAAGCTTACTTATAGTAAAACGGCATTAGCAGTACCCCAACATACCGCACAAGCATTCCCTAGCAATTTTTTGCCGGCACTTCTGACAATCAGCTAACCCATCAGTCACTAAGAATCGACCACGTCGCCCAGGTTAGAAGTCAGGCTGTAGACGATTTTGTGTCATGACTGATCTCCCATGCGGTGTTTTTGGGTGGCTGATAATGGGTGCCCGTTTAGCAATTATGGGGCGAGTGTGCTTTAGTTTTAAACTGACTTTATTGTTATATCTTTTATGTGTATTGTTTATGTTAAGCTAGGTTTTTGTTGACCTCGTTTCCTCATTCTGCCGGCTGACCGTGCATGCCGCTGTGTTGCTGTGCTGAGAGTACCCATCTGCTGCTGTGTCAGCAGTGCACCGTGCTGTTGATGTCTTCGCTCTGTTGTGCTACCACTGAGCACCTGGTTGCTGTTCCCTGTAAGCAGTGTACCACTAAGCACCTGATCGCTGCTCTGTGTAAGCAGTGCACCGTGCTGAAAAAGATTCGTTTCTGGTACGTTGCCCACCTACGACCCCGCCGTGTTGGGTACTGTGCATTTTGAGCATGGTTGCGAAAATACATAAAATACTAACTCTAAATATCTCGCGCGTCGGCATCGCACTTTGGGTGCATGGACAGTCATTTGGAGACGCCATTACTCGCCCTTTAACTCAATTGTCTACACAGGGGACATGAAGTCTCAACATGCCAATCATCTCGTTGTCTTGTTTTGCACAAAACACCATCAAACAGTTTTACCACGCTATACATTGACCGCACAAGCATTCCCTAGCAATTTTTTGCCGGCACTTCTGACAATCAGCTAACCCATCAGTCACTAAGAATCGACCACGTCGCCCAGGTTAGAAGTCAGGCTGTAGACGATTTTGGGTCATGACTGATCTCCCATGCTGTGTTTGGGTGGCTGATAATGGGTGCCCGTTTAGCAATTATGGGGCGAGTGTGCTTTAGTTTTAAACTGACTTTATTGTTATATCTTTTATGTGTATTGTTTATGTTAAGCTAGGTTTTTTGTTGACCTCGTTTCCTCATTCTGACCGACTGACCGAGCATGCCGCTGTGTTGCTGTGCTGAGAGTACCCATCTGCTGCTGTGTCAGCAGTGCACCGTGCTGTTGATGTCTTAGCTCTGTTGTGCTACCACTGAGCACCTGGTTGCTGTTCCGTGTAAGCAGTGTACCACTAAGCACCTGATCGCTGCTTGGGGAGCTCTGTGTTTGCAGAGCACCGTGCTGTAAAAGATTCGTTGCTGGTACGTTGCCCACCTACGACCCCGCCGTGTTGGGTAGTGTGCATTTTGAGCATTGTTGCGAAAATACATAAAATACTAACTCTAAATATCCCGCGCGTCGGCATCGCACTTTGGGTGCATGGACAGTCATTTCGAGACGCCCTTTAACTCAATTGTCTACACAGGGGACATGAAGTCTCAACATGCCAATCATCTCGTTGTCTCGTTTTGTACAAAACACCATCATACAGTTTTCCACGCTATACATTGATCTCCCAAGCATTCCCTAGCAGTTTTTTGCCGTCTCCTTCTGACAATCAGGTAACCCATCAGTCACTAAGAATCGACCACGTCTTACTCACAACGGCCCTCGCCCAGGTTCGAAGTCAGGCAGTAGACGATTTTGGGTCTTGACTGTTTGGAACTGTTTAGTTTATATAAACAGTTAGCAGCTGAGAAGTTTACGACTTGCAGAAGAGCTCCCAAGCTGGGTCAGTTGGGGAACAAGCTTACTTATAGTAAAACGGTATTAGCAAACCCCAACATACCGAAGAACTTAAACCTAAATGTCACTTCTGCAAGTCAGATGAACATTTGTTTTTTTACTTCCCTATAAGTGTCTCGGTTGAAGGTCGGTTCAAATTCGCAAAAGGCATGTGTCTTTGCATCAATTGTCTACATAGACCCCAATTAAAATTACGGAAATCGATAGGATATCTGAATTAAGTACATCACAGTTGTGTACCCCTGACCAAATGTTGAGTGATGAATCATTTTCATATAACATTTCAGATGAGCCAAAAATTGTAGTCCTTGTCTCGGTTCCTCGTGCAAAACAGCACGAAGGTGAGTAATATACGGTTCGCTTGTACGGTACGTTCCCAAAATTAGGTCTCCAAAACGCGCAATGTCGGCACATTGTACCAAAAAAAAATTTTCAGTTGATCCTATGGCGTCAAATCCCTAAAACCCCTCTAAAAATTTATCCCCTAAGCCCATTCTTATAAATTTACTAAAATTCTTGTTCCTACGTAAAGGTTGGGGGAATAACAACACATATATTTCGCATATGGCAGGACATGGAAACGTTATAACGATCACGTTTGATCAGCTGCATAACGCAGGTTTTGCTTTTCATTCTTCGCACAAGCTGTTCAGTGTAAGTCGTTTGCCTGCTTCGGAAGACAATTTGGTTGATCAAAGTAGAGGCGTAGCACAGCTTGGTACGCAACGATAATACTAAAATTACTGCATAAAACTAGATTAAAAATAATACTTTGTTACATTGTTTGTGCAAAACCGGTGGTAGATAGACGACTGCTGAGCGACGCCGTGGTACAAGTGGTTGTAGTGAGCACCTTGTCGCTGGCACGGGGACAGTCTGCACGATAGGATGATCTCGTCCAGGCACGGGTAGTTATGGGACTTGAGTTTGTGCTTAAGTTTTAAACTGACTTTATTGTTCCGTTTATTAGAGCTTAAGTACTATTGGCCCTAACGTTGATATAGTAGATATCTTCTATGTGTATTGTTTATGTTGAGCTAGGTTTTTTGTTGACCTTGTTTCCTCATTCTGACCGACTGACCGAGCATGCCGCTGTGCTGCTGTGCTGAGAGTACCCATCTGCTGCTGTGTCAGCAGTGCACCGTAATGTTAATGTCTTCGCTCTGTTGTGCTACCACTGAGCACCTAGTTGCTGTTCCCTGTAAGCAGTGTACCACTAAGCACCTGATCGCTGCTTTGTGTAAGCAGAGCACCGTGCTGTAAAAGATTCGTTGCTGGTACGTTGCCCCTCTACGACCCCGCCGTGTTGGGTACTGTGCATTTTGAGCATGGTTGCGAACATACATAAAATACTAACTCTAAATATCTCGCGCGTCGGCATCGCACTTTGGGTGCAGGACAGTCACAGACGCCATTACCCGCCCTTTAACTCTAATTTCATCTTTCGTCGTTGGAGCACCCGCACAACCGGAGTCCCCGTACCCCAATCATCATCTTTTCGTAAATTGAGCCCACATCGGCTGCATTGTTTAGGTATTTTAAATGGATACATCGAAAAGGCGTTCGAGTTGCTACAACAATAAGAGGCAATTAATAATGAATTAGCATGAGAGAGGACTTAAAATAACTATGTGTATCCGCCTTATTAATGCCAAATTTTAATCGGTCTAACGTAGAAAGAAATTATTCTACCCTCACAAATAAAAATATTTAAAGTTGTTCAGGAAGTCAGCAAGAATACTACCACATATAAAACTCCCAAATTTCAACGGCAACTATGTTTAGTTCACAAAGGCGAATCTCTATCAAATGTCGAAAAGTTGAAACACCTGTAATCCTGTTAAGAAAAGGAAGCCTTAGACATAGTAAAAGCTTACCAGATCACAGAATCATATTTCCCAAGGGCCCATGCGGGCTTGGTCAGAGCCTTTAATAATTTGAGCCTAATATATTTTAAAAATATATCTGGCTTGTTTTGAATCCCTACAATGATACGCCATCCGCCACAAGGGATTTCAAGATCCCATCCTAGCGTAACTGGTATTTACAAATACCTTCTTTCGTTGTCTCGTTTTGTACAAAACACCATCTAGCAGTTTTACCACGCTATACATTGACCTCCCAAGCATTCCCTTGCAAATTTTTGCCATCTTCTTCTGACAATCAGGTAACCCACCAGTCACTAAGAATCGACCACGTCTTACTCACAACGGCCCTCGCCCAGGTTCGAAGTCAGGCAGTAGACGATTTTGGGTCTTGACTGTTTGGAACTGTTTAGTTTATATAAACAGTTAGCAGCTGAGAAGTTTACGACTTGCAGAAGAGCTCCCAAGCTGGGTCAGTTGGGGAACAAGCTTACTTATAGTAAAACGGTATTAGCAAACCCCAACATACCGAAGAACTTAAACCTAAATGTCACTTCTGCAAGTCAGATGAACATTTGTTTTTTTACTTCCCTATAAGTGTCTCGGTTGAAGGTCGGTTCAAATTCGCAAAAGGCATGTGTCTTTGCATCAATTGTCTACATAGACCCCAATTAAAATTACGGAAATCGATAGGATATCTGAATTAAGTACATCACAGTTGTGTACCCCTGACCAAATGTTGAGTGATGAATCATTTTCAGATAACGTTTCAGATGAGCCAAAAATTGTAGTCCTTGTCTCGGTTCCTCGTGCAAAACAGCACGAAGGTGAGTAATATACGGTTCGCTTGTACGGTACGTTCCCAAAATTAAGTCTCCAAAAACGCGCAATGTCGGCACATTGTACCAAATAAAATTTTCAGTTGATCCTATGGCGTCAAATCCCTAAAACCCCTCTACAAATTTATCCCCTAAGCCCATTCTTACAAATTTACTAAAATTCTTGTTCCTACGTAAAGGTTGGGGGAATAACAACACATATACAACGAAAATACATAAAATACTAACTCTAAATATCTCGCGCGTCGGCATCGCACTTTGGGTGCATGGACAGTCGTTTGGAGACGCCATTACTCGCCCTTTAACTCTAATTTCATCTTTCGTCGTTGGAGCACCCGCAAAACCGGAGTCCCCGTACCCCAATCATCATCTTTTCGTAAATTGAGCCCACATCGGCTGCATTGTTTAGGTATTTTAAATGGATACATCGAAAAGGCGTTCGAGTTGCTACAACAATAAGAGGCAATTAATAATGAATTAGCATGAGAGAGGACTTAAAAGAACTATGTGTATCCGCCTTATTAATGCCAAATTTTAATCGGTCTAACGTAGAAAGAAATTATTCTACCCTCACAAATAAAAATATTTAAAGTTGTTCAGGAAGTCAGCAAGAATACTACCACATATAAAACTCCCAAATTTCAACGGCAACTATGTTAAGTTCACAAAGGCGAATCTCTATCAAATGTCGAAAAGTTGAATCACCTGTAATCCTGTTAAGAAAAGGAAGCCTTAGACATAGTAAAAGCTTACCAGATCACAGAATCATATTTCCCAAGGGCCCATGCGGGCTTGGTCAGAGCCTTTAATAATTTGAGCCTAATATATTTTAAAAATATATCTGGCTTGTTTTGAATCCCTACAATGATACGCCATCCGCCACAAGGGATTTCAAGATCCCATCCTAGCGTAACTGGTATTTACAAATACCTTCTTTCGTTGTCTCGTTTTGTACAAAACACCATCTAGCAGTTTTACCACGCTATACATTGACCTCCCAAGCATTCCCTTGCAAATTTTTGCCATCTTCTTCTGACAATCAGGTAACCCATCAGTCACTAAGAATCGACCACGTCTTACTCACAACGGCCCTCGCCCAGGTTCGAAGTCAGGCAGTAGACGATTTTGGGTCTTGACTGTTTAGAACTGTTTAGTTTAAACTCTATTTCGTAATGTAAAGATTGCTTAATGAAGGATATAAACAGTTAGCAGCTGAGGAGTTTACGACTTGCAGAAGAGCTCCCAAGCTGGGTCAGTTTGGGAACAAGCTTACTTATAGTAAAACGGCATTAGCAGTACCCCAACATACCGAAGAACTTAAATCTAAATGTCACTTCTGCAAGTCAGATGAACATTTGTTTATTTACTTCCCTATAAATGTCTCGGTTGAAGCTCGGTTCAAATTCGCAAAAGGCATGTGTCTTTGCATCAATTGTCTACATAGACCGCAATTAAAATTACGGAAATCGATAGGATATCTGAATTAAGTACATCACAGTTGTGTACCCCTGACCAAATGTTGAGTGATCATATAACATTTCAGATGAGCCAAAAATTGTAGTCCTTGTCTCGGTTCCTCGTGCAAAACAGCACGAAGGTGAGTAATATACGGTTCGCTTGTACGGTACGTTCCCAAAATTAAGTCTCCAAAAACGCGCAATGTCGGCACATTGTACCAAATAAAATTTTCAGTTGATCCTATGGCGTCAAATCCCTAAAACCCCTCTACAAATTTATCCCCTAAGCCCATTCTTACAAATTTACTAAAATTCTTTTTCCTACGTAAAGGTTGGGGGAATAACAACACATATACAACGAAAATACATAAAATACTAACTCTAAATATCTCGCGCGTCGGCATCGCACTTTGGGTGCAGGACAGTCATTTGGAGACGCCATTACCCGCCCTTTAACTCTAATTTCATCTTTCGTCGTTGGAGCACCCGCACAACCGGAGTCCCCGTACCCCAATCATCATCTTTTCGTAAATTGAGCCCACATCGGCTGCATTGTTTAGGTATTTTAAATGGATACATCGAAAAGGCGTTCGAGTTGCTACAACAATAAGAGGCAATTAATAATGAATTAGCATGAGAGAGGACTTAAAAGAACTATGTGTATCCGCCTTATTAATGCCAAATTTTAATCGGTCTAACGTAGAAAGAAATTATTCTACCCTCACAAATAAAAATATTTAAAGTTGTTCAGGAAGTCAGCAAGAATACTACCACATATAAAACTCCCAAATTTCAACGGCAACTATGTTAAGTTCACAAAGGCGAATCTCTATCAAATGTCGAAAAGTTGAATCACCTGTAATCCTGTTAAGAAAAGGAAGCCTTAGACATAGTAAAAGCTTACCAGATCACAGAATCATATTTCCCAAGGGCCCATGCGGGCTTGGTCAGAGCCTTTAATAATTTGAGCCTAATATATTTTAAAAATATATCTGGCTTGTTTTGAATCCCTACAATGATACGCCATCCGCCACAAGGGATTTCAAGATCCCATCCTAGCGTAACTGGTATTTACAAATACCTTCTTTCGTTGTCTCGTTTTGTACAAAACACCATCTAACAGTTTTACCACGCTATACATTGACCTCCCAAGCATTCCCTAGCAAATTTTTGCCGTCTCCTTCTGACAATCAGGTAACCCATCAGTCACTAAGAATCGACCACGTCTTACTCGCACCGGCCCTTGCCCAGGTTCGAAGTCAGGCAGTAGACGATTTTGGGTCTCGACTGTTTAGAACTGTTTAGTTTAAACTCTATTTCGTAATATAAAGATTGCTTAATGAAGGATATAAACAGTTAGCAGCTGAGGAGTTTACGACTTGCAGAAGAGCTCCCAAGCTGGGTCAGTTTGGGAACAAGCTTACTTATAGTAAAACGGCATTAGCAGTACCCCAACATACCGAAGAACTTAAATCTAAATGTCACTTCTGCAAGTCAGATGAACATTTGTTTATTTACTTCCCTATAAATGTCTCGGTTGAAGCTCGGTTCAAATTCGCAAAAGGCATGTGTCTTTGCATCAATTGTCTACATAGACCGCAATTAAAATTACGGAAATCGATAGGATATCTGAATTAAGTACATCACAGTTGTGTACCCCTGACCAAATGTTGAGTGATCATATAACATTTCAGATGAGCCAAAAATTGTAGTCCTTGTCTCGGTTCCTCGTGCAAAACAGCACGAAGGTGAGTAATATACGGTTCGCTTGTACGGTACGTTCCCAAAATTAAGTCTCCAAAAACGCGCAATGTCGGCACATTGTACCAAATAAAATTTTCAGTTGATCCTATGGCGTCAAATCCCTAAAACCCCTCTACAAATTTATCCCCTAAGCCCATTCTTACAAATTTACTAAAATTCTTTTTCCTACGTAAAGGTTGGGGGAATAACAACACATATACAACGAAAATACATAAAATACTAACTCTAAATATCTCGCGCGTCGGCATCGCACTTTGGATGCATGGACAGTCGTTTGGAGACGCCATTACTCGCCCTTTAACTCTAATTTCATCTTTCGTCGTTGGAGCACCCGCACAACCGGAGTCCCCGTACCCCAATCATCATCTTTTCGTAAATTGAGCGCACATCGGCTGCATCGTTTAGGTATTTTAAATGGATACATTGAAAAGGCGTTCGAGTTGCTACAACAATAAGAGGCAATTAATAATGAATTAGCATGAGAGAGGACTTAGAAGAACTATGTGTATCCGCCAAATTTTCATCGGTCTAACGGAGAAAGAAATTATTCTACCCCCACAAAAAAAAGTATTTAAAGTTGTTCAGGAAGTCAGCAAGAATACTACCACATATAAAGCTCCCAAAACTCAACGGCAACTATGTTTAGTTCACAAAGACGAATCTCTATCAAATGTCGAAAAGTTGAATCACCTGTAATTCTGCTAAGAAAAGGAAGCCTTAGATATAGTAGAAGCTTACCAGATCACAGAATCATATTTCCCAATGGCCCATGCGGGCTTGGTCAGAGCTTATAATAATTTGAGCCTAATATATTTTAAAAATATATCTGGCTTGTTTTGAATCCCTACAATGATACGCCATCCGCCACAAGGGATTTCAAGATCCCATCCCAGCGTAACTGGTATTTACAAATACCTTCTTTCGTTGTCTCGTTTTGTACAAAACACCATCTAACAGTTTTACCACGCCATACATTGACCTTCCAAGCATTCCCTAGCCAATTTTTTCCGTCTCCTTCTGACAATAAGGTCACTAAGTCACTAAGAATCGACCACGTCTTACTCGCAACGGCCCTCGCCCAGGTTCGAAGTCAGGCAGTAGACGATTTTGGGTCTTGACTGTTTAGAACTGTTTAGTTTAAACTCTATTTCGTAATGTAAAGATTGCTTAATGAAGGATATAAACAGTTAGCAGCTGAGGAATTTACGACTTGCAGAAGAGCTCCCAAGCTGGGTCAGTTGGGGAACAAGCTTACTTAAAGTAAAACGGCATAAGCAGAATCCAGACCTGCCGAAGAAATGAAATCTAGTGTCACTTCAGGAAGTCAGATAAACATTTGCTGTTGTACTTCCCTATAAATATCTCGGTAGAAGTTCGGTTCAAATTCGCAAAAGGCATGTGCCTTTGCATCAATTGTCTACACAGGGGACATGAAGTCTCAACATGCCAATCATCTCGTTGTCTCGTTTTGTACAAAACACCATCTTACAGTTTAACCACGCTATACATTGACCGCACAAGCATTCCCTAGCAATTTTTTGCCGTCTCCTTCTGACAATCAGTTAACCCATCAGTCACTAAGAATCGACCACGTCTTACTCGCAACGGCCCTCGCCCAGGTTCGAAGTCAGGCTGTAGACGATTTTGGGTCTTGACTGATCTCTTTTAAAGAGGTTGTTGAATGCATAATTCTACCTTCGACTCAAGGTATTACCCAGATACTTTTTAAACCTTACGTAAAGGTTGGGGGAATAACAACTCATATATTTCGTTTGTGTGTGAGTCGTTTGTCTGCTTCGGAAAGACAATTTGGTTGATCAAAGCAGAGGCGTAGCACAGCTCGGTAAGCAACGATAGTACTTAAATTACTGCATAAAAATAGATTAAAAATAATACTATCTTACATTGTTTGTGCCAAACTGGTGTTAGACAGACGACTGCTGAGCGTCGCCGTGGTTCAAGGGGTTGTAGGGACACCTTGTCATTGGCACGGGGATGCCCGATGTACGTTTCGGTAATCAGGGTAGACGATGATTGGAATACTCCGCGGGACAAGGGTGTTATCGTGAGCGCCTTGTCGCTGACACGGAGATGCAGGGAATGTGGTAGAGAGCCGTGATTTGGACACCGGTTGAGTCGCTCAGCGACTCAGGGGGGGTTAGTGAGCACCTTGTCGCTGGCACGGGGACAGTCTGTACGATAGGATGATCTCGTCCAGGCACGGGTAGTTATGGGACTTCCCGTGCTGTGTTTGTGTGGCTGATAATGGGTGCCCGTTCAGCAATAATGGGGCGGGTGTGCTTGAGTTTTAAACTGACTTTATTGTTCCGTTGATTAGAGCTTAAGTACTATTGGCCCTAACGTTGATATAGTAGATATCTTCTATGTGTATTGTTTAAGTGGAGCTAGGTTTTTTGTTGACCTCGTTTCCTCATTCTGACCGACTGACCGAGCATGCCGCTGTGTTGCTGTGCTGAGAGTACCCATCTGCTGCTGTGTCAGCAGTGCACCGTGCTGTTGATGTCTTAGCTCTGTTGTGCTACCACTGAGCACCTGGTTGCTGTTCCGTGTAAGCAGTGTACCACTAAGCACCTGATCGCTGCTTGGGGAGCTCTGTGTTTGCAGAGCACCGTGCTGTAAAAGATTCGTTGCTGGTACGTTGCCCACCTACGACCCCGCCGTGTTGGGTAGTGTGCATTTTGAGCATTGTTGCGAAAATACATAAAATACTAACTCTAAATATCCCGCGCGTCGGCATCGCACTTTGGGTGCATGGACAGTCATTTCGAGACGCCCTTTAACTCAATTGTCTACACAGGGGACATGAAGTCTCAACATGCCAATCATCTCGTTGTCTCGTTTTGTACAAAACACCATCATACAGTTTTCCACGCTATACATTGACCTCCCAAGCATTCCCTAGCAGTTTTTTGCCGTCTCCTTCTGAAAATCAGGTAACCCATTCTTCACTAAGAATCGACCACGTCTTACTTGCAACGGCCCTCGCCCAGGTTCGAAGTCAGGCAGTAGACGATTTTGGGTCTTGACTGTTTAGAACTGTTTAGTTTAAACTCTATTTCGTAATGTAAAGATTGCTTAATGAAGGATATAAACAGTTAGCAGCTTAGGAGTTTACGACTTGCAGAAGAGCTCCCAAGCTGGGTCAGTTGGGGAACAAGCTTACTTATAGTAAAACGGCATTAGCAGTACCCCAACACACCGAAGAAATTAAATCTAATGTCACTTCAGGAAGTCAGATGAACAATTGTTGTTGTACTTCCCTATAAATATCTTTGTAGAAGCTCGGTTCAAATTCGCAAAAGGCATGTGCCTTTGCATCAATTGTCTACACAGGGGACATGAAGTCTCAACATGCCAATCATCTCGTTGTCTCGTTTTGTACAAAACACCATCATACAGTTTAACCACGCTATACATTGACCGCACAAGCATTCCCTAGCAATTTTTTGCCGGCACTTCTGACAATCAGCTAACCCATCAGTCACTAAGAATCGACCACGTCGCCCAGGTTAGAAGTCAGGCTGTAGACGATTTTGTGTCATGACTGATCTCCCATGCTGTGTTTGGGTGGCTGATAATGGGTGCCCGTTTAGCAATTATGGGGCGAGTGTGCTTTAGTTTTAAACTGACTTTATTGTTATATCTTTTATGTGTATTGTTTATGTTAAGCTAGGTTTTTTGTTGACCTCGTTTCCTCATTCTGCCGGCTGACCGTGCATGCCGCTGTGTTGCTGTGCTGAGAGTACCCATCTGCTGCTGTGTCAGCAGTGCACCGTGCTGTTGATGTCTTCGCTCTGTTGTGCTACCACTGAGCACCTGGTTGCTGTTCCCTGTAAGCAGTGTACCACTAAGCACCTGATCGCTGCTCTGTGTAAGCAGTGCACCGTGCTGAAAAAGATTCGTTTCTGGTACGTTGCCCACCTACGACCCCGCCGTGTTGGGTACTGTGCATTTTGAGCATGGTTGCGAAAATACATAAAATACTAACTCTAAATATCTCGCGCGTCGGCATCGCACTTTGGGTGCATGGACAGTCATTTGGAGACGCCATTACTCGCCCTTTAACTCAATTGTCTACACAGGGGACATGAAGTCTCAACATGCCAATCATCTCGTTGTCTCGTTTTGCACAAAACACCATCAAACAGTTTTACCACGCTATACATTGACCGCACAAGCATTCCCTAGCAATTTTTTGCCGGCACTTCTGACAATCAGCTAACCCATCAGTCACTAAGAATCGACCACGTCGCCCAGGTTAGAAGTCAGGCTGTAGACGATTTTGGGTCATGACTGATCTCCCATGCTGTGTTTGGGTGGCTGATAATGGGTGCCCGTTTAGCAATTATGGGGCGAGTGTGCTTTAGTTTTAAACTGACTTTATTGTTATATCTTTTATGTGTATTGTTTATGTTAAGCTAGGTTTTTTGTTGACCTCGTTTCCTCATTCTGACCGACTGACCGAGCATGCCGCTGTGTTGCTGTGCTGAGAGTACCCATCTGCTGCTGTGTCAGCAGTGCACCGTGCTGTTGATGTCTTAGCTCTGTTGTGCTACCACTGAGCACCTGGTTGCTGTTCCGTGTAAGCAGTGTACCACTAAGCACCTGATCGCTGCTTGGGGAGCTCTGTGTTTGCAGAGCACCGTGCTGTAAAAGATTCGTTGCTGGTACGTTGCCCACCTACGACCCCGCCGTGTTGGGTAGTGTGCATTTTGAGCATTGTTGCGAAAATACATAAAATACTAACTCTAAATATCCCGCGCGTCGGCATCGCACTTTGGGTGCATGGACAGTCATTTCGAGACGCCCTTTAACTCAATTGTCTACACAGGGGACATGAAGTCTCAACATGCCAATCATCTCGTTGTCTCGTTTTGTACAAAACACCATCATACAGTTTTCCACGCTATACATTGATCTCCCAAGCATTCCCTAGCAGTTTTTTGCCGTCTCCTTCTGAAAATCAGGTAACCCATTCTACACTAAGAATCGACCACGTCTTACTTGTAACGGCCCTCGCCCAGGTTCGAAGTCAGGCAGTAGACGATTTTGGGTCTTGACTGTTTAGAACTGTTTAGTTTAAACTCTATTTCGTAATGTAAAGATTGCTTAATGAAGGATATAAACAGTTAGCAGCTTAGGAGTTTACGACTTGCAGAAGAGCTCCCAAGCTGGGTCAGTTGGGGAACAAGCTTACTTATAGTAAAACGGCATTAGCAGTATCCCAACATACCGAAGAACTTAAATCTAAATGTCACTTCTGCAAGTCAGATGAACATTTAATTTTGTACTTCCCTATATATAGCTCGGTTCAAATTCGCAAAAGGCATGTGTCTTTGCATCAATTGTCTACACAGGGGACATGAAGTCTCAACATGCCAATCATCTTGTTGTCCCGTTTTGTACAAAACACCATCATACAGTTTAACCACGCTATACATTGACCGCACAAGCATTCTCTAGCAATTTTTTGCCGTCTACTTCTGACAATCAGCTAACCCATCAGTCACTAAGAATCGACCACGTCGCCCAGGTTAGAAGTCAGGCTGTAGACGATTTTGGGTCATGACTGATCTCCCATGCTGTGTTTGGGTGGCTGATAATGGGTGCCCGTTTAGCAATTATGGGGCGAGTGTGCTTGAGTTTTAAACTGACTTTATTGTTATATATTGTATGTGTATTGTTTATGTTAAGCTAGGTTTTTTGTTGACCTCGTTTCCTCATTCTGCCGGCTGACCTTGCATGCCGCTGTGTTGCTGTGCTGAGAGTACCCATCTGCTGCTGTGTCAGCAGTGCACTGTGCTGTTGATGTCTTCGCTCTGTTGTGCTACCACTGAGCACCTGGTTGCTGTTCCGTGTAAGCAGTGTACGACTAAGCACCTGATCGCTGCTCTGTGTAAGCAGTACACCGTGCTGTAAAAGATTCGTTGCTGGTACGTTGCCCCCCTACGACGCCGCCGTGTTGGGTACTGTGCATTTTGAGCGAGGTTGCGAAAATACAAAAAATACTAACTCTAAATATCTCGCGCGTCGGCATCGCACTTTGGGTGCATGGACAGTCGTTTGGAGACGCCATTACTCGCCCTTTAACTCTAATTTCATCTTTCGTCGTTGGAGCACCCGCACAACCGGAGTCCCCGTACCCCAATCATCATCTTTTCGTAAATTGAGCGCACATCGGCTGCATCGTTTAGGTATTTTAAATGGATACATTGAAAAGGCGTTCGAGTTGCTACAACAATAAGAGGCAATTAATAATGAATTAGCATGAGAGAGGACTTAGAAGAACTATGTGTATCCGCCTTATTAATGCCAAATTTTCATCGGTCTAACGGAGAAAGAAATTATTCTACCCCCACAAAAAAAAGTATTTAAAGTTGTTCAGGAAGTCAGCAAGAATACTACCACATATAAAGCTCCCAAAACTCAACGGCAACTATGTTTAGTTCACAAAGACGAATCTCTATCAAATGTCGAAAAGTTGAATCACCTGTAATTCTGCTAAGAAAAGGAAGCCTTAGACATAGTAGAAGCTTACCAGATCACAGAATCATATTTCCCAATGGCCCATGCGGGCTTGGTCAGAGCTTATAATAATTTGAGCCTAATATATTTTAAAAATATATCTGGCTTGTTTTGAATCCCTACAATGATACGCCATCCGCCACAAGGGATTTCAAGATCCCATCCCAGCGTAACTGGTATTTACAAATACCTTCTTTCGTTGTCTCGTTTTGTACAAAACACCATCTAACAGTTTTACCACGCCATACATTGACCTTCCAAGCATTCCCTAGCCAATTTTTTCCGTCTCCTTCTGACAATAAGGTCACTAAGTCACTAAGAATCGACCACGTCTTACTCGCAACGGCCCTCGCCCAGGTTCGAAGTCAGGCAGTAGACGATTTTGGGTCTTGACTGTTTAGAACTGTTTAGTTTAAACTCTATTTCGTAATATAAAGATTGCTTAATGAAGGATATAAACAGTTAGCAGCTGAGGAATTTACGACTTGCAGAAGAGCTCCCAAGCTGGGTCAGTTGGGGAACAAGCTTACTTAAAGTAAAATGGCATAAGCAGAATCCAGACCTGCCGAAGAAATGAAATCTAGTGTCACTTCAGGAAGTCAGATAAACATTTGCTGTTGTACTTCCCTATAAATATCTCGGTAGAAGTTCGGTTCAAATTCGCAAAAGGCATGTGCCTTTGCATCAATTGTCTACACAGGGGACATGAAGTCTCAACATGCCAATCATCTCGTTGTCTCGTTTTGTACAAAACACCATCTTACAGTTTAACCACGCTATACATTGACCGCACAAGCATTCCCTAGCAATTTTTTGCCGTCTCCTTCTGACAATCAGTTAACCCATCAGTCACTAAGAATCGACCACGTCTTACTCGCAACGGCCCTCGCCCAGGTTCGAAGTCAGGCTGTAGACGATTTTGGGTCTTGACTGATCTCCTTTAAAGAGGTTGTTGAATGCATAATTCTACCTTCGACTCAAGGTATTACCCAGATACTTTTTAAACCTTACGTAAAGGTTGGGGGAATAACAACTCATATATTTCGTTTGTGTGTGAGTCGTTTGTCTGCTTCGGAAGACAATTTGGTTGATCAAAGCAGAGGCGTAGCACAGCTCGGTAAGCAACGATAGTACTTAAATTACTGCATAAAAATAGATTAAAAATAATACTATCTTACATTGTTTGTGCCAAACTGGTGTTAGACAGACGACTGCTGAGCGTCGCCGTGGTACAAGGGGTTGTAGGGACACCTTGTCGTTGGCACGGGGATGCCCGATGTACGTTTCGGTAATCAGGGTAGACGATGATTGGAATACTCCGCGGGACAAGGGTGTTATCGTGAGCGCCTTGTCGCTGACACGGAGATGCAGGGAATGTGGTAGAGAGCCGTGATTTGGACACCGGTTGAGTCGCTCAGCGACTCAGGGGGGGTTAGTGAGCACCTTGTCGCTGGCACGGGGACAGTCTGTACGATAGGATGATCTCGTCCAGGCACGGGTAGTTATGGGACTTCCCGTGCTGTGTTTGTGTGGCTGATAATGGGTGCCCGTTCAGCAATAATGGGGCGGGTGTGCTTGAGTTTTAAACTGACTTTATTGTTCCGTTGATTAGAGCTTAAGTACTATTGGCCCTAACGTTGATATAGTAGATATCTTCTATGTGTATTGTTTAAGTGGAGCTAGGTTTTTTTGTTGACCTCGTTTCCTCATTCTGACCGACTGACCGAGCATGCCGCTGTGTTGCTGTGCTGAGAGTACCCATCTGCTGCTGTGTCAGCAGTGCACCGTGCTGTTGATGTCTTAGCTCTGTTGTGCTACCACTGAGCACCTGGTTGCTGTTCCGTGTAAGCAGTGTACCACTAAGCACCTGATCGCTGCTTGGGGAGCTCTGTGTTTGCAGAGCACCGTGCTGTAAAAGATTCGTTGCTGGTACGTTGCCCACCTACGACCCCGCCGTGTTGGGTAGTGTGCATTTTGAGCATTGTTGCGAAAATACATAAAATACTAACTCTAAATATCCCGCGCGTCGGCATCGCACTTTGGGTGCATGGACAGTCATTTCGAGACGCCCTTTAACTCAATTGTCTACACAGGGGACATGAAGTCTCAACATGCCAATCATCTCGTTGTCTCGTTTTGTACAAAACACCATCATACAGTTTTCCACGCTATACATTGACCTCCCAAGCATTCCCTAGCAGTTTTTTGCCGTCTCCTTCTGAAAATCAGGTAACCCATTCTTCACTAAGAATCGACCACGTCTTACTTGCAACGGCCCTCGCCCAGGTTCGAAGTCAGGCAGTAGACGATTTTGGGTCTTGACTGTTTAGAACTGTTTAGTTTAAACTCTATTTCGTAATGTAAAGATTGCTTAATGAAGGATATAAACAGTTAGCAGCTTAGGAGTTTACGACTTGCAGAAGAGCTCCCAAGCTGGGTCAGTTGGGGAACAAGCTTACTTATAGTAAAACGGCATTAGCAGTACCCCAACACACCGAAGAAATTAAATCTAATGTCACTTCAGGAAGTCAGATGAACAATTGTTGTTGTACATCCCTATAAATATCTTTGTAGAAGCTCGGTTCAAATTCGCAAAAGGCATGTGCCTTTGCATCAATTGTCTACACAGGGGACATGAAGTCTCAACATGCCAATCATCTCGTTGTCTCGTTTTGTACAAAACACCATCATACAGTTTAACCACGCTATACATTGACCACACAAGCATTCCCTAGCAATTTTTTGCCGGCACTTCTGACAATCAGCTAACCCATCAGTCACTAAGAATCGACCACGTCGCCCAGGTTAGAAGTCAGGCTGTAGACGATTTTGTGTCATGACTGATCTCCCATGCTGTGTTTGGGTGGCTGATAATGGGTGCCCGTTTAGCAATTATGGGGCGAGTTTGCTTTAGTTTTAAACTGACTTTATTGTTATATCTTTTATGTGTATTGTTTATGTTAAGCTAGGTTTTTTGTTGACCTCGTTTCCTCATTCTGCCGGCTGACCGTGCATGCCGCTGTGTTGCTGTGCTGAGAGTACCCATCTGCTGCTGTGTCAGCAGTGCACCGTGCTGTTGATGTCTTCGCTCTGTTGTGCTACCACTGAGCACCTGGTTGCTGTTCCCTGTAAGCAGTGTACCACTAAGCACCTGATCGCTGCTCTGTGTAAGCAGTGCACCGTGCTGAAAAAGATTCGTTTCTGGTACGTTGCCCACCTACGACCCCGCCGTGTTGGGTACTGTGCATTTTGAGCATGGTTGCGAAAATACATAAAATACTAACTCTAAATATCTCGCGCGTCGGCATCGCACTTTGGGTGCATGGACAGTCATTTGGAGACGCCATTACTCGCCCTTTAACTCAATTGTCTACACAGGGGACATGAAGTCTCAACATGCCAATCATCTCGTTGTCTCGTTTTGCACAAAACACCATCAAACAGTTTTACCACGCTATACATTGACCGCACAAGCATTCCCTAGCAATTTTTTGCCGGCACTTCTGACAATCAGCTAACCCATCAGTCACTAAGAATCGACCACGTCGCCCAGGTTAGAAGTCAGGCTGTAGACGATTTTGGGTCATGACTGATCTCCCATGCTGTGTTTGGGTGGCTGATAATGGGTGCCCGTTTAGCAATTATGGGGCGAGTGTGCTTTAGTTTTAAACTGACTTTATTGTTATATCTTTTATGTGTATTGTTTATGTTAAGCTAGGTTTTTTGTTGACCTCGTTTCCTCATTCTGACCGACTGACCGAGCATGCCGCTGTGTTGCTGTGCTGAGAGTACCCATCTGCTGCTGTGTCAGCAGTGCACCGTGCTGTTGATGTCTTAGCTCTGTTGTGCTACCACTGAGCACCTGGTTGCTGTTCCGTGTAAGCAGTGTACCACTAAGCACCTGATCGCTGCTTGGGGAGCTCTGTGTTTGCAGAGCACCGTGCTGTAAAAGATTCGTTGCTGGTACGTTGCCCACCTACGACCCCGCCGTGTTGGGTAGTGTGCATTTTGAGCATTGTTGCGAAAATACATAAAATACTAACTCTAAATATCCCGCGCGTCGGCATCGCACTTTGGGTGCATGGACAGTCATTTCGAGACGCCCTTTAACTCAATTGTCTACACAGGGGACATGAAGTCTCAACATGCCAATCATCTCGTTGTCTCGTTTTGTACAAAAGACCATCATACAGTTTTCCACGCTATACATTGACCTCCCAAGCATTCCCTAGCAGTTTTTTGCCGTCTCCTTCTGAAAATCAGGTAACCCATTCTTCACTAAGAATCGACCACGTCTTACTTGCAACGGCCCTCGCCCAGGTTCGAAGTCAGGCAGTAGACGATTTTGGGTCTTGACTGTTTAGAACTGTTTAGTTTAAACTCTATTTCGTAATGTAAAGATTGCTTAATGAAGGATATAAACAGTTAGCAGCTTAGGAGTTTACGACTTGCAGAAGAGCTCCCAAGCTGGGTCAGTTGGGGAACAAGCTTACTTATAGTAAAACGGCATTAGCAGTATCCCAACATACCGAAGAACTTAAATCTAAATGTCACTTCTGCAAGTCAGATGAACATTTAATTTTGTACTTCCCTATATATAGCTCGGTTCAAATTCGCAAAAGGCATGTGTCTTTGCATCAATTGTCTACACAGGGGACATGAAGTCTCAACATGCCAATCATCTTGTTGTCCCGTTTTGTACAAAACACCATCATACAGTTTAACCACGCTATACATTGACCGCACAAGCATTCCCTAGCAATTTTTTGCCGTCTACTTCTGACAATCAGCTAACCCATCAGTCACTAAGAATCGACCACGTCGCCCAGGTTAGAAGTCAGGCTGTAGACGATTTTGGGTCATGACTGATCTCCCATGCTGTGTTTGGGTGGCTGATAATGGGTGCCCGTTTAGCAATTATGGGGCGAGTGTGCTTGAGTTTTAAACTGACTTTATTGTTATATATTGTATGTGTATTGTTTATGTTAAGCTAGGTTTTTTGTTGACCTCGTTTCCTCATTCTGCCGGCTGACCGTGCATGCCGCTGTGCTGCTGTGCTGAGAGTACCCATCTGCTGCTGTGTCAGCAGTGCACCGTAATGTTAATGTCTTCGCTCTGTTGTGCTACCACTGAGCACCTAGTTGCTGTTCCGTGTAAGCAGTGTACGACTAAGCACCTGATCGCTGCTCTGTGTAAGCAGTACACCGTGCTGTAAAAGATTCGTTGCTGGTACGTTGCCCCCCTACGACCCCGCCGTGTTGGGTACTGTGCATTTTGAGCGAGGTTGCGAAAATACAAAAAATACTAACTCTAAATTTGTCGCGCGTCGGCATCGCACTTTGGGTGCATGGGCAGTCATTTGGAGACGCCATTACTCGCCCTTTAACTCTAATTTCATCTTTCGTCGTTGGAGCACCCGCACAACCGGAGTCCCCGTACCCCAATCATCATCTTTTCGTAAATTGAGCGCACATCGGCTGCATCGTTTAGGTATTTTAAATGGATACATCGAAAAGGCGTTCGAGTTGCTACAACAATAAGAGGCAATTAATAATGAATTAGTATGAGAGAGGACTTAGAAGAACTATGTGTATCCGCCTTATTAATGCCAAATTTTAATCGGTCTAACGGAGAAAGAAATTATTCTACCCTCACAAATAAAAATATTTAAAGTTGTTCAGGAAGTCAGCAAGAATACTACCACATATAAAACTCCCAAAATTCAACGACAACTATGTTTAGTTCACAAAGACGAATCTCTATCAAATGTCGAAAAGTTGAATCACCTGTAATCCTGTTAAGAAAAGGAAGCCTTAGACATAGTAAAAGCTTACCAGATCACAGAATCATATTTCCCAAGGGCCCATGCGGGCTTGGTCAGAGCTTATAATAATTTGAGCCTAATATATTTTAAAAATATATCTGGCTTGTTTTGAATCCCTACAATGATACGCCATACGCCACAAGGGATTTCAAGATCCCATCCCAGCGTAACTGGTATTTACAAATACCTTATTTCGTTGTCTCGTTTTGTACAAAACACCATCTTACAGTTTTACCACGCTATACATTGACCTCCCAAGCATTCCCTAGCAAATTTTTGCCGTCTCCTTCTGACAATCAGGTAACCCATCAGTCACTAAGAATCGACCACGTCTTACTCGCACCGGCCCTTGCCCAGGTTCGAAGTCAGGCAGTAGACGATTTTGGGTCTTGACTGTTTAGAACTGTTTAGTTTAAACTCTATTTCGTAATATAAAGATTGCTTAATGAAGGATATAAACAGTTAGCAGCTGAGGAGTTTACGACTTGCAGAAGAGCTCCCAAGCTGGGTCAGTTTGGGAACAAGCTTACTTATAGTAAAACGGCATTAGCAGTACCCCAACATACCGAAGAACTTAAATCTAAATGTCACTTCTGCAAGTCAGATGAACATTTGTTTTTTTACTTCCCTATAAGTGCATGCAAAAGGCATGTGTCTTTGCATCAATGGTCTACATAGACCGCAATTAAAATTACGGAAATCGATAGGATATCTGAATTAAGTACATCACAGTTGTGTACCCCTGACCAAATGTTGAGTGATCATATAACATTTCAGATGAGCCAAAAATTGTAGTCCTTGTCTCGGTTCCTCGTGCAAAACAGCACGAAGGTGAGTAATATACGGTTCGCTTGTACGGTACGTTCCCAAAATTAAGTCTCCAAAAACGCGCAATGTCGGCACATTGTACCAAATAAAATTTTCAGTTGATCCTATGGCGTCAAATCCCTAAAACCCCTCTACAAATTTATCCCCTAAGCCCATTCTTACAAATTTACTAAAATTCTTTTTCCTACGTAAAGGTTGGGGGAATAACAACACATATACAACGAAAATACATAAAATACTAACTCTAAATATCTCGCGCGTCGGCATCGCACTTTGGGTGCATGGACAGTCGTTTGGAGACGCCATTACTCGCCCTTTAACTCTAATTTCATCTTTCGTCGTTGGAGCACCCGCACAACCGGAGTCCCCGTACCCCAATCATCATCTTTTCGTAAATTGAGCGCAGATCGGCTGCATCGTTTAGGTATTTTAAATGGATACATTGAAAAGGCGTTCGAGTTGCTACAACAATAAGAGGCAATTAATAATGAATTAGCATGAGAGAGGACTTAGAACAACTATGTGTATCCGCCTTATTAATGCCAAATTTTAATCGGTCTAACGGAGAAAGAAATTATTCTACCCTCACAAATAAAAATATTTAAAGTTGTTCAGGAAGTCAGCAAGAATACTACCACATATAAAACTACCAAAATTCAACGACAACTATGTTTAGTTCACAAAGACGAATCTCTATCAAATGTCGAAAAGTTGAATCACCTGTAATCCTGTTAAGAAAAGGAAGCCTTAGACATAGTAAAAGCTTACCAGATCACAGAATCATATTTCCCAAGGGCCCATGCGGGCTTGGTCAGAGCTTATAATAATTTGAGCCTAATATATTTTAAAAATATATCTGGCTTGTTTTGAATCCCTACAATGATACGCCATACGCCACAAGGGATTTCAAGATCCCATCCCAGCGTAACTGGTATTTACAAATACCTTATTTCGTTGTCTCGTTTTGTACAAAACACCATCTTACAGTTTTACCACGCTATACATTGACCTCCCAAGCATTCCCTAGCAAATTTTTGCCGTCTCCTTCTGACAATCAGGTAACCCATCAGTCACTAAGAATCGACCACGTCTTACTCGCACCGGCCCTTGCCCAGGTTCGAAGTCAGGCAGTAGACGATTTTGGGTCTTGACTGTTTAGAACTGTTTAGTTTAAACTCTATTTCGTAATATAAAGATTGCTTAATGAAGGATATAAACAGTTAGCAGCTGAGGAGTTTACGACTTGCAGAAGAGCTCCCAAGCTGGGTCAGTTTGGGAACAAGCTTACTTATAGTAAAACGGCATTAGCAGTACCCCAACATACCGAAGAACTTAAATCTAAATGTCACTTCTGCAAGTCAGATGAACATTTGTTTTTTTACTTCCCTATAAGTGCATGCAAAAGGCATGTGTCTTTGCATCAATGGTCTACATAGACCGCAATTAAAATTACGGAAATCGATAGGATATCTGAATTAAGTACATCACAGTTGTGTACCCCTGACCAAATGTTGAGTGATCATATAACATTTCAGATGAGCCAAAAATTGTAGTCCTTGTCTCGGTTCCTCGTGCAAAACAGCACGAAGGTGAGTAATATACGGTTCGCTTGTACGGTACGTTCCCAAAATTAAGTCTCCAAAAACGCGCAATGTCGGCACATTGTACCAAATAAAATTTTCAGTTGATCCTATGGCGTCAAATCCCTAAAACCCCTCTACAAATTTATCCCCTAAGCCCATTCTTACAAATTTACTAAAATTCTTTTTCCTACGTAAAGGTTGGGGGAATAACAACACATATACAACGAAAATACATAAAATACTAACTCTAAATATCTCGCGCGTCGGCATCGCACTTTGGGTGCATGGACAGTCGTTTGGAGACGCCATTACTCGCCCTTTAACTCTAATTTCATCTTTCGTCGTTGGAGCACCCGCAAAACCGGAGTCCCCGTACCCCAATCATCATCTTTTCGTAAATTAAGCCCACATCGGCTGCATCGTTTAGGTATTTTAAATGGATACATCGAAAAGGCGTTCGAGTTGCTACAACAATAAGAGGCAATTAATAATGAATTAGTATGAGAGAGGACTTAGAAGAACTATGTGTATCCGCCTTATTAATGCCAAATTTTAATCGGTCTAACGGAGAAAGAAATTATTCTATCCTCACAAATAAAAATATTTAAAGTTGTTCAGGAAGTCAGCAAGAATGGTAGTATTCTTGCTGACTTCCTGAACAACTTTAAATATTTAAATATAAAACTCCCAAAAACTCAACGGCAACTATGTTTAGTTCACAAAGACGAATCTCTATCAAATGACGAAAAGTTGAATCACCTGTAATCCTGTTAAGAAAAGGAAGCCTTAGACATAGTAAAGGCTTACCAGATCACAGAATCATATTTCCCAAGGGCCCATGCGGGCTTGGTCAGAGCTTATAATAATTTGAGCCTAATATATTTTAAAAATATATCTGGCTTGTTTTGAATCCCTACAATGATACGCCATCCGCCACAAGGGATTTCAAGATCCCATCCTAGCGTAACTGGTATTTACAAATACCTTCTTTCGTTGTCTCGTTTTGTACAAAACACCATCTAACAGTTTTACCACGCTATACATTGACCTCCCAAGCATTCCCTAGCAAATTTTTGCAATCTTCTTCTGACAATCAGGTAACCCATCAGTCACTAAGAATCGACCACGTCTTACTCACAACGGCTCTCGCCCAGGTTCGAAGTCAGGCAGTAGACGATTTTGGGTCTTGACTGTTTGGAACTGTTTAGTTTAAACTCTTTTTCGTAATGTAAAGATTGCTTAATGAAGGATATAAACAGTTAGCAGCTGAGGAGTTTACGACTTGCAGAAGAGCTCCCAAGCTGGGTCAGTTGGGGAACAAGCTTACTTATAGTAAAACGGCTCTAGCAGTACCCCAACATACCGAAGGACTTAAATCTAAATGTCACTTCTGCAAGTCAGATGAACATTTGTTTTTTTACTTCCCTATAAGTGTCTCGGTTGAAGGTCGGTTCAAATTCGCAAAAGGCATGTGTCTTTGCATCAATTGTCTACATAGACCCCAATTAAAATTACGGAAATCGATAGGATATCTGAATTAAGTACATCACAGTTGTGTACCCCTGACCAAATGTTGAGTGATGAATCATTTTCATATAACATTTCAGATGAGCCAAAAATTGTAGTCCTTGTCTCGGTTCCTCGTGCAAAACAGCACGAAGGTGAGTAATATACGGTTCGCTTGTACGGTACGTTCCCAAAATTAAGTCTCCAAAACGCGCAATGTCGGCACATTGTACCAAAAAAAATTTTCAGTTGATCCTATGGCGTCAAATCTCTAAAACCCCTCTAAAAATTTATCCCCTAAGCCCATTCTTATAAATTTACTAAAATTCTTGTTCCTAAGTAAAGGTTGGGGGAATAACAACACATATATTTCGTTTCGCATATGGCAGGACATGGAAACTTTATAACGATCACGTTTGATCAGCTGCATAACGCAGGTTTTGCTTTTCATTCTTCGCACAAGCTGTTCAGTGTAAGCGTTTGCCTGCTTCGGAAGACAATTTGGTTGATCAAAGTAGAGGCGTAGCACAGCTTGGTACGCAACGATAATACTAAAATTACTGCATAAAACTAAATTAAAAATAATACTTTGTTACATTGTTTGTGCAAAACCGGTGGTAGATAGACGACTGCTGAGCGTCGCCGTGGTACAAGTGGTTGTAGTGAGCACCTTGTCGCTGGCACGGGGACAGTCTGTACGATAGGATGATCTCGTCCAGGCACGGATAGTTATTTGACTTGAGTTTGTGCTTGAGTTTTAAACTGACTTTATTGTTCCGTTGATTAGAGCTTAAGTACTATTGGCCCTAACGTTGATATAGTAGATATATTAGATATCTTGATGTCTTCGCTCTGTTGTGCTACCAGTGAGCACCTGGTTGCTGTTCCCTGTAAGCAGTGTACCACTAAGCACCTGATCGCTGCTCTGTGTAAGCAGAGCACCGTGCTGTAAAAGATTCGTTGCTGGTACGTTGCCCCTCTACGACCCCGCCGTGTTGGGTACTGTGCATTTTGAGCATGGTTGCGAAAATACATAAAATACTAACTCTAAATATCTCGCGCGTCGGCATCGCACTTTGGGTGCATGGACAGTCATTTGGAGACGCCATTACTCGCCCTTTAATTTCATCTTTCGTCGTTGGAGCACCCGCACAACCGGAGTCCCCGTACCCCAATCATCATCTTTTCGTAAATTGAGCCCACATCGGCTGCATCGTTTAGGTATTTTAAGTGGATACATCGAAAAGGCGTTCGAGTTTCTGCAACAATAAGAGGCAATTAATAATGAATTAGCATGAGAGAGGACTTAGAAGAACTATGTGTATCCGCCTTATTAATGCCAAATTTTAATCGGTCTAACGGAGAAAGAAATTATTCTACCCTCACAAATAAAAATATTTAAAGTTGTTCAGGAAGTCAGCAAGAATACTACCACATATAAAACTCCCAAATTTCAACGGCAACTATGTTTAGTTCACAAAGACGAATCTCTATCAAATGTCGAAAAGTTGAATCACCTGTAATCCTGTTAAGAAAAGGAAGCCTTAGACATAGTAAAAGCTTACCAGATCACAGAATCATATTTCCCAAGGGCCCATGCGGGCTTGGTCAGAGCTTATAATAATTTGAGCCTAATATATTTTAAAAATATATCTGGCTTGTTTTGAATCCCTACAATGATACGCCATCCGGCACAAGGGACTTAAAGATCCCATCCCAGCGTAACTGGTATTTACAAATACCTTCTTTCGTTGTCTCGTTTTGTACAAAACACCATCTTATAGTTTTACCACGCTATACATTGACCTCCCAAGCATTCCCTAACAAATTTTTGCCGTCTCCTTCTGACAATCAGGTAACCCATCAGTAACTAAGAATCGACCAAGTCTTACTCGCAACGGCCCTCGCCCAGGTTCGAAGTCAGGCAGTAGACGATTTTGGGTCTTGACTGTTTAGAACTGTTTAGTTTAAACTCTATTTCGTAATGTAAAGATTGCTTAATGAAGGATATAAACAGTTAGCAGCTGAGAAGTTTACGACTTGCAGAAGAGCTCCCCAGCTGGGTCAGTTGGGGAACAAGATTACTTATAGTAAAACGGCTCTAGCAGTACCGCAACATACCGAAGGACTTAAATCTAAATGTCACTTCTGCATGTCAGATGAACATTTGTTTTTTTACTTCCCTATAAGTGTCTCGGTTGAAGGTCGGTTCAAATTCGCAAAAGGCATGTGTCTTTGCATCAATTGTCTACATAGACCCCAATTAAAATTACGGAAATCGATAGGATATCTGAATTAAGTACATCACAGTTGTGTACCCCTGACCAAATGTTGAGTGATGAATCATTTTCATATAACATTTCAGATGAGCCAAAAATTGTAGTCCTTGTCTCGGTTCCTCGTGCAAAACAGCACGAGGATGAGTAATATACGGTTCGCTTGTACGGTACGTTCCCAAAATTAAGTCTCCAAAAACGCGCAATGTCGGCACATTGTACCAAATAAAATTTTCAGTTGATCCTATGGCGTCAAATCCCTAAAACCCCTCTACAAATTTATCCCCTAAGCCCATTCTTACAAATTTACTAAAATTCTTTTTCCTACGTAAAGGTTGGGGGAATAACAACACATATACAACGAAAATACATAAAATACTAACTCTAAATATCTCGCGCGTCGGCATCGCACTTTGGGTGCATGGACAGTCGTTTGGAGACGCCATTACTCGCCCTTTAACTCTAATTTCATCTTTCGTCGTTGGAGCACCCGCACAACCGGAGTCCCCGTACCCCAATCATCATCTTTTCGTAAATTGAGCGCACATCGGCTGCATCGTTTAGGTATTTTAAATGGATACATTGAAAAGGCGTTCGAGTTGCTACAACAATAAGAGGCAATTAATAATGAATTAGCATGAGAGAGGACTTAGAAGAACTATGTGTATCCGCCTTATTAATGCCAAATTTTAATCGGTCTAACGGAGAAAGAAATTATTCTACCCTCACAAATTTGTTCAGGAAGTCAGCAAGAATACTACCACATATAAAGCTCCCAAAAGTCAACGGCAACTATGTTTATTTCACAAAGACGAATCTCTATCAAATGTCGAAAAGTTGAATCACCTGTAATTCTGTTAAGAAAAGGAAGCCTTAGACATAGTAGAAGCTTACCAGATCACAGAATCATATTTCCCAAGGGCCCATGCGGGCTTGGTCAGAGCTTATAATAATTTGAGCCTAATATATTTTAAAAATATATCTGGCTTGTTTTGAATCCCTACAATGATACGCCATCCGGCACAAGGGACTTAAAGATCCCATCCCAGCGTAACTGGTATTTACAAATACCTTCTTTCGTTGTCTCGTTTTGTACAAAACACCATCTTACAGTTTTACCACGCTATACATTGACCTCCCAAGCATTCCCTAACAAATTTTTGCCGTCTCCTTCTGACAATCAGGTAACCCATCAGTAACTAAGAATCGACCAAGTCTTACTCGCAACGGCCCTCGCCCAGGTTCGAAGTCAGGCAGTAGACGATTTTGGGTCTTGACTGTTTAGAACTGTTTAGTTTAAACTCTATTTCGTAATGTAAAGATTGCTTAATGAAGGATATAAACAGTTAGCAGCTGAGAAGTTTACGACTTGCAGAAGAGCTCCCCAGCTGGGTCAGTTGGGGAACAAGCTTACTTATAGTAAAACGGCATTAGCAGTACCCCAACATACGGAAGAACTTAAATCTAAATGTCACTTCTGCAAGTCAGATGAACATTTGTTTTTTTACTTCCCTATAAATGTCTCGGTTGAAGCTCGCTTCAAATTCGCAAAAGGCATGTGTCTTTGCATCAATTGTCTACATAGACCCCAATTAAAATTACGGAAATCGATAGGATATCTGAATTAAGTACATTACAGTTGTGTACCCCTGACCAAATGTTGAGTGATGAATCATTTTCAGATAACGTTTCAGATGAGCCAAAAATTGTAGTCCTTGTCTCGGTTCCTCGTGCAAAACAGCACGAAGGTGAGTAATATACGGTTCGCTTGTACGGTACGTTCTCAAAATTAAGTCTCCAAAACGCGCAATGTCGGCACATTGTACCAAAAAAAATTTTCAGTTGATCCTATGGCGTCAAATCCCTAAAACCCCTCTAAAAATTTATCCCCTAAGCCCATTCTTATAAATTTACTAAAATTCTTGATCCTTCGTAAAGGTTGGGGGAATAACAACACATATATTTCGTTTCGCATATGGCAGGACATGGAAACGTTATAACGATCACGTTTGATCAGCTGCATAACGCAGGTTTTGCTTTTCATTCTTCGCACAAGCTGTTCAGTGTAAGTCGTTTGCCTGCTTCGGAAGACAATTTGGTTGATCAAAGTAGAGGCGTAGCACAGCTTGGTACGCAACGATAATACTAAAATTACTGCATAAAACTAAATTAAAAATAATACTTTGTTACATTGTTTGTGCAAAACCGGTGGTAGATAGACGACTGCTGAGCGTCGCCGTGGTACAAGTGGTTGTAGTGAGCACCTTGTCGCTGGCACGGGGACAGTCTGTACGATAGGATGATCTCGTCCAGGCACGGATAGTTATTTGACTTGAGTTTGTGCTTGAGTTTTAAACTGACTTTATTGTTCCGTTGATTAGAGCTTAAGTACTATTGGCCCTAACGTTGATATAGTAGATATATTAGATATCTTGATGTCTTCGCTCTGTTGTGCTACCAGTGAGCACCTGGTTGCTGTTCCCTGTAAGCAGTGTACCACTAAGCACCTGATCGCTGCTCTGTGTAAGCAGAGCACCGTGCTGTAAAAGATTCGTTGCTGGTACGTTGCCCCTCTACGACCCCGCCGTGTTGGGTACTGTGCATTTTGAGCATGGTTGCGAAAATACATAAAATACTAACTCTAAATATCTCGCGCGTCGGCATCGCACTTTGGGTGCATGGACAGTCATTTGGAGACGCCATTACTCGCCCTTTAATTTCATCTTTCGTCGTTGGAGCACCCGCACAACCGGAGTCCCCGTACCCCAATCATCATCTTTTCGTAAATTGAGCCCACATCGGCTGCATCGTTTAGGTATTTTAAATGGATACATCGAAAAGGCGTTCGAGTTGCTACAACAATAAGAGGCAATTAATAATGAATTAGTATGAGAGAGGACTTAGAAGAACTATGTGTATCCGCCTTATTAATGCCAAATTTTAATCGGTCTAACGGAGAAAGAAATTATTCTATCCTCACAAATAAAAATATTTAAAATTGTTCAGGAAGTCAGCAAGAATGGTAGTATTCTTGCTGACTTCCTGAACAACTTTAAATATTTAAATATAAAACTCCCAAAAACTCAACGGCAACTATGTTTAGTTCACAAAGACGAATCTCTATCAAATGTCGAAAAGTTGAATCACCTGTAATCCTGTTAAGAAAAGGAAGCCTTAGACATAGTAAAAGCTTACCAGATCACAGAATCATATTTCCCAAGGGCCCATGCGGGCTTGGTCAGAGCTTATAATAATTTGAGCATAATATATTTTAAAAATATATCTGGCTTGTTTTGAATCCCTACAATGATACGCCATCCGCCACAAGGGATTTCAAGATCCCATCCTAGCGTAACTGGTATTTACAAATACCTTCTTTCGTTGTCTCGTTTTGTACAAAACACCATCTAACAGTTTTACCACGCTATACATTGACCTCCCAAGCATTCCCTAGCAAATTTTTGCCATCTTCTTCTGACAATCAGGTAACCCATCAGTCACTAAGAATCGACCACGTCTTACTCACAACGGCCCTCGCCCAGGTTCGAAGTCAGGCAGTAGACGATTTTGGGTCTTGACTGTTTGGAACTGTTTAGTTTAAACTCTATTTCGTAATGTAAAGATTGCTTAATGAAGGATATAAACAGTTAGCAGCTGAGGAGTTTACGACTTGCAGAAGAGCTCCCAAGCTGGGTCAGTTGGGGAACAAGCTTACTTATAGTAAAACGGCTCTAGCAGTACCCCAACATACCGAAGGACTTAAATCTAAATGTCACTTCTGCAAGTCAGATGAACATTTGTTTTTTTACTTCCCTATAAGTGTCTCGGTTGAAGGTCGGTTCAAATTCGCAAAAGGCATGTGTCTTTGCATCAATTGTCTACATAGACCCCAATTAAAATTACGGAAATCGATAGGATATCTGAATTAAGTACATCACAGTTGTGTACCCCTGACCAAATGTTGAGTGATGAATCATTTTCATATAACATTTCAGATGAGCCAAAAATTGTAGTCCTTTTCTCGGTTCCTCGTGCAAAACAGCACGAAGGTGAGTAATATACGGTTCGCTTGTACGGTACGTTCCCAAAATTAAGTCTCCAAAAACGCGCAATGTCGGCACATTGTACCAAATAAAATTTTCAGTTGATCCTATGGCGTCAAATCCCTAAAACCCCTCTACAAATTTATCCCCTAAGCCCATTCTTACAAATTTACTAAAATTCTTTTTCCTACATAAAGGTTGGGGGAATAACAACACATATACAACGAAAATACATAAAATACTAACTCTAAATATCTCGCGCGTCGGCATCGCACTTTGGGTGCATGGACAGTCGTTTGGAGACGCCATTACTCGCCCTTTAACTCTAATTTCATCTTTCGTCGTTGGAGCACCCGCACAACCGGAGTCCCCGTACCCCAATCATCATCTTTTCGTAAATTGAGCCCACATCGGCTGCATCGTTTAGGTATTTTAAATGGATACATTGAAAAGGCGTTCGAGTTGCTACAACAATAAGAGGCAATTAATAATGAATTAGCATGAGAGAGGACTTAGAAGAACTATGTGTCCGCCTTATTAATGCCAAATTTTAATCGGTCTAACGGAGAAAGAAATTATTCTACCCTCACAAATTTGTTCAGGAAGTCAGCAAGAATACTACCACATATAAAGCTCCCAAAATTCAACGGCAACTATGTTTAGTTCACAAAGACGAATCTCTATCAAATGTCGAAAAGTTGAATCACCTGTAATTCTGTTAAGAAAAGGAAGCCTTAGACATAGTAGAAGCTTACCAGATCACAGAATCATATTTCCCAAGGGCCCATGCGGGCTTGGTCAGAGCTTATAATAATTTGAGCCTAATATATTTTAAAAATATATCTGGCTTGTTTTGAATCCCTACAATGATACGCCATCCGGCACAAGGGACTTAAAGATCCCATCCCAGCGTAACTGGTATTTACAAATACCTTCTTTCGTTGTCTCGTTTTGTACAAAACACCATCTTACAGTTTTACCACGCTATACATTGACCTCCCAAGCATTCCCTAACAAATTTTTGCCGTCTCCTTCTGACAATCAGGTAACCCATCAGTAACTAAGAATCGACCAAGTCTTACTCGCAACGGCCCTCGCCCAGGTTCGAAGTCAGGCAGTAGACGATTTTGGGTCTTGACTGTTTAGAACTGTTTAGTTTAAACTCTATTTCGTAATGTAAAGATTGCTTAATGAAGGATATAAACAGTTAGCAGCTGAGAAGTTTACGACTTGCAGAAGAGCTCCCCAGCTGGGTCAGTTGGGGAACAAGCTTACTTATAGTAAAACGGCATTAGCAGTACCCCAACATACCGAAGAACTTAAATCTAAATGTCACTTCTGCAAGTCAGATGAACATTTGTTTTTTTACTTCCCTATAAATGTCTCGGTTGAAGCTCGCTTCAAATTCGCAAAAGGCATGTGTCTTTGCATCAATTGTCTACATAGACCCCAATTAAAATTACGGAAATCGATAGGATATCTGAATTAAGTACATCACAGTTGTGTACCCCTGACCAAATGTTGAGTGATGAATCATTTTCAGATAACGTTTCAGATGAGCCAAAAATTGTAGTCCTTGTCTCGGTTCCTCGTGCAAAACAGCACGAAGGTGAGTAATATACGGTTCGCTTGTACGGTACGTTCCCAAAATTAAGTCTCCAAAACGCGCAATGTCGGCACATTGTACCAAAAAAAATTTTCAGTTGATCCTATGGCGTCAAATCCCTAAAACCCCTCTAAAAATTTATCCCCTAAGCCCATTCTTATAAATTTACTAAAATTCTTGTTCCTACGTAAAGGTTGGGGGAATAACAACACATATATTTCGTTTCGCATATGGCAGGACATGGAAACTTTATAACGATCACGTTTGATCAGCTGCATAACGCAGGTTTTGCTTTTCATTCTTCGCACAAGCTGTTCAGTGTAAGTCGTTTGCCTGCTTCGGAAGACAATTTGGTTGATCAAAGTAGAGGCGTAGCACAGCTTGGTACGCAACGATAATACTAAAATTACTGCATAAAACTAAATTAAAAATAATACTTTGTTACATTGTTTGTGCAAAACCGGTGGTAGATAGACGACTGCTGAGCGTCGCCGTGGTACAAGTGGTTGTAGTGAGCACCTTATCGCTGGCACGGGGACAGTCTGTACGATAGGATGATCTCGTCCAGGCACGGATAGTTATTTGACTTGAGTTTGTGCTTGAGTTTTAAACTGACTTTATTGTTCCGTTGATTAGAGCTTAAGTACTATTGGCCCTAACGTTGATATAGTAGATATATTAGATATCTTGATGTCTTCGCTCTGTTGTGCTACCACTGAGCACCTGGTTGCTGTTCCCTGTAAGCAGTGTACCACTAAGCACCTGATCGCTGCTCTGTGTAAGCAGAGCACCGTGCTGTAAAAGATTCGTTGCTGGTACGTTGCCCCTCTACGACCCCGCCGTGTTGGGTACTGTGCATTTTGAGCATGGTTGCGAAAATACATAAAATACTAACTCTAAATATCTCGCGCGTCGGCATCGCACTTTGGGTGCATGGACAGTCATTTGGAGACGCCATTACTCGCCCTTTAATTTCATCTTTCGTCGTTGGAGCACCCGCACAACCGGAGTCCCCGTACCCCAATCATCATCTTTTCGTAATATGAGCCCACATTGGCTGCATCGTTTAGGTATTTTAAATGGATACATCGAAAAGGCGTTCGAGTTGCTACAACAATAAGAGGCAATTAATAATGAATTAGCATGAGAGAGGACTTAGAAGAACTATGTGTATCCGCCTTATTAATGCCAAATTTTAATCGATCTAACGGAGAAAGAAATTAGTCTACCCTCACAAATAAAAATATTTAAAGTTGTTCAGGAAGTCAGCAAGAATACTACCACATATAAAACTCCCAAAATTCAACGACAACTATGTTTAGTTCACAAAGACGAATCTCTATCAAATGTCGAAAAGTTGAATCACCTGTAATCCTGTTAAGAAAAGGAAGCCTTAGACATAGTAAAAGCTTACCAGATCACAGAATCATATTTCCCAAGGGCCCATGCGGGCTTGGTCAGAGCTTATAATAATTTGAGCCTAATATATTTTAAAAATATATCTGGCTTGTTTTGAATCCCTACAATGATACGCCATACGCCACAAGGGATTTCAAGATCCCATCCCAGCGTAACTGGTATTTACAAATACCTTATTTCGTTGTCTCGTTTTGTACAAAACACCATCTTACAGTTTTACCACGCTATACATTGACCTCCCAAGCATTCCCTAGCAAATTTTTGCCGTCTCCTTCTGACAATCAGGTAACCCATCAGTCACTAAGAATCGACCACGTCTTACTCGCACCGGCCCTTGCCCAGGTTCGAAGTCAGGCAGTAGACGATTTTGGGTCTTGACTGTTTAGAACTGTTTAGTTTAAACTCTATTTCGTAATATAAAGATTGCTTAATGAAGGATATAAACAGTTAGCAGCTGAGGAGTTTACGACTTGCAGAAGAGCTCCCAAGCTGGGTCAGTTTGGGAACAAGCTTACTTATAGTAAAACGGCATTAGCAGTACCCCAACATACCGAAGAACTTAAATCTAAATGTCACTTCTGCAAGTCAGATGAACATTTGTTTTTTTACTTCCCTATAAGTGCATGCAAAAGGCATGTGTCTTTGCATCAATGGTCTACATAGACCGCAATTAAAATTACGGAAATCGATAGGATATCTGAATTAAGTACATCACAGTTGTGTACCCCTGACCAAATGTTGAGTGATCATATAACATTTCAGATGAGCCAAAAATTGTAGTCCTTGTCTCGGTTCCTCGTGCAAAACAGCACGAAGGTGAGTAATATACGGTTCGCTTGTACGGTACGTTCCCAAAATTAAGTCTCCAAAAACGCGCAATGTCGGCACATTGTACCAAATAAAATTTTCAGTTGATCCTATGGCGTCAAATCCCTAAAACCCCTCTACAAATTTATCCCCTAAGCCCATTCTTACAAATTTACTAAAATTCTTTTTCCTACGTAAAGGTTGGGGGAATAACAACACATATACAACGAAAATACATAAAATACTAACTCTAAATATCTCGCGCGTCGGCATCGCACTTTGGGTGCATGGACAGTCGTTTGGAGACGCCATTACTCGCCCTTTAACTCTAATTTCATCTTTCGTCGTTGGAGCACCCGCACAACCGGAGTCCCCGTACCCCAATCATCATCTTTTCGTAAATTGAGCGCAGATCGGCTGCATCGTTTAGGTATTTTAAATGGATACATTGAAAAGGCGTTCGAGTTGCTACAACAATAAGAGGCAATTAATAATGAATTAGCATGAGAGAGGACTTAGAACAACTATGTGTATCCGCCTTATTAATGCCAAATTTTAATCGGTCTAACGGAGAAAGAAATTATTCTACCCTCACAAATAAAAATATTTAAAGTTGTTCAGGAAGTCAGCAAGAATACTACCACATATAAAACTACCAAAATTCAACGACAACTATGTTTAGTTCACAAAGACGAATCTCTATCAAATGTCTCAAAGTTGAATCACCTGTAATCCTGTTAAGAAAAGGAAGCCTTAGACATAGTAAAAGCTTACCAGATCACAGAATCATATTTCCCAAGGGCCCATGCGGGCTTGGTCAGAGCTTATAATAATTTGAGCCTAATATATTTTAAAAATATATCTGGCTTGTTTTGAATCCCTACAATGATACGCCATACGCCACAAGGGATTTCAAGATCCCATCCCAGCGTAACTGGTATTTACAAATACCTTATTTCGTTGTCTCGTTTTGTACAAAACACCATCTTACAGTTTTACCACGCTATACATTGACCTCCCAAGCATTCCCTAGCAAATTTTTGCCGTCTCCTTCTGACAATCAGGTAACCCATCAGTCACTAAGAATCGACCACGTCTTACTCGCACCGGCCCTTGCCCAGGTTCGAAGTCAGGCAGTAGACGATTTTGGGTCTTGACTGTTTAGAACTGTTTAGTTTAAACTCTATTTCGTAATATAAAGATTACTTAATGAAGGATATAAACAGTTAGCAGCTGAGGAGTTTACGACTTGCAGAAGAGCTCCCAAGCTGGGTCAGTTTGGGAACAAGCTTACTTATAGTAAAACGGCATTAGCAGTACCCCAACATACCGAAGAACTTAAATCTAAATGTCACTTCTGCAAGTCAGATGAACATTTGTTTATTTACTTCCCTATAAATGTCTCGGTTGAAGCTCGGTTCAAATTCGCAAAAGGCATGTGTCTTTGCATCAATGGTCTACATAGACCGCAATTAAAATTACGGAAATCGATAGGATATCTGAATTAAGTACATCACAGTTGTGTACCCCTGACCAAATGTTGAGTGATCATATAACATTTCAGATGAGCCAAAAATTGTAGTCCTTGTCTCGGTTCCTCGTGCAAAACAGCACGAAGGTGAGTAATATACGGTTCGCTTGTACGGTACGTTCCCAAAATTAAGTCTCCAAAAACGCGCAATGTCGGCACATTGTACCAAATAAAATTTTCAGTTGATCCTATGGCGTCAAATCCCTAAAACCCCTCTACAAATTTATCCCCTAAGCCCATTCTTACAAATTTACTAAAATTCTTGTTCCTACGTAAAGGTTGGGGGAATAACAACACATATACAACGAAAATACATAAAATACTAACTCTAAATATCTCGCGCGTCGGCATCGCACTTTGGGTGCATGGACAGTCGTTTGGAGACGCCATTACTCGCCCTTTAACTCTAATTTCATCTTTCGTCGTTGGAGCACCCGCAAAACCGGAGTCCCCGTACCCCAATCATCATCTTTTCGTAAATTAAGCCCACATCGGCTGCATCGTTTAGGTATTTTAAATGGATACATCGAAAAGGCGTTCGAGTTGCTACAACAATAAGAGGCAATTAATAATGAATTAGTATGACAGAGGACTTAGAAGAACTATGTGTATCCGCCTTATTAATGCCAAATTTTAATCGGTCTAACGTAGAAAGAAATTATTCTACCCTCACAAATAAAAATATTTAAAGTTGTTCAGGAAGTCAGCAAGAATACTACCACATATAAAACTCCCAAATTTCAACGGCAACTATGTTTAGTTCACAAAGGCGAATCTCTATCAAATGTCGAAAAGTTGAATCACCTGTAATCCTGTTAAGAAAAGGAAGCCTTAGACATAGTAAAAGCTTACCAGATCACAGAATCATATTTCCCAAGGGCCCATGCGGGCTTGGTCAGAGCTTATAATAATTTGAGCCTAATATATTTTAAAAATATATCTGGCTTGTTTTGAATCCCTACAATGATACGCCATACGCCACAAGGGATTTCAAGATCCCATCCCAGCGTAACTGGTATTTACAAATACCTTATTTCGTTGTCTCGTTTTGTACAAAACACCATCTTACAGTTTTACCACGCTATACATTGACCTCCCAAGCATTCCCTAGCAAATTTTTGCCGTCTCCTTCTGACAATCAGGTAACCCATCAGTCACTAAGAATCGACCACGTCTTACTCGCACCGGCCCTTGCCCAGGTTCGAAGTCAGGCAGTAGACGATTTTGGGTCTTGACTGTTTAGAACTGTTTAGTTTAAACTCTATTTCGTAATATAAAGATTACTTAATGAAGGATATAAACAGTTAGCAGCTGAGGAGTTTACGACTTGCAGAAGAGCTCCCAAGCTGGGTCAGTTTGGGAACAAGCTTACTTATAGTAAAACGGCATTAGCAGTACCCCAACATACCGAAGAACTTAAATCTAAATGTCACTTCTGCAAGTCAGATGAACATTTGTTTATTTACTTCCCTATAAATGTCTCGGTTGAAGCTCGGTTCAAATTCGCAAAAGGCATGTGTCTTTGCATCAATGGTCTACATAGACCGCAATTAAAATTACGGAAATCGATAGGATATCTGAATTAAGTACATCACAGTTGTGTACCCCTGACCAAATGTTGAGTGATCATATAACATTTCAGATGAGCCAAAAATTGTAGTCCTTGTCTCGGTTCCTCGTGCAAAACAGCACGAAGGTGAGTAATATACGGTTCGCTTGTACGGTACGTTCCCAAAATTAAGTCTCCAAAAACGCGCAATGTCGGCACATTGTACCAAATAAAATTTTCAGTTGATCCTATGGCGTCAAATCCCTAAAACCCCTCTACAAATTTATCCCCTAAGCCCATTCTTACAAATTTACTAAAATTCTTGTTCCTACGTAAAGGTTGGGGGAATAACAACACATATACAACGAAAATACATAAAATACTAACTCTAAATATCTCGCGCGTCGGCATCGCACTTTGGGTGCATGGACAGTCGTTTGGAGACGCCATTACTCGCCCTTTAACTCTAATTTCATCTTTCGTCGTTGGAGCACCCGCAAAACCGGAGTCCCCGTACCCCAATCATCATCTTTTCGTAAATTAAGCCCACATCGGCTGCATCGTTTAGGTATTTTAAATGGATACATCGAAAAGGCGTTCGAGTTGCTACAACAATAAGAGGCAATTAATAATGAATTAGTATGACAGAGGACTTAGAAGAACTATGTGTATCCGCCTTATTAATGCCAAATTTTAATCGGTCTAACGTAGAAAGAAATTATTCTACCCTCACAAATAAAAATATTTAAAGTTGTTCAGGAAGTCAGCAAGAATACTACCACATATAAAACTCCCAAATTTCAACGGCAACTATGTTTAGTTCACAAAGGCGAATCTCTATCAAATGTCGAAAAGTTGAATCACCTGTAATCCTGTTAAGAAAAGGAAGCCTTAGACATAGTAAAAGCTTACCAGATCACAGAATCATATTTCCCAAGGGCCCATGCGGGCTTGGTCAGAGCTTATAATAATTTGAGCCTAATATATTTTAAAAATATATCTGGCTTGTTTTGAATCCCTACAATGATACGCCATACGCCACAAGGGATTTCAAGATCCCATCCCAGCGTAACTGGTATTTACAAATACCTTCTTTCGTTGTCTCGTTTTGTACAAAACACCATCTTATAGTTTTACCACGCTATACATTGACCTCCCAAGCATTCCCTAACAAATTTTTGCCGTCTCCTTCTGACAATCAGGTAACCCATCAGTAACTAAGAATCGACCAAGTCTTACTCGCAACGGCCCTCGCCCAGGTTCGAAGTCAGGCAGTAGACGATTTTGGGTCTTGACTGTTTGGAACTGATTAGTTTAAACTCTTTTTCGTAATGTAAAGATTGCTTAATGAAGGATATAAACAGTTAGCAGCTGAGAAGTTTACGACTTGCAGAAGAGCTCCCCAGCTGGGTCAGTTGGGGAACAAGATTACTTATAGTAAAACGGCTCTAGCAGTACCGCAACATACCGAAGGACTTAAATCTAAATGTCACTTCTGCATGTCAGATGAACATTTGTTTTTTTACTTCCCTATAAGTGTCTCGGTTGAAGGTCGGTTCAAATTCGCAAAAGGCATGTGTCTTTGCATCAATTGTCTACATAGACCCCAATTAAAATTACGGAAATCGATAGGATATCTGAATTAAGTACATCACAGTTGTGTACCCCTGACCAAATGTTGAGTGATGAATCATTTTCATATAACATTTCAGATGAGCCAAAAATTGTAGTCCTTGTCTCGGTTCCTCGTGCAAAACAGCACGAGGGTGAGTAATATACGGTTCGCTTGTACGGTACGTTCCCAAAATTAAGTCTCCAAAAACGCGCAATGTCGGCACATTGTACCAAATAAAATTTTCAGTTGATCCTATGGCGTCAAATCCCTAAAACCCCTCTACAAATTTATCCCCTAAGCCCATTCTTACAAATTTACTAAAATTCTTTTTCCTACGTAAAGGTTGGGGGAATAACAACACATATACAAGGAAAATACATAAAATACTAACTCTAAATATCTCGCGCGTCGGCATCGCACTTTGGGTGCATGGACAGTCGTTTGGAGACGCCATTAAAGTCAGCAAGAATACTACCACATATAAAACTCCCAAATTTCAACGGCAACTATGTTTAGTTCACAAAGACGAATCTCTATCAAATGTCGAAAAGTTGAATCACCTGTAATCCTGTTAAGAAAAGGAAGCCTTAGACATAGTAAAAGCTTACCAGATCACAAAATCATATTTCCCAAGGGCCCATGCGGGCTTGGTCAGAGCTTATAATAATTTGAGCCTAATATATTTTAAAAATATATCTGGCTTGTTTTGAATCCCTACAATGATACGCCATCCGCCACAAGGGATTTCAAGATCCCATCCTAGCGTAACTGGTATTTACAAATACCTTCTTTCGTTGTCTCGTTTTGTACAAAACACCATCTAACAGTTTTACCACGCTATACATTGACCTCCCAAGCATTCCCTAGCAAATTTTTGCCATCTTCTTCTGACAATCAGGTAACCCATCAGTCACTAAGAATCGACCACGTCTTACTCACAACGGCCCTCGCCCAGGTTCGAAGTCAGGCAGTAGACGATTTTGGGTCTTGACTGTTTGGAACTGTTTAGTTTAAACTCTTTTTCGTAATGTAAAGATTGCTTAATGAAGGATATAAACAGTTAGCAGCTGAGGAGTTTACGACTTGCAGAAGAGCTCCCAAGCTGGGTCAGTTGGGGAACAAGCTTACTTATAGTAAAACGGCTCTAGCAGTACCCCAACATACCGAAGGACTTAAATCTAAATGTCACTTCTGCAAGTCAGATGAACATTTGTTTTTTTACTTCCCTATAAGTGTCTCGGTTGAAGGTCGGTTCAAATTCGCAAAAGGCATGTGTCTTTGCATCAATTGTCTACATAGACCCCAATTAAAATTACGGAAATCGATAGGATATCTGAATTAAGTACATCACAGTTGTGTACCCCTGACCAAATGTTGAGTGATGAATCATTTTCATATAACATTTCAGATGAGCCAAAAATTGTAGTCCTTGTCTCGGTTCCTCGTGCAAAACAGCACGAGGGTGAGTAATATACGGTTCGCTTGTACGGTACGTTCCCAAAATTAAGTCTCCAAAAACGCGCAATGTCGGCACATTGTACCAAATAAAATTTTCAGTTGATCCTATGGCGTCAAATCCCTAAAACCCCTCTACAAATTTATCCCCTAAGCCCATTCTTACAAATTTACTAAAATTCTTTTTCCTACGTAAAGGTTGGGGGAATAACAACACATATACAACGAAAATACATAAAATACTAACTCTAAATATCTCGCGCGTCGGCATCGCACTTTGGGTGCATGGACAGTCGTTTGGAGACGCCATTACTCGCCCTTTAACTCTAATTTCATCTTTCGTCGTTGGAGCACCCGCACAACCGGAGTCCCCGTACCCCAATCATCATCTTTTCGTAAATTGAGCGCACATCGGCTGCATCGTTTAGGTATTTTAAATGGATACATTGAAAAGGCGTTCGAGTTGCTACGACAATAAGAGGCAATTAATAATGAATTAGCATGAGAGAGGACTTAGAAGAACTATGTGTATCCGCCTTATTAATGCCAAATTTTAATCGGTCTAACGGAGAAAGAAATTATTCTACCCTCACAAATAAAAATATTTAAAGTTGTTCAGGAAGTCAGTAAGAATACTACCACATATAAAACTCCCAAATTTCAACGGCAACTATGTTTAGTTCACAAAGACGAATCTCTATCAAATGTCGAAAAGTTGAATCACCTGTAATCCTGTTAAGAAAAGGAAGCCTTAGACATAGTAAAAGCTTACCAGATCACAAAATCATATTTCCCAAGGGCCCATGCGGGCTTGGTCAGAGCTTATAATAATTTGAGCCTAATATATTTTAAAAATATATCTGTCTTGTTTTGAATCCCTACAATGATACGCCATCCGGCACAAGGGACTTAAAGATCCCATCCCAGCGTAACTGGTATTTACAAATGCCTTCTTTCGTTGTCTCGTTTTGTACAAAACACCATCTTATAGTTTTACCACGCTATACATTGACCTCCCAAGCATTCCCTAACAAATTTTTGCCGTCTCCTTCTGACAATCAGGTAACCCATCAGTAACTAAGAATCGACCAAGTCTTACTCGCAACGGCCCTCGCCCAGGTTCGAAGTCAGGCAGTAGACGATTTTGGGTCTTGACTGTTTAGAACTGTTTAGTTTAAACTCTATTTCGTAATGTAAAGATTGCTTAATGAAGGATATAAACAGTTAGCAGCTGAGAAGTTTACGACTTGCAGAAGAGCTCCCCAGCTGGGTCAGTTGGGGAACAAGATTACTTATAGTAAAACGGCTCTAGCAGTACCGCAACATACCGAAGGACTTAAATCTAAATGTCACCTCTGCAAGTCAGATGAACATTTGTTTTTTTACTTCCCTATAAGTGTCTCGGTTGAAGGTCCGTTCAAATTCGCAAAAGGCATGTGTCTTTGCATCAATTGTCTACATAGACCCCAATTAAAATTACGGAAATCGATAGGATATCTGAATTAAGTACATCACAGTTGTGTACCCCTGACCAAATGTTGAGTGATGAATCATTTTCATATAACATTTCAGATGAGCCAAAAATTGTAGTCCTTGTCTCGGTTCCTCGTGCAAAACAGCACGAGGGTGAGTAATATACGGTTCGCTTGTACGGTACGTTCCCAAAATTAAGTCTCCAAAAACGCGCAATGTCGGCACATTGTACCAAATAAAATTTTCAGTTGATCCTATGGCGTCAAATCCCTAAAACCCCTCTACAAATTTATCCCCTAAGCCCATTCTTACAAATTTACTAAAATTCTTTTTCCTACGTAAAGGTTGGGGGAATAACAACACATATACAACGAAAATACATAAAATACTAACTCTAAATATCTCGCGCGTCGGCATCGCACTTTGGGTGCATGGACAGTCGTTTGGAGACGCCATTACTCGCCCTTTAACTCTAATTTCATCTTTCGTCGTTGGAGCACCCGCACAACCGGAGTCCCCGTACCCCAATCATCATCTTTTCGTAAATTGAGCGCACATCGGCTGCATCGTTTAGGTATTTTAAATGGATACATTGAAAAGGCGTTCGAGTTGCTACGACAATAAGAGGCAATTAATAATGAATTAGCATGAGAGAGGACTTAGAAGAACTATGTGTATCCGCCTTATTAATGCCAAATTTTAATCGGTCTAACGGAGAAAGAAATTATTCTACCCTCACAAATTTGTTCAGGAAGTCAGCAAGAATACTACCACATATAAAGCTCCCAAAATTCAACGGCAACTATGTTTAGTTCACAAAGACGAATCTCTATCAAATGTCGAAAAGTTGAATCACCTGTAATTCTGTTAAGAAAAGGAAGCCTTAGACATAGTAGAAGCTTACCAGATCACAGAATCATATTTCCCAAGGGCCCATGCGGGCTTGGTCAGAGCTTATAATAATTTGAGCCTAATATATTTTAAAAATATATCTGGCTTGTTTTGAATCCCTACAATGATACGCCATCCGGCACAAGGGACTTAAAGATCCCATCCCAGCGTAACTGGTATTTACAAATACCTTCTTTCGTTGTCTCGTTTTGTACAAAACACCATCTTACAGTTTTACCACGCTATACATTGACCTCCCAAGCATTCCCTAACAAATTTTTGCCGTCTCCTTCTGACAATCAGGTAACCCATCAGTAACTAAGAATCGACCAAGTCTTACTCGCAACGGCCCTCGCCCAGGTTCGAAGTCAGGCAGTAGACGATTTTGGGTCTTGACTGTTTAGAACTGTTTAGTTTAAACTCTATTTCGTAATGTAAAGATTGCTTAATGAAGGATATAAATAGTTAGCAGCTGAGAAGTTTACGACTTGCAGAAGAGCTCCCCAGCTGGGTCAGTTGGGGAACAAGCTTACTTATAGTAAAACGGCATTAGCAGTACCCCAACATACCGAAGAACTTAAATCTAAATGTCACTTCTGCAAGTCAGATGAACATTTGTTTTTTTACTTCCCTATAAATGTCTCGGTTGAAGCTCGCTTCAAATTCGCAAAAGGCATGTGTCTTTGCATCAATTGTCTACATAGACCCCAATTAAAATTACGGAAATCGATAGGATATCTGAATTAAGTACATCACAGTTGTGTACCCCTGACCAAATGTTGAGTGATGAATCATTTTCAGATAACATTTCAGATGAGCCAAAAATTGTAGTCCTTGTCTCGGTTCCTCGTGCAAAACAGCACGAAGGTGAGTAATATACGGTTCGCTTGTACGGTACGTTCTCAAAATTAAGTCTCCAAAACGCGCAATGTCGGCACATTGTACCAAAAAAAATTTTCAGTTGATCCTATGGCGTCAAATCCCTAAAACCCCTCTAAAAATTTATCCCCTAAGCCCATTCTTATAAATTTACTAAAATTCTTGTTCCTACGTAAAGGTTGGGGGAATAACAACACATATATTTCGTTTCGCATATGGCAGTACATGGAAACGTTATAACGATCACGTTTGATCAGCTGCATAACGCAGGTTTTGCTTTTCATTCTTCGCACAAGCTGTTCAGTGTAAGTCGTTTGCCTGCTTCGGAAGACAATTTGGTTGATCAAAGTAGAGGCGTAGCACAGCTTGGTACGCAACGATAATACTAAAATTACTGCATAAAACTTAATTAAAAATAATACTTTGTTACATTGTTTGTGCAAAACCGGTGGTAGATAGACGACTGCTGAGCGTCGCCGTGGTACAAGTGGTTGTAGTGAGCACCTTGTCGCTGGCACGGGGACAGTCTGTACGATAGGATGATCTCGTCCAGGCACGGATAGTTATTTGACTTGAGTTTGTGCTTGAGTTTTAAACTGACTTTATTGTTCCGTTGATTAGAGCTTAAGTACTATTGGCCCTAACGTTGATATAGTAGATATATTAGATATCTTGATGTCTTCGCTCTGTTGTGCTACCAGTGAGCACCTGGTTGCTGTTCCCTGTAAGCAGTGTACCACTAAGCACCTGATCGCTGCTCTGTGTAAGCAGAGCACCGTGCTGTAAAAGATTCGTTGCTGGTACGTTGCCCCTCTACGACCCCGCCGTGTTGGGTACTGTGCATTTTGAGCATGGTTGCGAAAATACATAAAATACTAACTCTAAATATCTCGCGCGTCGGCATCGCACTTTGGGTGCATGGACAGTCATTTGGAGACGCCATTACTCGCCCTTTAATTTCATCTTTCGTCGTTGGAGCACCCGCACAACCGGAGTCCCCGTACCCCAATCATCATCTTTTCGTAAATTGAGCCCACATCGGCTGCATCGTTTAGGTATTTTAAATGGATACATCGAAAAGGCGTTCGAGTTGCTGCAACAATAAGAGGCAATTAATAATGAATTAGCATGAGAGAGGACTTAGAAGAACTATGTGTATCCGCCTTATTAATGCCAAATTTTAATCGGTCTAACGGAGAAAGAAATTATTCTATCCTCACAAATAAAAATATTTAAAATTGTTCAGGAAGTCAGCAAGAATGGTAGTATTCTTGCTGACTTCCTGAACAACTTTAAATATTTAAATATAAAACTCCCAAAAACTCAACGGCAACTATGTTTAGTTCACAAAGACGAATCTCTATCAAATGTCGAAAAGTTGAATCACCTGTAATCCTGTTAAGAAAAGGAAGCCTTAGACATAGTAAAGGCTTACCAGATCACAGAATCATATTTCCCAAGGGCCCATGCGGGCTTGGTCAGAGCTTATAATAATTTGAGCCTAATATATTTTAAAAATATATCTGGCTTGTTTTGAATCCCTACAATGATACGCCATCCGCCACAAGGGATTTCAAGATCCCATCCTAGCGTAACTGGTATTTACAAATACCTTCTTTCGTTGTCTCGTTTTGTACAAAACACCATCTAACAGTTTTACCACGCTATACATTGACCTCCCAAGCATTCCCTAGCAAATTTTTGCCATCTTCTTCTGACAATCAGGTAACCCATCAGTCACTAAGAATCGACCACGTCTTACTCACAACGGCCCTCGCCCAGGTTCGAAGTCAGGCAGTAGACGATTTTGGGTCTTGACTGTTTGGAACTGTTTAGTTTAAACTCTTTTTCGTAATGTAAAGATTGCTTAATGAAGGATATAAACAGTTAGCAGCTGAGGAGTTTACGACTTGCAGAAGAGCTCCCAAGCTGGGTCAGTTGGGGAACAAGCTTACTTATAGTAAAACGGCTCTAGCAGTACCCCAACATACCGAAGGACTTAAATCTAAATGTCACTTCTGCAAGTCAGATGAACATTTGTTTTTTTACTTCCCTATAAGTGTCTCGGTTGAAGGTCGGTTCAAATTCGCAAAAGGCATGTGTCTTTGCATCAATTGTCTACATAGACCCCAATTAAAATTACGGAAATCGATAGGATATCTGAATTAAGTACATCACAGTTGTGTACCCCTGACCAAATGTTGAGTGATGAATCATTTTCATATAACATTTCAGATGAGCCAAAAATTGTAGTCCTTGTCACGGTTCCTCGTGCAAAACAGCACGAAGGTGAGTAATATACGGTTCGCTTGTACGGTACGTTCCCAAAATTAAGTCTCCAAAAACGCGCAATGTCGGCACATTGTACCAAATAAAATTTTCAGTTGATCCTATGGCGTCAAATCCCTAAAACCCTCTAAAAATTTATCCCCTAAGCCCATTCTTATAAATTTACTAAAATTCTTGTTCCTACGTAAAGGTTGGGGGAATAACAACACATATATTTCGTTTCGCATATGGCAGGACATGGAAACTTTATAACGATCACGTTTGATCAGCTGCATAACGCAGGTTTTGCTTTTCATTCTTCGCACAAGCTGTTCAGTGTAAGTCGTTTGCCTGCTTCGGAAGACAATTTGGTTGATCAAAGTAGAGGCGTAGCACAGCTTGGTACGCAACGATAATACTAAAATTACTGCATAAAACTAAATTAAAAATAATACTTTGTTACATTGTTTGTGCAAAACCGGTGGTAGATAGACGACTGCTGAGCGTCGCCGTGGTACAAGTGGTTGTAGTGAGCACCTTGTCGCTGGCACGGGGACAGTCTGTACGATAGGATGATCTCGTCCAGGCACGGATAGTTATTTGACTTGAGTTTGTGCTTGAGTTTTAAACTGACTTTATTGTTCCGTTGATTAGAGCTTAAGTACTATTGGCCCTAACGTTGATATAGTAGATATATTAGATATCTTGATGTCTTCGCTCTGTTGTGCTACCAGTGAGCACCTGGTTGCTGTTCCCTGTAAGCAGTGTACCACTAAGCACCTGATCGCTGCTCTGTGTAAGCAGAGCACCGTGCTGTAAAAGATTCGTTGCTGGTACGTTGCCCCTCTACGACCCCGCCGTGTTGGGTACTGTGCATTTTGAGCATGGTTGCGAAAATACATAAAATACTAACTCTAAATATCTCGCGCGTCGGCATCGCACTTTGGGTGCATGGACAGTCATTTGGAGACGCCATTACTCGCCCTTTAATTTCATCTTTCGTCGTTGGAGCACCCGCACAACCGGAGTCCCCGTACCCCAATCATCATCTTTTCGTAAATTGAGCCCACATCGGCTGCATCGTTTAGGTATTTTAAATGGATACATCGAAAAGGCGTTCGAGTTGCTACAACAATAAGAGGCAATTAATAATGAATTAGCATGAGAGAGGACTTAGAAGAACTATGTGTATCCGCCTTATTAATGCCAAATTTTAATCGGTCTAACGGAGAAAGAAATTATTCTACCCTCACAAATAAAAATATTTAAAGTTGTTCAGGAAGTCAGTAAGAATACTACCACATATAAAACTCCCAAATTTCAACGGCAACTATGTTTAGTTCATAAAGACGAATCTCTATCAAATGTCGAAAAGTTGAATCACCTGTAATCCTGTTAAGAAAAGGAAGCCTTAGACATAGTAAAAGCTTACCAGATCACAGAATCATATTTCCCAAGGGCCCATGCGGTCTTGGTCAGAGCTTATAATAATTTGAGCCTAATATATTTTAAAAATATATCTGGCTTGTTTTGAATCCCTACAATGATACGCCATCCGCCACAAGGGATTTCAAGATCCCATCCTAGCGTAACTGGTATTTACAAATACCTTCTTTCGTTGTCTCGTTTTGTACAAAACACCATCTAACAGTTTTACCACGCTATACATTGACCTCCCAAGCATTCCCTAGCAAATTTTTGCCATCTTCTTCTGACAATCAGGTAACCCATCAGTCACTAAGAATCGACCACGTCTTACTCACAACGGCCCTCGCCCAGGTTCGAAGTCAGGCAGTAGACGATTTTGGGTCTTGACTGTTTGGAACTGTTTAGTTTAAACTCTATTTCGTAATGTAAAGATTGCTTAATGAAGGATATAAACAGTTAGCAGCTGAGGAGTTTACGACTTGCAGAAGAGCTCCCAAGCTGGGTCAGTTGGGGAACAAGCTTACTTATAGTAAAACGGCTCTAGCAGTACCCCAACATACCGAAGGACTTAAATCTAAATGTCACTTCTGCAAGTCAGATGAACATTTGTTTTTTTACTTCCCTATAAGTGTCTCGGTTGAATGTCGGTTCAAATTCGCAAAAGGCATGTGTCTTTGCATCAATTGTCTACATAGACCCCAATTAAAATTACGGAAATCGATAGGATATCTGAATTAAGTACATCACAGTTGTGTACCCCTGACCAAATGTTGAGTGATGAATCATTTTCATATAACATTTCAGATGAGCCAAAAATTGTAGTCCTTGTCACGGTTCCTCGTGCAAAACAGCACGAAGGTGAGTAATATACGGTTCGCTTGTACGGTACGTTCCCAAAATTAAGTCTCCAAAAACGCGCAATGTCGGCACATTTTGCCAAATAAAATTTTCAGTTGATCCTATGGCGTCAAATCCCTAAAACCCCTCTACAAATTTATCCCCTAAGCCCATTCTTACAAATTTACTAAAATTCTTTTTCCTACGTAAAGGTTGGGGGAATAACAACACATATACAACGAAAATACATAAAATACTAACTCTAAATATCTCGCGCGTCGGCATCGCACTTTGGGTGCATGGACAGTCGTTTGGAGACGCCATTACTCGCCCTTTAACTCTAATTTCATCTTTCGTCGTTGGAGCACCCGCACAACCGGAGTCCCCGTACCCCAATCATCATCTTTTCGTAAATTGAGCGCACATCGGCTGCATCGTTTAGGTATTTTAAATGGATACATTGAAAAGGCGTTCGAGTTGCTACAACAATAAGAGGCAATTAATAATGAATTAGCATGAGAGAGGACTTAGAAGAACTATGTGTATCCGCCTTATTAATGCCAAATTTTAATCGGTCTAACGGAGAAAGAAATTATTCTACCCTCACAAATAAAAATATTTAAAGTTGTTCAGGAAGTCAGCAAGAATACTACCACATATAAAGCTCCCAAAATTCAATGGCAACTATGTTTAGTTCACAAAGACGAATCTCTATCAAATGTCGAAAAGTTGAATCACCTGTAATTCTGTTAAGAAAAGGAAGCCTTAGACATAGTAGAAGCTTACCAGATCACAGAATCATATTTCCCAAGGGCCCATGCGGGCTTGGTCAGAGCTTATAATAATTTGAGCCTAATATATTTTAAAAATATATCTGGCTTGTTTTGAATCCCTACAATGATACGCCATCCGGCACAAGGGACTTAAAGATCCCATCCCAGCGTAACTGGTATTTACAAATACCTTCTTTCGTTGTCTCGTTTTGTACAAAACACCATCTTACAGTTTTACCACGCTATACATTGACCTCCCAAGCATTCCCTAACAAATTTTTGCCGTCTCCTTCTGACAATCAGGTAACCCATCAGTAACTAAGAATCGACCAAGTCTTACTCGCAACGGCCCTCGCCCAGGTTCGAAGTCAGGCAGTAGACGATTTTGGGTCTTGACTGTTTAGAACTGTTTAGTTTAAACTCTATTTCGTAATGTAAAGATTGCTTAATGAAGGATATAAACAGTTAGCAGCTGAGAAGTTTACGACTTGCAGAAGAGCTCCCCAGCTGGGTCAGTTGGGGAACAAGCTTACTTATAGTAAAACGGCATTAGCAGTACCCCAACATACCGAAGAACTTAAATCTAAATGTCACTTCTGCAAGTCAGATGAACATTTGTTTTTTTACTTCCCTATAAATGTCTCGGTTGAAGCTCGCTTCAAATTCGCAAAAGGCATGTGTCTTTGCATCAATTGTCTACATAGACCCCAATTAAAATTACGGAAATCGATAGAATATCTGAATTAAGTACATCACAGTTGTGTACCCCTGACCAAATGTTGAGTGATGAATCATTTTCAGATAACGTTTCAGATGAGCCAAAAATTGTAGTCCTTGTCTCGGTTCCTCGTGCAAAACAGCACGAAGGTGAGTAATATACGGTTCGCTTGTACGGTACGTTCTCAAAATTAAGTCTCCAAAACGCGCAATGTCGGCACATTGTACCAAAAAAAATTTTCAGTTGATCCTATGGCGTCAAATCCCTAAAACCCCTCTAAAAATTTATCCCCTAAGCCCATTCTTATAAATTTACTAAAATTCTTGTTCCTACGTAAAGGTTGGGGGAATAACAACACATATATTTCGTTTCGCATATGGCAGGACATGGAAACGTTATAACGATCACGTTTGATCAGCTGCATAACGCAGGTTTTGCTTTTCATTCTTCGCACAAGCTGTTCAGTGTAAGTCGTTTGCCTGCTTCGGAAGACAATTTGGTTGATCAAAGTAGAGGCGTAGCACAGCTTGGTACGCAACGATAATACTAAAATTACTGCATAAAACTAAATTAAAAATAATACTTTGTTACATTGTTTGTGCAAAACCGATGGTAGATAGACGACTGCTGAGCGTCGCCGTGGTACAAGTGGTTGTAGTGAGCACCTTGTCGCTGGCACGGGGACAGTCTGTACGATAGGATGATCTCGTCCAGGCACGGATAGTTATTTGACTTGAGTTTGTGCTTGAGTTTTAAACTGACTTTATTGTTCCGTTGATTAGAGCTTAAGTACTATTGGCCCTAACGTTGATATAGTAGATATATTAGATATCTTGATGTCTTCGCTCTGTTGCGCTACCACTGAGCACCTGGTTGCTGTTCCCTGTAAGCAGTGTACCACTAAGCACCTGATCGCTGCTCTGTGTAAGCAGAGCACCGTGCTGTAAAAGATTCGTTGCTGGTACGTTGCCCCTCTACGACCCCGCCGTGTTGGGTACTGTGCATTTTGAGCATGGTTGCGAAAATACATAAAATACTAACTCTAAATATCTCGCGCGTCGGCATCGCACTTTGGGTGCATGGACAGTCATTTGGAGACGCCATTACTCGCCCTTTAATTTCATCTTTCGTCGTTGGAGCACCCGCACAACCGGAGTCCCCGTACCCCAATCATCATCTTTTCGTAATATGAGCCCACATTGGCTGCATCGTTTAGGTATTTTAAATGGATACATCGAAAAGGCGTTCGAGTTGTCAAAAAGTTGAATCACCTGTAATCCTGTTAAGAAAAGGAAGCCTTAGACATAGTAAAAGCTTACCAGATCACAGAATCATATTTCCCAAGGGCCCATGCGGGCTTGGTCAGAGCTTATAATAATTTGAGCCTAATATATTTTAAAAATATATCTGGCTTGTTTTGAATCCCAACAATGATACGCCATCCGCCACAAGGGATTTCAAGATCCCATCCTAGCGTAACTGGTATTTACAAATACCTTCTTTCGTTGTCTCGTTTTGTACAAAACACCATCTAACAGTTTTACCACGCTATACATTGACCTCCCAAGCATTCCCTAGCAAATTTTTGCCATCTTCTTCTGACAATCAGGTAACCCATCAGTCACTAAGAATCGACCACGTCTTACTCACAACGGCCCTCGCCCAGGTTCGAAGTCAGGCAGTAGACGATTTTGGGTCTTGACTGTTTGGAACTGATTAGTTTAAACTCTATTTCGTAATGTAAAGATTGCTTAATGAAGGATATAAACAGTTAGCAGCTGAGGAGTTTACGACTTGCAGAAGAGCTCCCAAGCTGGGTCAGTTGGGGAACAAGCTTACTTATAGTAAAACGGCTCTAGCAGTACCGCAACATACCGAAGGACTTAAATCTAAATGTCACTTCTGCAAGTCAGATGAACATTTGTTTTTTTACTTCCCTATAAGTGTCTCGGTTGAAGGTCGGTTCAAATTCGCAAAAGGCATGTGTCTTTGCATCAATTGTCTACATAGACCCCAATTAAAATTACGGAAATCGATAGGATATCTGAATTAAGTACATCACAGTTGTGTACCCCTGACCAAATGTTGAGTGATGAATCATTTTCATATAACATTTCAGATGAGCCAAAAATTGTAGTCCTTGTCACGGTTCCTCGTGCAAAACAGCACGAAGGTGAGTAATATACGGTTCGCTTGTACGGTACGTTCCCAAAATTAAGTCTCCAAAAACGCGCAATGTCGGCACATTGTACCAAATAAAATTTTCAGTTGATCCTATGGCGTCAAATCCCTAAAACCCCTCTACAAATTTATCCCCTAAGCCCATTCTTACAAATTTACTAAAATTCTTTTTCCTACGTAAAGGTTGGGGGAATAACAACACATATACAACGAAAATACATAAAATACTAACTCTAAATATCTCGCGCGTCGGCATCGCACTTTGGGTGCATGGACAGTCGTTTGGAGACGCCATTACTCGCCCTTTAACTCTAATTTCATCTTTCGTCGTTGGAGCACCCGCACAACCGGAGTCCCCGTACCCCAATCATCATCTTTTCGTAAATTGAGCGCACATCGGCTGCATCGTTTAGGTATTTTAAATGGATACATTGAAAAGGCGTTCGAGTTGCTACAACAATAAGAGGCAATTAATAATGAATTAGCATGAGAGAGGACTTAGAAGAACTATGTGTATCCGCCTTATTAATGCCAAATTTTAATCGGTCTAACGGAGAAAGAAATTATTCTACCCTCACAAATTTGTTCAGGAAGTCAGCAAGAATACTACCACATATAAAGCTCCCAAAATTCAACGGCAACTATGTTTAAATCACAAAGACGAATCTCTATCAAATGTCGAAAAGTTGAATCACCTGTAATTCTGTTAAGAAAAGGAAGCCTCAGACATAGTAGAAGCTTACCAGATCACAGAATCATATTTCCCAAGGGCCCATGCGGGCTTGGTCAGAGCTTATAATAATTTGAGCCTAATATATTTTAAAAATATATCTGGCTTGTTTTGAATCCCTACAATGATACGCCATCCGGCACAAGGGACTTAAAGATCCCATCCCAGCGTAACTGGTATTTACAAATACCTTCTTTCGTTGTCTCGTTTTGTACAAAACACCATCTTATAGTTTTACCACGCTATACATTGACCTCCCAAGCATTCCCTAACAAATTTTTGCCGTCTCCTTCTGACAATCAGGTAACCCATCAGTAACTAAGAATCGACCAAGTCTTACTCGCAACGGCCCTCGCCCAGGTTCGAAGTCAGGCAGTAGACGATTTTGGGTCTTGACTGTTTAGAACTGTTTAGTTTAAACTCTATTTCGTAATGTAAAGATTGCTTAATGAAGGATATAAACAGTTAGCAGCTGAGAAGTTTACGACTTGCAGAAGAGCTCCCCAGCTGGGTCAGTTGGGGAACAAGATTACTTATAGTAAAACGGCATTAGCAGTACCCCAACATACCGAAGAACTTAAATCTAAATGTCACTTCTGCAAGTCAGATGAACATTTGTTTTTTTACTTCCCTATAAATGTCTCGGTTAAAGCTCGCTTCAAATTCGCAAAAGGCATGTGTCTTTGCATCAATTGTCTACATAGACCCCAATTAAAATTACGGAAATCGATAGGATATCTGAATTAAGTACATCACAGTTGTGTACCCCTGACCAAATGTTGAGTGATGAATCATTTTCATATAACATTTCAGATGAGCCAAAAATTGTAGTCCTTGTCACGGTTCCTCGTGCAAAACAGCACGAAGGTGAGTAATATACGGTTCGCTTGTACGGTACGTTCCCAAAATTAAGTCTCCAAAAACGCGCAATGTCGGCACATTGTACCAAATAAAATTTTCAGTTGATCCTATGGCGTCAAATCCCTAAAACCCCTCTACAAATTTATCCCCTAAGCCCATTCTTACAAATTTACTAAAATTCTTTTTCCTACGTAAAGGTTGGGGGAATAACAACACATATACAACGAAAATACATAAAATACTAACTCTAAATATCTCGCGCGTCGGCATCGCACTTTGGGCGCATGGACAGTCGTTTGGAGACGCCATTACTCGCCCTTTAACTCTAATTTCATCTTTCGTCGTTGGAGCACCCGCACAACCGGAGTCCCCGTACCCCAATCATCATCTTATCGTAAATTGAGCGCACATCGGCTGCATCGTTTAGGTATTTTAAATGGATACATTGAAAAGGCGTTCGAGTTGCTACAACAATAAGAGGCAATTAATAATGAATTAGCATGAGAGAGGACTTAGAAGAACTATGTGTATCCGCCTTATTAATGCCAAATTTTAATCGGTCTAACGGAGAAAGAAATTATTCTACCCTCACAAATTTGTTCAGGAAGTCAGCAAGAATAATACCACATATAAAGCTCCCAAAATTCAACGGCAACTATGTTTAGTTCACAAAGACGAATCTCTATCAAATGTCGAAAAGTTGAATCACCTGTAATTCTGTTAAGAAAAGGAAGCCTTAGACATAGTAGAAGCTTACCAGATCACAGAATCATATTTCCCAAGGGCCCATGCGGGCTTGGTCAGAGCTTATAATAATTTGAGCCTAATATATTTTAAAAATATATCTGGCTTGTTTTGAATCCCTACAATGATACGCCATCCGGCACAAGGGACTTAAAGATCCCATCCCAGCGTAACTGGTATTTACAAATACCTTCTTTCGTTGTCTCGTTTTGTACAAAACACCATCTTACAGTTTTACCACGCTATACATTGACCTCCCAAGCATTCCCTAACAAATTTTTGCCGTCTCCTTCTGACAATCAGGTAACCCATCAGTAACTAAGAATCGACCAAGTCTTACTCGCAACGGCCCTCGCCCAGGTTCGAAGTCAGGCAGTAGACGATTTTGGGTCTTGACTGTTTGGAACTGATTAGTTTAAACTCTTTTTCGTAATGTAAAGATTGCTTAATGAAGGATATAAACAGTTAGCAGCTGAGGAGTTTACGACTTGCAGAAGAGCTCCCAAGCTGGGTCAGTTGGGGAACAAGCTTACTTATAGTAAAACGGCTCTAGCAGTACCGCAACATACCGAAGGACTTAAATCTAAATGTCACTTCTGCAAGTCAGATGAACATTTGTTTTTTTACTTCCCTATAAGTGTCTCGGTTGAAGGTCGGTTCAAATTCGCAAAAGGCATGTGTCTTTGCATCAATTGTCTACATAGACCCCAATTAAAATTACGGAAATCGATAGGATATCTGAATTAAGTACATCACAGTTGTGTACCCCTGACCAAATGTTGAGTGATGAATCATTTTCAGATAACGTTTCAGATGAGCCAAAAATTGTAGTCCTTGTCTCGGTTCCTCGTGCAAAACAGCACGAAGGTGAGTAATATACGGTTCGCTTGTACGGTACGTTCCCAAAATTAAGTCTCCAAAACGCGCAATGTCGGCACATTGTACCAAAAAAAATTTTCAGTTGATCCTATGGCGTCAAATCCCTAAAACCCCTCTAAAAATTTATCCCCTAAGCCCATTCTTATAAATTTACTAAAATTCTTGTTCCTACGTAAAGGTTGGGGGAATAACAACACATATATTTCGTTTCGCATATGGCAGGACATGGAAACGTTATAACGATCACGTTTGATCAGCTGCATAACGCAGGTTTTGCTTTTCATTCTTCGCACAAGCTGTTCAGTGTAAGTCGTTTGCCTGCTTCGGAAGACAATTTGGTTGATCAAAGTAGAGGCGTAGCACAGCTTGGTACGCAACGATAATACTAAAATTACTGCATAAAACTAAATTAAAAATAATACTTTGTTACATTGTTTGTGCAAAACCGGTGGTAGATAGACGACTGCTGAGCGTCGCCGTGGTACAAGTGGTTGTAGTGAGCACCTTGTCGCTGGCACGGGGACAGTCTGTACGATAGGATGATCTCGTCCAGGCACGGATAGTTATTTGACTTGAGTTTGTGCTTGAGTTTTAAATTGACTTTATTGTTCCGTTGATTAGAGCTTAAGTACTATTGGCCCTAACGTTGATATAGTAGATATATTAGATATCTTGATGTCTTCGCTCTGTTGTGCTACCACTGAGCACCTGGTTGCTGTTCCCTGTAAGCAGTGTACCACTAAGCACCTGATCGCTGCTCTGTGTAAGCAGAGCACCGTTCTGTAAAAGATTCGTTGCTGGTACGTGTTGGGTACTGTGCATTTTGAGCATGGTTGCGAAAATACATAAAATACTAACTCTAAATATCTCGCGCGTCGGCATCGCACTTTGGGTGCATGGACAGTCATTTGGAGACGCCATTACTCGCCCTTTAACTCTAATTTCATCTTTCGTCGTTGGAGCACCCGCACAACCGGAGTCCCCGTACCCCAATCATCATCTTTTCGTAAATTGAGCCCACATCGGCTGCATCGTTTAGGTATTTTAAATGGATACATCGAAAAGGCGTTCGAGTTGCTACAACAATAAGAGGCAATTAATAATGAATTAGCATGAGAGAGGACTTAGAAGAACTATGTGTATCCGCCTTATTAATGCCAAATTTTAATCGATCTAACGGAGAAAGAAATTATTCTACCCTCACAAATAAAAATATTTAAAGTTGTTCAGGAAGTCAGCAAGAATACTACCACATATAAAACTCCCAAATTTCAACGGCAACTATGTTTAGTTCACAAAGACGAATCTCTATCAAATGTCGAAAAGTTGAATCACCTGTAATCCTGTTAAGAAAAGGAAGCCTTAGACATAGTAAAAGCTTACCAGATCACAGAATCATATTTCCCAAGGGCCCATGCGGGCTTGGTCAGAGCTTATAATAATTTGAGCCTAATATATGTTAAAAATATATCTGGCTTGTTTTGAATCCCTACAATGATACGCCATCCGCCACGAGGGATTTCAAGATCCCATCCCAGCGTAACTGGTATTTACAAATACCTTATTTCGTTGTCTCGTTTTGTACAAAACACCATCTTACAGTTTTACCACGCTATACATTGACCTCCCAAGCATTCTCTAGCCAATTTTTGCCGTCTCCTTCTGACAATCAGGTAACCCACCAGTCACTAAGAATCGACCACGTCTTACTCGCAAGAAGAGAACTGTTAGAACTGTTTAGTTTAAACTCTATTTCTTAATGTAAAGATTGCTTAATGAAGGATATAAACAGTTAGCAGCTGAGGATGTTACGACTTGCAGAAAAGCTCCCAAGCTGGGTCAGTTTGGGAACAAGCTTACTTATAGTAAAACGGCATTAGCAGTACCCCAACATACCGAAGAACTTAAATCTAAATGTCACTTCTGCAAGTCAGATGAATATTTGTTTTTTTACTTCCCTATAAATGTCTCGGTTGAAGCTCGGTTCAAATTCGCAAAAGGCATGTGTGTTTGCATCAATTGTCTACATAGACCCCAATTAAAATTACGGAAATCGATAGGATATCTGAAATAAGTACATCACAGTTGTGTACCCCTGACCAAATGTTGAGTGATGAATCATTTTCAGATAACGTTTCAGATGAGCCAAAAATTGTAGTCCTTGTCTCGGTTCCTCGTGCAAAACAGCACGAAGGTGAGTAATATACGGTTCGCTTGTACGGTACGTTCCCAAAATTAAGTCTCCAAAACATTGTACCAAAAAAAATTTTCAGTTGATCCTATGGCGTCAAATCCCTAAAACCCCTCTAAAAATTTATCCCCTAAGCCCATTCTTACAAATTTACTAAAATTCTTTTTGGGGGAATAACCACATATATATTTTGTTTCGCATATGGCAGGACATGGAAACGTTGTAACGATCACGTTTGATCAGCTGCATAACGCAGGTTTTGCTTTTCATTCTTCGCACAAGCTGTTCAGTGTAAGTCGTTTGCCTGCTTCGGAAGACAATTTGGTTGATCAAAGTAGAGGCGTAGCACAGCTTGGTACGCAACGATAATACTAAAATTACTGCATAAAACTAGATTAAAAATAATACTTTGTTACATTGTTTGTGCAAAACCGGTGGTAGATAGACGACTGCTGAGCGACGCCGTGGTACAAGTGGTTGTAGTGAGCACCTTGTCGCTGGCACGGGGACAGTCTGCACGATAGGATGATCTCGTCCAGGCACGGGTAGTTATGGGACTTGAGTTTGTGCTTAAGTTTTAAACTGACTTTATTGTTCCGTTGATTAGAGCTTAAGTACTATTGGCCCTAACGTTGATATAGTAGATATCTTCTATGTGTATTGTTTATGTTGAGCTAGGTTTTTTGTTGACCTTGTTTCCTCATTCTGACCGACTGACCGAGCATGCCGCTGTGCTGCTGTGCTGAGAGTACCCATCTGCTGCTGTGTCAGCAGTGCACCGTAATGTTAATGTCTTCGCTCTGTTGTGCTACCACTGAGCACCTAGTTGCTGTTCCCTGTAAGCAGTGTACCACTAAGCACCTGATCGCTGCTCTGTGTAAGCAGAGCACCGTGCTGTAAAAGATTCGTTGCTGGTACGTTGCCCCTCTACGACCCCGCCGTGTTGGGTACTGTGCATTTTGAGCATGGTTGCGAAAATACATAAAATACTAACTCTAAATATCTCGCGCGTCGGCATCGCACTTTGGGTGCATGGACAGTCATTTGGAGACGCCATTACTCGCCCTTTAACTCTAATTTCATCTTTCGTCGTTGGAGCACCCGCACAACCGGAGTCCCCGTACCCCAATCATCATCTTTTCGTAAATTGAGCCCACATCGGCTGCATCGTTTAGGTATTTTAAATGGATACATCGAAAAGGCGTTCGAGTTGCTACAACAAAAAGAGGCAATTAATAATGAATTAGCATGAGAGAGGACTTAGAAGAACTATGTGTATCCGCCTTATTAATGCCAAATTTTAATCGATCTAACGGAGAAAGAAATTATTCTACCCTCACAAATAAAAATATTTAAAGTTGTTCAGGAAGTCAGCAAGAATACTACCACATATAAAACTCCCAAATTTCAACGGCAACTATGTTTAGTTCACAAAGACGAATCTCTATCAAATGTCGAAAAGTTGAATCACCTGTAATCCTGTTAAGAAAAGGAAGCCTTAGACATAGTAAAAGCTTACCAGATCACAGAATCATATTTCCCAAGGGCCCATGCGGGCTTGGTCAGAGCTTATAATAATTTGAGCCTAACATATTTAAAAAATATATCTGGCTTGTTTTGAATCCCTACAATGATACGCCATCCGCCACGAGGGATTTCAAGATCCCATCCCAGCGTAACTGGTATTTACAAATACCTTATTTCGTTGTCTCGTTTTGTACAAAACACCATCTTACAGTTTTACCACGCTATACATTGACCTCCCAAGCATTCTCTAGCCAATTTTTGCCGTCTCCTTCTGACAATCAGGTAACCCACCAGTCACTAAGAATCGACCACGTCTTACTCGCAAGAAGAGAACTGTTAGAACTGTTTAGTTTAAACTCTATTTCTTAATGTAAAGATTGCTTAATGAAGGATATAAACAGTTAGCAGCTGAGGATGTTACGACTTGCAGAAAAGCTCCCAAGCTGGGTCAGTTTGGGAACAAGCTTACTTATAGTAAAACGGCATTAGCAGTACCCCAACATACCGAAGAACTTAAATCTAAATGTCACTTCTGCAAGTCAGATGAATATTTGTTTTTTTACTTCCCTATAAATGTCTCGGTTGAAGCTCGGTTCAAATTCGCAAAAGGCATGTGTGTTTGCATCAATTGTCTACATAGACCCCAATTAAAATTACGGAAATCGATAGGATATCTGAATTAAGTACATCACAGTTGTGTACCCCTGACCAAATGTTGAGTGATGAATCATTTTCAGATAACGTTTCAGATGAGCCAAAAATTGTAGTCCTTGTCTCGGTTCCTCGTGCAAAACAGCACGAAGGTGAGTAATATACGGTTCGCTTGTACGGTACGTTCCCAAAATTAAGTCTCCAAAACGCGCAATGTCGGCACATTGTACCAAAAAAAATTTTCAGTTGATCCTATGGCGTCAAATCCCTAAAACCCCTCTAAAAATTTATCCCCTAAGCCCATTCTTACAAATTTACTATAATTCTTTTTGGGGGAATAACCACATATATATTTTGTTTCGCATATGGCAGGACATGGAAACGTTGTAACGATCACGTTTGATCAGCTGCATAACGCAGGTTTTGCTTTTCATTCTTCGCACAAGCTGTTCAGTGTAAGTCGTTTGCCTGCTTCGGAAGACAATTTGGTTGATCAAAGTAGAGGCGTAGCACAGCTTGGTACGCAACGATAATATTAAAATTACTGCATAAAACTAGATTAAAAATAATACTTTGTTACATTGTTTGTGCAAAACCGGTGGTAGATAGACGACTGCTGAGCGACGCCGTGGTACAAGTGGTTGTAGTGAGCACCTTGTCGCTGGCACGGGGACAGTCTGCACGATAGGATGATCTCGTCCAGGCACGGGTAGTTATGGGACTTGAGTTTGTGCTTAAGTTTTAAACTGACATTATTGTTCCGTTGATTAGAGCTTAAGTACTATTGGCCCTAACGTTGATATAGTAGATATCTTCTATGTGTATTGTTTATGTTGAGCTAGGTTTTTTGTTGACCTTGTTTCCTCATTCTGACCGACTGACCGAGCATGCCGCTGTGCTGCTGTGCTGAGAGTACCCATCTGCTGCTGTGTCAGCAGTGCACCGTAATGTTAATGTCTTCGCTCTGTTGTGCTACCACTGAGCACCTAGTTGCTGTTCCCTGTAAGCAGTGTACCACTAAGCACCTGATCGCTGCTCTGTGTAAGCAGAGCACCGTGCTGTAAAAGATTCGTTGCTGGTACGTTGCCCCTCTACGACCCCGCCGTGTTGGGTACTGTGCATTTTGAGCATGGTTGCGAAAATACATAAAATACTAACTCTAAATATCTCGCGCGTCGGCATCGCACTTTGGGTGCATGGACAGTCATTTGGAGACGCCATTACCCGCCCTTTAACTCTAATTTCATCTTTCGTCGTTGGAGCACCCGCACAACCGGAGTCCCCGTACCCCAATCATCATCTTTTCGTAAATTGAGCCCACATCGGCTGCATTGTTTAGGTATTTTAAATGGATACATCGAAAAGGCGTTCGAGTTGCTACAACAATAAGAGGCAATTAATAATGAATTAGCATGAGAGAGGACTTAAAAGAACTATGTGTATCCGCCTTATTAATGCCAAATTTTAATCGGTCTAACGTAGAAAGAAATTATTCTACCCTCACAAATAAAAATATTTAAAGTTGTTCAGGAAGTCAGCAAGAATACTACCACATATAAAACTCCCAAATTTCAACGGCAACTATGTTAAGTTCACAAAGGCGAATCTCTATCAAATGTCGAAAAGTTGAATCACCTGTAATCCTGTTAAGAAAAGGAAGCCTTAGACATAGTAAAAGCTTACCAGATCACAGAATCATATTTCCCAAGGGCCCATGCGGGCTTGGTCAGAGCTTATAATAATTTGAGCCTAATATATTTTAAAAATATATCTGGCTTGTTTTGAATCCCTACAATGATACGCCATCCGCCACAAGGGATTTCAAGATCCCATCCTAGCGTAACTGGTATTTACAAATACCTTCTTTCGTTGTCTCGTTTTGTACAAAACACCATCTAGCAGTTTTACCACGCTATACATTGACCTCCCAAGCATTCCCTTGCAAATTTTTGCCATCTTCTTCTGACAATCAGGTAACCCATCAGTCACTAAGAATCGACCACGTCTTACTCACAACGGCCCTCGCCCAGGTTCGAAGTCAGGCAGTAGACGATTTTGGGTCTTGACTGTTTGGAACTGTTTAGTTTATATAAACAGTTAGCAGCTGAGAAGTTTACGACTTGCAGAAGAGCTCCCCAGCTGGGTCAGTTGGGGAACAAGCTTACTTATAGTAAAACGGCATTAGCAGTACCCCAACATACCGAAGAACTTAAATCTAAATGTCACTTCTGCAAGTCAGATGAACATTTGTTTTTTTACTTCCCTATAAATGTCTCGGTTGAAGCTCGCTTCAAATTCGCAAAAGGCATGTGTCTTTGCATCAATTGTCTACATAGACCCCAATTAAAATTACGGAAATCGATAGGATATCTGAATTAAGTACATCTCAGTTGTGTACCCCTGACCAAATGTTGAGTGATGAATCATTTTCAGATAACGTTTCAGATGAGCCAAAAATTGTAGTCCTTGTCTCGGTTCCTCGTGGAAAACAGCACGAAGGTGAGTAATATACGGTTCGCTTGTACGGTACGTTCCCAAAATTAGGTCTCCAAAACGCGCAATGCCGGCACATTGTACCAAAAAAAATTTTCAGTTGATCCTATGGCGTCAAATCCCTAAAACCCCTCTACAAATTTATCCCCTAAGCCCATTCTTATAAATTTACTAAAATTCTTGTTCCTACGTAAAGGTTGGGGGAATAACAACACATATATTTCGTTTCGCATATGGCAGGACATGGAAACGTTATAACGATCACGTTTGATCAGCTGCATAACGCAGGTTTTGCTTTTCATTCTTCGCACAAGCTGTTCAGTGTAAGTCGTTTGCCTGCTTCGGAAGACAATTTGGTTGATCAAAGTAGAGGCGTAGCACAGCTTGGTACGCAACGATAATACTAAAATTACTGCATAAAACTAGATTAAAAATAATACTTTGTTACATTGTTTGTGCAAAACCGGTGGTAGATAGACGACTGCTGAGCGACGCCGTGGTACAAGTGGTTGTAGTGAGCACCTTGTCGCTGGCACGGGGACAGTCTGCACGATAGGATGATCTCGTCCAGGCACGGGTAGTTATGGGACTTGAGTTTGTGCTTAAGTTTTAAACTGACTTTATTGTTCCGTTGATTAGAGCTTAAGTACTATTGGCCCTAACGTTGATATAGTAGATATCTTCTATGTGTATTGTTTATGTTGAGCTAGGTTTTTTGTTGACCTTGTTTCCTCATTCTGACCGACTGACCGAGCATGCCGCTGTGCTGCTGTGCTGAGAGTACCCATCTGCTGCTGTGTCAGCAGTGCACCGTAATGTTAATGTCTTCGCTCTGTTGTGCTACCACTGAGCACCTAGTTGCTGTTCCCTGTAAGCAGTGTACCACTAAGCACCTGATCGCTGCTTTGTGTAAGCAGAGCACCGTGCTGTAAAAGATTCGTTGCTGGTACGTTGCCCCTCTACGACCCCGCCGTGTTGGGTACTGTGCATTTTGAGCATGGTTGCGAACATACATAAAATACTAACTCTAAATATCTCGCGCGTCGGCATCGCACTTTGGGTGCATGGACAGTCATTTGGAGACGCCATTACCCGCCCTTTAACTCTAATTTCATCTTTCGTCGTTGGAGCACCCGCACAACCGGAGTCCCCGTACCCCAATCATCATCTTTTCGTAAATTGAGCCCACATCGGCTGCATTGTTTAGGTATTTTAAATGGATACATCGAAAAGGCGTTCGAGTTGCTACAACAATAAGAGGCAATTAATAATGAATTAGCATGAGAGAGGACTTAAAATAACTATGTGTATCCGCCTTATTAATGCCAAATTTTAATCGGTCTAACGTAGAAAGAAATTATTCTACCCTCACAAATAAAAATATTTAAAGTTGTTCAGGAAGTCAGCAAGAATACTACCACATATAAAACTCCCAAATTTCAACGGCAACTATGTTTAGTTCACAAAGGCGAATCTCTATCAAATGTCGAAAAGTTGAATCACCTGTAATCCTGTTAAGAAAAGGAAGCCTTAGACATAGTAAAAGCTTACCAGATCACAGAATCATATTTCCCAAGGGCCCATGCGGGCTTGGTCAGAGCTTATAATAATTTGAACCTAATATATTTTAAAAATATATCTGGCTTGTTTTGAATCCCTACAATGATACGCCATCCGCCACAAGGGATTTCAAGATCCCATCCTAGCGTAACTGGTATTTACAAATACCTTCTTTCGTTGTCTCGTTTTGTACAAAACACCATCTAGCAGTTTTACCACGCTATATATTGACCTCCCAAGCATTCCCTTGCAAATTTTTGCCATCTTCTTCTGACAATCAGGTAACCCATCAGTCACTAAGAATCGACCACGTCTTACTCACAACGGCCCTCGCCCAGGTTCGAAGTCAGGCAGTAGACGATTTTGGGTCTTGACTGTTTGGAACTGTTTAGTTTATATAAACAGTTAGCAGCTGAGAAGTTTACGACTTGCAGAAGAGCTCCCAAGCTGGGTCAGTTGGGGAACAAGCTTACTTATAGTAAAACGGTATTAGCAAACCCCAACATACCGAAGAACTTAAACCTAAATGTCACTTCTGCAAGTCAGATGAACATTTGTTTTTTTACTTCCCTATAAGTGTCTCGGTTGAAGGTCGGTTCAAATTCGCAAAAGGCATGTGTCTTTGCATCAATTGTCTACATAGACCCCAATTAAAATTACGGAAATCGATAGGAAATCTGAATTAAGTACATCACAGTTGTGTACCCCTGACCAAATGTTGAGTGATAAATCATTTTCATATAACATTTCAGATGAGCCAAAAATTGTAGTCCTTGTCTCGGTTCCTCGTGCAAAACAGCACGAAGGTGAGTAATATACGGTTCGCTTGTACGGTACGTTCCCAAAATTAAGTCTCCAAAAACGCGCAATGTCGGCACATTGTACCAAATAAAATTTTCAGTTGATCCTATGGCGTCAAATCCCTAAAACCCCTCTAAAAATTTATCCCCTAAGCCCATTCTTATAAATTTACTAAAATTCTTGTTCCTACGTAAAGGTTGGGGGAATAACAACACATATATTTCGTTTCGCATATGGCAGGACATGGAAACGTTATAACGATCACGTTTGATCAGCTGCATAACGCAGGTTTTGCTTTTCATTCTTCGCACAAGCTGTTCAGTGTAAGTCGTTTGCCTGCTTCGGAAGAGAATTTGGTTGATCAAAGTAGAGGCGTAGCACAGCTTGGTACGCAACGATAATACTAAAATTACTGCATAAAACTAGATTAAAAATAATACTTTGTTACATTGTTTGTGCAAAACCGGTGGTAGATAGACGACTGCTGAGCGACGCCGTGGTACAAGTGGTTGTAGTGAGCACCTTGTCGCTGGCACGGGGACAGTCTGCACGATAGGATGATCTCGTCCAGGCACGGGTAGTTATGGGACTTGAGTTTGTGCTTAAGTTTTAAACTGACTTTATTGTTCCGTTGATTAGAGCTTAAGTACTATTGGCCCTAACGTTGATATAGTAGATATCTTCTATGTGTATTGTTTATGTTGAGCTAGGTTTTTTGTTGACCTTGTTTCCTCATTCTGACCGACTGACCGAGCATGCCGCTGTGCTGCTGTGCTGAGAGTACCCATCTGCTGCTGTGTCAGCAGTGCACCGTAATGTTAATGTCTTCGCTCTGTTGTGCTACCACTGAGCACCTAGTTGCTGTTCCCTGTAAGCAGTGTACCACTAAGCACCTGATCGCTGCTTTGTGTAAGCAGAGCACCGTGCTGTAAAAGATTCGTTGCTGGTACGTTGCCCCTCTACGACCCCGCCGTGTTGGGTACTGTGCATTTTGAGCATGGTTGCGAACATACATAAAATACTAACTCTAAATATCTCGCGCGTCGGCATCGCACTTTGGGTGCAGGACAGTCATTTGGAGACGCCATTACCCGCCCTTTAACTCTAATTTCATCTTTCGTCGTTGGAGCACCCGCACAACCGGAGTCCCCGTACCCCAATCATCATCTTTTCGTAAATTGAGCCCACATCGGCTGCATTGTTTAGGTATTTTAAATGGATACATCGAAAAGGCGTTCGAGTTGCTACAACAATAAGAGGCAATTAATAATGAATTAGCATGAGAGAGGACTTAAAATAACTATGTGTATCCGCCTTATTAATGCCAAATTTTAATCGGTCTAACGTAGAAAGAAATTATTCTACCCTCACAAATAAAAATATTTAAAGTTGTTCAGGAAGTCAGCAAGAATACTACCACATATAAAACTCCCAAATTTCAACGGCAACTATGTTTAGTTCACAAAGGCGAATCTCTATCAAATGTCGAAAAGTTGAATCACCTGTAATCCTGTTAAGAAAAGGAAGCCTTAGACATAGTAAAAGCTTACCAGATCACAGAATCATATTTCCCAAGGGCCCATGCGGGCTTGGTCAGAGCTTATAATAATTTGAGCCTAATATATTTTAAAAATATATCTGGCTTGTTTTGAATCCCTACAATGATACGCCATCCGCCACAAGGGATTTCAAGATCCCATCCTAGCGTAACTGGTATTTACAAATACCTTCTTTCGTTGTCTCGTTTTGTACAAAACACCATCTAGCAGTTTTACCACGCTATACATTGACCTCCCAAGCATTCCCTTGCAAATTTTTGCCATCTTCTTCTGACAATCAGGTAACCCATCAGTCACTAAGAATCGACCACGTCTTACTCACAACGGCCCTCGCCCAGGTTCGAAGTCAGGCAGTAGACGATTTTGGGTCTTGACTGTTTGGAACTGTTTAGTTTATATAAACAGTTAGCAGCTGAGAAGTTTACGACTTGCAGAAGAGCTCCCAAGCTGGGTTAGTTGGGGAACAAGCTAACTTATAGTAAAACGGTATTAGCAAACCCCAACATACCGAAGAACTTAAACCTAAATGTCACTTCTGCAAGTCAGATGAACATTTGTTTTTTTACTTCCCTATAAGTGTCTCGGTTGAAGGTCGGTTCAAATTCGCAAAAGGCATGTGTCTTTGCATCAATTGTCTACATAGACCCCAATTAAAATTACGGAAATCGATAGGATATCTGAATTAAGTACATCACAGTTGTGTACCCCTGACCAAATGTTGAGTGATAAATCATTTTCATATAACATTTCAGATGAGCCAAAAATTGTAGTCCTTGTCTCGGTTCCTCGTGCAAAACAGCACGAAGGTGAGTAATATACGGTTCGCTTGTACGGTACGTTCCCAAAATTAAGTCTCCAAAAACGCGCAATGTCGGCACATTGTACCAAATAAAATTTTCAGTTGATCCTATGGCGTCAAATCCCTAAAACCTCTCTACAAATTTATCCCCTAAGCCCATTCTTACAAATTTACCAAAATTCTTTTTCCTACGTAAAGGTTGGGGGAATAACAACACATATATTTCGTTTCGCATATGGCAGGACATGGAAACGTTGTAACGATCACGTTTGATCAGCTGCATAACGCAGGTTTTGCTTTTCATTCTTCGCACAAGCTGTTCAGTGTAAGTCGTTTGCCTGCTTCGGAAGACAATTTGGTTGATCAAAGTAGAGGCGTAGCACAGCTTGGTAAGCAACGATAATACTAAAATTACTGCATAAAACTAGATTAAAAATAATACTTTTTTACATTGTTTGTGCAAAACCGGTGGTAGACAGACGACTGCTGAGCGTCGCCTTGGTACAAGTGGTTGTAGTGAGCACCTTGTCGCTGGCACGGGGACAGTCTGCACGATAGGATGATCTCGTCCAGGCACGGGTAGTTATGGGACTTGAGTTTGTGCTTGAGTTTTAAACTGACTTTATTGTTCCGTTGATTAAAGCTTAAGTACTATTGGCCCTAACGTTGATATAGTAGATATCTTCTATGTGTATTATTTATGTTGAGCTAGGTTTTTTGTTGACCTCGTTTCCTAATTCTGACCGACTGACCGTGCATGCCGCTGTGTTGCTGTGCTGAGAGTACCCATCTGCTGCTGTGTCAGCAGTGCACCGTGCTGTTGATGTCTTCGCTCTGTTGTGCTACCACTGAGCACCCGATTGCTTTTCCGTGTAAGCAGTGTACGACTAAGCACCTGATCGCTGCTCTGTGTAAGCAGTGCACCGTGCTGTAAAAGATTCGTTGCTGGTACGTTGCCCCCCTACGACCCCGCCGTGTTGGGTACTGTGCATTTTGAGCGAGGTTGCGAAAATACATAAAATTCTAACTCTAAATATCTTATATCAGATAAGCCAAAAATTGTAGTCCTTGTCTCGGTTCCTCTTGCAAAACAGCACGAAGGTACTCACTAATATAAAGGCGCAGGAAAGTAATCCAATAAAATCACTCATTGTATATCCTGTTTATAAAAAAGTATTTTGGTTGAGCCGTGTTGTTGTGCGCAGATGCACAAGCTGTTTCTGTTTAACAATGTTTTCGTAAAGGCTGGTCCCGTCAACTCTACACATTTATTAAAGGCTGCAGCGCTTAAACGCGGGCGATGTTTGTCATGTCACTGTTTGTTATTGTTTGCTATTTTCGTTGCGATTCCCGACTTCCGAAAACTGCGAGCAGAGACGTAGATCAGCTGATTATCGCCAGTACATTACTCCCAGCTCGTAACATTACCCCACAGGTCGGAAAGCAACGATAATTTTAAAATTACTACAAAAACAAGGAAGAAGAATTTATGAGACAAACACATTTCAGTTAAAATTTTGTTTCTATCATAAAAACTGAAGTCGATACAGATTTTCGCGGATTTTGGGCGTTAGAGTGGGCGTGGCACCCCGCTGAAAACGACTTGCGCTGCGCAGAAAGCCCAGGAATCTGCATGCCAAGTTTAACAACTGAGCGTTCATACGGACGGAATGACGGACATATATAGATCGACTCGGTTAGTGATCCTGATCCAGAATATATATATATATTATGGAGTCGGAGACGCTTCCTTCTAACTGCTACATACTTTTACTCTACGAGTAACGAGTATATTCACTACTATTACTATGTTTATACGATAGGAATCAAGATTTCTTAAAAGCGCGATATACAAATAACTCCTGTTTATACGACATATATCATTTCGTGATTTGCTTTTTAGTAGAGATGCCAGACGTGTAAAATTTAGTATTTTAGTCTGGCCACACTTTTACAAAATGTACACAAGCCAAACAACGCGACGGATAAACTAAAATTCTTCATTTACAATCGGCAAATAAGAACCTCAAAATTAATTTCCAAAGTTACTGAGTGGAGGCACAGAAGGACGATGGCTTTATTAAAAGCAAGGCGGTTTTTGGTAGCCAGCAATCACAGGATGCTGATGCAGACTTACGCGGCTGCAACAGCGACTCTCAGCCTGAGGACACCTAGAGTGCGAAAATTCAAGATGCAAGAGCCAAACAATTAAAACTGTTTTTTTGAGAACTTACGAATGTCAACTACAAATTTGTTTGTCCATGTTGCGTTGGCTTGCGCTACACTTCATACTCGGTGGAAATGAGAAGGGAGAAATTTACGCCAATGAACGAATTGGAAAGTAACCAGCAACCACCAGGCTGGCAGTGCAACCACATATTGGAATCTCCAGAATGCGATCTATCCGATCTTAGGGTACACCTTGAGGTATACATTGTTTCTAACTTTCCTTTGAGAAGCAGTTCAAAATAAATTAAATATGCACTATTAGTTTTGTTTTAATGTACTCCAGTTTTAATTGGAGTTAAAGAATTCACGAATGAATCTATGGGCCTCGGCCGGATCGTCCGCCAGAACCTCGCGCATGCTCTGCACAAGGGTGGCATGTATTTCGCGTTGAGCCTCCAGAAACTCTTGGTTCTGCACCTCCAGCCTGTCCAAGGCCTCTTTGTTGTCGTCTGACATCTTCCTAATCATCTGCACGACGTTTGCTTTGTCTGAAAACCAAGTGAAATCATTAAACATTACCATCGTGTTACCCTTAATGAGAATTAATATGCTCACTAGAAGTTTGGCGGCTCGTAGGCATGGATGTCTCCACCAGGAGTTCAGGTGCATTGGTTTCCTCTATCTCCTCTGCTTCGTTGAACACTTCATTGGCTAGGTCATCGAAGCCGTCGATGGCCACAAATCCCTCTGTCCACCCCTACAGCCTGAGACACAGGGCGAGTGCCACACATATCATCAGGCTCGTCGAAGTGGGCGCACATATTCCTTGCAGTCCCACTGACTGCATTACTGCGCACATCACATCAAAATACGTTTTTTTAGCTTTCTCAGTTTGGTTTTTATTTGATCTCCGGTCTTGTTCATGTTCGACTCTGCCAGGCCCTTGTAGATCAGATGAGTTTCGTTTTGCCATCGAGCTTGCCCAATATGTTGTCCTCCTTCACTAGGCCAAGTAGCTCCGTAATTTCGGTGTTGACCAAAAAAATCTTTTCGATTCCACTGCGTTTTCCTTAGTTATTCCCTTTGTTGCGAATGGTCTGCATAGCGTTAAGTTGGTTGCGCACCACAAATTCACGCTTTCAGGCTGAAATCTAGACAACTTTCATGTGTTGCCGAATTCACGAAATGGCTTTTATACACACACGAATCGGCAGAAAGCGTGTAAAAATAGCGTGAATTCGGCATCGTATAAACACAGTATATGTCACATAAAAAACTATCTCTAAATGCCAATGTTATATAAGAGAAGAGCTGAAGAGAAAGAGTTGGTCACATTGTTGAATAGAAAAGTTCTTGTAATAAACGCACAATTTTCACAGATGATAGCTAAGCAATGTTAGTTTTTTATCGCCTATATCGATATATCAAGGATATTTAGTATTCTTACTATATGTCCCTACATTACTATCCTTTTTTTCCTTTTCTTTCTGTACTATCCTTATTTACTATACCTAGTTCTGCTATATACATTTACATATTTTTTACTTGTTGGTTTTTATTTAAAAAGAGAAGCTTATCGGCAACTGTCGATAGCCACGTGCGACGCTCACTTATAAGTTTTCAGCCTTTCTAAAAAACTCTTTCAGACTCACACGAAGATGCAAGAGCACAGAAGTATTCTATACGTTTACGTGTAAATAAACGGAGGTGTGTTCGCCACTGGCTTCCTTCCTTCTGGGTGGGCGGTTGCCATTGGCTTCCTTCCTTCTGAGTGTTAGATAAGCGGGGGTTGCCGCTGCCTATTCCCTAAGCTGAAAACTTTAGGTTGGGAGATACTACCTCCGTTGCTATCTGCCCTTAAGGCAGAAAAACCAATTATATCAAGTAATACTAACGGCGATGGCCAAAAGTAATACTTATGAGCTTTAGCTTATTATTTGAGTATGGCTAACAGAAGCGAAAATTGTAGTTTATCAATGGTATTAAGGTAAATTTTAATTCGAAATTACCACTTTAATTTTACACTTATTGTGAATTTGAAAACAGAAGCAAAGGAAAATGTAATAAAGCTTAATGAGAATACGATTCCTTTTTGTATTTACTGCCATCCGGATTTATATCATTTATAACGCTCCAATAGCTTTTTGCTCGCAAGTTATTTCTTAAAAGTGAATTGTAAGGGAATTTATCTTCTCAAATTCGGTTAGAAAATAAATATATTAGAAGTGCAATGACGATACAGCCAACAGGTAGAACACGATGCAATAGCAATTGTTTTTCGGGTAGAATATGCTGCTGATTAAGACGCATGTCTGAAATTTCATTACGAAGCTCCAAGTTGCATCGCTCTGAATGCTCAAGTCGTTCCTTGTAAACAATAAGTTCTTCCTCCTGTTCCACTTGCGAGTTATTTATGGCCGCCTTGTCATCCTTCCAGTCGATCTCTGTATTATCTTGGCTATCGTCCTGCCTTTTTTCATTTTTGAGTTCCTGCTCAAGCTGCTTTCTTAGTATATCGATCTTCTCGCGCATGGAGTGATTTTCAACAGTTAAGTGCTCCGTCTTTTTCTTGTATGTATAACATTCCTCTTGTAACATTTCTATGGCTTGCTCTGTGGGAAAGTCCGTTGGATTATAATGATTTTCCCCAACCCATACAAGCGTGTTTTGGCTATCGAACTTATGAGTCGGGCTCCTTGAAGGTGATTTCTTAAACTGTTCATTAATTTCATTGAGTCGATCAAACCTTGAATAATTTTGGACGATCTCTTCTACGGTTTCTGCTCTCTCTTGCTTAATACCCGTGTTGAATTCGCTTAAAACTAAATCTGTGCCAGCATTTGAAGCTTGGATTTTTCCATCACCCTCCATAATTCTGCATTTAGAATCTTCATCTTTATCGTTGAAAATGGCTTTCAAAACTGCTGTGCCGTCTTCTGTTTTGCAAAGATCTGAATTCTTTAGCAACTTTATGACGCTTGAATTGCAAATGATTTTTTCCAAGTCTGGTTCACTTAATCTCATCATTTCCTGTAATGTGGTGGGAATATATGAATACAAAATTTTTTGTAGTTTTTTAAATAGTTACCTTCTGTGATGCTGACTCCGTCGAATGCTGATCGACGTTCATTATGAAATGATTTTGTGGCGCAGTCATAATATTTGGTGTATAAGTTTTTTGGTCTTCTCTTCCGTCCGACGCATGACCTTTGTTATCATATTCTTCATCGTTGGCTATGATTGCATCTAATTGATCCAAGACATCATTCTCTTGCAAAAGTCCACTATCATTCTCAACAATAGACTGTTGAAGCTGAGTAACCTGTAAACGAAGTTTCTCAACTTCGTGAGCTTGTGTGGTCAGCTTCTCCTTAAGAAGCTCCAGATTTTTCTCCTCCTGTTCCTTAGCTTTTTGTCGTTGCCGCAATGTTTCCTGCTTGTACTCCGTGTACTCTTGCTGAAGTTGCTCTAACCGAGCATTAAAGTCCAGCATTGTCTGCTTCGATGTTAAGACCTGAGCACGCAATATGGTGCACTCGTTTTCTGAGGTAGCGTAGGACATTTCCATCTTAGAGAGCATTTGCATAGCTTCGCACCGTTCCTGGTAAACCTTTTGCAGGGCCTCTTTGGCAGTCAACTGGTATGCGGTTTTATCCTCAAGAAGTTTCACAATCTACGGTTACCAATGAAAAAGTATCAACGATCTGATCACATTCAACAAGTTCAGCTGATATATGCAACTGCATTTTTGGTGGAGACAAAAGTTACGCTCTTTCCGCTCGCACGAAGCTTAAAGCACAAAATATAACAAGAAAGGAAGTTACCTTCGGCAAACCGAAGTTTATATACCCTTGCAGTTATAAAAATAAATCAATTAAATTGAATTCGATATTCTTAAAAAAAAAATGTATATTCCCAATATTATAAGATTATATGTCAAAAAGCCCAAAAAGCTATAATTTGTTTCATAATTTTTCCCACCAATTATCCGATCGTTTCTATGACAGCTATATGATATAGTCGTCCGATTTTAATAAAATTTAATTCGAAATGCAGAACTAATTAAAAATGTTTTTTTCAAGCTTATAAAGTTATATAAGATATAATTTTTATTTCATGTTTTTCGTCTAATTTTCCGATCGTTCCTATGGCAGCTATATGATATAAAATTGATTTTGATAAAATTTAATAACAAATTTAAAACTAAATAAAAATGTTATTTTTAAGCGTAGGAGGTTATATGTTAAAAAACACCATAGATATATATATTTTTTTACTTTTTTTCCCGATAGTTCCTATGGAAGCTATAAGATACAGTTGTTCGATCTGGCTGGTTCCGACTTATATACTCCCTGCAATAGAAAGAAGACTTTTGGGAAAGTTTCAGCCCGATAGCTTTAAAACTGAGAGACTAGTTTGCGTAGAAACGGACGGACAGACGGACATGGCTAGATCGACTCGTCTTGTGACGCTGATCAAGAATATGTATACTTTATGGAGTTGGAAACGCAACCTTCACTACGTTGCAAACTTCTGACTGAAATCATTACACCCTCTGCAAGGGTATAAAAATAGAATGCACTTTCTTGTGTGTGAGTAATAATCAAGAGTGTATGTATACGTGCTTGTTCGAGAACAAGGTTTTCAATGCCAAATTATTTCTGAGCTAAGCAACGGATTTCCTTGCAGTCGTAAAAAAAAGATTAAAGAAAATGCATTTGTCAATGATTTTCTAATACATATTAGTTAAACTTAATATAGTCAAGGACCAATTTAATGTGTAAATAATTAAAAAGATAATTAAGAAATACATATCTAACTAATTTTACTAACAAAATAAATTTAAATCAAAAAAAAATAAATTTAAAAAAATTTAACAGTTATTAATGAAATAAATTTTATACCATTTTACGCACATCTGTTCGTAGATTAATATATAATATAATAAATGATATTTATATATATATGACTATTTATCGCTGTATGTGTACAAGAGATTAGCTGGCTCTATAACGTTTTTCTATTTGGCCTTTGAACATTTGCAAGAGTATTGAACCAGTTCTAGAGCCAGCACAAAAAAAAGTGTTCAATAAAATCATATGGCGCTTCGCATCATTATATTACAATGTTCAATGCAATGTGGTTTAACATACCTCGTTTCGAAGCGCATTCTCTGGAATGTTCTTCTCCATCGTCTGCAGTTTTTTTTCCAATAAGTTGATCTTGTGCAATAACTGGTCTTCAGTTATCATACTCTGCCAGCACATGGCAGAGTTTTTTCGGGTGGTATCAAGAACGCCTTGTAAGCTGCTTAACTTTGCTTTTAACGTCTTCTCTCGCTGCACAGCTTCCTGAAGAAAGGAGTTTAGGCGTTGAACTTCGTCAAAGCTAATTCGGTTATGCCCGGACAACAGCATCTGGCCCGCATCTATCGAAATAGCCTCTCGCCCATTTGGTAGAAAGAGGGAGACACGAGCAATGATACAGCCGTGCACTTCCTGGCGAGAGTTCTCAATCACCTCAACTCCAAACTTTACGGTATCCCCGTAGTGAAGTTCAGCCGGATCATTACCCAGCTTGTTGTCGTTAATAAAGGTACCGTTGCTAGACTTTGTGTCTTTGACCCAGAAACGACCGTCCGGAGTGTACCACAGCATTGCGTGGTTTCTTGATAAGACTTTACAGTCAAAAATTGCGTTTCCTTCACTCGCTTTGCTTTTGGCTATAAGGCGACCTACCTTGCAATCCTGATTCGGCTGCAAAAGTATTGATCTTGTGTCGAACTTATGGGACTTGGCTTCACACTGTAAAACTATTTTGGCATCACCCGTGCTCGAAGTTGTGGTGGACTCCAATGCCGTTGGAACAACAGAAGAGAGTAGCAATGTGCCGCAATCCGTGGCTTGTTCCCGTTGTAAAGCACTACTGTTTAGTGCACCCAGGGAGCTAAACAGACTGCCGGAACTAGTCACTCCAACTCCGATTCCGGAATTGTTTGCATTCAGCACGGACTTCATGGCTAAGTTAAGCACCTGCTGCGAGACTGCAGTTGGCAACTGAGCTGTCGCACGACGGTCGAGACTGGATACACCCTGCAATGTATTCGTATTAGAGTCACAGACTTGCATGTTATTATTTTCTTGGTTTTCAATCGCTTCCTCATTTTTTTTGTCAGCCGCAATGAGTTCGTTCATATCCCTTATCTCAAAAAGATGGTCGTCCTCCACTTTTTTTCCCTCTTCCATGATTGCGGCGTACTGGTTCTTCTTTCGCTTGATAGTTGAAGCTACTGCTTCGTCAGCTGCAGGCTTGGTCTTCTCAGGCAACTCTGTGTCTATATCCCTATTGTTCAGTGCTATTGCTCCGACGGCTGATGGTGTAGTCGGCGATGCTGATTTTGGTTTCTGGTCATCGTTATTTGTCAGCAATTCGTTGCCCACTACGACCATCACTGTACATCAAACTTAAAACAGAATCGGAATTACAAGTTAATATGAAGGGGAAGGAAAAACGAATGATTGTTCAAGTTTGAATAGCTATTATTTATTAACAGACCAAACATTAACAAATTGAATTTTATGTCATGGCATTATTTTATATCTTGAGTAATTACCCGTAGAAAAGTAAAATACATTTGTATGTACGTACATATGACAAACAAGAGAATTTCGAGAAAAACGCATAAAAAGATTAAAGCTCCACAATTCTTCCACAAAAGCAGACAAACATTTAATATATTTCACACTTTTTTAACGATTAGGCAATGAAACTTTTGAACAAATGTACAGTGGCTCGAAGCTTATTTCGTGCAAGAGAAAAATTAATTTTAAATCGTCATTGCTGCTAAACTAGAAACGATATCAACCAAATTTAAACGCAGTAATTCAAATAAACTCTTCATTTATTAATATAAAATTACTTAATCTAAAAAAAAAAAAAAAAATTCATATAAAACTAAAAAACAAGGCATTTCTGGCGTCCCCAATCAAGAGACCTACCGGCACATCTCGCTACTGACCTGACCCAAACCTGCGACATTTTATTGACATGTTTTATATGTACATATGTTCTAGAATTATTTATTTTAGTCTTCTGTTTCGTAAAAACAAAAACAATTATCTTGTTATTTAAAAAAAACTTATTTTTGAGTTCAATCTTGACCTAGCACGCTTACCTTGCCTTTAAGCTAATCTTCTTTTTTCTATAGGTGCAGCCTTACCCCCTCATTACGATTTAGTTGTTTTTATTTTTCAATGACTCATACTGGGGCACGATAGAAAGGCTGTAAGGTATTTTAGTTGAAAAGCACTTACTTATATCCTTTTCCCATAGCTACAGCTGTTTAGATCAGCTCGTATCAATGGTTAAAGTGATCTTTACGTTCACACTAGTCAAAACTCCCAACCGCTTAGCGAAATATTGGAAATAAAATGTTTCTTATTAATTTTAAAATCTGTTGTCTGACCCAAGAGATTTATCTACCGTTCATCGTGAACTCGATGTTTTCGATAGCGAACAAGCAAACACAATTTTTGTTTCTTAATTTAATGTGTAAAGTATAAAGTATAAGATTGCTTGTAATATATATTATTAAGAATTCAATTAAAATATTTTTAGAAAACTGAATAACAAAATATATAATTATTCTTTTGTTGTATACTATAAATAATTCGTTCAGTTTAACAACCACTGGTTTTTAGCCAAAAACTTGCCTAATTTTATCTTCTTACGTTTCTGAAAGTAGTGACGCGATGTATCGACGATAACGATACTATCGTCAATGGTTTTACAGCTCTACCATAGACGACGTTCCTTGGTGAACTAAATTATTCCTCGTACACAGACAATCGCTGAAAAAAAGGCTGATCGCAAAGCAAAACCAAATTTCTTGAAAATTAAATGGATTGCAATTTTTCCCATTTTTGCGATGGACATGCGCTTTTTGGCTTTTTCTTTAAATAAATATTGTGTAATAATTAGTGCATCAGCGTGCAGTACAAATCCTGGAGCTTGGTAATTTTCTGTAAAACAAAATAACTAAGATACAAACTTAATACTTAATATTCCAAACCAAACATGTACGAGTCATTATGCATTATTTACTTTTAAATCAATTTCGAAAGTACATTTTTGGTTCTCATATTATTAATAAATTTTGGCATTTACGTTTGCTATTTGTTTTTGCTTCGAATTAAAAAGAACTTACAGCTGTCTGTAAATTTAACAGAAACAGGTTTTAAAAAATTTTTTAATTTCGTGTAACCGCAGTTTGTCTTTTAAATTTTTAAACTACTAAATATTTGAATTAGACCACCTTTGGTGTTCCACTAGGTTACCTCGCGATTATATATTAACCAACTTGCTACATTTTTATGCCCGATTGCAATCTAGGCTTATCATTTCAAGGATGGGTAGTTCATTGTGGAAACCGTGGGGAAGATTGTATTGGAACTCTTGTAGCGCGACGAAAATTTACACAAGTTACGTTAGTACTTTTTTTGATGGCCAATATTAATAGCTCGCTCAATTTCAAAAATATCGAGATAAAACTTTACCAATATTTTTTGTGTATAAAAATGGATTGGAACGAATAAGTGTATCCTATAGCTGTCATATAATTTTTTTTTTGGCCTTCTTGGTTGTATTTTCTTTTCATATGGAAAACAAGTTAAAGTTTGAACATAAGATTTTGAACATAAGATTTCTAATTAAAAAAGCGTAAAACTCACATAACAATTAATTACAAGTACATCATGTACATCAAGTACATCAAACTTGGTATACACTACTTGTCTATGAATTCATAATAGTGTTGGCAAAAAATTGATGTATAATAATATTAATAATATTTAATACTGTTTTACATGTAAAAAATTATATATATTTGTTTTGGAATTAGGAAAATTAAAATAAAAAAATTCATTTATGTTTGTGAGCAAAAAAAAAACAAAAATAAAACAAACAAGCAATTATGTCCCAACGCTAAATATATATTCCGCTAATTTAAAAGTAAATTGTTAGAATTTTCGCTTATAATTGGTTCCTTTTACTTACATCAAAACTGCAAAACACAATTTGTAGTTGAGATGAAAAACTTTTTCAAAACATCGATGGTGCAACAAAAAATCCGATGTTTTGAAAAATGGTTCCAACAATAGATACTATCGATAGTGCTTTCCTGATTTCCCAGCACTAATGCATAAGAAAAAACCTTAAAAAGTCGATTTTCACAAGCACAGGGCTTGATAAGGTAGGAAAACTATCGATGGTCGACCCATTCGATATTTTGGATATTTTCATAGGAAAAATTCGATAGTATCGTTATAATAGCGGCTCTTTATGAAAATTTAAATTATAAGAAGTGTGTATATCATATCTTATATTTTGTGCTTAATTCTATAACTCCAACTAAAAATTAATATAACATATCAAATTAATATAAAATTTAAACAAAAAACAAGAAAGGAAGTTAACTTCGGCAAGGAGAAGTTTGTATACCCTTGCAGCTAAAAGAAATAATCAACTTTAGTAAATATTTTTTTCATATTATTTTCCCACTAATTTCACTTTTGTTCCTATAACAGCTATTTGTTATAGTCATCCGTTTTTGATAAAATTTAATTCGAAATTCAGGACCAATTAAAAAATGTTATTTCCAAACTAGGAAGGTTTCATGTCAAAAACCACCAAAGCTTTAATTTGTTATATATTATTTTCCCACCAATTTTCTTATAGTTCCTAAGACAGCTACACGATATAGTTCCGATTTTGATAAAACTTAATTCGAATTTCAGAACTAATTAAAAATTGTTATTTCCAAGCTTAGAAGGTTATATGTTAAAAAACACCGAAGATATAATTTTTTCATATTATTTTACCACTAATTTACCGATCGATCATATGGCAGCTAAATGAAACAGTCGTCCGAGTCTGATAAAATTTAATTCGAAATTCAAAACTAATTAAAAAATATTATATCCCAGCTTAGAAGGTAATACGTTAACAAACACGGAATATATAATTTTTAATTTATTTTTTTCCCCGATAGTTCCTATGGGAGCTAGAAGATATAGTTGTCCGATCCGGCTGGTTCCGACTTATATACTACTTGCAATAGAAAGAAGACTTTTAGCAAAGTTTTAGCCCGATAGCTTCAAAACTAAGAGACTAGTTTGCGTAGAAACGGACCGACTCGTCTTGTGACGCTGATCAAGAATATATATACTTTATAGGGTCGGAAACGCTTCCTTCATTGCGTTGCAACTTTATTACTGAAATTATTATACCCTTTGCAAGGGTGTAAAAACAGAAATTAATTCACTAGGAAAACAAAAATCAGAAAAACAAATTATTCTATCCATGAATTCCTTTTAAAAAATAGCAGTATATCAACATTTCTCGCCTTAAGCCAGACTTTCCGGTCTCCGGAACATGCGTGCCGACTCTGTCGATGTGGCGGGTTTAATCTAGCCTAGAATGAAGTTTTATTAATAGAAATACAATATTAAACTTGTCGTTAACTTACGCGAAATGTAAGTGATGTGAAAATTTCCCAGCACTCAGAGAGGTCAATATTTGATACCTCAATAGTGCCATCGATAGTTTCCCAGCCCTATGGCTTGCTTCACAAATAGCTGATTCAACAGCTGAAGATTGGTCGCAGTGACAATAGCTTCCTCTACTTTCAGCTACTTTTAAAACCACACTTCGATGAATAAAATCTAATCTAGTAAAAACCGCAAAAGTACTTTTTATTTTATCAAAAGGCGTATTAATAAGGCTATGTGAGAACTTTTGTCCGCTAATGCCTAAACAGGTCTTTGTTGTGTTTTTGTTGCTTAATGCATACAGCAGGGTCTTACAGTCAGAAAGCGAAAAATTGAAGCATTTTAAACTTGACAGTTAATGTGATGCTGAAGGGCGCGGTGGCTTCTGTATGTCGAAGGAATTAAGACCGTCCCCTAAGGGACAGCTGTGGGAACCATCAGTACCCATTGTCTGGATGCTGGGCGCCTCCGTTCATTTCGGGTCCAACTCCACAAAGGCTCATGTTGGCATATTGGGAATCGAAACTGCACTCAAGGTACCCGCGACACCATAAGGATTATATATATAAACAAATTTCTATGAACATTCCATTAATATCTTTATTTTTGTCCACCAGCAGATTTGTCTTTTATTAAATTGCTTAAATTTTTCCGGCCTGGACAGTAATAGCGTCTTCCCACAGATATTCAATTCCTATCTACCATTCCTTGAATGGATAGTTTTTGACGTTACAAAAACATCGCATTTATTTCCTCATCCAATTTTGACAATTTTTCTGCGATAGGGAATCGGAGTTTTACATTAAAGAATAGAAATTGCAGAAGCAGCCACTTGGGTTTGAAAGGTAGGTAAAAGGTAGGGGCACGGAGTTTTACTTATGTCAAATCATTTTGAACAGATGTTCTCTATGGGGATGTTGTATAAGACCACGCTATATGCATTGCGGGTGAACAATGAAATCCTCTGTCAGACTAGGTTTTAGGCCATCACGAGGAGTTAATTCATCACTATCGGTCAGTAATCAATCAGTCAACAACCATATAGTGACCAACATGGCAACAGCAACAAGACAAGTTGTCGGAAACAGCGCCGTGGAAACTAGATTTAATGTAAAAAAGTAGAAAACCGAGGGACTGTAGTTTGTTTGCAGTTTATAGCTAAGAAACGAGTCGACAACCCTCCTCACGACAAATTCAAAGGATTCATATAAAATCTTAAAAAAAAACTTCATCGAAATTATACAGGCCAGTAACTCAATCATTTGCAGACATGGACCTCACTGCAGAAAACCCTGTTCCAGCCAAACGGGCTACGCAACAGGGCCGCAAGAAGTCTGGGCCTAAGTTCGAGCTGACAGAGGCGCAGAAGTTAGACATAAAGGAAGCTTTTGATCTTTTTGATAACGAATGCACTGGCTACATTGAGGTCAAAGAGCTTAAAGTGGCTATCAGAGCTCTAGGCTTTGAGCCGAAAAAAGAAGAAATCAAGCGGATGATCGCGGAGATTGACAAGGACTGCAGCGGACGGATTGTGTTCAATGACTTTCTGCACTTAATGACTATGAAGATGGCTGAGAAGGACACTAAGGAGGAGATTCTGAAAGCATTTCGATTGTTTGATGACGACGAGACAGGGAAAATATCCTTTAGGAATCTGAAAAGGGTGTCCCGCGAATTGGGCGAAACACTGACGGACGAGGAGTTACGCGAGATGATTGACGAAGCTGATTTAGACAACGACGGTGAGGTTAACCAGGAGGAGTTCCTGAGGATAATGAAGAAAACCAGTTTGTATTGAAGATCTATACCGTTGTCGGGCTTTTGGATGTCCTAAGATACATTCTCTCTTGTGAATTCTTTCCTTCGTTGGTACTGTATGAAATTTAATGACATTTTCGAAGGCTTATATAATGAAGTTATAAGCCTGTAAAATTCATCAATCTTTTTTTTTAATTTAATTTTTGGAAATCAATAAATTGAATGGAATATGTATTTGGTTTAAGATAATACAATAAAAAATAAGAAAAGGAAGTTAACTTTAGCAAGCCGAAGTTTATAACCCCTGCAGTTATAAGAAATAATCAACGTTAGTAACACAATTTTAATGGTTATTGCTAGTTTCAGTAATATCAAAAAAAAAATTTCATTATTTCTCTGATCGTTTCTTTGACAGCTATATGTATGTTAAAGTCGTCGGATTTTTAAAAGTTTTAATTCAAATTTCTTTAAAATATAATATGATATAATTTTTTTAATTTTTTTTTCCCGATAATTTTTTTGGAAGCTATAGGATATACAGTGATGGGAAAAATAATAGAAACGAATATAACTATTTCACTTTAAGGCTTTTTTTAAGTTCTACCTTTAGGAATATTTATGAAACCCATTGGGTTGGTAACATTGATAACGGTACTTAATCACAGTCTCCCTTTTGAACGCTTTTCATTTGCAATTCTTTTTATTCATGGAAATTTGTCAGAAGACCTCGTGTTTGGGTTGGAAAAAATAACAGAAACGCGGTTGTATTTGGTCGAAATCTGTGGTTATTCTTCGTTTAAATTCAAATAAAAGGTATTGTTTTCAGTATTTTTATTACAAGGAGTGTTATTTTAGCAATTTTTTGTTCAATTTATAATTTAATATTGTTAAAAGCTTCAAAATGGGTCGTGGAACACATTGCACCATAGTAGAGAGGAATCTAATCCTCAAATTAAAGGCAGAAGGTCAATCCGTCAATAAAATTGCAAAACTATTAGAATGCTCAAAAAAAAAGTATTTTCTGCTATCTACTATCAAGCTGAACAGGAGAAACGTGGAAGAAAGCGAGCCACTTCTTCAAAATTTGACACGAGCCTTATAAGGAAGTCGAAAAAGGAGCCATTTCTTTCTTCGAAGGATCTTAAAAACTACATGAACGCATCCGTAACGAGTCGCACCATTCGCAACAGACTGATTGAGCACGGTTTAAAAGCACATTCAGCAAGGAGAGTTCCTTTTATGAGCAAGAGGCATACAGAAAGGCGACTCTGCTTTGCCAAAAACCACCAGACCCGCCAGAACTGGAAAATGGAATGTCTGTTGCTCCGATGAAACAAAAATTGATTTGCTTAATGCAAGATAATGATCCCAAACACACATCGAAGCTGTCGAATAAGTGGTTCCAGGACAATAAAGTCCACGTTATGGATTGGTCAGCTCAGTCAGCCGACTTAAACCCCATTGAGCATTTGTGGGGCATTCTAAAAAAACGTTTAAGTGGTTTTCAACCAAAAAATAAGGAGCATTTGTGGGAGAAAGTTCAGAAAGAGTGGTACTCCATTGAGCCAACAATATGCTCCAATTTGGTGGAGTCTATGCCTCGTAGGTGTGCTGCAGTGTTGAAAAGCAGTGGTAACGCAACAAAATATTAAAACTAAAAACATTTCATGGTAAATTTTGCTAAACTAGTCAATTTGGATAAAGATTAGTCATTTCGTTTTTATTTTTATTTCCAGGTCAAAAACATAAAATTTAACTTTTTAGCTAAATCAATGAAGTTAAATGAATTTTTGTTTTCTAGTATGTGAGATAGATGTATATATATTAAAGAAAAATCAAAACTTCCACTCATTACAACGTTCCTTATTAAAAAAACGTATTTAAACCCAAAGTGAAAATTCGTTTCTATTATTTTTTCCATCACCTTAGTTGTCCGATCCGGGTGGTTCCGAGTGGCTAAGAGCGTGTTGTCCCGTACAGAGCATGATTGTTTTGATTTTTGTTGTATTGCGCATGGATTGATCGTGCAGTACTCAATTTATATCTATGGATTGTGTGTGTGTTACACAGGAATAACAGTAAAACACTCATTCATTACAATTACATCATAGGAAATAATAAAAAATCATGAAGTTGCATTAAATGGTTGCATTTAAATCCATCTCCAAAAATTGAGAGCGAAACGTGCCGGACAACTGACTACAAATACGATCATTCCAACTGAAAGAAACTTAAATACACGATCAAAAGCGATCGTGCATATGGCTTAATACGATCATAAACGATTAACTCAGTGCTTATGAACGATAGCGATCGATCATGTGCAAATGGCGAGCGATCGCTACGATCAGACATACATTATACAAGCAAGTGCCCAACGATCAATCCAATCAACTGATCCGAACGAGTCGTTCATATACGGTTTGGGTATATTTTTGGACACTACCTGATAACTCATTACTCGTTGCAGATCTCTGTGGCGAATGTACTATAATCGATACATTCGAATTCATATTCAACTTGGTTTTCTTTTTTTGGTAATTAATATTTTATTATATTTATTAGAATCGCTAAACACTTATTTTCAATTCCATTCTACTGTGCGAGACTGCAATCGAAAAATGCCCGGCTCATCAGAAGTAGTAGTAGTTCTCAGCGGTTTTTTGTTATAAAGATTCCGATAATAAAAGATATCAGAGCGGCAAACGCCGCACGAATGCTTCATTTACGTGATGACACGCTGTGTCTTCAATTTATGTTTAGATTAAAAGCTTAAGATGAAACTCTCGCATCTTTTTGTGAAATTCAATTATGCTGACCGATGCAATTGGGCGGACACTTGGAACGCAAAAGTGGCAATTGATTGGGCTTAGAACGGAAGCTGATGTTTACTTTAATTTTGATTTGTTTAACTTAGCTGGGGAACCAAGATCGGACCTCAAAACCAAAGGCAAATGCAGAGATTGAAATAATTGTTTACAAAATCCTTAAGTGGCCTGGTTTCACGGGTTGGATAAATGGATCGTCCCGATTCAATATGTAATTCATTTAATTGATCTCTTAATTCTGTTAACAAATTTTCTTGGTTAATGAATTTTTCTGGTTCTGGCCGTTGTTTTTTGGTTACAAATAATATAGCTTTTTTATACCCTTGCAGAGGGTATAATAATTTCAGTCAGAAGTTTGCAACGCAGTGAAGGAGACGTTTCCGACCCCATAATGTATGTATATTCTTAATCAGCGTCACAACACGAGTCGGTCTAGCCATGACCGTCTGTCCGTCCGTTTCCACGCAAACTAGTCTCTTAGTTTTGAAGCTATACTAGTTTACCATCGATTTCAGAAATCGCTCTGGCGTGATATATTTCGCATCTGTTTTTTTATTATTTTTATATAAATTCTTTAAAGTTATTTATGAGGTGCGATTTAATACAGAGATGTCCATTAAGTCAGCGATAATTACTGGATTTTGTTTATGTTTTTATAATTCCATGGTGTCATCATTGCTTAAAATTTTGATACTAAAAACGTCAATTTCTGTAAGGGTGATTGTCTTAATTAAATTTTGCAGGTCAAATGTTAATAATCGTAAGCGATGTTTTCGCAGGGTAAATCTTGATCAATAAAAACATTTTAAAATCATCAGAAAGAGATTATATTTCTTTGAACAACTTTGAATTAATAATAGATTGCTTATTATTATTTTCAATTAATTCCTGAGTTCTACCTAAACATTTCCACACAGTGCCTAACTCATTTATTCCCCTTTTTGATCTAGTTGAAATTGGGATAAAATTAATTCGATTACTTCTAAGTCATATTAAATTGTGATATTTTAGTAGTATCCCTTTTTATATTATCTGATTCCAAGTGAATTATTTTTTAATAAACACTTAAGTTAGTTATGTGAAATAAATCTGGATATGTAGTATACGTCAATACGTCTGTCCTTGAAAAAAAGATACTCGTGACTTGTATAGTCAATTATGTCTGATTTTGTTAATAAAAAAAAGGTGTAGTATGAGCACCTGATAAAACATTTTCTGGAAAAGGAAAAAAAGGTAATATATAAATATTTAAAATTTTATATTATCTTTGTAAATAATTTTATTTATATTGTTGATTATTATTTTGTTAGGTAAATTTTCCTTAACTACTTTAAGTTTAGTTTTTTTCTACGTGTTTCTTTTCATAAACTACCTGTCCTACAAGATATTGGTTTTCCTTTCTGTTATCATTATCTGTTTCTAACATTTGCTCTTGTGTATTTTTCCAGTATTTTCTTTTCTATTTTATTATATAGTAAGGGTTTTTGCTTCATTGATGAATGCATGCTCTGATTATATTCTTGAGCGGCTCTACTTACTATTTTGGAATAGTCGGTTAAATTAAATTCTTCTTTAATGCATCGAGCTCATTCTGTTAGTTTAGAATGTGCCCTTTCAACTTGTCCATTTGAGGTACTATGCCTCGGATCTGCGTAATGTAAAGTTAAAAGTTAAAAGTTTTTGCAAAAGATTTAAATTGGGCCGAGGTAAAGCTCGGTTCATTATCGGTCATTATTACTTTGGCTTGTTGAAATTGTTGAAGTAATTCCTCTAAAGTACAATGAATACCTACTGTTACATTAGGAGGAATGTATTCTCTTAAGATTGATATCAAATTTTCGGGAGTGTCAAATTCTACTATATGTCTGATATTTTCGAATATATTAATCGACTTATGTATTGTATACCTCCCCGTTGCTATTAGCAATTGTTGCTTAAACTGGTTTAAGGATTTTCGGGTTTCTTGTATAACATTCTCAAAACTACTCTCTGCTGAATGCTGAGTGTTTTGATCTGAGACCGATTCGTTACTTTCAGTTATGTTGTCAATCTGAATCCTCGATAAGGCGTCTGCAACTACATTAGTTGTACCTGGTTTATAAATGACTTTTGGAGTGAAACTTTCGATGAAGGAATACCGGCGTTTCATTTCTATATTAGGATTTTTATCAGAGATTGCGAAAGATAGTGGTTGATGATCGGTTTGAATTTCAATTCCAAACACTCCGTATTAGTAATTTCTTAGATTTTTAAGAGCCCATTCTATAGCTAAAAGTTATTTTTTATTAGTTGCATAAACTTGTTCTGTTTTAGATAAGGTTTTTGAAATAAAAGTAATCGGTTGACCTTCTTGAGATAAAACTGCACCAATTGCGACGTCCGAAGCTTCGGTGGTCAGGTAAATTTTTTATATAGTCCGGTTTAATTAGTTCTACTTGAGCAACGAGATTTTCTTTCAGCTCGTTAAAAGCTTTAATAATAATATGAACGAAAATGTTAATTCAACTGGATGACCTCCAGTTGAATTAACATTTTCGTTGATATTATTTTTGAAATTTTGCCATCATGACCTCCAACATATTTTTTTGGCTATAGAGGCGTAGTTTAAAACAAATTTTCTATAATAGCTCGTAAGGCAAAGGAAACTTCTTAGTTCCCAAATATTATTTGGAAGCGGATATTTAGTAATTGTGTCAATTTTGGGTCTGTCTTAATGACGTTATATGGTACGATCTATCCTAAAAAACTGGTTTCGCGTTTAAAAAAACTTTGATTTTTCTAAAGAGATTTTCATGTTTGCCCTTAATAATATATTTATAATTTTGTTTAAGTCTTCATCGTTCAATCGAATTTGAGAATATTTTAATGTCGTCCATGTGGACATGACATATTTTCTCTATTTGATCTCTTAGGATGTGGCCCATTGCTCGCTGAAAAATTCTTGGTGCATTTGTTAATCCGAATGGCATTCTTAAAAATTCGTATTTTCCATTATTTATTGAAAAATGTTTTTTTATACCCTTGCAGAGGGTATAATGATTTCAGTCAGAAGTTTGCAATACAGTGAAGGAGACGTTTCCGACCCCATAAAGTATATATATTCTTGATCAGGTGCCACTATCCCTCTAACGCCCACAAATGGCCAAAACTCTCATATCTGTCTGCCGCCCACATAACATCTACTGAAAAAGCCGGTAGGTGGAACCCTAAAATATCGCTTTGCTGCTGATATACATATAAGCAGTTTTTTATCCTTTTGCTCCCTTAAGCTGAGTAACGGGTATCTGATAGTCGAGGCACTCGACTATAGCGTCGTTGTCTGTGAACTTTGGTAAAGACTTTACCATTTCAAGTGTTGTATCGCACTCTATAGTTGGGTCGATTGTTTGCATTTTATAATCCTCCACAATGCTTGCATACCTGAAAAGAAGAGTGCTGCCTAGATGGAATGGCAACAGCTGATGTATGTGTGTCGGTGTCAGCAGCGATGATGTTATTTGCCGCTGACATTGCCCACCCTGCCATGATCACCGCAGCCGCATAACCTGACAGAGGTTGGTGATCCCTTTGACACACGCCTAACTCCTAACCATCCTCGTTGATGCCAGCTTCCATTAGTAAAGAGATTTAGCAATTCATGTTTATAATAGGTTTAATATATATAAAAAGGTAATAATGATCATTAAACTAACAAAGTTGGGTATCATGCTAAAGTCATATCGCATCAAATAAAGGCTATCCAAATTTAAACATTAATTTTTATTATTAAATTTAACTGAGCAAATTTGAATGAGCAAAATCGAAAGGGAATTTCTTTTATAATATTAAGAACATTGGAATATTATTATAAACAGTCAATCAAAATATGTAGCATAACGACCGGAGCCGATCACTTACCGACCATAGCCAACGTTGAAAGCGCTTTAAATTTTTTGTATTATTGGCTGCAATTTTGTTTATAAATTGTAAAACTGCATTTCAATTGACTGTAGAAAGAATTGGGAAAAACACTTTCAGGGACTCAAACACTTACTCTCATTTCGAGATTGCTTACTGCATTACAAAGTATTTGTATTCGGGATAATTTAAAATAGTTTACATCTTTAACTTTACTTTAAATTTACTTTTACTTTAAATTTAGTTGTTTAATTTAATTTTAAGTTTATAGGTATTTAATGATTTTAAATTTAAATTATGTTGCTTTAACTAGAATTAATAACAGGCGTGGGGCTGCCCACTTGTGCACTTTCAGCAGAGGGCTGCACTGTTGTGTGTATGTATTTGAGATACAGGGTGCACTGAGAAAAGCTGATGAAACTGCCGACGATTTTGATGGTGCGCTTTATGGACTTTTTCCAGGAAAACTGAAACCACGAGAAGGAGTAACTTGACTTCCAAGAATTTTCCTCGACGCTGACGACCACGTTGTTGCGCTTTAGAAACTTTTTCCAGGAAAACTGGAGCCAAGGGAAGGAGTATCTCGACTTCCAAGAATTTTCCTCGATGCTGACGATCACGTTGTTGCGCTTTGAGGACTTTTTCCAGGAAAACTGGAGCCAAGGGAAGGAGTATCTCGACTTCCAAGAATTTTCCTCGACGCTGACGATCCCGTGTTTGCGCTTTAGGGACTTTCTAGGAAAAACAGGAACCAAGGGAAGTAGTATCTCGACTTCCAAGAATTTCGCACAATTCCAGGAAAACAGGAACCACAAGAAGGAGTATCTCGATTTCCCAGAATTCTCTTTGTTTATTCAACGGCAAGGTTGCCGTGGTTGCCTGGTGAAAGAAAACCTTCAAAAAGCCTGGGGATGTCTGATATTTTTTTCACGATTTTGGCTTTGGTAAATATGTTTAAGCGAGAACGATCCTCACACGGCCAAAGTTCAAAACGGAAAAGAGCGAAAATTTGAGATGCACCAGTCAGCAAGGCTTGGCTATCGAAAATTGTGGGACCAGAGTTGCTTAGGAATACCTATCGAACGCGTCTTTTTAGTGTTGGAAATTGGGAAAATTAAGGAACTTTGCTCTGCCATTTTAATATTTGGCGCCAACTTCTAATACGGAATTTTTAAATGGTGGTGGAAAATTTAAAAGTTGACAATATAAACGACAAGCGCCCTAGAAAATCAACAAAGGGAGATTCGCGCTTGGAGAAGAAGTAGCAAACACCTATTGTTTCAAGTCCTTCGCGTGAAACTTTCCAACAAATCTTCCTTGTAGGTGCTCTACATTGTAATAGCTGTTGCCTAGCTTAGTGCGTATTCGTGCTTTGTCTGTTGTCACAAGGACAAAGGTCTCATCTGAGAGCTTTTAATTTCAGCAACCGAGAATTCCTGAGGTGTCATATTAGTAGGTAGCAGATTAAAACGTTTCCCTGATAACAGATATTTGTTTTTATCCTTCCTATGATTTGTTGAGATTGTCCATCTGCTGTTCTGATGAAAGATTCTATTGGTTTAATGGGCTGGTCCATCTTCAGAATCTCGGAAGCAAACGATCCACCTGCACAGCTGACTGAAGCACCTGTATCCAGCAAACCAATCACATTCTTTCCCAACACTGATACTTTAGCATATGGCAGATAGTCTCCTAATTTACCAACTAAAGAAGAACTTTCTTTTCCACTCTGATTTGTTTCCGAAAGGATTTCCGACGAATTTGAGAACGACATAGTGTCAGTTTTGGGGTATCATAGTAGTGAATCATTGGTAAATCCGGTATGTAAGTAAAGTCTGGTTTATAGTGGTTTGGGCTATCAGGAGTGGATCCTGAGACGACCTCGTTTAACGCGTACTTTTCGGCTGTACACGGGCCAAGAAGTTTTTTGTAGGCTTTGACAGGCATTTACTGCAATTTGGCTTATAAGTGTTGGCTTTTCCACACCCATAACAGAAGACTTTTCTTTCTGCAATACACTCTTGGTATCGATGGCCTTTAACTCCGCAATTCCAACAAGGGAAATCTAAAGCTGACACTTCAAAATCGTCCTGGAAATCATCATTGTCATAATCATCTTCTTCGATTTGAGGGTCGACCGCGCAGACTACTTTTCGTGGAACATGGCGAGAAGGGTTATGTTGGGTCTTAGGAAGAGTTTTCATAAAAATTTCACTCTTGAGAACCAGCGCTCTTAATTGAACAACTGTGCTTGTTGACTCGTAAAAAATTTCATGCTGAATGTCTGGAAGGAGGTTAGCTCTGAGAATTTCGACCAAGGCTGTCTCAGACAATGGTTCCGTTAGTTTATCTGCTAGTGAAGAGATGACACCATAAAAGTCATCGAAAGACTCATTAGAACGCTGTTTGCGTTGTTCAATCTCTGATCGGATATTCCTATCAGTCCTCGAATCTTTAAACTGAGCCTTGAGAGCCATGCATAATGGTTGCCACTTAACGCAACGTACCTTCTTATGGTATCGCCAATACCACTCACTTGCTGTTCCCTCAAACAAATTACTAGCAAAGCCAGCTAGTAAGTCTAAGTCACCTTTCAAAGTTTGCAATGCTGAATGTCTGGAAGGAAAAAAATCGTCTATAGACAAGGAACCCTTTCCAGAAAACTTTAGTATCCAATTGGCAATTGTTTGTGTTATCTTGTCCGGTCTTAGTTCCGACAACATGATTTGCGACTCTGACCATTTTCGGAACCACCAGACTCCTGACCTACGGAGTTATTGTCAGGTGGTAGCCCTGTATCATCAAAGTTATTCTGATACTGTAGAGAATGTTGTGGACTGTTCGAATTGATGTTAAGTCCTGCTGTGATAGTTTGTGTTAGCTTATCAGTTTGATCCTGCATGGACCTAGCTAAAAGGACTGACTGCTCAGACATGGCTGCAGCCATCGCTTCCGCTATAGCTTTTTTAATAGAATCCGCCATGCTTAGCTGCTCTGCCTGCGGCAATGGATCTGTGTTACCCCCAGGATTTACCATGTTTTGACTTGAATCTTCCAGCTTTTGATCGGGTCAGAACCGATTGGAGATTGAGAGTCTTAGCTACCTCTTTTGAAGTAGAAGCACCTGAACTATCGGATGGAACACCAGTTAAAACTATGTCCACAATTGGTTATAAAAAGTTCGGATTCAAACTGAATTTTATCAGAGCAAATGTGACAATAAAGATCGTCAGTGCGCGTTACTGGCCTTTCAACCTCGGAGTACTAAATGTAATTACGGAAATAATATTTTATACTAAATGTAAAAAAAATTATTAAATATTAAAATGAAAGAGAATGAATATAAAAGTGAATATAAAAAGTTAATCATTCATAAAAGATTGGAAGCTATGCAATCAATTCACATAGTTAAGAGTCAAACATCAGCCAGGTATTACAATGGATTTGAAAAGTAGAAAAGAAAAGTTTAGAGAATTCGATCATAATTCGGTGATCGGAAGGCGTAGAACTTGTCCACAGCCTACATCCAGATTCAATTTTTATTTACGATCGTATTCATAGTATAGATTTCGAAAAATAGAACGGGTGAGGGAAATTGACAAAACGAAGTTAATTGATCGGCAGGCGTAGCACTTGTCCACAATCCCGTATTCAGTATCAACTCTTCGCTCGTCGCCTTCAAAGAATAGATTGTTCAGCAAATTAATCAATCATACGCGGACACGAAGTTCAGCCGAAGAAGGCAAGAGACAACATCTTCCCGAAACTCACGATCGCAACGTCAATGAAAAATTTTAATATCCTCAAACGAAAGGGAAAACAAAATTATTTTAATGGACACGAAGCACAGCCAAAGCCAAAAAGGCAAACGGCAACAATTCAAATTTCTGCCGCTCACGATCACAATAAAATAAACCTGTAGGGTATGCAAACTAAATCAGTGTTAGTAGACGGGATGGCCGTAGCAATTAAATCCACGTAAAAACGAATAAACAACGTTTCCTAATCACAATTTGCCTGCACACGATGATTTTTAAGTTAAATTTCGGAGTTATAAAATTAATTATAATTCAACTGCTAGTCTAGGCAATAAATAAATTATTGTATCCACAGAACTAAACAACTAAACTAGAAAAAGGGAAAATGAAAAACAATAAAAACTTCAAAGTCAGAAATAGAAACCTAGTCAGATGGAAGTGACTGTCCTTTACAAAATATTTATAGTCGGGCTTGCCGGTTTAGCCCCACGTTGGGCGCCAAAAATAAGATTATTATATATAATATAATACTGTAGCATATCAAGAATGATTCTAGCAGCAGCGAAAGATGGTGGGTGTAGCTTCAAGTGTGGCACGTGCTGGTTCCGACTCATATTTTCGCCGGTAAAGGGAGTGAGTTTCCAATTTGATCCACAGTGCTACTTGCTCGCATATGTATGTACAATATCCTATTTTAATTCGCGTGCGAACTTTGAGGTAAAATTGTAGGAGGACAGAATTAATAGTGGGATAAAGAGGGAGGGAATACCTGAAAAGAAGAGTGTTGCCTAGATGGAATGGCAACAGCTGATGTATGTGTGTCGGTGTCAGCAGCGATGATGTTATTTGCCGCTGACATTGCCCACCCTACCATAATCACCGCAACCGCATAACCTGACAGAGGTTGGTGATCCCTTTGACACACGCCTAACTCCTAACCATCCTCATTGATGTCAGCTTCCATTAATAAAAAGATTTATCAATTCATGTTTATAAAAGGTTTAATATATATAAAAAGGTAATAATGATCATTAAACTAACAATGTTGGGTATAATGCTAAAGTCATATCGCATCAAATAAAGGCTATCCAAATTTAAACATTAATTTTTATTATAAAATTTAAGTAAGCAAATTTGAATGAGCAACATCGAAAGGGAATTTCTTTTATAATATTAAGAACATTGGAATTTTATTATAAACAGTCAATCAAAATATGTAGCATGACGACCGGAGCCGATCACTTACCCACCATATCCAACGTTGAAAGCGCTTTCAATTTGTTGTATTATTGGCTGTAATTTTGTTTATAAATTGTAAAACTGCATTTCAATTGACTGTAGAAAGAATTGGGAAAAACACTTCCAGGGGCTCAAACACTTGCTCCCATTTCGAGATTGCTTACTGCATTACAAATTATTTGTATTCGGGATAATTTAAATTACTTTACTTCTTTAACTTTACTTTAAATTTACTTTTACTTTAAATTTAGTTGTTTAATTTAATTTTAACTTTATAGGAATTTAAAGATTTTAAATTTAAATTATGTTGCTTTAAATAGAATTAATAACAGGCGTGGGGCTGCCCACTTGTGCACTTTCAGCAGAGGGCTGCACTGTTGTGTGTATGTATTTGTGATACAGGGTGCACTGAGAAAAGCTTTACTTCTTTAACTTTACTTTAAATTTACTTTTACTTTAAATTTAGTTGTTTAATTTAATTTTAACTTTATAGGAATTTAAAGATTTTAAATTTAAATTATGTTGCTTTAACTAGAATTAATAACAGGCGTGGGGGGCAGCCCCACGAAACCACGAGAAGGAGTAACTTGACTTCTGAGAAGTTTCTCGACGCTGATGATCACGTTGATGCGCTTTAGAGACTTTTTCCAGGAAAACTGGAGCCAAGAGAAGGAGTATCTCGACTTCCAAAAATTTTCCTCGACGCTGACGATCACGTTGTTCCGCTTTAGGGACTTTTTTTTAGGAAAAACAGGAAACACCAGAAGGAATATCTCGATTTCCCAGAATTCTCTTTGTTTATTCAACGGCAAGGTTGCCGTGGTTGCCTGGTGAAAGAAAACCTTCAAAAAGCCTGGGGGGCAACTTCAATTATTGGCAGAATTTTTAAATGGTGGTGGAAAAGAATCAAGACCATGACAGCAGTAATATGGTATCATAAGCCTATTAATAGACATAAATCATTAGCGACTTAATGCAAGCATATTAAGACCTAGTCAGCTAAAGAGTGATATTTCCAGAATAAAAGACAGTTTGTCTGAAAATTTAGTCTTGCAAGGGAAAAGAACAAGCACAGAATTAATGAAAGTTTATACATTACTGACGGCTAGAGGTTTATTTGTGGATAAAAAATTAATAATTAATGCCAAAATACCTTTGTTTGATAGACATGCTGCTGTACTTTATAAAATTATCCCAGTTCCGGTTAGATTTGACGACCGCATAATTACGGTGCATGTAGATTCTCAGTACTTAATTTATAATTTTGAGATCGATGCATATCACCTTTTGGCAGAATCTTTTATTAATAACTGTCAAAGGTGGCAGTCGAATAAAAAGATTTGCGAGGGAAGTTGGCCTTGGAGTAGTGCTAACGACAATTGTTGTAAGATTAGGCCTATCAAACCAAATAAGGCATCGAACTGCAGGTATAAATCGATTGTAGAGAGTAAGTCACATTGGGTTGAGTTGGAAAAGAAAGGTAGTTGACTTTTTAAGGTTCAAGACAATTATAAGGCCAGAATTCAGTGTAGCAACTCAAAAATAGAGATAGTAGCTTTACCTGAACAAGGAATAATGACTTTGAGGTCAGATTGTACTGCTCAAACTGATGATAAAATATTGGTAGCTCAACATAGTATTCAATTAGAAGGTCAGGGAACGTTAGCTTTGTCTTCCATTGGATAAGTTAACGAAATACCAAATATTATTTGGTGCCCGCCCGACATTCCATTAGAATTGAGGGAATTAGACCTTCACCATTTAGTTGGACATGCATCCTTAATTTTAACAATTGTTATAATAATTATATTAACTTTATATTTTGTAAGAAAACTAAAAATACGAAGCCAGTTTCAAGCCATAGCATTACCCAGCGGTATGCTTAATATTTAAACTTGTAGATACAATAAATCAATGATATAAAAATGTTTTATGATAAAAAATAAATAAATAATTATGTTAAAAATAAATAGCATGGGAGCAATATATTTTGGATTTTCATAACCCTTCCGAATACTACCGCGACCACTATTTGTAGCATGGGAGTAATGAAATATTAAAATTTTAAATATTGGGCTAACAGTAAAACTACATTTATGAGTTAAAATTACAAAAGAATTATTTTCAATCAATTTCTCTTTAAATAATGCAACTAAAAATATCCATAGTAAAAAAAAAAACTAAAGTTGTAAATATGACACATATGAATATATGAATATGATATTAAACAAACGTGGACTAACGATTGACAAACTATTCTAGTCGAATGTTTAGTTTTCGAAATGTGGTGAAAAATTTTAAATTAGAAACGATTCCATGAAAAAAATTTTAAAATATTTTCCGTTTTTAAATTTCATAATTTTCATTTTAGCAAACACAGCTTCATTAAGCTTCTGACAATCCGGAGTAAGCGCTGCAAAAGGCAATGAAGTGCTGTTTTAAACGGAAGGCAAGTCAGACCCTTGATGCAGAGGTACCCAGGACCCCAATAACACGAGGTTGATATAGTTTTTGCACACATAATAATAAGAAAATTTAAAAAAGAAGTTCTGCAACTATATGAGAGCCATGTTAAAGAATCAAAAGAAATTCAAGCGTTGTTCGACGTCATTGAATTTCTTTACCATCATTCATCCAACCATCACCGAATTAAAAGATATAGATCGGTATTGGGAAATTGGGGAAGAAGACAAAAATGCCATCGGATTAGAAATAAGTGAAAGTCATTTCATAAAAACTACAAAAAAAGGTTCAGATGGTCGATACATTCTGTCAATTTCATTTAAAGATGATGTCACCTCTGGAGATTCGAAGAAACAGGCAATGGCTCGTTTCATAAATCTTGAGAAAAAATGAAAAAAAAAAAAATGAAAATCTAAGGACAGACTATGCCGAATTCATGCATGAAATGACCAAATCAGGAGTTGTTTTTGACGCTTCAGCAAAAACAACTAATAAAAAAAGTTTGAACGACATAATGTGGGTTGGTCCACGAGCTTAAAAAGATATTTTTGACCTTATTATTAAATGGCGAAAATGGGAATTTGTTGTATCTGCGGACGTTGAAAAAATGCATCGTCAGAAATATACTAATGATAATGATCAAGAGTACCAATATATTTTATAAAAAGATTCTCCAGATGAAAAAATTAAAAATTGTAAATTGACAACAGTCACATATGCTACTGCATCTGCACCAGTCTGCAGTTTAGTTACTAGAGTTCTAGTAGATATTGCTGATAAATGCAAAAACAAAGATGTAAGTGAGATAAAAAGGAATGATTTTTATATAGATGACCTAATGAGTGGGGCTGATTCTATAGAAGATGCAAATAATTTTAGTTACAAAAAGTGGGAATGAAATTAAGGAAATGGATTTCAAACAGTTTAAAAATAAACTGTAGAAGATGCAGGAGAAAACAAGGTTCTCACTCTTGTGGAAAATTAAAGCGTAAAAACCCTAGGGCTTAATGGGAACCGCAAAGGGAATTATTTAAATTCAAAGTAAATTGCGAGGAGTCGAAACAACAAAAGGATAGTGCTTTCAACACTATCAAAAATATATGACAAAAAAGTTTAATTTTAATTTAAGAAAAATAGTATATTTAAATAGATTAATTCAATCACAAATTAAGAAAGAATCCTATCCTTCTTTTCTATCCGCAAAGGAGCTAAAACGAGCTGTAAAGATCATCATTAAGAAACAACTGGAATGTCAGTTCCGTCTAGAAATAAAGTGCTTGGAAGCAAAAAAAGAAATTAAGACAAGAAGGTATTGGATTTTCGGGCTAAAGAATTCCTTAAAGAAGTACTTGAGAGAATGTGTCAAGTGTGCTAGGTATAGACAAAATACAGCTAAGCAAATAATGGGCAATCTCCGTACCCATTCTTATATCCTGGAATAGATTACGCATGTCTTTATTTTGTTAAAAGTTCCAAGAATTGTGGACTAAAAACATATAAGGGATACATTGCCGTATTTGTCTGTATGGCCACCAAAGCCATACATCTAGAAATGGTAAGTGATTTAACCTCGGATGCATTTCTAGCAGCCCTAAGAAGATTTGTTGCTAGAAGAGGAAAAGTTGCCAACATCTATTCAGATAACGGAACAAATTTCGTAGGAGCTGCAGGAAAATTAGATCAAGAGTAAGTTAAAGCAATCAAGGAAAACACAATGTTCGCAGCTCAAAAAAGATAGAACTGATTGGCATTTTATCCCACGGCTGGACCTCATTTCGGAGGTATTTGGGAATCTGGAGTTAAATTCATGAAGCACCATTTGAAACGGGTGATAGGGGAAAATAGTCAATTAGAAGCATGCTTCTATATACTTCTCCATTGTATACTTCTGAGAATAAAATGGATAAACATGGAGTATTAACTCCAGGTAATTTTTTGATTGGTAGACCACCGTTAGAGATTGTTAAACCAATTGAAAATAAGAAAATTGGTAATTTAAAAAGGTGGAAATAAATCCAAAAAATTAGAAGAGACTTCTAGGTTGAATGGAAAGAGAAGTATTTGCATAACCTATTACAGAGACACAAGTGGAAGAGGGAAAGTCCAAATATAGAGAAAGGACAACTTGCCATGTTGAAGGATGAAAACAGTCATCCAGCCAGGTGGCCAATGGGAAAGGTGAAAAAAGTCCATAAGGGTAAAGACGAAAAGGTTAGAGTGGTAGAAATGTCGAAAGAATGGAATCGATTCCCGAAGAGACAAAACCGAACAGACAAACAACAGGTACATCAAAGATCTCAAAATATTGTTTTGTAATGGCTATGTTATTATTTATATTCTGCCAATTTGCTAACGCATCAGCTAAAGTTGATCAGTCATGGTATGCAATAAAGAAGATAAATAAGACCTCGGCAATATATTTAGACCCAATGGGGGACGTTAAATTTGTAGCCTACTCTTGGGATTTAATAAAATTTTATAATGTGGAAGTTTACTATGAAATGCTTTAAAAAGGTAAAGAATTAATACCAAAAATGAAGGTAATTTGCGAACGGCTTCATAGTTTTGAGGATCAATGACTTTTAGTTTTGAGTAACACAGAAAGGCAGATCTCAGACATAGAAGGAAAAAATAAACTTTGTAAGGCTCACGGAAAATCAAGAAGTAAGCGTACTCCATTTGGTTTTATGGGATCGCTTTATCACATTCTATTTGGAATATGGGATGAATAGGACAGGATACAAATGGAGGATAATATGAAAAACTTATTAAGCAATCATCATAGCCTTAACGAGCTAAGTAGAAAACAAACTTCCTTAGTCGATTCTACCGCTAACATTTTAAAGAAAACGATTGATGAAGTTAACTCAAATTTTAAACGAATGAACGAAAGAATCAAGAACATGACAGCAGTAATATGGTATCATAAGCCTATTAATAGGCATAAATCATTAGCGACTTAATGCAAGCATATTAAGACCTAGTCAGCTAAAGAGTGATATTTCCAGAATAAAAGACAGTTTGTCTGAAAATTTAGTCTTGCAAGGGAAAAGAACAAGCACAGAATTAATGAAAGTTTATACATTACTGACGGCTAGAGGTTTATTTGTGGATAAAAAATTAATAATTAATGCCAAAATACCTTTGTTTGATAGACATGCTGCTGTACTTTATAAAATTATCCCAGTTCCGGTTAGATTTGACGACCGCATAATTACGGTGCATGTAGATTCTCAGTACTTAATTTATAATTTTGAGATCGATGTATATCACCTTATGGCAGAATCTTTTATTAATAACTGTCAAAGGTGGCAGTCGAATAAAAAGATTTGCGAGGGAAGTTGGCCTTGGAGTAGTGCTAACGACAATTGTTGTAAGATTAGGCCTATCAAACCAAATAAGGCATCGAACTGCAGGTATAAATCGATTGTAGAGAGTAAGTCACATTGGGTTGAGTTGGAAAAGAAAGGTAGTTGACTTTTTAAGGTTCAAGACAATTATAAGGCCAGAATTCAGTGTAGCAACTCAAAAATAGAGATAGTAGCTTTACCTGAACAAGGAATAATGACTTTGAGGTCAGATTGTACTGCTCAAACTGATGATAAAATATTGGTAGCTCAACATAGTATTCAATTAGAAGGTCAGGGAACGTTAGCTTTGTCTTCCATTGGATAAGTTAACGAAATACCAAATATTATTTGGTGCCCGCCCGACATTCCATTAGAATTGAGGGAATTAGACCTTCACCATTTAGTTGGACATGCATCCTTAATTTTAACAATTGTTATAATAATTATATTAACTGTATATTTTGTAAGAAAACTAAAAATACGAAGCCAGTTTCAAGCCATAGCATTACCCAGCGGTATGCTTAATATTTAAACTTGTAGATACAATAAATCAATGATATAAAAATGTTTTATGATAAAAAATAAATAATTATGTTAAAAATAAATAGCATGGGAGCAATATATTTTGGATTTTCATAACCCTTCCGAATACTACCGCGACCACTATTTGTAGCATGGGAGTAATAAAATATTAAAATTTTAAATATTGGGCTAACAGTAAAACTACATTTATGAGGTTATATTACAAAAGCATTATTTTCAATCAATTTCTCTTTAAAAAATGCAACTAAAAATATCCATAGTAAAAAAAAAAACTAAAGTTGTAAATATGACACATATGAATATATGAATATGATATTAAACAAACGTGGACTAACGATTGACAAACGATTCTAGTCGAATGTTTAGTTTTCGAAATGTGGTGAAAAATTTTAAATTAGAAACGATTCCATGAAAAAAATTTTAAAATATTTTCCGTTTTTAAATTTCATAATTTTCATTTTAGCAAACACAGCTTCATTAAGCTTCTGACAATCCGGAGTAAGCGCTGCAAAAGGCAATGAAGTGCTGTTTTAAACGGAAGGCAAGTCAGACCCTTGATGCAGAGGTACCCAGGACCCCAATAACACGAGGTTGATATAGTTTTTGCACACATAATAATAAGAAAATTTAAAAAAGAAGTTCTGCAACTATATGAGAGCCATGTTAAAGAATCAAAAGAAATTCAAGCGTTGTTCGACGTCATTGAATTTCTTTACCATCATCCATCCAACCATCACCGAATTAAAAGATATAGATCGGTATTGGGAAATTGGGGAAGAAGACAAAAATGCCATCGGATTAGAAATAAGTGAAAGTCATTTCATAAAAACTACAAAAAAAGGTTCAGATGGTCGATACATTCTGTCAATTCCATTTAAAGATGATGTCACCTCTGGAGATTCGAAGAAACAGGCAATGGCTCGTTTCATAAATCTTGAGAAAAAATGAAAAAAAAAAAATGAAAATCTAAAGACAGATGAATTAGGACAAACGGTAAAGTGGAGAAAGAAGGAAAGAACTTTTTACCTCACCAGGCAGTAATTCAGTAAAGATTCAAGCCTGACGACCAAATCAGGAGTTGTTTTTGACGCTTCAGCAAAAACAACTAATAAAAAAAGTTTGAACGACATAATGTGGGTTGGTCCACGAGCTTAAAAAGATATTTTTGACCTTATTATTAAATGGCGAAAATGGGAATTTGTTGTATCTGCGGACGTTGAAAAAATGCATCGTCAGAAATATACTAATGATAATGATCAAGAGTACCAATATATTTTATAAAAAGATTCTCCAGATGAAAAAATTAAAAATTGTAAATTGACAACAGTCACATATGCTACTGCATCTGCACCAGTCTGCAGTTTAGTTACTAGAGTTCTAGTAGATATTGCTGATAAATGCAAAAACAAAGATGTAAGTGAGATAAAAAGGAATGATTTTTATATAGATGACCTAATGAGTGGGGCTGATTCTATAGAAGATGCAAATAATTTTAGTTACAAAAAGTGGGAATGAAATTAAGGAAATGGATTTCAAACAGTTTAAAAATAAACTGTAGAAGATGTAGGAGATAACAAGGTTCTCACTCTTGTGGAAAATTAAAGCGTAAAAACCCTGGGGCTTAATGGGAACCGCAAAGGGAATTATTTAAATTCAAAGTAAATTGCAAGGAGTCGAAACAACAAAAGTATAGTGCTTTCAACATTATCAAAAATATATGACAAAAAATTTTAATTTTAATTTAAGAAAAATAGTATATTTAAATAGATTAATTCAATCACAAATCAAGAAAGAATCCTATCCTTCTTTTCTATCCGCAAAGGAGCTAAAACGAGCTGAAAAGATCATCATTTAGAAACAACTGGAATGTCAGTTCCGTCTAGAAATAAAGTGCTTGGAAGCAAAAAAAAGAAATTAAGACAAGAAGGTATTGGATTTTCGGGCTAAAGAATTCCTTAAAGAAGTACTTGAGAGAATGTGTCAAGTGTGCTAGGTATAGACAAAATACAGCTAAGCAAATAATGGGAAATCTCCGTACCCATTCTTATATACTGGAATAGATTACGCATGTCTTTATTTTGTTAAAAGTTCCAAGAATTGTGGACTAAAAACATATAAGGGATACATTGCCGTATTTGTCTGTATGGCCACCAAAGCCATACATCTAGAAATGGTAAGTGATTTAACCTCGGATGCATTTCTAGCAGTCCTAAGAAGATTTGTTGCTAGAAGAGGAAAAGTTGCCAACATCTATTCAGATAACGGAACAAATTTCGTAGGAGCTGCAGGAAAATTAGATCAAGAGTAAGTTAAAGCAATCAAGGAAAACACAATGTTCGTAGCTCAAAAAAGATAGAACTGTTTGGCATTTTATCCCCCGGCTGGACCTCATTTCGGAGGTATTTGGGAATCTGGAGTAAAATTCATGAAGCACCATTTGAAACGGGTGATAGGGGAAAATAGTCTGACATACGAAGAGATGTCAACACTTTTATGTCAATTAGAAGCATGCTTTTATATACTTCTCCATTGTATACTTCTGAGAATAAAATGGATAAACATGGAGTATTAACTCCAGGTAATTTTTTGATTGGTAGACCACCGTTAGAGATTGTTACACCAATTGAAAATAAGAAAATTGGTAATTTAAAAAGGTGGAAATAAATCCAAAAAATTAGAAGAGATTTCTAGGTTAAATGGAAAGAGAAGTATTTGCATAACCTATTACAGAGACACAAGTGGAAGAGGGAAAGTCCAAATATAGAGAAAGGACAACTTGCCATGTTGAAGGATGAAAACAGTCATCCAGCCAGGTGGCCAATGGGAAAGGTGGAAAAAGTCCATAAGCGTAAAGACGAAAAGGTTAGAGTGGTAGAAATGTCGAAAGAATGGAATCGATTCCCGAAGAGACAAAACCGAACAGACAAACAAGAGGTACATCAAAGATCTCAAAATATTGTTTTGTAATGGCTATGTTATTATTTATATTCTGCCAATTTGCTAACGCATCAGCTAAAGTTGATCATCAAGGTATGCAATAAAGAAGATAAATAAGACCTCGGCAATATATTTAGACCCAATGGGGGACGTTACATTTGTAGCCTACTCTTGGGATTTAATAATATTTTATAATGTGGAAGTTTACTATGAAATGCTTTAAAAAGGTAAAGAATTAATACCAAAAATGAAGGTAATTTGCGAAAGGCTTCATAGTTTTGAGGATCAATGACTTTTAGTTTTGATTAACACAGAAAGGCAAATCTCAGACATAGAAGGAAAAGATAAACTTTGTAAGGCTCATGGAAAATCAAGAAGTAAGGGTACTCCATTTGGTTTTATGGGATCGCTTTATCACATTCTATTTGGAATATGGGATGAATAGGACAGGATACAAATGGAGGATAATATGAAAAACTTATTAAGCAATCATCATAGCCTTAACGAGCTAAGTAGAAAACAAACTTAATTTATAATTTTAAGATCGATGCATATCTCCTTTAGCAGAATCTTATATTAAGGTGGCAGTCGAATAAAAGAGTTTGTGAGGGAAGTTGGCCTTGGAGTACTGCTAACGACAATTGTTGTGATATTAAACCTCTTAAACCAAATAAGGCATCGAACTGCAGATATAAATCGATTGTAGAGAGTAAGTCACATTGGGTTGAGTTGGAAAAGAAAGGTAGTTGACTTTTTAAGGTTCAAGACAATTATAAAGCCAGAATTCAGTGTAGCAACTCAAAAATAGAGATAGTAGCTTTACCTGAACAAGGAATAAGGACTTTGAGGTCAGATTGTACTGCTCAAACTGATGATAAAATATTGGTAGCTCAACATAGTATTTATTTAGAAGATCAGGGAACGTTAGCTTTGTCTTCCATTGGATAAGTTAACGAAATGCCATTAAATAACCATACGGACAAAAACAATCGTTTATCAAAGCTAATTCATTATTTCAAAACTCACACGCTAGAATTGAGGGAATTAGACCTTCACCATTTAGTTGGACATGCATCCTTAATTTTAACAATTGTTATAATAATTATATTAACTGTATATTTTGTAAGAAAACTAAAAATACGAAGCCAGTTTCAAGCCATAGCATTACCCAGCGGTATGCTTAATATTTAAACTTGTAGATACAATAAATCAATGATATAAAAATGTTTTATGTTATAAAATAAATAAATAATTATGTTAAAAATAAATAGCATGGGAGCAATATATTTTGGATTTTCATAACCCTTCCGAATACTACCGCGACCACTATTTGTAGCATGGGAGTAATGAAATATTAAAATTTTAAACATTGGGCTAACAGTAAAACTACATTTATGAGGTTATATTACAAAAGCATTATTTTCAATCAATTTCTCTTTAAAAAATGCAACTAATGCAACAAAAAAACTAAAGTTGTCATATTTACTTAAACAAACGTGGACTAACGATTGACAAACGATTCTAGTCGAATGTTTAGTTTTCGAAATGTGGCGAAAAATTTTAAATTAGAAACGATTCCATGAAAAAAAATTTAAAAATTTTTCCGTTTTTAAATTTCATAATTTTCATTTTAGCAAACCCAGCTTCATTAAGCTGCTGACAATCCGGAGTAAGCGCTGCAAAAGGCAATGAAGTGCTGTTTTAAACGGAAGGCAAGTCAGACCCTTGATGCAGAGGTACCCAGGACCCCAATAACACAAGTTTGATAAAGTTTTTGGACACATAATAATAAGAAAATTTAAAAAAGAAGCTCTGCAACTATATGAGAGCCATGTTAAAGAAACAAAAGAAATTTAAGCGTTGTTCGACGTCATTGAATTTCTTTACCATCATCCATCCAACCACCACCGAATTAAAAGATATAGATCGGTATTGGGAAATTGGGGAAAAAGACAAAAATAACAAATGACAAAAAACTACAAAAAAAAGGTTCAGATGGTCGATACATTGTGTCAATTCCATTTAAAGATGATGTCACCTCTGGAGATTCGAAGAATCAGCCAATGGCTCGTTTCATGAATCTTTAGAAAAAATTCATGCATGAATATAGGGATTTAGGACATACGGTCGAAGTGGAGAAGGAAGGAAAGAACTTTTTACCTCACCAGGCAGTAATTAGAGATTCAAGCCTGACGACCAAATTAGGTGTTGTTTTTGACGCTTCAGCAAAAATAACTAATAAAAAAAAGTTTGAACGACATAATGTGGGTTGGTCCACGAGCTTAAAAAGATATTTTTGACCTTATTATTAAATGGCGAAAATGTGACGTATCTAAGGACGTTGAAAAAATGCATCGTCAGAAATATACTAATGATAATGATCAAGAGTACCAATATATTTTATAAAGAGATCCTCCAGATGAAAAAATTAAAAATTGTAAATTGACAACAGTCACATATGCTACTGCATCTGCAGTTTAGTTATTAGGGTTCTAGTATATATTGCTGATAAATGCAAAAACAAAGATGTAAGTGAGATAATTAGGAATGATTTTTATATAGATGACCTAATGATTAAGGCTGATTCTATAGAAGATGCAAATAATTTTATTAAATTTTTTTCTCAAGAGTTACAAAAAGTGGGAATGAAATTAAGGAAATGGATATCAAACAGTTTAAAAATAATGGAAACTGTAGAAGATGCAGGATATAACAATAACTTGTGGAAAATTAAAGCGTAAAAACCCTGAGCTTAATGGGAGCGGCAAAAGGAATTATTTAATTCAAAGTAAATTGCGGGAAATCGAAAAACATAAACAAAAGGATAGTGCCATCAACATTATCAAAAATATATGACACTTGGGGATGGCTGACTCCTGTAACTATTTTAGGACAACTTTTTATAAACTATGGATAAATAAGAGTGAATGGGATCAAGAATTCTAAAAGGAAGGAAAAGGAAGGAGGGAAGAAAAAGATTATTGGGTAAATTTTAAGGAAAATTTATTGCTTTTAGAAAAGATTCGTTTTCCAAGATGGATTAGTTCTAAAAATTGTTCAATAATACAGCTTCATGGATTTGCTGACTCTTCCGAAAAGGCATATGCAGTAGTGGTACATGCTATAGTAGGGAATTATGCAAACATAAAAGCCAGCAAAAGTAGATTTAATCAACCTAAAAATAGAAAAACTATTCTCAAGCTAGAGTTATGAGCAGCTCACTTACCCAGTGAGTTGATCAAACAATTAATTGAATCCATTGATACCCAAGTAGAAATCTATGCTTGGGGTGATTCCACTATAACTTTAGCATGGATTAAAAATGGTCATTGTAAGGTCAAGTTCATTAGACGAAGAACGGATGACATTCGAAAACCAACTCATACCGAATGGAACCATGGAATCTGGAATCCATGAATCACCATTTGAAACGGACGATAGGGGAAAATAGTCTGACATACGAAGAGATGTCAACACTGTTATGTCAATTAGAAGCATGCTTGAATTCGAGGCTATTGTATACTTCTGAGAATAAAATGGAATAACATGGAGTATTAACTTAAGGTAATTTTTTGATTGGTGGACCACCGTTAGAGATTGTTAAACCAATTGAAAATGAGAAAATTGGTAATTTAGATAGGTGGAAATAAATCCAAAAAAGTAGAAGAGACTTCTAGGTTGAATGGAACCTAGAAACAAGTGGAAAAGGGGAAAGTCCAAATATAGAGAAAGAACAAATTGTCTTGTTGAAGGATGAAAACAGTCATCCAGCCAGGTGGCCAATGGGAAAGGTGGAAAAAGTCCATAAGGGTAAAGACGAAAAGGTTAGAGTGGTAGAAATGTCGAAAAAATGGAATCGATTCCCGAAGAGACAAAACCGAACAGACAAAAAAGAGGTACATCAAAGATCTCAAAACTTTGTTTTGTAATGGCTATGTTATTATTTATATTTAGACCCAATGAGGGACGTTGAAATTGTAGCCTCCTTCGGAATTTAATAATTTTTTATAATATGAACGTTTACTATGAAATGGTTTAAGAAGGTAAAGAATTAATACCAAAAATAAATGTAATATGCAAACGTGTTGAATAACTCCACACAAATTCCATCAGCAGATGGCCGGCCGCTCACCAGGTATGCGCCGAATTCGCGTAGTGACGACGCGGCGAAGTGCGGTTGGAGAACACAAGAGTTGGGACATCAAGAACGGAGAACGTCAGAGTTTGGAGAACGTGGGAGTTTGGAGAGCTAGGGATTTTGGAGAGCTAGAGAGTTTGGAGACCAAGAAGAAGAAAGAGAGTTCGGAGACTTGGCGGGAAGAGTGAGTGTGCCGTGTGCACTGGAAGTAACGGGACGCCGCCGGACTTTGAAAGCGGCCGTGAACTTTGGACCAAGAGAGAAGGTGCCACATATCGGCAGAAGAGCGGCACACAAGCAAACCATATGCGTCAAGGAAATCAGCGGGATGGCAGCATCCGACTGGACGTCGGCGGGAAGCAGCGCATGAAGGACAAGAGTGTCAAACTGGAGCCATGAACTTTGGAACCGGTGGAGAGGTTCGGCGGGCCGTGCGCGAAAGGGGAATAACGGTTCCCGGAGGCCCTATATAAACCCGCAGGGCGCTGGCAGCAGGGGAGTCGATAACGGTCAGTTTATCACGATCAATCGATTACGATCAGTCGATTACGGTCAGTCGAACACGATCAGTCGATTACGGTCAGTCGAACAGGATCACTCGATCACGAGGAGAAGAGTCGAAGAGTTGAGACAAGCAGTCGATCAAATACCACCCAAGCAAACTACGAGGGAGCCACAACAAGGCGAGTCGTTAAAAGCAGCGCCGTGGGAGCCTACAAGTAGCAAGATTGACGTTCGGGATTGGGACTACAAGGAATCTCCGAACTGAGACACAGGTGGCTGAGGTCTAGAAGGGCACCACACGGCTAACTCAAGTCGGTCTGCTTATTTCTGCCACCAAAGTTCTTGCGTTACGCCTGGAGGGTCTACCAGACTTGGAGCACTGAAGGCCGGCGACTAGAAATCGTGAGCTCGTGGGTACGCCTCGCCCCAAGCACTACTTTGGCGTGTCCCGGCGTGAGCCCCGTGTGCCAAGTGGAGTTGAGCGGGTCCTGGCGCGATCAGCCAGAAGGGAGAGAAGTCCCGGAGCGGCGCGACCGAACCCCCAGAGTAACGAGCTAGAAGGAAGAGAAGTCCCGGAGCGGCGCGACCGAACCCCGAAAGTAACGAGCCAGAAGGGAGAGAAGTCCCGAAGCGGCGCGACAGAACCCCGAGAGTAACGAGCCGGAAGGGAGAGAAGTCCCGGATCAGCGTATGCCCACGAAGCCAACGCAGAAGTCACGCTACGCACAGCCACCCAGTCAGGAGCAGTTAGCAGGACGCCGCCACCAGCAAGCAGGATACCGCACCACAAGGAGAATCTAGCCCGCAAAAACGGCACGGACAGTACGCGAAAGGGTGAGGCTAGGGTGGAACGTTCGTTTACACGAGGCGTAGAAGCGAAGTGAAGAGTGAGGCAGCTTCCTGGTGCTTCGCCTTGACAGTCCGCACGATCTGAGCGCAAACCCCCGTGGGACCATCTGGGATAGAGCAAGGGTCAGGCGGTCGTGTGTCGAGAGGAGTGATCCTGGAGAACTCGTCAGTCTGTTCACCCTAGTCTGAGAACGGTGACGCTTTCCTAAGCCCGCACCAAACACAAGCCAAACCGTCAGGAACAAGCAGTGGACAAGGATCTTCAGGGAGCTACAAAACTAGAACACCGTGTCAACGAGGCGAGAGATCATCAAGACAACCCGTACCGTGGGAGACAGCGAGGACAAGCAAATTAGAAAGCCGACTGCAGTAAACCCACTACAAACCCATGAATTCTGTGCTTTCCCACTGAACTACTGGGCGCTCACGTTTATATAAATTTGGTGGGACGAACACACACAATCTACTGAGTTAGCCGCACGAATCTTGTAGCGAGCAGAAAGCAAACAAATCAGTTCGTTACAAACGGCTTCATAGTTTCGAGGATCAATGACTTTTAGTATTGTGTAACACAGAAAGGCAAATCTCAGACATAGAAGAAAAAAATAAACTTTTTAAGGCTCATGGAAAATCAAGAAGTAAACGTACTCCGTTTGGCTTTATGGGATCGCTTTATCAAATTCTATTTGGAATATGGGATGAATAGGACAGGATACAAATGGAGGATAATATGAAAAACTTATTAGGCAATCATCATAGCCTTAACGAGCTAAGTAGAAAACAAACTTCCTTAGTCGATTCTACGGCTAACATTTTAAAGAAAACGATTGATGAAGTTAACTCAAATTTTAAACGAATGAACAAAAGAATCAAGAACATGATAGCAGTATTGCAAGAATCTTATTATATGTACAAAGATAACCAAACAGCTAAGTAACATAATAGATGAATGCGATAACAATAATAATGCGATAACAAGCCTATTAATAGACATAAATCATTACCGACTTAATACAAACATATTAAGACCTAGTCAGCTAAAGAGTGAGACTTCCAGAATAAAAGACAGTTTGTCTGAAAATTTAGTCTTACCAGGGAAAAGAACAGGCACAGAATTAAAGGAAGATTACATATTACTAACGGCTAAAGTTTTATTTGTGAATAAAAAATTAATAATTAATGCCAAAATACCTTTGTTTGGTAGACATGTTTCTGTACTTTATAAAATTATCCCAGTTCCGGTTTAATTGGACGACCGCATGATAACAGTGCATGTAGATTTTCAGTACTTAATTTATAATTTTGAGATCGATGCACATCACCTCATGGCAGAATCTTCTATTAATAACTGTCAAAGGTGGCAGTCGAATAAAAGAGTTTGTGAGGGAAGTAGTGGAGTAGTGCTAACGACAATAGTTGTGAGATTAAACCTCTCAAACCAAATAAGGCATCGAATTGCAGGTATAAATCGATCGTAGAGAGTAAGTCACATTGGGTTGAGTTGGAAAAGAAAGGTAGTTGGCTTTTTAAGGTTCAAATCAATTATAAGGCTAGAATTCAGTGTAGCAACTCAAAAATAGAGAAAATAGCTTTACCTGAACAAGGAATAATGACTTTGAAGTCAGATTGTACTGCTCAAAGATCAGGGAACATTAGCTTTGTCTTCCATTGGAGAAGTTAACGAAATACCAAAGATTATTTGAAGCCCGCCCGACATGCCATTCATCAACCATACGGACGAAATCAATCGTTTATCAAAGCTAATTCAATATTTTAAAACTCACAAGCTAGAATTAAGGGAATTAGACTTTCACCATTTTACTGGACATGCATCCTTAATTTAAGCAATTGTAATAATAATAATATCTACTGTATATTTTATAAGAAAACTAAAAATACGAAGCCAGTTTCAAGACATAGCATTACCCAGCGGTATGCTTAATATAAAAATGTGATATAAAAATGTTTTATGTTAAAAAATAAATAAATTCACTAATATGTTGAAACACAATAAAAGCAAGCCGTGGAAAGGTGTCAAAATTATTATGCAAAATAAAATATATCGAATTAATACAGTCTACCAATTTTTAATTGCATTTGTAATTAACACATACACCTTATCTTGCCGGCCCTTGCCAGAATTTCAGACGAACACTAATAAAAATAAAATATAATACTTTATGAGCTCTGTGCATGTCATGTGACAATAGTAAATCGAACCTGAGCCATAAACTATGATCTGTAATTTTAAACCTTACAAGGGAGCGTTGTAAGCACTTGTAATCTGTAAGAGCAGGCCACTTGAGCCTAACCGAAGATAATTACTTGAGATGTTTTTCACACTGCACCAAGGGTTCTCAGGCAGACGCGGCCTCTGCGTAGGCCACAGATAAGACCAGAATAAGAAATTCGTGTTAGTTTCCTAAGCAGGGACCTAGAAATTAAAATTCAGTTTTAATAGAGAACTCAACTGAAAAGATTGTTTTTATTAAAATAATATTTATCCCTTTCAGAAATAGAGGGTAATATTCGAAGATCTGCATCTCTTTTTTTGCCGAACTGCTTTCGTCGGAAGTCGACAGCAGCATACAGTTCTAGGCAGAAAAAAAATCAAGCAGGTTTTTGCGCTCGAACATCTCCCGGCGACCGGACTGCAGAACTGGTATAAAACAAATTTTAAAATATATTTAAAGAACAAATTAATCATGCAAATTTTGCCAAAACACGAAGACCCAGAATTTCGTGCCATGCACAAACATTGAAAATAATGTAAGGAATCAAATATCGCGCACAACTTTTTACATCACTTTATCACACAAAAATAGACTAATTCTGCGTTGTGGGTGTTGTTTTTATACTTAATATGAGATTCGAGATATTTTAATTGCAACAAGTGTTTCGTGTTAAAACTGGAGCAGGTTGCGGAAGTATCAGTTATGATGAAAAACCGCTAATAAATGTTATTCCTCTTGCACAGGTAACAATATAAAACCCTAAAAAGACAATCATTCATGTTTGGTTTTCAATAACCCTTTCGACTACTACCGCGACCACTATTTGTGGCATTAATAAAAGATAAAAATTTTAATTAATTTAATTTATTTTCAATCGATTTACTTTTAAAAAGGTGCGTAGCCCTTAAAAAAAACCAAACTAAAATTATCCATAGTAAAATAAAACAAAAATTTTTAAAAATTTGACAAATTTGATAAATGACAAACGATTCCATTAATTTATTTTTTTCGAAAAAAGGTTAAAAATTTTAAATTTTGTATATTTTTTAAAGTTCCGTTTTTTAAAGTACTAAAGGGTGGACAAACGATAACTAGGGGTAGACAAACGATTCTGGCCCTTGCCAGAATTTCAGACGAACACTAATAAAAATAAAATATAATACTTTATGAGCTCTGTGCATGTCATGTGACAATAGTAAATCGAACCTGAGCCATAAACTATGATCTGTAATTTTAAACCTTACAAGGGAGCGTTGTAAGCACTTGTAATCTGTAAGAGCAGGCCACTTGAGCCTAACCGAAGATAATTACTTGAGATGTTTTTCACACTGCACCAAGGGTTCTCAGGCAGACGCGGCCTCTGCGTAGGCCACAGATAAGACCAGAATAAGAAATTCGTGTTAGTTTCCTAAGCAGGGACCTAGAAATTAAAATTCAGTTTTAATAGAGAACTCAACTGAAAAGATTGTTTTTATTAAAATAATATTTATCCCTTTCAGAAATAGAGGGTAATATTCGAAGATCTGCATCTCTTTTTTTGCCGAACTGCTTTCGTCGGAAGTCGACAGCAGCATACAGTTCTAGGCAGAAAAAAAATCAAGCAGGTTTTTGCGCTCGAACATCTCCCGGCGACCGGACTGCAGAACTGGTATAAAACAAATTTTAAAATATATTTAAAGAACAAATTAATCATGCAAATTTTGCCAAAACACGAAGACCCAGAATTTCGTGCCATGCACAAACATTGAAAATAATGTAAGGAATCAAATATCGCGCACAACTTTTTACATCACTTTATCACACAAAAATAGACTAATTCTGCGTTGTGGGTGTTGTTTTTATACTTAATATGAGATTCGAGATATTTTAATTGCAACAAGTGTTTCGTGTTAAAACTGGAGCAGGTTGCGGAAGTATCAGTTATGATGAAAAACCGCTAATAAATGTTATTCCTCTTGCACAGGTAACAATATAAAACCCTAAAAAGACAATCATTCATGTTTGGTTTTCAATAACCCTTTCGACTACTACCGCGACCACTATTTGTGGCATTAATAAAAGATAAAACTTTTAATTAATTTAATTTATTTTCAATCGATTTAATTTTAAAAAGGTGCGTAGCCCTTAAAAAAAACCAAACTAAAATTATCCATAGTAAAATAAAACAAAAATTTTTAAAAATTTGACAAATTTGATAAATGACAAACGATTCCATTAATTTATTTTTTTCGAAAAAAGGTTAAAAATTTTAAATTTTGTATATTTTTTAAAGTTCCGTTTTTTAAAGTACTAAAGGGTGGACAAACGATAACTAGGGGTAGACAAACGATTCTGGCCCTTGCCAGAATTTCAGACGAACACTAATAAAAATAAAATATAATACTTTATGAGCTCTGTGCATGTCATGTGACAATAGTAAATCGAACCTGAGCCATAAACTATGATCTGTAATTTTAAACCTTACAAGGGAGCGTTGTAAGCACTTGTAATCTGTAAGAGCAGGCCACTTGAGCCTAACCGAAGATAATTACTTGAGATGTTTTTCACACTGCACCAAGGGTTCTCAGGCAGACGCGGCCTCTGCGTAGGCCACAGATAAGACCAGAATAAGAAATTCGTGTTAGTTTCCTAAGCAGGGACCTAGAAATTAAAATTCAGTTTTAATAGAGAACTCAACTGAAAAGATTGTTTTTATTAAAATAATATTTATCCCTTTCAGAAATAGAGGGTAATATTCGAAGATCTGCATCTCTTTTTTTGCCGAACTGCTTTCGTCGGAAGTCGACAGCAGCATACAGTTCTAGGCAGAAAAAAAATCAAGCAGGTTTTTGCGCTCGAACATCTCCCGGCGACCGGACTGCAGAACTGGTATAAAACAAATTTTAAAATATATTTAAAGAACAAATTAATCATGCAAATTTTGCCAAAACACGAAGACCCAGAATTTCGTGCCATGCACAAACATTGAAAATAATGTAAGGAATCAAATATCGCGCACAACTTTTTACATCACTTTATCACACAAAAATAGACTAATTCTGCGTTGTGGGTGTTGTTTTTATACTTAATATGAGATTCGAGATATTTTAATTGCAACAAGTGTATCGTGTTAAAACTGGAGCAGGTTGCGGAAGTATCAGTTATGCTGAAAAACCGCTAATAAATGTTATTCCTCTTGCACAGGTAACAATATAAAACCCTAAAAAGACAATCATTCATGTTTGGTTTTCAATAACCCTTTCGACTACTACCGCGACCACTATTTGTGGCATTAATAAAAGATAAAAATTTTAAATATTGGGTTAACAGTAAAACTACATTTATGAGGTTATTTAACACAAAATTTATTTTCAATCGATTTAATTTTAAAAAGGTGCGTAACCCTTAAAAAAAAACCAAACTAAAATTATACATAGAAAAAAAAACAAAAATTTTTTAAAATTTGACAAATTTGATAAATGACAAACGATTCCATTAATTTATATTTTTCGAAAAAGGGTTGAAAATTTTAAATTTAGTATATTTGTTAAAGTTCAGTTTTTTAAAGTAATAAAGGGTGGACAAACGATAACTAGGGGTAGACAAACGATTCAATGAAAATTTTTGAAAAGTCGAATATTTAGTTTTCGAAATGTGGTAACAAATTTTTAATTAAAACCGATTCCATGAAAAAAATTTTTAAAAATTTTCATTTTAACGAACCGAGCATCATTAAGCTGCTGAAAATTCGGAGTAAGCGCTGCAAAAGGCAATGAAGTGTGTTCTTAACACTTGAGCTGTTTTAAATGGAATGCAAGTCAGACCCTTGATGCAGAGGTACCCAGGACCCTAATAACACGAGGTTGATTTAATTTTTGCAAACATAATAATAAGAAAATTTAAAAAAGAAGCTCTGCAACTATATGAGAGCCATGTTCGACGTCATTGAATTTCTTTACCATCATCCATCCAACCATCACCGAATTAAAAGATATAGATCGGTATTGGGAAATCGGGGAAAAAGACAAAAATGCCATCGGATTAGAAATATGTGAAAGTCATTTCATAAAAACTACAAAAAAAAAGGTTCAGATGATCGATACATTCTGTCAATTCCATTTAAAGGTGATGTCACCTCTGGAGATTCGAAGAAACAGGCAATGGCTCGTTTCATGAATCTTGAGAAAAAATTCATGCATGAATATAAGGTTTTAGGACATACGGTCGAAGTGGAGAAGGAAGTAAAGAACTTTTTACCTCACCAGGCAGTAATTAGAGATTCAAGCCTGACGACCAAATTAGGTGTTGTGTTTGACGCTTCAGCAAAAATAACTAATAAAAAAAAGTTTGAACGACATAATGTGGGTTGGTCCACGAGCTTAAAAAGATATTTTTTGCCTTATTATTAAATGGCGAAAATGGGAATTTGTTGTATCTGCGGACGTTGAAGAAATGTATTGTCAGATAATTATTAATGATAATGATCGAGAGTACCAATATATTTTATAAAGAGATCCTCCAGATGAAAAAATTAAAAATTGTAAATTGACAACAGTCACATATGCTACTGCATCTGCAGTTTAGTTATTAGGGTTCTAGTATATATTGCTGATAAATGCAAAAACAAAGATGTAAGTGAGATAATTAGGAATGATTTTTATATAGATGACCTAATGATTAAGGCTGATTCTATAGAAGATGCAAATAATTTTATTAAATTTTTTTCTCAAGAGTTACAAAAAGTGGGAATGAAATTAAGGAAATGGATATCAAACAGTTTAAAAATAATGGAAACTGTAGAAGATGCAGGATATAACAATAACTTGTGGAAAATTAAAGCGTAAAAACCCTGAGCTTAATGGGAGCGGCAAAAGGAATTATTTAATTCAAAGTAAATTGCGGGAAATCGAAAAACATAAACAAAAGGATAGTGCCATCAACATTATCAAAAATATATGACACTTGGGGATGGCTGACTCCTGTAACTATTTTAGGACAACTTTTTATAAACTATGGATAAATAAGAGTGAATGGGATCAAGAATTCTAAAAGGAAGGAAAAGGAAGGAAGGAAGAAAAAGATTATTGGGTAAATTTTAAGGAAAATTTATTGCTTTTAGAAAAGATTCGTTTTCCAAGATGGATTAGTTCTAAAAATTGTTCAATAATACAGCTTCATGGATTTGCTGACTCTTCCGAAAAGGCATATGCAGTAGTGGTACATGCTATAGTAGGGAATTATGCAAACATAAAAGCCAGCAAAAGTAGATTTAATCAACCTAAAAATAGAAAAACTATTCTCAAGCTAGAGTTATGAGCAGCTCACTTACCCAGTGAGTTGATCAAACAATTAATTGAATCCATTGATACCCAAGTAGAAATCTATGCTTGGGGTGATTCCACTATAACTTTAGCGTGGATTAAAAATGGTCATTGTAAGGTCAAGTTCATTAGACGAAGAACGGATGACATTCGAAAACCAACTCATACCGAATGGAACCATGGAATCTGGAATCCATGAATCACCATTTGAAACGGACGATAGGGGAAAATAGTCTGACATACGAAGAGATGTCAACACTGTTATGTCAATTAGAAGCATGCTTGAATTCGAGGCTATTGTATACTTCTGAGAATAAAATGGAATAACATGGAGTATTAACTTAAGGTAATTTTTTGATTGGTGGACCACCGTTAGAGATTGTTAAACCAATTGAAAATGAGAAAATTGGTAATTTAGATAGGTGGAAATAAATCCAAAAAAGTAGAAGAGACTTCTAGGTTGAATGGAACCTAGAAACAAGTGGAAAAGGGGAAAGTCCAAATATAGAGAAAGAACAAATTGTCTTGTTGAAGGATGAAAACAGTCATCCAGCCAGGTGGCCAATGGGAAAGGTGGAAAAAGTCCATAAGGGTAAAGACGAAAAGGTTAGAGTGGTAGAAATGTCGAAAAAATGGAATCGATTCCCGAAGAGACAAAACCGAACAGACAAAAAAGAGGTACATCAAAGATCTCAAAACTTTGTTTTGTAATGGCTATGTTATTATTTATATTTAGACCCAATGAGGGACGTTGAAATTGTAGCCTCCTTCGGAATTTAATAATTTTTTATAATATGAACGTTTACTATGAAATGGTTTAAGAAGGTAAAGAATTAATACCAAAAATAAATGTAATATAATAATTCGCGTAGTGACGACGCGGCGAAGTGCGGTTGGAGAACACAAGAGTTGGGACATCAAGAACGGAGAACGTCAGAGTTTGGAGAACGTGGGAGTTTGGAGAGCTAGGGATTTTGGAGGGCTAGAGAGTTTGGAGACCAAGAAGAAGAAAGAGAGTTCGGAGACTTGGCGGGAAGAGTGAGTGTGCCGTGTGCACTGGAAGTAACGGGACGCCGCCGGACTTTGAAAGCGGCCGTGAACTTTGGACCAAGAGAGAAGGTGCCACATATCGGCAGAAGAGCGGCACACAAGCAAACCATATGCGTCAAGGAAATCAGCGGGATGGCAGCATCCGACTGGACGTCGGCGGGAAGCAGCGCATGAAGGACAAGAGTGTCAAACTGGAGCCATGAACTTTGGAACCGGTGGAGAGGTTCGGCGGGCCGTGCGCGAAAGGGGAATAACGGTTCCCGGAGGCCCTATATAAACCCGCAGGGCGCTGGCAGCAGGGGAGTCGATAACGGTCAGTTTATCACGATCAATCGATTACGATCAGTCGATTACGGTCAGTCGAACACGATCAGTCGATTACGGTCAGTCGAACAGGATCACTCGATCACGAGGAGAAGAGTCGAAGAGTTGAGACAAGCAGTCGATCAAATACCACCCAAGCAAACTACGAGGGAGCCACAACAAGGCGAGTCGTTAAAAGCAGCGCCGTGGGAGCCTACAAGTAGCAAGATTGACGTTCGGGATTGGGACTACAAGGAATCTCCGAACTGAGACACAGGTGGCTGAGGTCTAGAAGGGCACCACACGGCTAACTCAAGTCGGTCTGCTTATTTCTGCCACCAAAGTTCTTGCGTTACGCCTGGAGGGTCTACCAGACTTGGAGCACTGAAGGCCGGCGACTAGAAATCGTGAGCTCGTGGGTACGCCTCGCCCCAAGCACTACTTTGGCGTGTCCCGGCGTGAGCCCCGTGTGCCAAGTGGAGTTGAGCGGGTCCTGGCGCGATCAGCCAGAAGGAGAGAAGTCCCGGAGCGGCACGACCGAACCCCCAGAGTAACGAGCTACAAGGAAGAGAAGTCCCGGAGCGGCGCGACCGAACCCCGAAAGTAACGAGCCGGAGTGGAGGATCTGAGCGCAAACCCCCGTGGGACCATCTGGGATAGAGCAAGGGTCAGGCGGTCGTGTGTCGAGAGGAGTGATCCTGGAGAACTCGTCAGTCTGTTCACCCTAGTCTGAGAACGGTGACGCTTTCCTAAGCCCGCACCAAACACAAGCCAAACCGTCAGGAACAAGCAGTGGACAAGGATCTTCAGGGAGCTACAAAACTAGAACACCGTGTCAACGAGGCGAGAGATCATCAAGACAACCCGTACCGTGGGAGACAGCGAGGAAAAGCAAATTAGAAAGCCGACTGCAGTAAACCCACTACAAACCCATGAATTCTGTGCTTTCCCACTGAACTACTGGGCGCTCACGTTTATATAAATTTGGTGGGACGAACACACACAATCTACTGAGTTAGCCGCACGAATCTTGTAGCGAGCAGAAAGCAAACAAATCAGTTCGTTACAAACGGCTTCATAGTTTCGAGGATCAATGACTTTTAGTATTGAGTAACACAGAAAGGCAAATCTCAGACATAGAAGAAAAAAATAAACTTTTTAAGGCTCATGGAAAATCAAGAAGTAAACGTACTCCGTTTGGCTTTATGGGATCGCTTTATCAAATTCTATTTGGAATATGGGATGAATAGGACAGGATACAAATGGAGGATAATATGAAAAACTTATTAGGCAATCATCATAGCCTTAACGAGCTAAGTAGAAAACAAACTTCCTTAGTCGATTCTACGGCTAACATTTTAAAGAAAACGATTGATGAAGTTAACTCAAATTTTAAACGAATGAACAAAAGAATCAAGAACATGATAGCAGTATTGCAAGAATCTTATTATATGTACAAAGATAACCAAACAGCTAAGTAACATAATAGATGAATGCGATAACAATAATAATGCGATAACAAGCCTATTAATAGACATAAATCATTACCGACTTAATACAAACATATTAAGACCTAGTCAGCTAAAGAGTGAGACTTCCAGAATAAAAGACAGTTTGTCTGAAAATTTAGTCTTACCAGGGAAAAGAACAGGCACAGAATTAAAGGAAGATTACATATTACTAACGGCTAAAGTTTTATTTGTGAATAAAAAATTAATAATTAATGCCAAAATACCTTTGTTTGGTAGACATGTTTCTGTACTTTATAAAATTATCCCAGTTCCGGTTTAATTGGACGACCGCATGATAACAGTGCATGTAGATTTTCAGTACTTAATTTATAATTTTGAGATCGATGCACATCACCTCATGGCAGAATCTTCTATTAATAACTGTCAAAGGTGGCGGTCGAATAAAAGAGTTTGTGAGGGAAGTAGTGGAGTAGTGCTAACGACAATAGTTGTGAGATTAAACCTCTCAAACCAAATAAGGCATCGAATTGCAGGTATAAATCGATCGTAGAGAGTAAGTCACATTGGGTTGAGTTGGAAAAGAAAGGTAGTTGGCTTTTTAAGGTTCAAATCAATTATAAGGCTAGAATTCAGTGTAGCAACTCAAAAATAGAGAAAATAGCTTTACCTGAACAAGGAATAATGACTTTGAAGTCAGATTGTACTGCTCAAAGATTAGGGAACATTAGCTTTGTCTTCCATTGGAGAAGTAAACGAAATACCAAAGATTATTTGAAGCCCGCCCGACATGCCATTCATTAACCATACGGACGAAATCAATCGTTTATCAAGCTAATTCAATATTTTAAAACTCACAAGCTAGAATTAAGGGAATTAGACTTTCACCATTTTACTGGACATGCATCCTTAATTTAAGCAATTGTAATAATAATAATATCTACTGTATATTTTATAAGAAAACTAAAAATACGAAGCCAGTTTCAAGACATAGCATTACCCAGCGGTATGCTTAATATAAAAATGTGATATAAAAATGTTTTATGTTAAAAAATAAATAAATTCACTAATATGTTGAAACACAATAAAAGCAAGCCGTGGAAAGGTGTCAAAATTATTATGCAAAATAAAATATATCGAATTAATACAGTCTACCAATTTTTAATTGCATTTGTAATTAACACATACACCTTATCTTGCCGGCCCTTGCCAGAATTTCAGACGAACACTAATAAAAATAAAATATAATACTTTATGAGCTCTGTGCATGTCATGTGACAATAGTAAATCGAACCTGAGCCATAAACTATGATCTGTAATTTTAAACCTTACAAGGGAGCGTTGTAAGCACTTGTAATCTGTAAGAGCAGGCCACTTGAGCCTAACCGAAGATAATTACTTGAGATGTTTTTCACACTGCACCAAGGGTTCTCAGGCAGACGCGGCCTCTGCGTAGGCCACAGATAAGACCAGAATAAGAAATTCGTGTTAGTTTCCTAAGCAGGGACCTAGAAATTAAAATTCAGTTTTAATAAAGAACTCAACTGAAAAGGTTGTTTTTATTAAAATAATATTCATCCCTTTCAGAAATAGAGGGTAATATTCGAAGATCTGCATCTCTTTTTTTGCCGAACTGCTTTCGTCGGAAGTCGACAGCAGCATACAGTTCTAGGCAGAAAAAAAATCAAGCAGGTTTTTGCGCTCGAACATCTCCCGGCGACCGGACTGCAGAACTGGTATAAAACAAATTTTAAAATATATTTAAAGAACAAATTAATCATGCAAATTTTGCCAAAACACGAAGACCCAGAATTTCGTGCCATGCACAAACATTGAAAATAATGTAAGGAATCAAATATCGCGCACAACTTTTTACATCACTTTATCTCACAAAAATAGACTAATTCTGCGTTGTGGGTGTTGTTTTTATACTTAATATGAGATTCGAGATATTTTAATTGCAACAAGTGTATCGTGTTAAAACTGGAGCAGGTTGCGGAAGTATCAGTTATGCTGAAAAACCGCTAATAAATGTTATTCCTCTTGCACAGGTAACAATATGTTTGGTTTTCAATAACCCTTTCGACTACTACCGCGACCACTATTTGTGGCATTAATAAAAGATAAAAATTTTAAATATTGGGTTAACAGTAAAACTACATTTATGAGGTTATTTAACACAAAATTTATTTTCAATCGATTTAATTTTAAAAAGGTGCGTAACCCTTAAAAAAAAAACCAAACTAAAATTATACATAGAAAAAAAAAACAAAAATTTTTTAAAATTTGACAAATTTGATAAATGACAAACGATTCCATTAATTTATATTTTTCGAAAAAGGGTTGAAAATTTTAAATTTAGTATATTTGTTAAAGTTCAGTTTTTTAAAGTAATAAAGGGTGGACAAACGATAACTAGGGGTAGACAAACGATTCAATGAAAATTTTTGAAAAGTCGAATATTTAGTTTTCGAAATGTGGTAACAAATTTTTAATTAAAACCGATTCCATGAAAAAAATTTTTAAAAATTTTCATTTTAACGAACCGAGCATCATTAAGCTGCTGAAAATTCGGAGTAAGCGCTGCAAAAGGCAATGAAGTGTGTTCTTAACACTTGAGCTGTTTTAAACGGAATGCAAGTCAGACCCTTGATGCAGAGGTACCCAGGACCCTAATAACACGAGGTTGATTTAATTTTTGCAAACATAATAATAAGAAAATTTAAAAAAGAAGCTCTGCAACTATATGAGAGCCATGTTCGACGTCATTGAATTTCTTTACCATCATCCATCCAACCATCACCGAATTAAAAGATATAGATCGGTATTGGGAAATCGGGGAAAAAGACAAAAATGCCATCGGATTAGAAATATGTGAAAGTCATTTCATAAAAACTACAAAAAAAAAGGTTCAGATGATCGATACATTCTGTCAATTCCATTTAAAGGTGATGTCACCTCTGGAGATTCGAAGAAACAGGCAATGGCTCGTTTCATGAATCTTGAGAAAAAATTCATGCATGAATATAAGGTTTTAGGACATACGGTCGAAGTGGAGAAGGAAGTAAAGAACTTTTTACCTCACCAGGCAGTAATTAGAGATTCAAGCCTGACGACCAAATTAGGTGTTGTGTTTGACGCTTCAGCAAAAATAACTAATAAAAAAAAGTTTGAACGACATAATGTGGGTTGGTCCACGAGCTTAAAAAGATATTTTTTGCCTTATTATTAAATGGCGAAAATGGGAATTTGTTGTATCTGCGGACGTTGAAGAAATGTATTGTCAGATAATTATTAATGATAATGATCGAGACTACCAATATATTTTATAAAGAGATTCTCCACATGAAAACCTTAAAAATTATAAATTGACAACAGTCATATATGCTACTGCATCTGCAGTTTAGTTACTAGAGTTCTAGTATATATTGCTGATAAATGCAAAAACAAAGATGTAAGTGAGATAGTTAGGAATGATTTTTATATAGATGACCTAATGACTAAGGCTGATTCTATAGAAGATGCAATCAATTTTATTAAATTTTTTTCTCAGGAGTTACAAAAAGTGGGAATGAAATTAAGGAAATGGATATCAAACAGTTTAAAAATAATGGAAACTGTAGAAGATGCAGGATATAACAATAACTTGTGGAAAATAAAAGCGTAAAAGCCCTGGGGCTTAATGGGAGCGGCAAAAGGAATTATTTAAATTCAAAGTAAATTGCGGAAAGTCGAAAAACATAAACAAAAGGATAGTGCCATCAACATTATCAAAAATATATGACACTTGGGGATGGCTGACTCCTGTAACTATTTTAGGACAACTTTTTATAAACTATGGATAAATAAGAGTGAATGGGATCAAGAATTCTAAAAGGAAGGAAAAGGAAGGAAGGAAGAAAAAGATTATTGGGTAAATTTTAAGGAAAATTTATTGCTTTTAGAAAAGATTCGTTTTCCAAGATGGATTAGTTCTAAAAATTGTTCAATAATACAGCTTCATGGATTTGCTGACTCTTCCGAAAAGGCATATGCAGTAGTGGTATATGCTATAGTAGGGAATTATGCAAACATAAAAGCCAGCAAAAGTAGATTTAATCAACCTAAAAATAGAAAAACTATTCTCAAGCTAGAGTTATGTGCAGCTCACTTACCCAGTGAGTTGATCAAACGATTAATTGAATCCATTGATACCAAAGTAGAAATCTATGCTTGGAGTGATTCCACTATAACTTTAGCATGGATTAAAAATAGTCATAGTAAGGTCAAGTTCATTAGACGAAGAACGGATGACATTCGAAAACCAACTCATACCGAATGGAACCATGGAATCTGGAATCCATAAATCACCATTTGAAACGGACGATAGGGGAAAATAGTCTGACATACGAAGAGATGTCAACACTTTTATGTCAATTAGAAGCATGCTTGAATTCGAGGCTATTGTATACTTCTGTGAATAAAATGGAATAACATGGAGTATTAACTTAAGGTAATTTTTTGATTGGTGGACCACCGTTAGAGATTGTTAAACCAATTGAAAATTAGAAAATTGGTAATTTAGATAGGTGGAAATAAATCCAAAAAAGTAGAAGAGACTTCTAGGTTGAATGGAAAGAGAAGTATTTGCATACCCTATATCAGAGAAACAAGTGGAAAAGGGGAAAGTCCAAATATAGAGAAAGAACAAATTGTCTTGTTGAAGGATGAAAACAGTCATCCAGCCAGGTGGCCAATGGGAAAGGTGGAAAAAGTCCATAGGGGAAAAACGAAAAGGTTAGAGTGGTAGAAATGTCGAAAAAATGGAATCGATTCCCGAAGAGACAAAACCGAACAGACAAAAAAGAGGTACATCAAAGATCTCCAAACTTTTGTTTTGTAATGGCTATGTTATTATTTATATTTAGACCCAATGGGGGACGTTAAAATTGTAGCCTCCTTCGGAATTTAATAATTTTTTATAATATGAACGTTTAAGAAGGTTTAAGAAGGTAAAGAATTAATACCAAAAATAAATGTAATATGCAAACGTGTTGACTCCACACAAATTCCATCAGCAGATGGCCGGCCGCTCACCAGGTATGCACCGAATTCGCGTAGTGACGACGCGGCGAAGTGCGGTTGGAGAACACAAGAGTTGGGACATCAAGAACGGAGAACGTCAGAGTTTGGAGAACGTGGGAGTTTGGAGAGCAAGGGATTTTGGAGAGCAAGAGAGTTTGGAGACCAAGAAGGGAGAAAGAGAGTTCGGAGACTTGGCGGGAAGAGTGAGTGTGCCGTGTGCACTGGAAGTAACGGGACGCCGCCGGACTTTGAAAGCGGCCGTGAACTTTGGACCAAGAGAGAAGGTGCCACATATCGGCAGAAGAGCGGCACACAAGCAAACCATATGCGTCAAGGAAATCAGCGGGACGGCAGCATCCGACTGGACATCGGCGGGAAGCAGCGCATGAAGGACAAGAGTGTCAAACTGGAGCCATGAACTTTGGAACCGGTGTGGAGAGGTTCGGCGGGCCGTGCGCGAAAGGGGAATAACGGTTCCCGGAGGCCCTATATAAACCCGCAGGGCGCTGGCAGCAGGGGAGTCGATAACGGTCAGTTTATCACGATCAATCGATTACGATCAGTCGATTACGGTCAGTCGAACACGATCAGTCGATTACGGTCAGTCGAACACGAGGAGAAGAGTCGAAGAGTTGAGACAAGCAGTCGATCAAATACCAACCAAGCAAACTTTGAGGGAGCCACAACAAGGCGAGTCGTCAAAAGCAGCGCCGTGGGAGCCTACAAGTAGCAAGATTGCCACGTCAAGACGTTCGGGATCGGGACTACAAGGAATCTCCGAACTGAGACACAGGTGGCTGAGGTCTAAAGGGGCACCACACGGCTAACTCAAGGCGGTCTGCTTATTCCTGCCACCAAAGTTCTTGCGTTACGCCTGGAGGGTCTACCAGACTTGGAGCACTGAAGGCCGGCGACTAGAAATCGTGAGCTCGTGGGTACGCCTCGCCCCAAGCACTACTTTGGCGTGTCCCGGCGTGAGCCCCGTGTGCCAAGTGGAGTTGAGCGGGTCCTGGCGCGATCAGCCAGAAGGGAGAGAAGTCCCGGAGCGGCGCGACCGAACCCCCAGAGTAACGAGCTACAAGGAAGAGAAGTCCCGGAGCGGCGCGACCGAACCCCGAAAGTAACGAGCCGGAAGGGAGAGAAGTCCCGGATCAGCGTATGCCCACGAAGCCAACGCAGAAGTCACGCTACGCACAGCCACCCAGTCAGGAGCAGTTAGCAGGACGCCGCCACCAGCAAGCAGGATACCGCACCACAAGGAGAATCTAGCCCGCAAAAACGGCACGGACAGTACGCGAAAGGGTGAGGCTAGGGTGGAACGTTCGTTTACACGAGGCGTAGAAGCGAAGTGAAGAGTGAGGCAGCTTCCTGGTGCTTCGCCTTGACTGTCCGCACGATCTGAGCGCAAACCCCCGTGGGACCATCTGGGATAGAGAAAGGGTCAGGCGGTCGTGTGTCGAGAGGAGTGATCCTGGAGAACTCGTCAGTCTGTTCACCCTAGTCTGAGAACGGTGACGCTTTCCTAAGCCCGCACCAAACACAAGCCAAACCGTCAGGAACAAGCAGTGGACAAGGATCTTCAGGGAGCTACAAAACTAGAACACCGTGTCAACGAGGCGAGAGATCATCAAGACAACCCGTACCGTGGGAGACAGCGAGGACAAGCAAATTAGAAAGCCGACTGCAGTAAACCCACTACAAACCCATGAATTCTGTGCTTTCCCACTGAACTACTGGGCGCTCACGTTTATATAAATTTGGTGGGACGAACACACACAATCTACTGAGTTAGCCGCACGAATCTTGTAGCGAGCAGAAAGCAAACAAATCAGTTCGTTACAAACGGCTTCATAGTTTCGAGGATCAATGACTTTTAGTATTGAGTAACACAGAAAGGCAAATCTCAGACATAGAAGAAAAAAATAAACTTTTTAAGGCTCATGGAAAATCAAGAAGTAAACGTACTCCGTTTGGCTTTATGGGATCGCTTTATCAAATTCTATTTGGAATATGGGATGAATAGGACAGGATACAAATGGAGGATAATATGAAAAACTTATTAGGCAATCATCATAGCCTTAACGAGCTAAGTAGAAAACAAACTTCCTTAGTCGATTCTACGGCTAACATTTTAAAGAAAACGATTGATGAAGTTAACTCAAATTTTAAACGAATGAACAAAAGAATCAAGAACATGATAGCAGTATTGCAAGAATCTTATTATATGTACAAAGATAACCAAACAGCTAAGTAACATAATAGATGAATGCGATAACAATAATAATGCGATAACAAGCCTATTAATAGACATAAATCATTACCGACTTAATACAAACATATTAAGACCTAGTCAGCTAAAGAGTGAGACTTCCAGAATAAAAGACAGTTTGTCTGAAAATTTAGTCTTACCAGGGAAAAGAACAGGCACAGAATTAAAGGAAGATTACATATTACTAACGGCTAAAGTTTTATTTGTGAATAAAAAATTAATAATTAATGCCAAAATACCTTTGTTTGGTAGACATGTTTCTGTACTTTATAAAATTATCCCAGTTCCGGTTTAATTGGACGACCGCATGATAACAGTGCATGTAGATTTTCAGTACTTAATTTATAATTTTGAGATCGATGCACATCACCTCATGGCAGAATCTTCTATTAATAACTGTCAAAGGTGGCAGTCGAATAAAAGAGTTTGTGAGGGAAGTAGTGGAGTAGTGCTAACGACAATAGTTGTGAGATTAAACCTCTCAAACCAAATAAGGCATCGAATTGCAGGTATAAATCGATCGTAGAGAGTAAGTCACATTGGGTTGAGTTGGAAAAGAAAGGTAGTTGGCTTTTTAAGGTTCAAATCAATTATAAGGCTAGAATTCAGTGTAGCAACTCAAAAATAGAGAAAATAGCTTTACCTGAACAAGGAATAATGACTTTGAAGTCAGATTGTACTGCTCAAAGATCAGGGAACATTAGCTTTGTCTTCCATTGGAGAAGTTAACGAAATACCAAAGATTATTTGAAGCCCGCCCGACATGCCATTCATCATCCATACGGACGAAATCAATCGTTTATCAAAGCTAATTCAATATTTTAAAACTCACAAGCTAGAATTAAGGGAATTAGACTTTCACCATTTTACTGGACATGCATCCTTAATTTAAGCAATTGTAATAATAATAATATCTACTGTATATTTTATAAGAAAACTAAAAATACGAAGCCAGTTTCAAGACATAGCATTACCCAGCGGTATGCTTAATATAAAAATGTGATATAAAAATGTTTTATGTTAAAAAATAAATAAATTCACTAATATGTTGAAACACAATAAAAGCAAGCCGTGGAAAGGTGTCAAAATTATTATGCAAAATAAAATATATCGAATTAATACAGTCTACCAATTTTTAATTGCATTTGTAATTAACACATACACCTTATCTTGCCGGCCCTTGCCAGAATTTCAGACGAACACTAATAAAAATAAAATATAATACTTTATGAGCTCTGTGCATGTCATGTGACAATAGTAAATCGAACCTGAGCCATAAACTATGATCTGTAATTTTAAACCTTACAAGGGAGCGTTGTAAGCACTTGTAATCTGTAAGAGCAGGCCACTTGAGCCTAACCGAAGATAATTACTTGAGATGTTTTTCACACTGCACCAAGGGTTCTCAGGCAGACGCGGCCTCTGCGTAGGCCACAGATAAGACCAGAATAAGAAATTCGTGTTAGTTTCCTAAGCAGGGACCTAGAAATTAAAATTCAGTTTTAATAGAGAACTCAACTGAAAAGATTGTTTTTATTAAAATAATATTTATCCCTTTCAGAAATAGAGGGTAATATTCGAAGATCTGCATCTCTTTTTTTGCCGAACTGCTTTCGTCGGAAGTCGACAGCAGCATACAGTTCTAGGCAGAAAAAAAATCAAGCAGGTTTTTGCGCTCGAACATCTCCCGGCGACCGGACTGCAGAACTGGTATAAAACAAATTTTAAAATATATTTAAAGAACAAATTAATCATGCAAATTTTGCCAAAACACGAAGACCCAGAATTTCGTGCCATGCACAAACATTGAAAATAATGTAAGGAATCAAATATCGCGCACAACTTTTTACATCACTTTATCACACAAAAATAGACTAATTCTGCGTTGTGGGTGTTGTTTTTATACTTAATATGAGATTCGAGATATTTTAATTGCAACAAGTGTTTCGTGTTAAAACTGGAGCAGGTTGCGGAAGTATCAGTTATGATGAAAAACCGCTAATAAATGTTATTCCTCTTGCACAGGTAACAATATAAAACCCTAAAAAGACAATCATTCATGTTTGGTTTTCAATAACCCTTTCGACTACTACCGCGACCACTATTTGTGGCATTAATAAAAGATAAAAATTTTAATTAATTTAATTTATTTTCAATCGATTTAATTTTAAAAAGGTGCGCAGCCCTTAAAAAAAACCAAACTAAAATTATCCATAGTAAAAAAAAACAAAAATTTTTTAAAATTTGATAAATGACAAACGATTCCATTAATTTATTTTTTTCGAAAAAAGGTTAAAAATTTTAAATTTTGTATATTTTTTAAAGTTCCGTTTTTTAAAGTACTAAAGGGTGGACAAACGATAACTAGGGGTAGACAAACGATTCTGGCCCTTGCCAGAATTTCAGACGAACACTAATAAAAATAAAATATAATACTTTATGAGCTCTGTGCATGTCATGTGACAATAGTAAATCGAACCTGAGCCATAAACTATGATCTGTAATTTTAAACCTTACAAGGAAGCGGTGTAAGCACTTGTAATCTGTAAGAGCAGGCCACTTGAGCCTAACCGAAGATAATTACTTGAGATGTTTTTCACACTGCACCAAGGGTTCTCAGGCAGACGCGGCCTCTGCGTAGGCCACAGATAAGACCAGAATAAGAAATTCGTGTTAGTTTCCTAAGCAGGGACCTAGAAATTAAAATTCAGTTTTAATAGAGAACTCAACTGAAAAGGTTGTTTTTATTAAAATAATATTCATCCCTTTCAGAAATAGAGGGTAATATTCGAAGATCTGCATCTCTTTTTTTGCCGAACTGCTTTCGTCGGAAGTCGACAGCAGCATACAGTTCTAGGCAGAAAAAAAATCAAGCAGGTTTTTGCGCTCGAACATCTCCCGGCGACCGGACTGCAGAACTGGTATAAAACAAATTTTAAAATATATTTAAAGAACAAATTAATCATGCAAATTTTGCCAAAACACGAAGACCCAGAATTTCGTGCCATGCACAAACATTGAAAATAATGTAAGGAATCAAATATCGCGAACAACTTTTTACATCACTTTATCACACAAAAATAGACTAATTCTGCGTTGTGGGTGTTGTTTTTATACTTAATATGAGATTCGAGATATTTTAATTGCAACAAGTGTATCGTGTTAAAACTAGAGCAGGTTGCGGAAGTATCAGTTATGCTGAAAAACCGCTAATAAATGTTATTCCTCTTGCACAGGTAACAATATAAAACCCTAAAAAGACAATCATTCATGTTTGGTTTTCAATAACCCTTTCGACTACTACCGCGACCACTATTTGTGGCATTAATAAAAGATAAAAATTTTAATTAATTTAATTTATTTTCAATCGATTTAATTTTAAAAAGGTGCGTAACCCTTAAAAAAAACCAAACTAAATTTATCCATAGTAAAAAAAAACAAAAATTTTTTAAAATTTGACAAATTTGATAAATGACAAACGATTCCATTAATTTATGTTTTTCGAAAAAGGTTAAAAATTTTAAATTTTGTATATTTTTTAAAGTTCCGTTTTTTAAAGTACTAAAGGGTGGACAAACGATAACTAGGGGTAGACAAACGTTTCAATGAAAATTTTTGAAAAGTCGAAAATTTAGTTTTCGAAATGTGGTAACAAATTTTTAATTAAAACCGATTCCATGAAAAAAATTTTTTAAAATTTAAATTTTTAGTTTGTTTTGTTTTTAAATTTCAAAATTTTCATTTTAACGAACCCAGCATCATTAAGCTGCTGAAAATGGCTCGTTTCATGAATCTTGATAAAAAATTCATGCATGAATATAAGGTTTTAGGACATACGGTCGAAGTGGAGAAGGAAGGAAAGAACTTTTTACCTCACCAGGCAGTAATTAGAGATTCAAGCCTGACGACCAAATTAGGTGTTGTTTTTGACGCTTCAGCAAAAATAACTAATAAAAAAAAGTTTGAACGACATAATGTGGGTTGGTCCACGAGCTTAAAAAGATATTTTTTGCCTTATTATTAAATGGCGAAAATGGGAATTTGTTGTATCTGCGGACGTTGAAGAAATGTATTGACAGATAATTATTAATGATAATGATCGAGAGTACCAATATATTTTATAAAGAGATTCTCCACATGAAAACCTTAAAAATTATAAATTGACAACAGTCATATATGCTACTGCATCTGCAGTTTAGTTACTAGAGTTCTAGTATATATTGCTGATAAATGCAAAAACAAAGATGTAAGTGAGATAATTAGGAATGATTTTTATATAGATGACCTAATGACTAAGGCTGATTCTATAGAAGATGCAAATAATTTAATTAAATTATTTTCTCAAGAGTTACAAAAAGTGGGAATGAAATTAAGGAAATGGATATCAAACAGTTTAAAAATAATGGAAACTGTAGAAGATGCAGGATATAACAATAACTTGTGGAAAATAAAAGCGTAAAAACCCTGGGGCTTAATGGGAGCGGCAAAAGGAATTATTTAAATTCAAAGTAAATTGCGGGAAGTCGAAAAACATAAACAAAAGGATAGTGCCATCAACATTATCAAAAATATATGACACTTGGGGATGGCTGACTCCTGTAACTATTTTAGGACAACTTTTTATAAACTATGGATAAATAAGAGTGAATGGGATCAAGAATTCTAAAAGGAAGGAAAAGGAAGGAAGGAAGAAGAAGATTATTGGGTAAATTTTAAGGAAAATTTATTGCTTTTAGAAAAGATTCGTTTTCCAAGATGGATTAGTTCTAAAAATTGTTCAATAATACAGCTTCATGGATTTGCTGACTCTTCCGAAAAGGCATATGCAGTAGTGGTATATGCTATAGTAGGGAATTATGCAAACATAAAAGGCAGCAAAAGTAGATTTAATCAACCTAAAAAAAAAGAAAAACTATTCTCAAGCTAGAGTTATGTGCAGCTCACTTACCCAGTGAGTTGATCAAACGATTAATTGAATCAATTGATACCAAAGTAGAAATCTATGCTCGGAGTGATTCCACTATAACTTTAGCATGGATTAAAAATGGTCATAGTAGGGTCAAGTTCATTAGACGAAGAACGGATGACATTCGAAAACCAACTCATACCGAATGGAACCATGGAATCTGGAATCCATGAATCACCATTTGAAACGGACGATAGTGGAAAATAGTCTGACATACGAAGAGATGTCAACACTTTTATGTCAATTAGAAGCATGCTTGATTTCGAGGCTATTGTATACTTCTGTGAATAAAATGGAATAACATGGAGTATTAACTTAAGGTAATTTTTTGATTGGTGGACCACCGATAGAGATTGTTAAACCAATTGAAAATGAGAAAATTGGTAATTTAGATAGGTGGAAATAAATCCAAAAAAGTAGAAGAGACTTCTAGGTTGAATGAAAAGAGAAGTATTTACATACCCTATATCAGAGAAACAAGTGGAAAAGGGGAAAGTCCAAATATAGAGAAAGAACAAATTGTCTTGTTGAAGGATGAAAACAGTCATCCAGCCAGGTGGCCAATGGGAAAGGTGGAAAAAGTCCATAGGGGAAAAACGAAAAGGTTAGAGTGGTAGAAATGTCGAAAAAGTGGAATCGATTCCCGAAGAGACAAAACCGAACAGACAAAAAAGAGGTACATCAAAGATCTCCAAAGTTTTGTTTTGTAATGGCTATGTTATTATTTATATTTAGACCCAATGGGGGACGTTAAAATTGTAGCCTCCTTCGGAATTTAATAATTTTTTATAATATGAACGTTTAAGAAGGTTTAAGAAGGTAAAGAATTAATACCAAAAATAAATGTAATATGCAAACGTGTTGACTCCACACAAATTCCATCAGCAGATGGCCGGCCGCTCACCAGATATGCACCGAATTCGCGTAGTGACGACGCGGCGAAGTGCGGTTGGAGAACACAAGAGTTGGGACATCAAGAACGGAGAACGTCAGAGTTTGGAGAACGTGGGAGTTTGGAGAGCAAGGGATTTTGGAGAGCAAGAGAGTTTGGAGACCAAGAAGGGAGAAAGAGAGTTCGGAGACTTGGCGGGAAGAGTGAGTGTGCCGTGTGCACTGGAAGTAACGGGACGCCGCCGGACTTTGAAAGCGGCCGTGAACTTTGGACCAAGAGAGAAGGTGCCACATATCGGCAGAAGAGCGGCACACAAGCAAACCATATGCGTCAAGGAAATCAGCGGGACGGCAGCATCCGACTGGACATCGGCGGGAAGCAGCGCATGAAGGACAAGAGTGTCAAACTGGAGCCATGAACTTTGGAACCGGTGTGGAGAGGTTCGGCGGGCCGTGCGCGAAAGGGGAATAACGGTTCCCGGAGGCCCTATATAAACCCGTAGGGCGCTGGCAGCAGGGGAGTCGATAACGGTCAGTTTATCACGATCAATCGATTACGATCAGTCGATTACGGTCAGTCGGACACGATCAGTCGATTACGGTCAGTCGAACAGGATCAGTCGATCACGAGGAGAAGAGTCGAAGAGTTGAGACAAGCAGTCGATCAAATACCAACCAAGCAAACTACAAGGGAGCCACAACAAGGCGAGTCGTCAAAAGCAGCGCCGTGGGAGCCTACAAGTAGCAAGATTGCCACGTCAAGACGTTCGGGATCGGGACTACAAGGAATCTCCGAACTGAGACACAGGTGGCTGAGGTCTAAAGGGGCACCACACGGCTAACTCAAGGCGGTCTGCTTATTCCTGCCACCAAAGTTCTTGCGTTACGCCTGGAGGGTCTACCAGACTTGGAGCACTGAAGGCCGGCGACTAGAAATCGTGAGCTCGTGGGTACGCCTCGCCCCAAGCACTACTTTGGCGTGTCCCGGCGTGAGCCCCGTGTGCCAAGTGGAGTTGAGCGGGTCCTGGCGCGATCAGCCAGAAGGGAGAGAAGTCCCGGAGCGGCGCGACCGAACCCCCGGAGTAACGAGCTAGAAGGAAGAGAAGTCCCGGAGCGGCGCGACCAAACCCCGAAAGTAACGAGCCAGAAGGGAGAGAAGTCCCGAAGCGGTGCGACAGAACCCCGAGAGTAACGAGCCGGAAGGGAGAGAAGGCCCGGATCAGCGTATGCCCACGAAGCCAACGCAGAAGTCACGCTACGCACAGCCACCCAGTCAGGAGCAGTTAGCCGGACGCCGCCACCAGCAAGCAGGATACCGCACCACAAGGAGAATCTAGCCCGCAGAAGCGGCACGGACAGTACGCGAAAGGGTGAGGCTAGGGTGGAACGTTCGTTTACACGAGGCGTAGAAGCGAAGTGAAGAGTGAGGCAGCTTCCTGGTGCTTCGCCTTGACTGTCCGCACGATCTGAGCGCAAACCCCCGTGGGACCATCTGGGATAGAGCAAGGGTCAGGCGGTCGTGTGTCGAGAGGAGTGATCCTGGAGAACTCGTCAGTCTGTTCACCCTAGTCTGAGAACGGTGACGCTTTCCTAAGCCCGCACCAAACACAAGCCAAACCGTCAGGAACAAGCAGTGGACAAGGATCTTCAGGGAGCTACAAAACTAGAACACCGTGTCAACGAGGCGAGAGATCATCAAGACAACCCGTACCGTGGGAGACAGCGAGCACAAGTAAATTAGAAAGCCGACTGCAGTAAACCCACTACAAACCCATGAATTCTGTGCTTTCCCACTGAACTACTGGGCGCTCACGTTTATATAAATTTGGTGGGACGAACACACACAATCTACTGAGTTAGCCGCACGAATCTTGTAGCGAGCAGAAAGCAAACAAATCAGTTCGTTACAAACGGCTTCATAGTTTCGAGGATCAATGACTTTTAGTATTGAGTAACACAGAAAGGCAAATCTCAGACATAGAAGAAAAAAATAAACTTTTTAAGGCTCATGGAAAATCAAGAAGTAAACGTACTCCGTTTGGCTTTATGGGATCGCTTTATCAAATTCTATTTGGAATATGGGATGAATAGGACAGGATACAAATGGAGGATAATATGAAAAACTTATTAGGCAATCATCATAGCCTTAACGAGCTAAGTAGAAAACAAACTTCCTTAGTCGATTCTACGGCTAACATTTTAAAGAAAACGATTGATGAAGTTAACTCAAATTTTAAACGAATGAACAAAAGAATCAAGAACATGATAGCAGTATTGCAAAAATCTTATTATATGTACAAAGATAACCAAACAGCTAAGTAACATAATAGATGAATGCGATAACAATAATAATGCGATAACAAGCCTATTAATAGACATAAATCATTACCGACTTAATACAAACATATTAAGACCTAGTCAGCTAAAGAGTGAGACTTCCAGAATAAAAGACAGTTTGTCTGAAAATTTAGTCTTGCCAGGGAAAAGAACAGGCACAGAATTAAAGGAAGATTACATATTACTAACGGCTAAAGTTCTATTTGTGAATAAAAAATTAATAATTAATGCCGAAATACCTTTGTTTGGTAGACATGTTTCTGTACTTTATAAAATTATCCCAGTTCCGGTTTAATTAGACGACCGCATGATAACAGTGCATGTAGATTTTCAGTACTTAATTTATAATTTTGAGATCGATGCACATCACCTTATGGCAGAATCTTCTATTAATAACTGTCAAAGGTGGCAGTCGAATAAAAGAGTTTGTGAGGGAAGTAGTGGAGTAGTGCTAACGACAATAGTTGTGAGATTAAACCTCTCAAACCAAATAAGACATCGAACTGCAGGTATAAATCGATCGTAGAGAGTAAGTCACATTGGGTTGAGTTGGAAAAGAAAGGTAGTTGGCTTTTTAAGGTTCAAAACAATTATAAGGCTAGAATTCAGTGTAGCAACTCAAAAATAGAGAGAATAGCTTTACCTGAACAAGGAATAATGACTTTGAAGTCAGATTGTACTGCTCAAAGATCAGGGAACATTAGCTTTGTCTTTCATTGGAGAAGCTAACGAAATACCAAAGATTATTTGAAGCCCGCCCGACATGCTATTCATTAACCATACGGACGAAATCAATCGTTTATCAAAGCTAATTCAATATTTTAAAACTCACACGCTAGAATTGAGGGAATTGGACTTTCACCATTTTACTGGACATGCATCCTTAATTTAAACAATTGTAATAATAATAATATCTACTGTATATTTTATAAGAAAACTAAAAATACGAAGCCAGTTTCAAGCCATAGCATTACCCAGCGGTATGCTTAATAATTAAACTTGTAGATACAATAAATCAGTGATATAAAAATGTTTTATGTTAAAAAATAAATAAATTCACTAATATGTTGAAACACAATAAAAGCAAGCCGTGGAAAGGTGTCAAAATTATTATGCAAAATAAAATATATCGAATTAATACAGTCTACCAATTTTTAATTGCAATGTATTTGAGAATAAAATAAATAAATTGAAATTAACACATACACCTTATCTTGCCGGCCCTTGCCAGAATGTCAGACGAACACTAATAAAAATAAAATATAATACTTTATGAGCTCTGTGCATGTCATGTGACAATAGTAAATCGAACCTGAGCCATAAACTATGATCTGTAATTTTAAACCTTACAAGGGAGCGTTGTAAGCACTTGTAATCTGTAAGAGCAGGCCACTTGAGCCTAACCGAAGAGAATTACTTGAGATGTTTTTCACACTGCACCAAGGGTTCTCAGGCAGACGCGGCCTCTGCGTAGGCCACAGATAAGACCAGAATAAGAAATTCGTGTTAGTTTCCTAAGCAGGGACCTTGAAATTAAAATTCAGTTTTAATAGAGAACTCAACTGAAAAGGTTGTTTTTATTAAAATAATATTCATCCCTTTCAGAAATAGAGGGTAATATTCGAAGATCTGCATCTCTTTTTTTGCCGAACTGCTTTCGTCGGAAGTCGACAGCAGCATACAGTTCTAGGCAGAAAAAAAATCAAGCAGGTTTTTGCGCTCGAACATCTCCCGGCGACCGGACTGCAGAACTGGTATAAAACAAATTTTAAAATATATTTAAAGAACAAATTAATCATGCAAATTTTGCCAGTCTCTACAAAGACTGTCAACAAAACTCACAGATTCACAAAACACGAAGACCCAGAATTTCGTGCCATGCACAAACATTGAAAATAATGTAAGGAATCAAATATCGCGCACAACTTTTTACATCACTTTATCACACAAAAATAGACTAATTCTGCGTTGTGGGTGTTGTTTTTATACTTAATATGAGATTCGAGATATTTTAATTGCAACAAGTGTTTCGTGTTAAAACTGGAGCAGGTTGCGGAAGTATCAGTTATGCTGAAAAACCGCTAATAAATGTTATTCCTCTTGCACAGGTAACAATATAAAACCCTAAAAAAACAATCATTCATGTTTGGTTTTCAATAACCCTTTCGACTACTACCGCGACCACTATTTGTGGCATTAATAAAAGATAAAAATTTTAAATATTGGGTTAACAGTAAAACTACATTTATGAGGTTATTTAACAAAAAATTTATTTTCAATTGATTTAATTTTAAAAAGGTGCGTAACCCTTAAAAAAACCAAACTAAAATTATCCATAGTAAAAAAAACAACAATTTTTTAAAATTTGACAAATTTGATAAATGACAAATATTTATTTATTTTTTTCGAAAAAAGGTTAAAAATTTTTTAATTTTGTATATTTTTTAAAGTTCCGTTTTTTAAAGTACTAAAGGGTGGACAAACGATAACTAGGGGTAGACAAACGATTCAATAAAAATTTTTAAGTCGAATATTTAGTTTTCGAAATGTGGTAACAAATTTTTAATTAAAACCGATTCCATGAAAAAAATGTTTAAAAATTTGAATTTTTAGTTTGTTTTGTTTTTAAATTTGCTGAAAATTCGGAGTAAGCGCTGCAAAAGGCAATGAAGTGTGTTCTTAACACTTGAGCTATTTTAAACGGAAGGCAAGTCAGACCCTTGATGCAGAGGTACCCAGGACCCTAATAACACGAGGTTGATATAATTTTTGCACACATAATAATAAGAAAATTTAAAAAAGAAGCTCTGCAACTATATGAGAGCCATGTTAAAGAATCAAAAGAAATTCAAGCGTTGTTCGACTTCATTGAATTTCTTTACCATCATCCATCCAACCATCACCGAATTAAAAGATATAAATCGGTATTGGGAAATTGGGGAAAAAGACAAAAATGCCATCGGATTAGAAATATGTGAAAGTCATTTCATAAAAACTACAAAAAAAAAGGTTCAGATGGTCGATACATTCTGTCAATTCCATTTAAAGATGATGTCCCTTCTGGAGATTCGAAGAATCAGCCAATGGCTCGTTTCATGAATCTTGAGAAAAAATTCATGCATGAATATAAGGTTTTAGGACATACGGTCGAAGTGGAGAAGGAAGGAAAGAACTTTTTACCTCACCAGGCAGTAATTAGAGATTCAAGCCTGACGACCAAATTAGGTGTTGTTTTTGACGCTTCAGCAAAAATAACTAATAAAAAAAAGTTTGAACGACATAATGTGGGTTGGTCCACGAGCTTAAAAAGATATTTTTTGCCTTATTATTAAATGGCGAAAATGGGAATTTGTTGTATCTGCGGACGTTGAAGAAATGTATTGTCACATAATTATTAATGATAATGATCGAGAGTACCAATATATTTTATATAGAGATTCTCCACATGAAAACCTTAAAAATTATAAATTGACAACAGTCATATATGCTACTGCATCTGCAGTTTAGTTACTAGAGTTCTAGTATATATTGCTGATAAATGCAAAAACAAAGATGTAAGTGAGATAATTAGGAATGATTTTTATATAGATGACCTAATGACTAAGGCTGATTCTATAGAAGATGCAAATAATTTTATTAAATTATTTTCTCAAGAGTTACAAAAAGTGGGAATGAAATTAAGGAAATGGATATCAAACAGTTTAAAAATAATGGAAACTGTAGAAGATGCAGGATATAACAATAACTTGTGGAAAATAAAAGCGTAAAAACCCTGGGGCTTAATGGGAGCGGCAAAAGGAATTATTTAAATTCAAAGTAAATTGCGGGAAGTCGAAAAACATAAACAAAAGGATAGTGCCATCAACATTATCAAAAATATATGACACTTGGGGATGGCTGACTCCTGTAACTATTTTAGGACAACTTTTTATAAACTATGGATAAATAAGAGTGAATGGGATCAAGAATTCTAAAAGGAAGGAAAAGGAAGGAAGGAAGAAGAAGATTATTGGGTAAATTTTAAGGAAAATTTATTGCTTTTAGAAAAGATTCGTTTTCCAAGATGGATTAGTTCTAAAAATTGTTCAATAATACAGCTTCATGGATTTGCTGACTCTTCCGAAAAGGCATATGCAGTAGTGGTATATGCTATAGTAGGGAATTATGCAAACATAAAAGCCAGCAAAAGTAGATTTAATCAACCTAAAAATAGAAAAACTATTCTCAAGCTAGAGTTATGTGCAGCTCACTTACCCAGTGAGTTGATCAAACGATTAATTGAATCCATTGATACCAAAGTAGAAATCTATGCTTGGAGTGATTCCACTATAACTTTAGCATGGATTAAAAATAGTCATAGTAAGGTCAAGTTCATTAGACGAAGAACGGATGACATTCGAAAACCAAATCATACCGAATGGAACCATGGAATCTGGAATCCATGAATCACCATTTGAAACGGACGATAGTGGAAAATAGTCTGACATACGAAGAGATGTCAACACTTTTATGTCAATTAGAAGCATGCTTGAATTCGAGGCTATTGTATACTTCTGTGAATAAAATGGAATAACATGGAGTATTAACTTAAGGTAATTTTTTGATTGGTGGACCACCGTTAGAGATTGTTAAACCAATTGAAAATGAGAAAATTGGTAATTTAGATAGGTGGAAATAAATCCAAAAAAGTAGAAGAGACTTCTAGGTTGAATGGAAAGAGAAGTATTTACATACCCTATATCAGAGAAACAAGTGGAAAAGGGGAAAGTCCAAATATAGAGAAAGAACAAATTGTCTTGTTGAAGGATGACAACAGTCATCCAGCCAGATAGCCAATGGGAAAGGTGGAAAAAGTCCATAAGGGTAAAGACGAAAAGGTTAGAGTGGTAGAAATGTCGAAAAAATGGAATCGATTCCCGAAGAGACAAAACCGAACAGACAAAAAAGAGGTACATCAAAGATCTCAAAACTTTGTTTTGTAATGGCTATGTTATTATTTATATTTAGACCCAATGGGGGACGTTGAAATTGTAGCCTCCTTCGGAATTTAATAATTTTTTATAATATGAACGTTTACTATGAAATGGTTTAAGAAGGTAAAGAGTTAATACCAAAAATAAATGTAATATGCAAACGTGTTGAATAACTCCACACAAATTGCAGCAGCAGCCGGCCGCTCACCAGGTATGCGCCGAATTCGCGTAGTGACGACGCGGCGAAGTGCGGTTGGAGAACACAAGAGTTGGGACATCAAGAACGGAGAACGTCAGAACTTGGAGAACGTGGGAGTTTGGAGAGCAAGGGATTTTGGAGAGCAAGAGAGTTTGGAGACCAAGAAGGGAGAAAGAGAGTTCGGAGACTTGGCGGGAAGAGTGAGTGTGCCGTGTGCACTGGAAGTAACGGGACGCCGCCGGACTTTGAAAGCGGCCGTGAACTTTGGACCAAGAGAGAAGGTGCCACATATCGGCAGAAGAGCGGCACACAAGCAAACCATATGCGTCAAGGAAATCAGCGGGACGGCAGCATCCGACTGGACATCGGCGGGAAGCAGCGCATGAAGGACAAGAGTGTCAAACTGGAGCTATGAACTTTGGAACCGGTGTGGAGAGGTTCGGCGGGCCGTGCGCGAAAGGGGAATAACGGTTCCCGGAGGCCCTATATAAACCCGCAGGGCGCTGGCAGCAGGGGAGTCGATAACGGTCAGTTTATCACGATCAATCGATTACGATCAGTCGATTACGGTCAGTCGAACACGATCAGTCGATTACGGTCAGTCGATTACGGTCAGTCGAACAGGATCAGTAGATCACGAGGAGAAGAGTCGAAGAGTTGAGACAAGCAGTCGATCAAATACCAACCAAGCAAACTATGAGGGAGCCACAACAAGGCGAGTCGTCAAAAGCAGCGCCGTGGGAGCCTACAAGTAGCAAGATTGCCACGTCAAGACGTTCGGGATCGGGACTACAAGGAATCTCCGAACTGAGACACAGGTGGCTGAGGTCTAAAGGGGCACCACACGGCTAACTCAAGGCGGTCTGCTTATTCCTGCCACCAAAGTTCTTGCGTTACGCCTGGAGGGTCTACCAGACTTGGAGCACTGAAGGCCGGCGACTAGAAATCGTGGGTACGCCTCGCCCCAAGCACTACTTTGGCGTGTCCCGGCGTGAGCCCCGTGTGCCAAGTGGAGTTGAGCGGGTCCTGGCGCGATCAGCCAGAAGGGAGAGAAGTCCCGGAGCGGCGCGACCGAACCCCCAGAGTAACGAGCTAGAAGGAAGAGAAGTCCCGGAGCGGCGCGACCGAACCCCGAAAGTAACGAGCCAGAAGGGAGAGAAGTCCCGAAGCGGCGCGACAGAACCCCGAGAGTAACGAGCCGGAAGGGAGAGAAGTCCCGGATCAGCGTATGCCTACGAAGCCAACGCAGAAGTCACGCTACGCACAGCCACCCAGTCAGGAGCAGTTAGCAGGACGCCGCCACCAGCAAGCAGGATACCGCACCACAAGGAGAATCTAGCCCGCAGAAGCGGCACGGACAGTACGCGAAAGGGTGAGGCTAGGGTGGAACGTTCGTTTACACGAGGCGTAGAAGCGAAGTGAAGAGTGAGGCAGCTTCCTGGTGCTTCGCCTTGACTGTCCGCACGATCTGAGCGCAAACCCCCGTGGGACCATCTGGGATAGAGCAAGGGTCAGGCGGTCGTGTGTCGAGAGGAGTGATCCTGGAGAACTCGTCAGTCTGTTCACCCTAGTCTGAGAACGGTGACGCTTTCCTAAGCCCGCACCAAACACAAGCCAAACCGTCAGGAACAAGCAGTGGACAAGGATCATCAGGGAGCTACAAAACTAGAACACCGTGTCGTGGAGTAGTACTAACGACAATAGTTGTGAGATTAAACCTCTCAAACCAAATAAGGCATCGAACTGCAGGTATAAATCGATCGTAGAGAGTAAGTCACATTGGGTTGAGTTGGAAAAGAAAGGTAGTTGGCTTTTTAAGGTTCAAAACAATTATAAGGCTAGAATTCAGTGTAGCAACTCAAAAATAGAGAAAATAGCTTTACCTGAACAAGGAATAATGACTTTGAAGTCAGATTGTACTGCTCAAAGATCAGGGAACATTAGCTTTGTCTTCCATTGGAGAAGTTAACGAAATACCAAAGATTATTTGAAGCCCGCCCGACATGCCATTCATTAACCATACGGACGAAATCAATCGTTTATCAAAGCTAATTCAATATTTCAAAACTCACAAGCTAGAATTGAGGGAATTAGACTTTCACCATTTTACTGGACATGCATCCTTAATTTAAACAATTGTAATAATAATAATATCTACTGTATATTTTATAAGAAAACTAAAAATACGAAGCCAGTTTCAAGCCATAGCATTACCCAGCGGTATGCTTAATAATTAAACTTGTAGATACAATAAATCAGTGATATAAAAATGTTTTATGTTAAAAAATAAATAAATTCACTAATATGTTGAAACACAATAAAAGCAAGCCGTGGAAAGGTGTCAAAATTATTATGCAAAATAAAATATATCGAATTAATACAGTCTACCAATTTTTAATTGCAATGTATTTGAGAATAAAATAAATAAATTGAAATTAACACATACACCTTATCTTGCCGGCCCTTGCCAGAATGTCAGACGAACACTAATAAAAATAAAATATAATACTTTATGAGCTCTGTGCATGTCATGTGACAATAGTAAATCGAACCTGAGCCATAAACTATGGTCTGTAATTTTAAACCTTACAAGGGAGCGGTGTAAGCACTTGTAATCTGTAAGAGCAGGCCACTTGAGCCTAACCGAAGATAATTACTTGAGATGTTTTTCACACTGCACCAAGGGTTCTCAGGCAGACGCGGCCTCTGCGTGGGCCACAGATAAGACCAGAATAAGAAATTCGTGTTAGTTTCCTAAGCAGGGACCTAGAAATTAAAATTCAGTTTTAATAGAGAACTGAACTGAAAGGGTTGTTTTTATTAAAATAATATTCATCCCTTTCAGAAATAGAGGGTAATATTCTAAGATCTGCATCTCTTTTTTTGCCGAACTGCTTTCGTCGGAAGTCGACAGCAGCATACAGTTCTAGGCAGAAAAAAAATCAAGCAGGTTTTTGCGCTCGAACATCTCCCGGCGACCGGACTGCAGAACTGGTATAAAACAAATTTTAAAATATATTTAAAGAACAAATTAATCATGCAAATTTTGCCAGTCTCTACAAAGACTGTCAACAAAACTCACAGATTCACAAAACACGAAGACCCAGAATTTCGTGCCATGCACAAACATTGAAAATAATGTAAGGAATCAAATATCGCGCACAACTTTTTACATCACTTTATCACACAAAAATAGACTAATTCTGCGTTGTGGGTGTTGTTTTTATACTTAATATGAGATTCGAGATATTTTAATTGCAACAAGTGTATCGTGTTAAAACTGGAGCAGGTTGCGGAAGTATCAGTTATGCTGAAAAACCGCTAATAAATGTTATTCCTCTTGCACAGGTAACAATATAAAACCCTAAAAAACAATCATTCATGTTTGGTTTTCAATAACCCTTTCGACTACTACCGCGACCACTATTTGTGGCATTAATAAAAGATTAAAATTTTAAATATTGGGTTAACAGTAAAACTACATTTATGAGGTTATTTAACAAAAAATTTATTTTCAATCGATTTAATTTTAAAAAGGTGCGTAACCCTTAAAAAACCAAACTAAAATTATCCATAGTAAAAAAAAAACAAAAATTTTTTAAAAATTGACAAATTTGATAAATGACAATCGATTCCATTAATTTATTTTTTTGGAAAAAAGGTTAAAAATTTTAAATTTTGTATATTTTTTAAAGTTCAGTTTTTTAAAGTACTAAAGAGTGGACAAACGATAACTAGGGGTAGACAAACGATTCAATGAAAATTTTTGAAAAGTCGAATATTTAGTTTTCGGAATGTGGTAACAAATTTTAAATTAAAACCGATTCCATGAAAAAAATGTTTAAAAATTTGAATTTTTAGTTTGTTTTGTTTTTAAATTTCAAAATTTTCATTTTAACGAACCCAGCTTCATTAAGCTGCTGAAAATCCGGATTAAGCGCTGCAAAAGGCAATGAAGTGTGTTCTTAACACTTGAACTGTTTTAAACGGAAGGCAAGTCAGACCCTTGATGCAGAGGTACCCAGGACCCCAATAACACGAGGTTGATATAATTTTTGCACACATAATAATAAGAAAATTAAAAAAAGAAGCTCTGCAACTATATGAGAGCCATGTTAAAGAATCAAAAGAAATTCAAGCGTTGTTCGACTTCATTGAATTTCTTTACCATCATCCATCCAACCATCACCGAATTGAAAGATATAGATCGGTATTGGGAAATTGGGGAAGAAGACAAAAATGCCATCGGATTAGAAATATGTGAAAGTCATTTCATAAAAACTACAAAAAAAGGTTCAGATGGTCGATACATTCTGTCAATTCCATTTAAAGATGATGTCACCTCTGGAGATTCGAAGAAACAGGCAATGGCTCGTTTCATAAATCTTGAGAAAAAATGAAAAAAAAAATGAAAATCTAAGGACAGACTATGCCAAATTCATTCATTAAATTAGGACATACGGTCGAAGTGGAGAAAGAAGGAAAGAACTTTTTACCTCACCAGGCAGTAATTAAAGAAGGCAACTCAGACCCTTGATGCAGAGGTACCCAGGACCCCAATAACACCCGAGCCCACATTGTAAATCGAAAAGAAAAAACACAGGTAAAGCGAAGTGCTGAATCTGTGCTGTTTCGTCTGAATAATTAAGCGCTCAATCTGTGCTGAATCATTGTTTTTTCTTCTGCCTAAAACAGCGCTCAAAACTTAAGCACTCAATCACCACAAAGTCGACAGCGACGTCGCCAGAGCAGCCAGCGACTCGGGCAGAGCCAAATGAGAGCCGAGCTCTTTCGCGGGAGAGAACGCACAAAAAAATTAGTATTATAATTAGTAAATAATTAGATGCATTCCATGAAAAATGCTGGTGAAGGCATAAAGGCCTAGCAATTAAAGTGACTAGCCTTTGTACACCCTTGCAATTTAAAAAATGCGAAACTTTAGTATATGTAAATAAAAATAATTTACATAATTTGGTTGGGAATTTAATATATTTGTTTTTTATTTATTATTATTATTAATAATTTATTAATAAGTGAATATTTTTATATAACAATTGGCATACTCGAACATGTCTATAAATACCCTGCTTTTGTGTGGAACATGCATAGAAAAACGCAATATGCCAATAAAACAGAATAAAACCGTTGTTGTTTTTTTGGAAGGCACGCGTTTTTTTTACTTTTTCACTTGCGTTAACTCAGTTGAAGGAGTTAGACCAAAATTTGACAAACAAGTATTTTTAAATAAGTTAAACAAAAAAAACGTACAGGTAAGTCTCTCACACCATTTATTTATAAAAGTGGAACTAACATCAAGTTAATTTATACTAACATTAATAAAAATACAAGTTTCTCAAGAAACACAGTGCCGGAAAAAATAGCAGTGAAAAGGATTATTTTTTTAAAGTAAAAAACAAACAGTACAAATCAGTGAAAGAATTTTCAAATTTTATTGACTGCAAATTTTTTAGGGAACGGATTTCGTGCAGTGATGCCAATTTGTCCCTTTTCCGGGCAGATCTGTCCTGTCTTTAACGCTTCATCCGGAAAAAATTAAAAATCATCCGCATACCTAAAATATGTCCTTTTATATAGATTTTTCATCCGGAAATCTGTCCTTTTTTAAATCTAATATTAATTCTTTTTTTTTCTAAAATAGTTTTTTTGCGCTCCAATTTAAATTTATTATTAAATTTATTAAATTGATAGTTTGCTAAAAAATTCAACTCTATTTACGGTTTACAGAGAGAGCCACTTTCTGTTTCGGCGCTAGAAACGCAATTTCCAAATTTATAATAATAATCGTATTTTGCATTTCAAAAAGGACTTAATTAAATTCTGCGTATGAATTTACGGTCACACTGACTAAATACAAAAAAAAAATGGTAAACAAACAATTGTAAACAATGAAAAAAATGGATATTACACTTCTATCACTATGTTTATGCGATGTCGAATTCAAGCTTTCTTTTTGCGATTCCAGCCGATTCATGTGTGCATAAACTCTATTTCGTGAATTCGGCACCACACGAAAGTTGATTATGATTTCAGCCGCAAAGCGTAAATTGTTTATGCGCAACCAACTTAACGCTATACAAATCATGTGCCAACGCTGTGCATAAAAGTTAAAATTTAAACGCAAATTTAAGATAGAAAACGGAATAAAATTTGAAATAGAAATCGTTTTGGTTAGACGCCGAGATAACCGAGGTGCTTGGCCTGGTGAAGAAAAATAATGTACTAGGCAAGCTCTATTGGAAGACTTAGCGAAACAACCTGGCTAACCACCCTTCCTAGCAGAATCGATAAATGCTAAAAATATGATAAAATCCGGCGACTATATGAAAGCCAAATTGCGAATGTTAAAGAAAACATATTTGAAAGTGAAACGCAGCAATGCAGTCAGTTTGGCTGCCAATGAAGTCTTCACCAAAACTGAGGAGACTGATGAAACCAGTTCTACTGTTGATGCACCTAAACTTCTGGTAGAGAAATCTATGCGTAACTTCAAGTAAGCATATTAATTCTCATTAATGGTAACACGATGGTAATTTTTAATCATTTTACTTGGTTTTCAAATAAGGCAAACGTCGTGCAGATGATTCATAAAATGTCATACGACAACAAGGAGGCGTTAGATAGGCTGACACCTTTGTGCAGAGCATGCGCGAGGTTCTGGCGAAAGGTCGAGCCGAAATCCGGAGATTCATGCCAGATTTCTTCAACTCCAATTAAAGCTTAAATATTTTTAAAGAAAACTAATGGTGCAATTTTCATTTATTTTTTTATTTATTTTAAACTTAAGTTAAATACAATGTATTCCTTTAAGTGTTCGCTAAGTTCAGATGGATCGCATTCAGGAGATTCCAATACTTGACTACAATGCCATTCTGGTGGTTGCTGGTTACTTTCATGCTCGTTGATTCGCGTAAACTTCTACTTTCTTAATTTCACGAAGTTATGAAGTGTCGCACAAGGCAAAGCAAAAATGGCACAATTTTTATTTATGGTTTTTGCTTATAAATAAGTAATATATATTTGAACACACCCTGCAAGCAAAAGGTTAATTCTATCGCCTATCGTCGTGACTTAGAAGTTACTTATGGAAGATAGAAAGAAGTGTAGAAGTCACTTCTGAGTGACAGAAAGGCAATAGCACACATTTTGATCGCAAACAAGTAACTTCTGGACAATAGTTAGACGATAGCACACATTTTACAAAAACAAAAAGGGTCGCGATCGCAAAGAAGTAACTTCTGAGACACTTTTGGACGATGGTTAGACGATAGCATATATTTTACAAAAACAAAAAGGGTCGCGATAGGTAAGAAGTATTTTCTGAGACACTTCTGGACGATAGATAAATGATACAAAAACAAAGTTACTTGGAAAAGGCAGGAAACGATAATTGCCTTTACCCTTTATTTCTGAAAATTATTTTTCGTACGAGCGTCAGTTTATTTCACAATTTCCTTGTGGTGGTCAGTCCAGTTTTGTATAAAATTTGTGTTTTGCTTTGATTTTCGGAATTTTTAAAATTGTATAACACATTAAAATGTCCAACTCAACGTAGAGTGCGAACTTACGTGAAGCTGTACGATTACTTTAAGATATTTTCACATTACCTGGCGCGATTGCAGTGAAAAAAGCATTCAAAGATTCTCCACTGAATTTTAAAAGGTAATTCCTTCAAATTTATTTTAATTTTAAATATAAAAAAATGTTGTTTCTGTTTATTTTAGAAATGGTTATTATTAAATTTCCCATGAGAACGGATCTGGACATAAATAAAATTATTAATCCGCATTTCCGACATGCCAAGGACCGTGTCTACAAGCGCTCAAAGACCTTATAGAAAAAAATAATGCAAAATAATGCCGAAGATGTAAAAAAAAGTTTTTTCAAAGATTTCCAATAGGGAAAGGATGATACCACACTACAAGTATGTCACTTCTAAATAGCTTCCAGAAGTCATTTCGGCGATATCGCATTCGGATCGCGGAAGTCACTCCCGGTGGGAAGAAATGTGCCACTTCGGCGGCACTTCTCGGAGTCACTTCGGCGACACTTCCAGAAGTCACTTCGGCGAAATCGCATTCGGATCGTGGAAGTGACTCCCGTCGGGAAGAAATGTGCCACTTCGGCGGCACTTCTCGGAGTCACTTCATTCACATATAACGAGATATATATATTTCTCGAAATATCTACATTATCCAGAATGTAAATACACCGACCAACTCCTAAGTTTTGAAATCAAACAACCCTCTACACTTTCAAAAACTTCGAACCAACATCTAGCAGCTTGCTTAAGGCCAAATATAGCTTTATTAAGATTACATACTTTATTCTAATAAGAATGATTCAGGCCTTTTGGAACGTTCATGTAGATCCTCCTTTAGAGTACCATTTAAAAATGCAGTTTTCCCATCCAGATGATGAACCATTAAATCGTGTTAATTTGAAAGTACCAACAAAATCTAACACTAGAAATTCGTGCAACTGATGAAAATGTCTCTTCGTAATCAGTCATATATATTTTTGAGTGAAGCCCCGCGCTACAAGTCTTGCTTTGTACTTTACTAAGTTCCAAAATTAATCTTGTTTATTACTAAATACCCATTTGCAATCAACTATGTGTTTATTATCTGGCTTATGTGCTAAGGTCCAAGAATTATCCTCACGAAACTTAATCCCATCAAAGGTATCAGGAATATCATTTAAGAATATTTGAGTATTCATAACACATCTTTCAAAAAATCGATATGATAATTTGGGTTTACTTTGGCTGATTTCTTATTCCTTTTTATTTTCTTTTAATTTATCACCAACGACTGGATCGGCATTCTCAAGATAAGTGGAATTTTCATTGAGTTGTTCATTTAACTCAGAATCAACAGATTAATTATTTTCCACCAAATGAAAATCCAACTCTTCATTTTCTTTTCTTTCTACTGTATTACCTTGAACATTAGAATTTTCTCCATCTAAAAACATGGAGAAGGTATACCATGTAAAACTCTAGATTTTAGCATGTTTATGTCATCCACCACAACATCTCTTGCTGTCATAAATTTGTCGATACCTCATTTCACAATTTATAACCATTTGGTTCATATCCAGCAAGTATAGCTTTAATTGACTTTTCGTCAAACGTTTTTTTCGTACTTTATTCGTACTTTATTCACTTTATACCGTTGAACCAAATCTCTTCAGATATTTTAACGTTGGCTTTTTGTTATGCCACATCTCAAATGGTGTTTTATTTATCTTTTGCAACGCTCTACTTGGGGATCTGTTAAATCATAAAGTTGCTGTTAAAACAGTCTCACCCTAAAAGTATTTATTCAGTTTAAGACAATTGATTATATATCGAGCAATTCGGTGATTGTTCGGATCATCCGTTCTGATACACCATTCAATTCTGGAGTATGAGGAACCGTTAAATGATAGGGTATGCCTTTTTCGGCACAGAAATCTTGCATTTTATTAGAAAGATATTCCATTCCATTATCGATACATAAATTCACAATTTTGAATTTAAAGTGAGCCTCGCTCTTCGCTACAAAGTCTTTGAAACAAAAAAACACACCCTAGTTATAAGTTATTACATAGGTTACACAGAAATGTGTTTACTGATCAATAAAAACTGCATAGTAGTTCTTTTTATCAATGGTAGAGGGTGTTATAGGACCACAAACATCGGAATGGACAACAAACAAAGGTCGTGTAATATTTTCCTTATTCTTACCTTTTTGAAACTTTAATCTACATTGTTTGCCATTTATACAAGCCTCGCATAATTCATGGCTTAAATTAATATTGCTTAAAATATTAGTGTCTTTAAAAAGTCTATTTGGTTTTATTTCTAAAAATTTTCCTACACTTATCTTTCATAATCGATACTATTCAATGGTCATGCCTGCATCGTGCATGTTCTTTAGCGAAAGTAGGCTGTGTGGAATATCCTTGTAATACAAAATGTTTTGCAGGGTGAATTGGTTTCCGCAGCTGGTAATATTGACAACTCCTTTGGCTGTAGTGTAGATAAGCACTCCGCGTTTGGCAATCTCGATGGGCTCATTTGATTGCAAATGTCATATTCGGAGAACAATGCTGAGTCATTTATAAAAAGGTCTTATGCTCCTGAGTCTAGTATAAACTCAGCCTCGGGTGAAAGAGTTAGAAGTAAATGGGAAATTTTATCCATACCATCGAATTTTCCTCCTGATGCGATAAGTTCAGTAATAAGGTCATCGAAGAAATTAAAATGAGAAGTGAAGTGTCACCTCTTAATTTTATCGGTAAAAGTTTCTTTCGCAGAGATAGTTGCGATGCCAAGCTTCATCTCTAGTAAATTGCATCTACATTTGCAAAAATCTGCTTAGCAGCGCTCTCTCTTCGCCACGCGGAGATTCGCGGCAAATTTGTCGAAGCGTCTCTAGAAAGATTGCGAATTGTTTAAATGTATGTGTGCTTCTGCTGTCGAAAGAAAAAAAAATGTTTTACTGCGAATTTGTCGCAGCCTTATCAAAAATTAAACAAAAAAAAATTCAATTTTAATTTTTTATTGTTCAGTAATCGCTTCTTGTTGTTCATGGACCGCTTACCATGTACAAATTAATGAGTGTGAGGGGAGTAGAAACGGTTGATGTGGAGTCCCTCCCCTCTGTCTTCAATATTTGGTAGCCGGTTGGCTGTACTGCTCCTATGCTGAGATAGGATGATTAGGGTGGAAGGGAACTGTCCTTCGATACCGCTGGGCTAGAGACTCAGTCAGTATTTTGGTAAATAAAAGATTTAACAGCAAAGTGCCGGAGATTCATAGGCAGGAGCTGGTGCTCTTAATTTATTGAATATAAAACATGAACTGAACTTAAGAACTAACAAAAGCTCATGCCGGATGCCCGTGGCAGACCGCTGACCATGCACATTTTGTAGAAGTCATACGATCGCTGTCAGCCCATGAGACAAAGACACGGCCCATAATGGCACAATATGTTGGCTCAGCTCTCGGACCAATTAGGGTGGAACTAAATTAAGGTGGACCATACATGAGTGGAATAGGAAGTGTAATAATAGTAATAATAAAAAATGATTAATATTAATAAATGATGGGTAATAAAAATGATTAATATTATTGGAATGAATTAGCCTGCTCAGCCTAAGCTATGAGTTGGTTGTTAACTTGCACACACACACATATCACTAGTTCACTTTTTTACACTTTTACATTGTAACATCAATGCACTACTATTTATTCAATGTAATTGTATCTGGGCCCATAACCTATGGTTTTTGTTAATAATTAAGTTATACAATTAAGTATTAACCAGACAACCCGCAATTAACTAATAATAATGTACACTTAGATTTTATGAACCGCACGCCCTCAACGCCAGAAAAGAAGTGAGTGAGAATATTGAGAGGACAAAAGAATAACAAACAGGCAAGAAAGAAGGAGCACATTGGAATGTGCGCCCTTCAGTTTTGGAGTCCCGTCGCTGGGACATCTCCTAGCGCAAAAAGCTGTTTGTTTTTGTTGTCTGCCTAAAACTGTATGCTGTCAAATACTTCCGACGAACGCGCGTTTGAAAAAAAGGAAATGAAGATCTTCGGATTTACCCTCCCTTTCTGTGTCTTATAATCTACCTGCCCTCGGCTCTCAGAGAGCAACCTTCGGCCGGTGCTTTTTTTTGCGTCTCTCCGGTATGTTTAGAAAGAAACCAAAAGAAGAAGAAGACCTAATGCATTTAAATTGTGCTCTGCAACACATTTGAATTTATAAACAAAGGTTATATTTATTATATGGATTATTGATATTTATTGGAAATCAAATCAGGTAAGTGCTTTCTTAAGTTGAACCTGTTGTGCGTTGATCCACGTTTAAAGAACGCCCCTATTTTAGATTTTTTTTATAGATTTTACAAGATAACCCGAAAAATTTTGGATCCGTTACCCGAAAGTGGCGTGATGAAATCCCTTAAAGGGTTTTAAACAGTTTTAAAAGTTAAATATACAAGTATACAAGTAAAACACATTTAAATAAAATATAATAAAAAGTAAATTAATAAGTATGTATTTTAAATTCAATATTTGAAAAGGTGAAACTCCAATGAAAAATCGCGAATTGTTGATGGGATTTCGCTGGTATGTGTCCCTTGCACGGGACAGGCCATGGAAAAATCGCGAATTTTCGATGGGATTTCCCTGGGACGTGTCCCTTGCAAGTAAAAACCCAATGGAAAAATTTCCGATGGTATTTTCCTTGGACGTGTCCCTTACACGAGACAGGCCATGGAAAAATGAGTATAAGGAACAGGGGAAATCCGAGAGGATTTCGAAAAAATTGTTCTTTTTATTTTCCCTCGGAAAAAACGGAGGAGCGTCCGGGGAACATGTGCGCCAGGACATGTCCCCTTGGAATTCCGGAAGAATTCCCCTGGGAAACTTTTATTTTGGAACTGAAGTACGTCTACTTGTTACACACATACACTTAAACTAATATACGAGTATATGTATGCGTTCATATTTGAACACACAAATTTCTACAGTTGTATATAAATTTATAATTATTATTAATAATTAATTAACATTAATCATTTATTAATAATAATCATTTTTTATTATTCATAATTTTTTTATTATTACTATTATTATTACACTCTTGTATGATCCACCCTAAATTGATTCCACCCTAATGGGCCCGAGAGCTTAGCCAGCACATTGTACAACTATGGGCTGTGGCTTTGTCTCATTGGCCGACAGCGATCGTATGACTTCTGCAAAATGTGCAACGTCAGCGGTCTGCCACTCTGACTCTATTTTCGATATCTGGTTCAGATTTTTTTGAGTGGGTTACAAAAAATAAAAAACATACAACTACAGTTATGTGCTTGCGATGTTTATGTGACTAAATAATTCAAATATTAAATTGCAAAATAGTTCCATATTCTTGGTGTTGATTTAATTTTGTTCGATTCGGATTTCTTTAAGTGCATTAGAAAATAAAGGAAACCAAATAAAGCAAACAATATTTATATGATTTAATTATGCAAAGTTTTTTTTTATTTGTTTTTTAGTGTTGGTCTCTATACAGATTTAGAAGGTTTCCAGTCGTTTTTCTCCTTGTATTTCGCTACAATTTTATCCAGTGTGCCTATATTGAATCTTATACTGAAGTTATCCAGTGTGTCTGTGCTAATAATACGAATTGACCTATACATGTTGTTTCACAATCGTTAAATACCTTCTAAATTGTCGGCAATTCCTAAAGCATTTGAACGTATTATCACTTCTCATTTGCAACATTTATGTTTCTCGCTTATATCACCGTGTCAGCACTGTTTTGTTAAGCGAAGATCGACCACCACCAAAAAATGCAGACTGACATTGTATATACAGATTTTAGTAAGGCCTTTGACTCCGTTAACCACTCACTTCTTTTATTTAAATTAGATCATCTTGGGTTTCCTGGTAATCTATTATCTTGGATTTCATGTTACTTGAATGGTAGGACTCAGAGGGTTATATTCAAGAATGCTGTTTCAAAATTGATCTACGTGACATCTGGAGTGCCTCAGGGTAGTCATTTGGGCCCTTTGCTGTTTACTTTGTTTATTAACGATCTTCCCTCAATCATAACACATTCTCGTGTACTAATGTATGCTGATGATGTTAAGCTTTGTTTATCATATAATGATAGAGCGTCGGGATTTAACTTACAGTCGGATATTGATTGTTTTCATGGATGGTGTGAGTACAACCTTTTAAATTTGAACTGCCTTAAATGCAACGTTATGTCTTTTTATATTTATTTATATACTCCTACGTTTATCAGTTACTTTCTTAAACACACGCTACTTGACCTATATATTCAGTTAACGATTTAGGTGTTCTTTTTGACCCTAAACGTAAATTTGACTGCCACATTATGTCCGCTGTTAACAAAGCCATGAGTGTTCTTGGGTTTAAAGAGCGTTGGTCAAAAGAATTTGATTTGTACCGACCATATTATTATTTACCTCCCTTGTCCGTCCTGTTTTGGAATATTGTTCGTCGGTTTGGAGTCCACAATATCAAGTGCACATCGACCGTATTCAGTCGGTACAAAAAAAATTTTTCTTATTTGCCCTGCGTAGTTTGAACTGAGATCAAAACGTAAGGCTTCCTTCCTACGAGAGTAGATTACAATTGCTTAATTTACCTACACTTGTAAATCGTAGAACAATGCTTGGTACTATTTTTATACAAAATCTTATAAGAGGTGACATTAATTCTGCAGAACCTTTAAACCGCCTAACATTCAACGTTCCCGTTAGACTAACACGAAATTATTATCCTCTAAATTTGCCACGATGTACATCAAATTTTTGTCTGCACAAGCCCTTTCTCGTTCTATGTAATAACTATAATAAACTTTAACATTTAATTTGCATTTCAACATCTATCCCGGTATTGAAAACTAATATTTTAACTCATTTGCTTAATTCTTAGTTATGCCTTATATTTTCATTTGTGTCCCTTCTCTATATGTTTTATGTACGTATCTTCCTCGCGAACTCGCATTTTTTGCCCAAATTGATAAAAGGGCCCCGCGCGTAACAAGCACGTGCTTGGTGTCGTTGGGCCACTTGTTTGTACCGTTCGAAGTGCAACAACGTAATAATAGTAATAATAAGAAATGCCAACCGCCAATTCGTCGATGGACTTTTTTAATTGGGATTCCTCTCGTTGGCGCCTGCAGTGTTGTTGGATCTTTGGTGCGCCTCCCGCCGACACGTCATACCTGAGCTCCTGCATCAGACGCAGATTGTGCTCGTTCATCCGCTGTAGTAGTGGCAGACTTAGTGTGTGATCGCGTCCCGTGATGTTAATTAAGGGAGAGGCAGCAATTCCCGGGCTCTTATTCACAGAGTAGCCGAGGTTCAAATACGCGGAGTCGTTGATCATCGCCTTCCTATCGAAGGTGATAAGGTGGGTCCCTATTATGGTTGTTGTAAGACCGTCATCGATAGTAATCCTCGTTAATTTTATCAATAATGACGATTATTATTCCGTCGTCCACGATTGTAAGGGGCTCCAGATTGCTGGGCCGCGTCCGGCATGTAACCGCCCCGCCAGCATGTAATTGCCTGGCGCAAGTGTCGTGAGACGCCTTTTTGCATAAAGTGGCCCAGTTGGTTGAAGCGCAATCGGAGGCTGCTAGGATTTCGTCATCGCATTCCGCCACGATGTTGTAGTCACTTCATCCACATATAACGGGATATATATATTTCTCTAAATATCTCCCTTATCCAGAATGTAAATACACCGACCAACTCCTATGTTTTGAAATCAAACAACCCTCAACGCACTTTCAAAAACTTCGAACCAACATCTAACAGCTTGCTTAAGGCCAAATATAGCTTTATTAAGATTACATACTTTACTCTAATATAAATGATTCAGGCCTTTTGGAACGTTCATGTAGATCCTCCTTTAGAGTTCCATTTAAAAATGCAGTTTTCCCATCCAGATGATGAACTATTAAATCGTGTTAATTTGAAAGTGCCAACAAAATCTAAAACTGGAACTGAACGAACGTGCAACTGATGAAAATGTCTCTTCGTCATCAGTCATATATTCTTGAGTGAAGCCCCGCGCTACAAGTCTTGCTTTGTACTTTACTAAGTTCCAAAATTAATCTTGTTTATTACTAAATACCCATTTGCAATCAACTATGTGTTTATTATCTGGCTTATGTACTAAGGTCCAAGAATTATTTTGAAAATGAGAATTAAGTTCATATTGTATAGCACTCTCCCAGAAAGATCTGTCCTCACGAAACTTAATCCCATCAAAGGTATCAGGAATATCATTTAAGAATATTTGAGTATTCATAACACATCTTTCAAAAAATCGATATGATAATTTGGGTTTACTTTGGCTGATTTCTTATTCCTTTTTATTTTCTTTTAATTTATCACCAACGACTGGATCGGCATTCTCAAGATAAGTGGAATTTTCATTGAGTTGTTCATTTAACTCAGAATCAACAGATTAATTATTTTCCACCAAATGAAAATCCAACTCTTCATTTTCTTTTCTTTCTACTGTATTACCTTGAACATTAGAATTTTCTCCATCTAAAAACATGGAGAAGGTATACCATGTAAAACTCTAGATTTTAGCATGTTTATGTCATCCACCACAACATCTCTTGCTGTCATATATTTGTCGATACCTCATTTCACAATTTATAACCATTTGGTTCATATCCAGCAAGTATAGCTTTAATTGACTTTTCGTCAAACGTTTTTTTCGTACTTTATTCGTACTTTATTCACTTTATACCGTTGAACCAAATCTCTTCAGATATTTTAACGTTGGCTTTTTGTTATGCCACATCTCAAATGGTGTTTTATTTATCTTTTGCAACGCTCTACTTGGGGATCTGTTAAATCATAAAGTTGCTGTTAAAACAGTCTCACCCTAAAAGTATTTATTCAGTTTAACACAATTGATCATATATCGAGCAATTCGGTGATTGTTCGGATCATCCGTTCTGATACACCATTCAATTCTGGAGTATGAGGAACCGTTAAATGATAGGGTATGCCTTTTTCAGCACAGAAATCTTGCATTTTATTAGAAAGATATTCCATTCCATTATCGATATATAAATTCACAATTTTTAATTTAAAGTGACCCTCGCTCTTCGCTACAAAGTCTTTGAAACAAAAAAACACACCCTAGTTATAAGTTATTACATAGGTTACACAGAAATGTGTTTACTGATCAATAAAAACTGCATAGTAGTTCTTTTTATCAATGGTAGAGGGTGTTACAGGACCACAAACATCAGAATGGACAACAAACAAAGGTCGTGTAATATTTTCCTTATTCTTACCTTTTTGAAACTTTAATCTACATTGTTTGCCATTTATACAAGCCTCGCATAATTCATGGTTTAAATTAATATTGCTTAAAATATTAGTGTCTTTAAAAAGTCTATTTGGTTTTATTTCTAAAAATTTTCCTACACTTATCTTTCATAATCGATACTATTCAATGGTCATGCCTGCATCGTGCATGTTCTTTAGCGAAAGTAGGCTGTGTGGAATATCCTTGTAATACAAAATGTTTTGCAGGGTGAATTGGTTTCCGCAGCTGGTAATATTGACAACTCCTTTGGCTGTAGTGTAGATAAGCACTCCGCGTTTGGCAATCTCGATGGGCTCATTTGATTGCAAATGTCATATTCGGAGAACAATGCTGAGTCATTTATAAAAAGGTCTTATGCTCCTGAGTCTAGTATAAACTCAGCCTCGGGTGAAAGAGTTAGAAGTAAATGGGAAATTTTATCCATACCATCGAATTTTCCTCCTGATGCGATAAGTTCAGTAATAAGGTCATCGAAGAAATTAAAATGAGAAGTGAAGTGTCACCTCTTAATTTTATCGGTAAAAGTTTCTTTCGCAGAGATAGTTGCGATGCCAAGCTTCATCTCTAGTAAATTGCATCTACATTTGCAAAAATCTGCTTAGCAGCGCTCTCTCTTCGCCACGCGGAGATTCGCGGCAAATTTGTCGAAGCGTCTCCATGAGACAAAGCCACGGCCCATAATGGCACAATATGTTGGCTCAGCTCTCGGACCAATTAGGGTGGAACTAAATTAAGGTGGACCATACATGAGTGGAATAGGAAGTGTAATAATAGTAATAATAAAAAATGATTAATATTAATAAATGATGGGTAATAAAAATGATTAATATTATTGGAATGAATTAGCCTGCTCAGCCTAAGCTATGAGTTGGTTGTTAACTTGCACACACACACATATCACTAGTTCACTTTTTTACACTTTTACATTGTAACATCAATGCACTACTATTTATTCAATGTAATTGTATCTGGGCCCATAACCTATGGTTTTTGTTAATAATTAAGTTATACAATTAAGTATTAACCAGACAACCCGCAATTAACTAATAATAATGTACACTTAGATTTTATGAACCGCACGCCCTCAACGCCAGAAAAGAAGTGAGTGAGAATATTGAGAGGACAAAAGAATAACAAACAGGCAAGAAAGAAGGAGCACATTGGAATGTGCGCCCTTCAGTTTTGGAGTCCCGTCGCTGGGACATCTCCTAGCGCAAAAAGCTGTTTGTTTTTGTTGTCTGCCTAAAACTGTATGCTGTCAAATACTTCCGACGAACACGCGTTTGAAAAAAAGGAAATGAAGATCTTCGGATTTACCCTCCCTTTCTGTGTCTTATAATCTACCTGCCCTCGGCTCTCAGAGAGCAACCTTCGGCCGGTGCTTTTTTTTGCGTCTCTCCGGTATGTTTAGAAAGAAACCAAAAGAAGAAGAAGACCTAATGCATTTAAATTGTGCTCTGCAACACATTTGAATTTATAAACAAAGGTTATATTTATTATATGGATTATTGATATTTATTGGAAATCAAATCAGGTAAGTGCTTTCTTAAGTTGAAGCTGTTGTGCGTTGATCCACGTTTAAAGAACGCCCCTATTTTAGATTTTTTTTATAGATTTTACAAGATAACCCGAAAAATTTTGGATCCGTTACCCGAAAGTGGCGTGATGAAATCCCTTAAAGGGTTTTAAACAGTTTGAAAAGTTAAATATACAAGTATACAAGTAAAACACATTTAAATAAAATATAATAAAAAGTAAATTAATAAGTATGTATTTTAAATTCAATATTTGAAAAGGTGAAACTCCAATGAAAAATCGCGAATTGTTGATGGGATTTCGCTGGTATGTGTCCCTTGCACGGGACAGGCCATGGAAAAATCGCGAATTTTCGATGGGATTTCCCTGGGACGTGTCCCTTGCAAGTAAAAACCCAATGGAAAAATTTCCGATGGTATTTTCCTTGGACGTGTCCCTTACACGAGACAGGCAATGGAAAAATGAGTATAAGGAACAGGGGAAATCCGAGAGGATTTCGAAAAAATTGTTCTTTTTATTTTCCCTCGGAAAAAACGGACATCCCATACAATTTTCCTATAGGGCGTCCGGGGAACATGTGCGCCAGGACATGTCCCCTTTGGATTCCGGAAGAATTCCCCTGGGAAACTTTTATTTTGGAACTGAAGTGCGTCTACTTGTTACACACATACACTTAAACTAATATACGAGTATATGTATGCGTTCATAATTATCTATGTGACTTTTGCATATTTGAACACACAAATTTCTACAGTTGTATATAAATTAATAATTATTATTAATAATTAATGAACATTAATCATTTATTAATAATAATCATTATTTATTATTCATAATTTTTTTATTATTACTATTATTATTACACTCTTGTATGGTCCACCCTAAATTGGTTCCACCCTAATGGGCCCGAGAGCTTAGCCAGCACATTGTACCATTATGGGCTGTGGCTTTGTCTCATTGGCCGACAGCGATCGTATGACTTCTGCAAAATGTGCAAGGTCAGCGGTCTGCCACGGGCATCCGGTCAGGCATTACCTTTTGTCAATTCTTAAGTTCAGTTTTAATTTGGATTTGAAATAAAGAGCACTAGCTCGAATAAAAAACTCCAGGTTTAGCCGTTACATTTATTCCACTTATTGAATTTGGTTATCATGCCTTAAGGGCCGTAACAACGGTGAAGAGTATATCCCATCGTAAACATGGAAGAAGGAAGAAAGTCTTCGGTAGTTACCACGTCCCAACCCTATAAGATCTACAGCATCGAGGGCCACCAGCGGCAGCAACCCACCGCCAACCCCCCGCCACGGATATCTTACCAGCCGGCTCTACCCCTGCCACGGAGGCACAGCCAGACAGCCCTGCCAATCAAATAATTGGCGCCCAAGGGATTAATATTACTATTGGTATTCGAACTCCACCCCTGAAGTTATACAATATGTAAGTAGCTGAGCGCCAACAATAGCCAAGGTCTACACTTCCACACAAATAACAGTGCATATAAATTCCTATGCCCCGCAATGGGAATTTTTACGAATAAATAAAAAGTGACTCTATATTCGATATATGGTGTAGGGCGCTTGTCGTTTATATTGTCAACTTTTAAATTTTCCACCACCATTTAAAAATTCCGCCAGTATTTGAAGTTGCCGCCAAATATTAAAATGGCAGAGCAAAGTTCCTAAATTTTCCCAATTTCCAACACTAAAAAGACGCGTTCGATAGGTATTCCTAAGCAACTCTGGTCCCACAATTTTCGATAGCCAAGCCTTGCTGACTGGCGCATCTCAAATTTTCGCTCTTTCTGTTTTCAACTTTGGCCGTGTGAGGATCGTTCTCGTTTAAACATATTTTCATCAGTGTTTCAACCAAACCCAGATTTCTACCAAAGTCAAAATCGTGAAAAATATCAGACATCCCCAGGCTTTTTGAAGGTTTTCTTTCTCCAGGCAACCACGGCAACCTTGCCGTTGAATAAACAAAGAGAATTCTGGGAAATCGAGATATTCCTTCTGGTGGTTCCTGTTTTCCTGGAATCGTGCGAAATTCTTGGAAGTCGAGATACTCCTTTCCTTGGCTCCAGTTTTCCTGGAAAAAGTCCTCAAAGCGCAACAACGTGATCGTCAGCATCGAGGAAAATTCTTGGAAGTCGAGATACTCCTTCCCTTGGCTCCAGTTTTCCTGGAAAAAGTCTTTAAAGCGCATCAACGTGATCATCAGCGTCGAGAAACTTCTCAGAAACTACTCCTTCTCGTGGTTTCAGTTTTCCTGGAAAAAGTCCATAAAGCGCACCATCGGGATCGTCGGCAGTTTCATCAGCTTTTCTCAGTGCACCCTGTATCACAAATACATACACACAACAGTGCAGGTCTCTGCTGAAAGTGCACAAGTGGGCAGCCCCACGCCGGTTATTAATTCTAGTTAAAGCAACATTTAAATTTAAAATCTTTAAATTCCTATAAACTTAAAATTAAATTAAACAACTAAATTTAAAGTAAAAGTAAATTTAAAGTAAAGTTAAAGAAGTAAAGTAATTTAAATTATCCCGAATACAAATAATTTGTAATGCAGTAAGCAATCTCGAAATGGGAGCAAGTGTTTAAGCCCCTGGAAGTGTTTTTCCCAATTCTTTCTACAGTCAATTGAAATGTGAATTGAAATTACAATTTATGAACAAAATTACAGCCAATAATACAACAAATTGAAAGCGCTTTCAACGTTGGATATGGTGGGTAAGTGATCGGCTCCGGTCGTCATGCTACATATTTTGATTGACTGTTTATAATAATATTCCAATGTTCTTAATATTATAAAAGAAATTCCCTTTCGATTTTGCTCATTCAAATTTGATTAGTTAAATTTAATAATAAAAATTAATGTTTAAATTTGGATAGCCTTTATTTGATGCGATATGACTTTAGCATACGACTTTATATGATACCCAACGTTGTTAGTTTAATGATCATTATTACCTTTTTATATATATTAAACCTATTATAAACATGAATTGCTAAATCTCTTTACTAATGGAAGCTTGCATCAATGAGGATGGTTAGGAGTTAGGCGTGTGTCAAAGGGATCACCAACCTCTGTCAGGTTATGCGGCTGCGGTGATCATGGTAGGGTGGGCAATGTCAGCGGCAAATAACATCATCGCTGCTGACACCGACACACATACATCAGCTGTTGCCATTCCATCTAGGCAGCACTTTTCTTTTCAGGTATTCCCTCCCTCTTTATCCCACTATTAATTCTGTTCTCCTACAATTTTACCTCAAAGTCAGTTCGCATGCGAATTAAAATAAGATATTGTATATACATATTTGAGCAAGGAGCACTGTGGATCAAATTGGAAACTCACTCCCTTTAGCGACGAAAAAATGAGCCGGAACCAGCGCGTGCCCCACTTGAAGCTACATCCACCATCTTTCGCTGCTGCTAGAATCATTCGTGATATGCTACACTGGTTCAGATTTTTTTTCATACAACTCGAGTTACGTGCTGGCGATGTTTATGTGACTAAATAATTCAAATATTAAATTCCAAAATATTTCCATATTCTTGGTGTTGATTTAATTTTGTTCGATTCGGATTTTTTCGAGTGCATTAGAAAATAAAGGAAACCAAATAACGCACACTGGTGCCAAGGCAAACCATATTTATATGAATTAATTATGCAAAGTTTTATTTTATTTGTTTATTAGTGTTGGTCTCTATACAGATTTAGAAGGTTTCCAGTCGTTTTTCTCCTTGTATTTCGCTACAATTTTATCCAGTGTGCTTATATTGAATGTTATACTGAAGTTATCCAGTGTGTCTGTGCTAATAATACGAATTGACCTATACATGTTGTTTCGCTCTCTTACCGTTCTGTACTTTAATTGTGTTTTTGGGACAAATTCATCCAACATTTTTGTGCTTTAGGTAACGACCCAGTATTTTTTGCTAATTTTTTCGGCTTTTATATCCAAAAAAAAGTGGCCCATCGAAACCTTTTGCCTTGTGCCCCAATCGTTAAATACCTCGTATCTGCCCAGTATAAACACCGCTAACCTAGCCAGCTCCACTTAGCTGCCAATGAGTTAGGTATAGGGAAGTGAAACAGGAAATCGATAGCGACGATAGCAAAGAAGTAGGATTCCGCCCCGAAGTTAGACCCATAGATCAACCAGAAATGAACGCGGTCAGCACAGCTCTCGCCGCTCAGGAAGAGCGTTTGAGAAGCCAATTCACCTCAGAATTAGAAGCGGTTAGAACACATGTTAGCGCGCTGACAGTGCAAGCGCCGCAGGTAGAGGTCTATAAAAGAGCAGTGCCGAACCCTTAAAAAAATGCGATGTCAAGTTAGACATAGTAAAATCTCTGGAAGGACTCTTTTATTATTCCACTCCATAAAAAAGGTGCGAAGGCAGATGCCCAAAATTATAGAGGTAATTCTAAATTGTCGGCAATTCCTAAAACATTTGAACGTATTATCACTTCTCATTTGCAACATTTATGTTTCTCGCTTATATCACCGTGTCAGCATGGTTTTGTTAAGCGAAGATCGACCACCACCAACCTTCTTGAATTGTCATGTATTGTAATAAATGGGTTTAAGAAAAAAATGCAGACTGACATTGTATATACAGATTTTAGTAAGGCCTTTGACTCCGTTAACCACTCACTTCTTTTATTTAAATTAGATCAGCTTGGGTTCCTGGTAATCTATTATCTTGGATTTCATGTTACTTGAATGGTAGGACTCAGAATGCTGTTTTAAATTGATCTACGTGACATCTGGAGTGCCTCAGGGTCATTTGGGCCCTTTGCTGTTTACTTTGTTGATAACGATCTTCCCTCAATCATAACACATTCTCGTGTACTAATGTATGCTGATGATGTTAAGCTTTGTTTATCATATAATGATATAGCGTCGGGATTTAACTTACAGTCGGATATTGATTGTTTTCATGGATGGTGTGAGTACAACCTTTTAAATTTGAACTGCCTTAAATGCAACGTTATGACTTTTTATAGGGGTACTCCTACGTTTATCAGTTACTTTCTTAAAAATACGCCACTTGACCGTATATATTCAGTTAACGATTTAGGTGTTCTTCTTGACCCTAAACGTAAATTTGACTGCCACATTATGTCCACTGTTAACAAAGCCATGAGTGTTCTCGGGTTTATAAAGCGTTGGTCAAAAGAATTTGATTTGTACCGACCAAATTATTATTTACCTCCCTTGTCCGTCCTATTTTGGACTATTGTTCGTCGGTTTGGAGACCACAATATCAAGTGCCGACCGTATTGAGTCGGTACAAAAAAAATTTTTCTTATTTGCCCTACGTAGTTTGAGCTGGGGTCAAACCGTAAGGCTTCCTTCCTACCAGAGTAGATTACAATTGCTTAATTTACCTACACTTGTAAATCGTAGAACAATGCTTGGTACTATTTTTATACAAAATCTTATAAGAGGTGACATTGATTCTGCAGAACTTTTAAACTGCCTAACATTCAACGTTCCCGTTAGACTAACACGAAATTATTATCCTCTAATTAATATTCACATATGATGGGTAATAAAAAAAATTAATATTAATAAAGTGGATATGAATTAACCTGCTCAGCCTAAGCTGGTAGTTGGTTGTTAACTGCCAACAGCCAATTCCTCGATGGACTTTTTTAATTGGGATGCCTCTCGTTGGTGCCTGCAGTGTTGCCGCATAGCGTTAGACTGACGGCGACTCCCGCGGCGAACCAGATCTTTGGTGCGCCTCCCGCCGACACGTCATCTCTGAGCTCCTGCATCAGACGCAGATTGTGCTCGTTCATCCGCTGTAATAGTGGAAGACTTAGTATGTGATCGTGTCCCGTGACGTTAATTAAGGGCTCTTATTCACAGAGTAGTTGAGGCTCAAATACACGGAGTCGGTGGTCATCGCCTTCCTATCGAAGGTGATAAAATGGGTCCCTATTATGGTTGTTGTAAGACCGTCATCGATGGTAATCCTCGTTAATTTTTCGATGACTATTATTACTCAGAATGTAAATACACCGACCAACTCCTAAGTTTTGAAATCAAGCAACCCTCAACGCCCTTTCAAAAACTTCGAACCAACATCTAGCAGCTTGCTTAAGGCCAAATATAGCTTTATTAAGATTACATACTTTATTCTCATAAGAATGATTCAGGCCTTTTGGAACGTTCATGTAGATCTCATCCTTTAGAGTTCCATTTAAATATGCAGTTTTCCCATCCAGATGATGAACCATTAAATCGTGTTAATTTGAAAGTACCAACAAAATCTAACACTAGAAATTCGTGCAACTGATGAAAATGTCTCTTCGTAATCAGTTATATATATTTTTGAGTGAAGCCCCGCGCTACAAGTCTTGCTTTGTACTTTACTAAGTTCCAAAATTAATCTTGTTTATTACTAAATACCCATTTGCAATCAACTATGTGTTTATTATCTGGCTTATGTGCTAAGGTCCAAGAATTATTTTGAAAATGAGAATTAAGTTCATATTGTATAGCACTCTCTCAGAAAGATCTGTCCTCACGAAACTTAATCCCATCAAAGGTATCAGGAATATCATTTAAGAATATTTGAGTATTCATAACACATCTTTCTAAAAATCGATATGATAATTTGGGTTTACTTTGTCTGATTTCTTATTCCGTTTTATTTTCTTTTAATTTATCACCAACGACTGGATCGGCATTCTCAAGATAAGTGGAATTTTCATTGAGTTCATTTAACTCAGAATCAACAGATTAATTATTTTCCACCAAATGAAAATCCAACTCTTCATTTTCTTTTCTTTCTACTGTATTACTTTGAACATCAGAATTTTCTCCATCTAAAAACATGGAGAAGGTATACCATGTAAAACTCTTGATTTTAGCATGTTTATGTCATCCACCACAACTCTCTTGCTGTCATAAATTTCGTCGATACCTCATTTCACAATTTATAACCATTTGGTTCATATCCAACAAGTATAGCTTTAATTGACTTTTCGTCAAACGTTCTTTTCGTACTTTATTCAAGGAATATACCGTTGAACTAAATCTCTTCAGATATTTTAACGTTGGCTTTTTGTTGGCTTTAACGTTGGCTTTGCTCAAATGGTGTTTTATTTATCTTTTGCAACGCTCTACTTGGGGATCTGTTAAATCATAAAGTTGCTGTTAAAACAGTCTCACCCTAAAAGTATTTATTCAGTTTAACACAATTGATCATATATCGAGCAATTCGGTGATTGTTCGGATCATCCGTTCTGATACACCATTCAATTCTGGAGTATGAGGAACCGTTAAATGATAGGGTATGCCTTTTTCGGCACAGAAATCTTGCATTTCATTAGAAAGATATTCCATTCCATTATCGATATATAAATTCACAATTTTTAAATTAAAGTGAGCCTCGCTCTTCGCTACAAAGTCTTTGAAACAAAAAAACACACCCTAGTTATAAGTTATTACATAGGTTACACAGAAATGTGTTTACTGATCAATAAAAACTGCATAGTAGTTCTTTTTATCAATGGTAGAGGGTGTAATAGGACCACAATCATCGGAATGGACAACAAACAAAGGTCGTGTAATATTTTCCTAATTTTTACATTTTTGAAACTTAAATCTAGATTGTTTGCCATTTATACAAGCCTCGCATAATTCATGTTTTAATTCAATATTGCTTAAAATATTAGTATCTTTAAAAAGACTATTTGGTTTTATTTCTAAAAATTTTCCTACACTTATGTGACCTTATCTTTAATGCCATAATCGATACTATTCAATGGATGCCTGCATCCTGCATGTCCTTTAGCGATAGTAGGTTGTGTGAAATATCCTCTTAATACAAAATGTTTTGCAGGGTGAATTGGTTTCCGCAGCTGGTAATATTGACAACTCCTTTGGCGGTAGTGTAGATAAGCACTCCGCGTTTGGCAATCTCGATGGGCTCATTTGATTGCAAATGTCATATTCGGAGAACAATGCTGAGTCATTTATAAAAAGGTCTTATGCTCCTGAGTCTAGTATAAACTCAGCCTCGGGTGAAAGAGTTAGAAGTAAATGGGAAATTTTATCCATACCATCGAATTTTCCTCCTGATGCGATAAGTTCAGTAATAAGGTCATCGAAGAAATTAAAATGAGAAGTGAAGTGTCACCTCTTAATTTTATCGGTAAAAGTTTCTTTCGCAGAGATAGTTGCGATGCCAAGCTTCATCTCTAGTAAATTGCATCTACATTTGCAAAAATCTGCTTAGCAGCGCTCTCTCTTCGCCACGCGGAGATTCGCGGCAAATTTGTCGAAGCGTCTCTAGAAAGATTGCGAATTGTTTAAATGTATGTGTGCTTCTGCTGTCGAAAGAAAAAAAAATGTTTTACTGCGAATTTGTCGCAGCCTTATCAAAAATTAAACAAAAAAAAATTCAATTTTAATTTTTTATTGTTCAGTAATCGCTTCTTGTTGTTCATGGACCGCTTACCATGTACAAATTAATGAGTGTGAGGGGAGTAGAAACGGTTGATGTGGAGTCCCTCCCCTCTGTCTTCAATATTTGGTAGCCGGTTGGCTGTACTGCTCCTATGCTGAGATAGGATGATTAGGGTGGAAGGGAACTGTCCTTCGATACCGCTGGGCTAGAGACTCAGTCAGTATTTTGGTAAATAAAAGATTTAACAGCAAAGTGCCGGAGATTCATAGGCAGGAGCTGGTGCTCTTAATTTATTGAATATAAAACATGAACTGAACTTAAGAACTAACAAAAGCTCATGCCGGATGCCCGTGGCAGACCGCTGACCATGCACATTTTGTAGAAGTCATACGATCGCTGTCAGCCCATGAGACAAAGCAACGGCCCATAATGGCACAATATGTTGGCTCAGCTCTCGGACCAATTAGGGTGGAACTAAATTAAGGTGGACCATACATGAGTGGAATAGGAAGTGTAATAATAGTGATAATAAAAAATGATTAATATTAATAAATGATGGGTAATAAAAATGATTAATATTATTGGAATGAATTGGCCTGCTCAGCCTAAGCTATGAGTTGGTTGTTAACTTGCACACACACACATATCACTAGTTCACTTTTTTACACTTTTACATTGTAACATCAATGCACTACTATTTATTCAATGTAATTGTATCTGGGCCCATAACCTATGGTTTTTGTTAATAATTAAGTTATACAATTAAGTATTAACCAGACAACCCGCAATTAACTAATAATAATGTACACTTAGATTTTATGAACCGCACGCCCTCAACGCCAGAAAAGAAGTGAGTGAGAATATTGAGAGGACAAAAGAATAACAAACAGGCAAGAAAGAAGGAGCACATTGGAATGTGCGCCCTTCAGTTTTGGAGTCCCGTCGCTGGGACATCTCCTAGCGCAAAAAGCTGTTTGTTTTTGTTGTCTGCGTAAAACTGTATGCTGTCAAATACTTGCGACGAACGCGCGTTTGAAAAAAAGGAAATGAAGATCTTCGGATTTACCCTCCCTTTCTGTGTCTTATAATCTACCTGCCCTCGGCTCTCAGAGAGCAACCTTCGGCCGGTGCTTTTTTTTGCGTCTCTCCGGTATGTTTAGAAAGAAACCAAAAGAAGAAGAAGACCTAATGCATTTAAATTGTGCTCTGCAACACATTTGAATTTATAAACAAAGGTTATATTTATTATATGGATTATTGATATTTATTGGAAATCAAATCAGGTAAGTGCTTTCTTAAGTTGAAGCTGTTGTGCGTTGATCCACGTTTAAAGAACGCCCCTATTTTAGATTTTTTTTTATAGATTTTACAAGATAACCCGAAAAATTTTGGATCCGTTACCCGAAAGTGGCGTGATGAAATCCCTTAAAGGGTTTTAAACAGTTTGAAAAGTTAAATATACAAGTATACAAGTAAAACACATTTAAATAAAATATAATAAAAAGTAAATTAATAAGTATGTATTTTAAATTCAATATTTGAAAAGGTGAAACTCCAATGAAAAATCGCGAATTGTTGATGGGATTTCGCTGGTATGTGTCCCTTGCACGGGACAGGCCATGGAAAAATCGCGAATTTTCGATGGGATTTCCCTGGGACGTGTCCCTTGCAAGTAAAAACCCAATGGAAAAATTTCCGATGGTATTTTCCTTGGACGTGTCCCTTACACGAGACAGGCCATGGAAAAATGAGTATAAGGAACAGGGAAAATCCGAGAGGATTTCGAAAAAATTGTTCTTTTTATTTTCCCTCGGAAAAAACGGACATCCCATACAATTTTCCTATAGAGCGTCCAGGGAACATGTGCGCCAGGACATGTCCCCTTGGAATTCCGGAAGAATTCCCCTGGGAAACTTTTATTTTGGAACTGAAGTACGTCTACTTGTTACACACATACACTTAAACTAATATACGAGTATATGTATGCGTTCATATTTGAACACACAAATTTCTACAGTTGTATATAAATTTATAATTATTATTAATAATTAATTAACATTAATCATTTATTAATAATAATCATTTTTTATTATTCATAATTTTTTTATTATTACTATTATTATTACACTCTTGTATGATCCACCCTAAATTGATTCCACCCTAATGGGCCCGAGAGCTTAGCCAGCACATTGTACAACTATGGGCTGTGGCTTTGTCTCATTGGCCGACAGCGATCGTATGACTTCTGCAAAATGTGCAACGTCAGCGGTCTGCCACTCTGACTCTATTTTCGATATCTGGTTCAGATTTTTTTGAGTGGGTTACAAAAAATAAAAAACATACAACTACAGTTATGTGCTTGCGATGTTTATGTGACTAAATAATTCAAATATTAAATTGCAAAATAGTTCCATATTCTTGGTGTTGATTTAATTTTGTTCGATTCGGATTTCTTTAAGTGCATTAGAAAATAAAGGAAACCAAATAAAGCAAACAATATTTATATGATTTAATTATGCAAAGTTTTTTTTTATTTGTTTTTTAGTGTTGGTCTCTATACAGATTTAGAAGGTTTCCAGTCGTTTTTCTCCTTGTATTTCGCTACAATTTTATCCAGTGTGCCTATATTGAATTTTATACTGAAGTTATCCAGTGTGTCTGTGCTAATAATACGAATTGACCTATACATGTTGTTTCACAATCGTTAAATACCTTCTAAATTGTCGGCAATTCCTAAAGCATTTGAACGTATTATCACTTCTCATTTGCAACATTTATGTTTCTCGCTTATATCACCGTGTCAGCACTGTTTTGTTAAGCGAAGATCGACCACCACCAAAAAATGCAGACTGACATTGTATATACAGATTTTAGTAAGGCCTTTGACTCCGTTAACCACTCACTTCTTTTATTTAAATTAGATCATCTTGGGTTTCCTGGTAATCTATTATATTGGATTTCATGTTACTTGAATGGTAGGACTCAGAGGGTTATATTCAAGAATGCTGTTTCAAAATTGATCTACGTGACATCTGGAGTGCCTCAGGGTAGTCATTTGGGCCCTTTGCTGTTTACTTTGTTTATTAACGATCTTCCCTCAATCATAACACATTCTCGTGTACTAATGTATGCTGATGATGTTAAGCTTTGTTTATCATATAATGATAGAGCGTCGGGATTTAACTTACAGTCGGATATTGATTGTTTTCATGGATGGTGTGAGTACAACCTTTTAAATTTGAACTGCCTTAAATGCAACGTTATGTCTTTTTATATTTATTTATATACTCCTACGTTTATCAGTTACTTTCTTAAACACACGCTACTTGACCTATATATTCAGTTAACGATTTAGGTGTTCTTTTTGACCCTAAACGTAAATTTGACTGCCACATTATGTCCGCTGTTAACAAAGCCATGAGTGTTCTTGGGTTTAAAGAGCGTTGGTCAAAAGAATTTGATTTGTACCGACCATATTATTATTTACCTCCCTTGTCCGTCCTGTTTTGGAATATTGTTCGTCGGTTTGGAGTCCACAATATCAAGTGCACATCGACCGTATTCAGTCGGTACAAAAAAAATTTTTCTTATTTGCCCTGCGTAGTTTGAACTGAGATCAAAACGTAAGGCTTCCTTCCTACGAGAGTAGATTACAATTGCTTAATTTACCTACACTTGTAAATCGTAGAACAATGCTTGGTACTATTTTTATACAAAATCTTATAAGAGGTGACATTAATTCTGCAGAACCTTTAAACCGCCTAACATTCAACGTTCCCGTTAGACTAACACGAAATTATTATCCTCTAAATTTGCCACGATGTACATCAAATTTTTGTCTGCACAAGCCCTTTCTTGTTCTATGTAATAACTATAATAAACTTTATCATTTAATTTGCATTTCAACATCTATCCCGCTATTGAAAACTAATATTTTAACTCATTTGCTTAATTCTTAGTTATTCCTTATATTTTCATTTGTGTCCCGGCTCTATTTGTTTTATGTATGTATCTTCCTCGCGAACTCGCTTTTTTTGTAACAAGCACGTGCTTGGAGTCGTTGGTCCACTTGTTTGTACTGTTCGAAGAGCATCAACGTCCATATATATAGCTCTCGGGCCAATTAGGGTAGAACTAAATAAAGGTGAGTGGTATAGGAAGTGTAATAATAGTAATAATAAAAAATTATTAATATTCATAAATGATGGGTAACAAAAATAATTAATATTAGTAAAGCGGATATGAATTGACCTGCTCAGCCTAAGCTGGTAGTTGGTTGCTAACTGCCAACAGGACTTTTTTAATTGGGATGCCTCTCATTGGCACCTGCAGTGTTGTTGGAGCAGGACCAAGCCGCATAGCTTTAGACTGACGGCGACTCCCGCGGTGAACCAGATCTTTGGTGCGCCAAAGGCGGGTGGGTCCCTATTATGGTTGTTGTAAGACCGTCATCGATGGTAATCCGCGTTAATTTTATGAATAATGACGATTATTATTCCGTCGTCCACGATTGTAAGGGGTTCCAGATTGCTGGACCGCGTCCGGCATGTAGCCGCCCCGCCAGCATGTAATTGCCTGGCGCAAGTGTCGTGAGACGCCTTTTTGCAAAAAGTGGTTGGTTGAAGCGCAATCGGAGACTGCTAGGATTCCGTCATCGCATTCCGCCACGATGTTGAAGTCACTTCATACACATATAACGAGATATATATATTTCTCTAAATATCTCGCTTATCCAGAATGTAAATACACCGACCAACTCCTAAGTTTTGAAATCAAACAACCCTCAACGCACTTTCAAAAACTTCGAACCAACATCTAGCAGCTTGCTTAAGGCCAAATATAGCTTTATTAAGATTACATACTTTATTCTAATAAGAATGATTCAGGCCTTTTGGAACGTTCATGTAGATCCTCCTTTAGAGTTCCATTTAAAAATGCAGTTTTCCCATTCAGATGATGAACCATTAAATCGTGTTAATTTGAAAGTACCAACAAAATCTAAAACTGAAACTGCACGAATGTGCAACTGATGAAAATGTCTCTTCGTAATCAGTCATGTACTCTTGAGTGAAGCCCCGCGCTACAAGTCTTGCTTTGTACTTTACTCCAAATTTAGTTCCAAAATTAGTCTTGTTTATTACTAAATACCCATTTGCAATCAACTATGTGTTTATTATCTGGCTTATGCACTAAGATACAAGAATTATTTTGAAAATGAGAATTAAGTTCATATTGTATAGCACTCTCCCAGAAAGATCTGTCCTCACGAAACTTAATCCCATCAAAGGTATCAGGAATATCAATTAAGAATATTTGAGTATTCATAATACATCTTTCTAAAAATCGATATGATTATTTAGGTTTACTTTAACTGATTTCTTATTCCTTTTTATTTTCTTTTAATTTATCACCAACGACTGGATCGGCGTTTTTAAGATAAGTGGAATTTTCATTGAGTTGTTCCTTTAACTCAGAATTAAGATTAATTATTTTCCACCAAATGAAAATCCAACTCTTTATTTTCTTTTCTTTCTACTGTATAACTTTGAACATCAGAATTTTCTCCATCTAAAAACATGGAGAAGGTATACCATGTAAAACTCTTGATTTTAGCATGTTCATGTCATCCACCACAACATCTCTTGATGTCATAAATTTCGTCGATACCTCATTTCACAATTTATAACCATTTGGTTCATATCCAACAAGTATAGCTTTAATTGACTTTTCGTCAAACGTTCTTTTCGTACTTTATTCAAGGAATATACCGTTGAACTAAATCTCTTCAGATATTTTAACGTTGGCTTTTTGTTATGCCACATCTCAAATGGTGTTTTATTTATCTTTTGCAACGCTCTACTTGGGGATCTGTTAAATCATAAAGTTGCTGTTAAAACAGTCTCACCCTAAAAGTATTTATTCAGTTTAACACAATTGATCATATATCGAGCAATTCGGTGATTGTTCGGATCATCCGTTTTGATACACCATTCAATTCTGGAGTATGAGGAACCGTTAAATGATAGGGTATGCCTTTTTCGGCACAGAAATCTTGCATTTCATTAGAAAGATATTCCATTCCATTATCGATATATAAATTCACAATTTTTAAATTAAAGTGAGCCTCGCTCTTCGCTACAAAGTCTTTAAAACAAAAAAACACACCCTAGTTATAAGTTATTACATAGATTACACAGAAATGTGTTTACTGATCAATAAAAACTGCATAGTAGTTCTTTTCATCAATGGTAGAGGGTGTTATAGGACCACAAACATCGGAATGGACAACAAACAAAGGTCGTGTAATATTTTCCTTATTCTTACCTTTTTGAAACTTTAATCTACATTGTTTACCATTTATACAAGCCTCGCATAATTCATGGTTTAAATTAATATTGCTTAAAATATTAGTGTCTTTAAAAAGTCTATTTGGTTTTATTTCCAAAAATTTTCCTACACTTATCTTTCATAATCGATACTATTCAATGGTCATGCCTGCATCGTGCATGTTCTTTAGCTAAAGTAGGTTGTGTGGAATATCCTTGTAATACAAAATGTTTTGCAGGGTAAATTGATTTCCGCAGCTGGTAATATTGACAACTCCTTTGGCTGTAGTGTAGGTAAGCACTCCGCGTTTGGCAATCTCGATGGGCTCATTTGATTGCAAATGGTCATATTCGGAGAACAATGCTGAGTCATTTATAAAAAGGTCTTATGCTCCTGAGTCCAGTATAAACTCAGCCTCGGGTGAAAGAGTTAGAAGTAAATGGGAAATTTTATCCATACCATCTAATTTTCCTCCTGATGCGATAAGTTCAGTAATAAGGTCATCGAAGAAATTAAAATGAGAAGTGAAGTGTCACCTTTTAATTTTATGGTTAAAAGTTTCTTTCGCAGAGATAGTTGCGATGCCAAGCTTCATCTCTAGTAAATTGCATTTAGATTTGCAAAAATCTGCCTAGCAGCGCTCTCTCTCCGCCACGCGGAGATTCGCGGCAAATTTGTCGAAGCGGCTTCAGAAAGAATGCGGCGAATTGTTTAAATGTATGTGTGCTTCTGCTGTGGAAATAAAAAAAAAAATGTTTTACTGCGAATTTGTCGCAGCCTTATCAAAAATTAAACAAAAAACAATTCAATTTTAATTTTTTATTGTTCAGTAATCGCTTCTTGTTGTTCATGGACCGCTATGCATGTACATATATGTACATATGTAAAATTCGTATATTCGTGTGCAAATTAATGAGTATGAGGGGAGTAGAAACAGTTGGTGTGGAGTCCCTCCCCGCTGTCTCCAATATTTGGTAGCCGGTTGGCTGTACTGCTCCTATGCTGAGATAGGATGATTAGGGTGGAAGGGAACTGTCCTTCGATACCGCTGGGCTAGAGACTCAGTCAGTATTTTGGTAAATAAAAGATTTAACAGCTAAGTGCCGGAGATTCATAGGCAGGAGCTGGTGCTCTTAATTGATTGAATATAAAACATGAACTGAACTTAAGAACTAACAAAAGCTCATGCCGAAAGCCCGTGGCAGACCGCTGACCATGCACATTTTGCAGAAGTCATACGATCGCTGTCAGCCCATAAGACAAAGCCACGGCCCATAATGGCACAATATGTTGGCTCAGCTCTCGGACCAATTAGGGTGGAACTAAATTAAGGTAGACCATACATGAGTGGAATAGGAAGTGTAATAATAGAAATAATAAAAAATGATTAATATTAATAAATGATGGGTAATAAAAATGATTTATATTATTTGAATGAATTGGCCTACTCAGCCTAAGCTATGAGTTGGTTGTTAACTTGCACACACACACATATCACTAGTTCACTTTTTTACACTTTTACATTGTAACATCAAAGCACTACTATTTATTCAATGTAATTGTACCTGGGCCCATAACCTATGGTTTTTGTTAATAAATAAGTTATACATTTAAGTATTAACCAGACAACCCGCAATTAACTAATAATAATGTACACTTAGATTTTATGAACCGCACGCTCTCAACGCCAGAAAAGAAGTGACTGAGAATATTGAGAGGCTCTGCGACACATTTGAATTTATTAATAAAAGTTATATTTATTTATATTTGTTATATGGATTATTGATATTTATTGGAAATCAAGTCAGGTAAGTGCTTATTTAAGTTGAAGATGTTGTGCGTTGATCCACGTTTAAAGAACGCCCCTATTTTAGATTTTTTTTATAGATTTTACAAGATAATCCGAAAAATTTTGGATCCGTTACCCGAAAGTGGCGTGATGAAATCCCTCAAAGGGTTTAAAACAGTTTAAAAGGTAAACGTACAAGTATACAAGTAAAGAGCACTAGCTCGAATAAAAAACTCCAGCTTTAGCCGTTACATTTATTCCATTTATTGAATTTGGTTATCATGCCCTAAGGGCCGTAATAACGGAGAAGAGTATCTCCCATCGTAAACATGGAAGAAGGAAGAAATTCTTCGGTAGTTACCACGTCCCAACCCTTTGAGATCTACAGCGACGAGGGCCACCAGCGGCAGCAACGTACCGCCAACCCCCCGCCACGGATATCTTACCAGCCGGCCTTACCCCTGCCACGGAGGCACAGCCAGCCGGCCCTGCCAATCAAATAATTGGCGCCCAACGGATTAATATTACTATTAGTATTCGAACTCCACCCCTGAATTTATACAATATGTAAGTAGCTGAGCGCCAACAATAGCCAAGGTCTACACTTACACACAAATAACAGTGCATATAAATTCCTATGCCCCGCAATGGGAATTTTTACGAATAAATAAAAAGTGACTCTATTTTCGATATCTGGTGTAGGGCGCTTGTCGTTTATATTGTCAACTTTTAAATTTTCCACCACCATTTAAAAATTCCGCCAGTATTTGAAGTTGCCGCCAAATATTAAAATGGCAGAGCAAAGTTCCTAAATTTTCCCAATTTCCAACACTAAAATGACACGTTTCATAGGTATTCCTAAGCAACTCTGGTCCTACAATTTTCGATAGCCAAGCCTTGCTGACTGGCGCATCTCAAATTTTCGCTCTTTCTGTTTTGAACTTCGGCCGTGTGAGGATCGTTCTCGCTTAAACATATTTTCATCAGTGTTTCAACCAAACCCAGATTTCTACCAAAGTCAAAATCATGAAAAATATCACACATCCCCAGGCTTTTTGAAGGTTTTCTTTCACCAGGCAACCACGGCAACCTTGCCGTTGAATAAACAAAGAGAATTCTGGGAAATCGAGATATTCCTTCTGGTGGTTCCTGTTTTCCTGGAATCGTGCGAAATTCTTGGAAGTCGAGATACTCCTTCCCTTGGTTCCTGTTTTTCCTAGAAAAAGTCCCTAAAGCGCAAACACGGGATCGTCAGCGTCGAGGAAAATTCTTGGAAGTCGAGATACTCCTTTCCTTGGCTCCAGTTTTCCTGGAAAAAGTCCTCAAAGCGCAACAACGTGATCGTCAGCATCGAGGAAAATTCTTGGAAGTCGAGATACTCCTTCCCTTGGCTCCAGTTTTCCTGGAAAAAGTCTTTAAAGCGCATCAACGTGATCATCAGCGTCGAGAAACTTCTCAGAAACTACTCCTTCTCGTGGTTTCAGTTTTCCTGAAAAAGTCCATAAAGCGCACCATCGGGATCGTCGGCAGTTTCATCAGCTTTTCTCAGTGCACCCTGTATCACAAATACATACACACAACAGTGCAGGTCTCTGCTGAAAGTGCACAAGTGGGCAGCCCCACGCCGGTTATTAATTCTAGTTAAAGCAACATTTAAATTTAAAATCTTTAAATTCCTATAAACTTAAAATTAAATTAAACAACTAAATTTAAAGTAAAAGTAAATTTAAAGTAAAGTTAAAGAAGTAAAGTAATTTAAATTATCCCGAATACAAATAATTTGTAATGCAGTAAGCAATCTCGAAATGGGAGCAAGTGTTTAAGCCCCTGGAAGTGTTTTTCCCAATTCTTTCTACAGTCAATTGAAATGCAGTTTTACAATTTATAAACAAAATTACAGCCAATAATACAACAAATTGAAAGCGCTTTAAACGTTGGATATGGTGGGTAAGTGATCGGCTCCGGTCGTCATGCTACATATTTTGATTGACTGTTTATAATAATATTCCAATGTTCTTAATATTATAAAAGAAATTCCCTTTCCATTTTGCTCATTCAAATTTGCTAAGTTAAATTTAATAATAAAAATTAATGTTTAAATTTGGATAGCCTTTATTTGATGCGATATGACTTTAGCATGATACCCAACTTTGTTAGTTTAATGATCATTATTACCTTTTTATATATATTAAACCTATTATAAACATGAATTGCTAAATCTCTTTACTAAAGGAAGCTTGCATCAATGAGGATGGTTAGGAGTTAGGCGTGTGTCAAAGGGATCACCAACCTCTGTCAGGTTATGCGGCTGCGGTGATCATGGTAGGGTGGGAAATGTCAACGGCAAATAACATTATCGCTGCTGACACCGACACACATACATCAGCTGTTGCCATTCCATCTAGGCAGCACTTTTCTTTTCAGGTATTCTCTCCCTCTTTATCCCACTATTAATTCTGTTCTCCTACAATTGTAACCACAAAGTCAGTTTGCACGCGAATTAAAATAGGATATTGTGTATACATATGCGAGCAAGTAGCACTGTGGATCAAATTGGAAACTCACTCCCTTTAGCGACGAAAAATTGAGCCGGAACCAGCGCGTGCCCCACTTGAAGCTACATTCACCATCTTTCGCTGCTGCTAGAATCATTCGTGATATGCTACACTGGTTCAGATTTTTTTTCATACAACTCGAGTTACGTGCTGGCGATGTTTATGTGACTAAATAATTCAAATATTAAATTCCAAAATATTTCCATATTCTTGGTGTTGATTTAATTTTGTTCGATTCGGATTTCTTCGAGTGCATTAGAAAATAAAGGAAACCAAATAACGCACACTGGTGCCAAGGCAAACAATATTTATATGAATTAATTATGCAAAGTTTTATTTTATTTGTTTATTAGTGTTGGTCTCTATACAGATTTAGAAGGTTTCCAATCGTTTTTCTCCTTGTATTTCGCTACAATTTTATCCAGTGTGCTTATATTGAATGTTATACTGAAGTTATCCAGTGTGTCTGTGCTAATAATACGAATTGACCTATACATGTTGTTTCGCTCTCTTACCGTTCTGTACTTTAATTGTGTTTTTGGGACAAATTCATCCAACATTTTTGTGCTTTAGGTAACGACCCAGTATTTTTTGCTAATTTTTTCGGCTTTTATATCCAAAAAAAAGTGGCCCATCGAAACCTTGTGCCTTGTGCCCCAATCGTTAAATACCTTGTATCTGCCCAGTATAAACACCGCTAACCTAGCCAGCTCCACTTAGCTGCCAATGAGTTAGGTATAGGGAAGTGAAACAGGAAATTGATAGCGAAGAAGTAGGATTCCGCCCCGAAGTTAGACCCATAGATCAACAAGAAATGAACGCGGACATGATCCAAGCCCTTGTCGCAAATGCGGTCAGCACCGCTCTCGCCACTTAGGAAGAGCGTTTTAGAAGCCAATTCACCTCAGAATTAGAAGCGGTTAGAACACATGTTAGCGCGCTGACAGTGCAAGCGCCGCAGGTAGAGGTCTATATAAGAGCAGTGCCGAACCCTTAAAAAAATGCGATGTTAAGTTAGACATAGTTAAATCTCTGCCGACGTTCAATGGAAGCCACGATGAGTACGATTCGTGGAGGCAGGCTGCATCAGATGCATACGAAGTATTCAAAAAATACGACAGCAGCGAAGCCCACTACGAGGCCGTTGTCATCATAAAAAACAAAATTTGCGGTCCCGCTCGGTCACTCCTCACCTCCCACAACATCAACGCGGGAAGCCGAGAACAGCATCGAAAGAAGTGCGTTCGCGGCATCTTACGCGAAAGCTGTAGAAGACAAGGCCGCTTTCAATGAGGGCAACAGGTTATAAAGGTTAGGGAAAGCAATGGAGAGGTGAGGATAAAAATCCGCGCAGGGATCCTGAGACCGTAACGGCTAAATTTAGACAAGAAACAAGCTGGGGAAAGCCACAAAGTAATAATAATTACAAAAGGCAGAACTCGTCCCAGCGGCAATCGGGACAAAGACGCCAACGCGTCAATAATATAGCCCAGCCCCAACGGGAGGAAAAAGATTATGCCGCCACAGCTGAGGCTGAGGTTGCCACTATTGAGGAAGATAGCGACACAGCCGAGCTGTCCTGCTCCATTTTTTAGGGAGCGCTCCCGACTGCCGTTCGTCGAGCGACAGTTGGCTGGCAAAACAGTAAAAATTCTCATCGACACGTGGGCGGAAAAAAATTACGTGAAGCCCGTAAAGGAGCTAAGAAACGTAATGCCGGTCGAGACCCCTTTCACTGTGAGCTCTATTCACGGCTCCAGTGACGTCAAAAACAAGTGCATACTACGCATTTTTGGACTAGACTAAGCACGTTCGATGCTATAATAGGCTTCGATTCGCTAACGCGTGCAGGAGTAGCATTGAAAGCTTAAATTTTTTGACTGTCAGAACGTCAATTTCACAAAAATTGGTGATATAGTGGTTACAAGTTCGGCTAAAGCCCAGTTCAAAAAATTATTCTGAAAAGAATTAAGATGTTTTCGACCTCTGACGAGGCGCTCACCTTTAACACTTCGGTCATCGGTACTATTCAAACGACGAGTGCCAAACCTGACTAGTCCAAGTTATACCCCTATCCTATGGGGGCAGCAGACTTTGTAAACCAAGAAATCAAAGAGCTGCTGCAAAATGGCATTATTTGGTCGTCCAGGTCTCCATACAACAGCCCTACCTGGGTGGTTGACAAAAAAGGAACTGACGATAATGACTCCAGAAAGGTGAACGAGCGAACAATCGTCGATCGCTACCCCATGCCAAGCATACCCATGATTCTAGCGAACTAAAGGAAAGCTGAATTCTTTACCACCCTAGACTTAAGGTCAGGGTACCATCAAATATACCTGGCTGAAAAGGACCGAGAGAAGACCTCGTTCTCAGTTAATGGTGGGAAATACGAATTTTGCCGACTACCCTTCGGTCTAAAGAACGCATGGAGTATTTTCCAAGGACCCATCGACGATGTGCTGCGGAAAGAAATCGGCAAAATGTTCTACGTCTACGTTGACGACGTTATTATCTTAATCTTATTATTGAAAATAAAACGGAACATGTCAAGCACATTGACACAGTGCTTCAGCGCCTACTCGATGCCAACATGAGGGTGACACGGGAAAAAACAAAGTTCTTTAAAGAGAGTGTTGAATTTATTGTCATCAGAGGAGGAACAAGAACAGACCCAGTAAAAGTCAGGGCAATAAAAGAGTTCCCAGAGCCAAGAAATCTGTTTTGCCTCAGGTCTTTCCTCGGCCTGGCGAACTATTATAAGAGATTTGTAAAAAATTTTGCCTCTATTGCTAGACCTCTTACCGCTATCCTCCTTAAGGTGAAGATTATGTGCGTTGATTCACGTTTAAAGAACGCCCCTATTTTAGATTTTTTTTAATAGATTTTACAAGATAACCCGAATAATGTTGGATCCGTTACTCGAAAGTGGCGTGATGAAATCCCTCAAAGGGCTTTAAACAGTTTGAAAAGGTAAATATACAATATAACAAGTAAAACACATTTAAATAAAATATAATTAAAAGTAAATTAATATGTATGTATTTTAAATTCAATATTTAAAAAGGTGAAACTCCAATGAAAAATCCCGAATTTTTGATGGGATTTCGCTGGTATGTGTCCCTTGCACGGGACAGGCCATGGAAAAATGAGTATAAGGAACAGGGGAAATCCGAGGGGATTTCGAAAAAATTGTTCTTTTCATTTCCCCTCGAAAAAAACGAACATCCCATACAACTTTCCTATAGGGCGTCCCGGGGAATTCCCCCTGTGCGTCAGGACATTTCCCCTTGGAATCCCCTGGGAATCTTTTATTTTGGAACTAAAGTGCGTCTACTTGTTATAAACATACACTTAAACTAATTGTGAGGAGTTGAATAACTCCCCACAAATCCCAGCAGCAGATGGCCGGCCGCTCACCAGGAACGCGGCGAATTCGCGTAGTGGCGGCGCGGCGAAGAGCGAGGACGGAGAACGAGAGAGTTGGAGGTCGAGGACGTAGAACGAGAGAGTTTGGAGATCGAGGACGGAGAACGAGAGAGTTGGAGATCGAGCACGGAGAACGAGGGAGTTTGGAAATCGAGGACGGAGAACGTGAGAGTTTGGAGAGGAAGAGCGTTTGGAGAGGAAGAGAGTTTGGAGACAAGAGTTTGGAGAGCGAGAGAGTTTGGAGACAAGAGTTTGGAGGGCGAGAGAGTTTGGAGAGCAAGAGGGTTCGGAGACCAAGAGAGTTTGGAGACCAACAATGGAGAAGGAGAGAGCGGAGACTTGGCGGGCGGAGCGAGAGTGCCGTGTGCAAAAAGGAGTAGCGGGACGCCGCCGGACTTTGGACTTTGGAAAGAAGGTGCCACATCTCGGCAGCGGTGCGGCATCTCCGGGATCAGCGGGACGGCAGAATCAGGCTGGACGGCGGCGGGAAGCAGTGCGTCAAGGACAAGAGGGTCAAACTGAAGCCATGGACTTTGGACGCGGTGTGAAGAGTTTCGGCGGGCCGTGTGCAAAAGGGAAATAACGGTTCCCAGAGGCCGAGATCATTCAGTCGAGGTCAGTCAGTCAGTCAAGAGCGAGCAGTCAGTCGAGAGCATCAGTCGAGTACGATCATTAAGAGTTAAGACAAGCAGTCGAACGAACACCAACTAACTACGAGGGAGCCACATCAGGGCGAGTCGTCGGAAGCAGCGCCGTGAGAGCCTACGAGGAGCAAGAATACTAGGAATCTCCGAACTGAGACACAGGTGGCTGAGGTCTAAGGAGGCACCACACGGCTAAGTTCTGTTCTTTCCTGCCAACGAAGTCCTGGCGTTACGCCTGGAGGGTCTACTGGACTTAGAACAGTGAAAGCCGGCGATTTGAAATCGTGAGCTCGGGGGTAAGCCTGTCGAGCCCCAGTGTACCTCGCCCAAGCACTACGCGGACGTATCCCGGCGTGAGCCCAGTGCGCCAAGTAGAGTTGAGCAGGTCCTGGCGCGATCAGCCAGAAGGGAGAGAAGTCCCGGAGCGGCGAAAAAGAACCCCGAGAGTAGCGAGCCAGAAGGGAGAGAAGTCCCGGAGCGGCGCAACAGAATCCCGAGAGTAGCGAGCCAGAAGGGAGAGAAGTCCCGGAGCAGCGCAACAGAACCCCAAGAGTAGCGAGCCAGAAGGGAGAGAAGTTCCGGAGCGGCGCAACAGAACCCCAAGAGTAGCGGGCCAGAAGGGAGAGAAGTCCCGGAGCGGCGCGACAGAGCCCCGAGAGTCACGAGCCAGAAGGGAGAGAAGTCCCGGATCGGCGTATGCCCACGAACCCAGCACAGAAGTCAAGACGTACAGCCACCCTGTCAGGAGCAGTTCGCAGGACATCGCCACCAGCAAGCAGGACACCACACCGCAACAGCCACGCAAGGAGGATCGAGCCCGCAGAAACGGGACGGACAATACGCGAAAATGTAAGGCTAGGGTGGAACGTTCGTTTACACGAGGCACAGAAGCAAAGTGAAGAGCGCGGCAGCTTCCTGGCGTTCCGCCTTAACTGTCCGCACGATCTGAGCGGAAGCCCGTGGGACCATCCGGGACAGAGCAAGGGACAGGCGGTCGGGTATCGAGAGGAGTGATCCTGAAGAGCTCGTCAGTCTGTTCACCCTAGTCTGAGAACGGTGACGCTTCCCTAAGCCCGCACGGCTGACCCCATAGCGAGTCTGAATCGTGGCCGAGCAGTCACAGAGCCAATCTCGTCAGGAGCAAGCGGTGGTCAGGGATCTTCAAGGAGCGACAAAACGGGTACACCGTGTCAACGAGGCGAGCGAAGATCGAGACAATCTAGACCGTCGGCGACAGCCAGACACGCTAATTATAAAGCTGAGTGCAGTTATATCCGCAATAAACCCACTCCGAACCCGAGAATTCTGTGCTTTTTCACTGAACTACTGGCCGGTCACGTTTATATAAATTTGGTGGGACGAACACACACAATCTACTGAGCTAGCCGCACAAATACCGTAGCGAGCAGAAGCCAAAGAAATCAGTTCGTTACATCTGGCGCCCAAAACGTGATTGTCCCAGCGGTGAAAGCAAAATAAACAGAATGGAAAAGAAGTGGATTTATCGCCTTAAGAAGGAGGACTTCGCCGAGGTCGCACAAAGACTTAATGTCGCCCTGGGCGGCAGGACATTGTCGGAGTATTACTCCGAGACAGAGAACGACCCACAACTTGCCGACATCTGGGCTGAGTTGGAAGCCATGTATTACGACAGAACCGGCCCGAGTATCACGCTAACTAACGCTGAAGGGGATAACCTAGTAGCAAGCTTGAGCGTCGACAACTTGTAAAGGGAGGCTCACAGGAGAGAGTCAAGCCAGGACTACGGTGCTGACCTCTAGACACAGCCAGGCGGATTATGCAAGGGTCGCCAAACAATTCCGCGAGTGGTCATTCAGGTTCGACGGGGCGGAGAAACCGTTCGAGTTCCTGGAACAAGTTGAACGGTCCGTAAACACCTACGGCTTAGACCTAGACATGATCCCCGGAGCAATGCCGGAATTACTGAAAGAAAGGGCGTTGAAGTGGTTTATCGCCAACAATAAACAATGGAAAACCTGGGCCGAGTTAATTGAGAGCTTCCATCTCTACTTTCTGCCGAGAGATTTCTTTACAAGGCTGTCGGATCAGGTCAGGCAACGAAAGCAGGGTTTCAGTGTGTCATTTAAAGACTACATGATCGACATGCAGACGATGTCGAGGCCACTAAACTATTCTGCGAAAGACACCTTAAATATCATAAAGGAAAACTGCACCCCAAGCCTAAGGATCTTCTTAAGGGCGTACAAAGTGCCGGACCTGGACACGTTGATGCTATTAGCCGATGAATACGAAGAACTGGAAAAGGAGCGGGAAGCGTTCGCCCAAGAAAACAATTTCTCAAAGGTAAAGTCGTCACCACCAACACAGGTCACGTGCAGAAGATGCGAGGAGACAGATAGCCAGGAGACACGGAGAGATGACCAATTTTCACCGCCGCAACGAGTCCCACGACAGCAGGCAAGTGGAGCACCACGAGGAGGCCAATGGACGCCACCACAGCAGCCACAGATACAACCAGCGAACACGGTGTGGAGACCGCCAAACACAACACAGAGGCCGCGGGGCACGACACACATTGCAGATCCCCATGAGGCCTGCCGAAGGTGCGGCGGCCACGGACACTGGGCACGAGGATGTCGACTCCAACGCCTGCTGTTCTGCTTGGTGTGAGGGAGAGTAAGTGTCAGGAGCGTCGAGTGCTGCCAGCAGGCGGGAAATGCCCAGCGACCTCAGCCGCAGAGAGGCGAGCGGGGGTCGCAAGATGCTACCTCTCCAAACTTACGGGCAAGCTAATCGAGGAGGAGCAGCAGTTGTCCGCAGCGGTGACGATTGGGGGAGGCACGTACATGGCCACGATCGACACCGGGGCAACAGCGAGCTTTATAAGCAAGGAACTGGCGGACAACCTGGCTGCCCTCGGGAGGATTACGAGGACACGGCGGTAAGTTAGGTTGGCAGACGGAAGGTGCGGCGGAATCGATGAACAGCTGGAGGTGGAGATCGCATTCGGGAACAAGCGACTAGCCATGAACCTGTTGATACTACCAGGGGTAGTGGATTCATTGGTGTTAGGATGGAACTTTCCGAACCGAGATAAGGTGCGCTGGTGAGAATACCGGCCAGGAACCGACACAATGGGTGGCTCGAGGAGAGGCTATCGGTAATAGTCGTACAACAGGAAGCAGAGTATGACGACACAGCGAAGTTCCTGGAGGCAGAGCTTGCCAGTTTCAAAACCATGACAGGAACGTCGAACATGGCAGAGCATCAAATAACGATGAAGGACGACAAACCAATGAAACAGCGATACTACCCGAAGAATCCGAAAGTTCAAGGGGAGATCAATGCGAAGGTGGACGAGCTACTCCAAATGGGATGCATAGAGCACTCAACCAGCCCATACAGCTCTCCCATCGTGATGGTTAGGAAGAAGACGGGCAAGTGGAGACTGTGCGTCGACTTCAGGCAGATCAACGCCAAATCGGACGCACACTAGAAGAGCACATGGCAAACTTGAATCTTGATCTGCTGCGCAAGGGCAACAAGTGGGTGTTGACACAGGAGCATCAGTCGGCATTCGAAGAGGTAAAGGCAAGGCTGGTGGCAGACCCTGTACTGGCGTGCCCGGATTTTAAAAACCATTTGTCCTGCAAACGGATGCAAGTGATTACGGTATTGGGGCCTTTTTGACCCCGGAAACCGAACGTGGTGAAAAGGTGATCTCTTACTCAAGCCGAACGCTTAACGGGGCTGAAAAAAACTACTCCACGACCCAGAATGAGTGTTTGGCAATAGTCTGGGCGGTCCGTATTTGGAAGGGTACCACTTCAAGGTGGTAACCGATCACATGGCACTGAAGTGGCTCAACAGCATCGAGAGCCCTTCAGGAAGGATCGCCAGATGGGCCCTGGAGTTGCAGCAGTATGACTTCGAAATAGCGTACAGGAAGGGACAATTCAATGTGGTAGCAGACGCATTATCAAGGCAGCCACTACCAGTAACTCTGCGAGGGATCAAGGAGACATCGGCGGCGAAAGCCTCCGCAGCATGCAGCTGGATCCAGCACATGCGCGAAAAGATTAGGACCCAGCCACAAAAGTACCCGGACTACGTAATGGAGAGAGACACCTTGTACAGGAACATTCCACACAGAGCAGGCAGTGAGGATGTCGCGGCGTGGAAGATGTGCGTCCCGAGAGCTCTACGAGAAGCGGTGCTGAAAGAGAACCACGACTCACCGACAGCTGGCCATGTAGGAAGCAGAAGGACAATAGCACGTCTGGCAGCCCGGTACTACTGGCCAGGCATGCACCGAGACGCTCGAGCCCACGTAAGAGGATGCGAGACATGTATCAGATTCAAGCCAAATCAGATGCAGGCAGCTGGGAAAATGCTAACGCAGGTGCCAGAGGAACCGTGGGCTACAGTGTGCGCAGACTTCGTCGGACCCCTGCCGCGTTCAAAACACGGCAACCAAATGCTGCTGGTGCTGATAGACAGGTTCTCCAAGTGGACTGAATTGGTGCCGCTGCGGAATTGGTGCCGCTCCACAGGATACACGCCAGCGTTTATTACTCAAGGCAGAGAACCGAGACTGCCGAGCGCCCTATACGACAGAGAGACCTTGGGAACAGGACGACCCAGGGGGAGAAGGCAAACAAACTCGGGGAAATCTTCGAGATTGTAAGGCGTTATCTGGAGAGAGCCTCCCAGGATCAGGCTAGGCATTACAACCTGAGGACGTCGTGTGGGCCAAGGAACATCATTTGTCGAAGGCGGCCGAGGGGTTCGCAGCAAAGTTGGCCCCAAGATACGACGGACCTTACCAGGTCACGGATTTTGCGTCACCAGTAATCTGCAAAATACGGCACGTGAACACAAAAAAGGAGAGGACCATCCATGTGAGCGAGCTGAAACAACAACAAACACAGAACTCCAGCGAGCAGCTACAAGCAGATACGGTAGACAAAAGGCAACAGTAAAGTTTCAAAGAGTCTCGAAGGACACGAGGAAAGGGGTCCAAGGATAGCTCCAAGGATACCCAAAGGACGCGAGGAGAAGGGTCCAAGGATAGCTCCAAGGATGCCCAAAGGATACAAAGAAAAGAGCCCGAGGATAATTCCAAGGATGCTCAGGAATGAGGAGAGACTCCGAGGATCACTCCTAGGATTCTTAAAGGATACACAAATAAAACTCGAAGGATTCTCTACAAGGCACTACGATACAATCATATACAGTACAAGGAACACGTCAAGGATAGCGAATGCGGAAAGGAACGAACCAAGGTCTACAGGGATCTGATTAGGACTGGCAGCAGCAGTCTGCCGAAGGAAGGAGGAAGTCGGTACAGCTAAGAGAGCTGTACCGAAAGAGGCCAAGCATCACGGAGAAGGGTATCATGTCCAGACGAGGAGACGGGATCGCGGGCCGGATCGGGGTCCAAACCAGGAAGCACAGCTGCTGGAGTCTGAAAGGGCACTCGTGGTCAACAAAGGCAACCTGCCAAAAGAAAGGAAGCTGATGAGCACATACAAGGAGTCGGGTGTGTGATCAGAATACTTACGTAGTGGCAAGGACAAGTGGAAACGCCGGGCTGAGGAAAAAAACTAAACTTCTGCCGACCGGTGCACGGGCATAAACAATTTGCAAAATCACCATTCAACAGGGAAGGGGGCGCCTCGATAGGCGGTCGATTGGCACTGGACGATAGTGCGATCGATGGGCACAAGAAAATGGAAATATCGGTGATGATGAACATAGCGGCTCGCAAGTGGCAACGCCGCACCTGCGATATTGATATCGTGAGCAGGCCCTCTGGGTATCGATAGCTGATTAATATCGGTGCCCAGTGGGAACAGATGGAGGATCGGCGCGGGAGATTTGAAATTGCTATACGGAGGACGACCGGCGCTGTGAAAACGAAACAAGATGGAAAGCTTCGAGGGAACGTCGAGGGAGCAACGAGGGAACACCGAGGAAACCGAAACGAGATGCGCCCTGACTCAATGGCTAGGATATACAAGTGAACGCCGGAGAGTGGGAGCGCTGAGTTTTCTTAATCCTTCCCGAAGTAAGGGGGGAATGTGAGGAGTTGAATAACTCCCCACATATCCCAGCAGCAGATGGCCGGCCGCTCACCAGGTACGCGGCGAATTCGCGTAGTGGCGGCGCGGCGAAGAGCGAGGACGGAGAACGAGAGAGTTAGAGGTCGAGAACGTAGAACGAGAGAGTTGGAGATCGAGGGCGGAGAACGAGGGAGTTTGGAGATCGAGGACGGAGAACGTGAGAGTTGGAGAACGTGAGAGTTTGGAGACAAGAGTTTGGAGAGCGAGAGAGTTTGGAGAGGAAGAGAGTTTGGAGACAAGAGTTTGGAGGGCGAGAGAGTTTGGAGAGCAAGAGGGTTCGGAGACCAAGAGAGTTTGGAGACCAACAATGGAGAAGGAGAGAGCGGAGACTTGGCGGGCGGAGCGAGAGTGCCGTGTGCAAAAAGGAGTAGCGGGACGCCGCCGGACTTTGGACTTTGGAAAGAAGGTGCCACATCTCAGCAGCGGTGCGGCACACAAACATGTCGCATGCGGCTCCGGGATCAGCGGGACGGCAGTATCAGGCTGGACGGCAGCGGGAAGCAGTGCGTCAGGGACAAGAGGGTTAAACAGGAACCATGGACTTTGGACCCAATGTGGAGAGTTTTGGCGGGCCGTATGCAAAAGGGAAATAACGGTTCCCAAAGGCCCTATATAAACCCGCAGGGCGCTGGCAGCGGAATCAATCATTCAGTCGAGAGCATTCAGTCGAGATCAGTCAGTCAAGAGCGAGCAGTCAGTCGAGAGCAAGGAGTCGAACGAAATCCAACCAAGCAAGCTACGAGGGAGTCACACCAGGGCGAGTCGTCGGAAGCAGCCGTGGGAGCCTACGAGGAGCAAGATCGTTACGTCGAGACGTTCGGGATTGGGATTACTAGGAATCTCCGAACTGAGACACAGGTGGCTGAGGTCTAAGGAGGCACCACACGGCTAAGTTCTGTTCTGTCCTGCCGACGAAGTCCTGGCGTTACGCCTGGAGGGTCTACTAGACTTAGATTTGAAATCGAGAGTAGCAAGCCAGAAGGGAGAGAAGTCCCGGAGCGGCGCAACGGAACCCCTAGAGTAGCGAGCCAGAAGGGAGAGAAGTCCCGGAGCGGCGCAACGGAACCCCTAGAGTAGCGAGCCAGAACCCAGCACAGAAGTCAAGACCTACAGCCACCTGTCAGGAGCAGTTCGCAGGACATCGCCACCAGCAAGCAGGACACCACACCGCAACGGCCACGCAAGGAGGATCGAGCCCGCAGGAACAGCACGGACAGTACGCGGAAGGGTGAGGCTTGGGTGGAACGATCGCTTACACGAGGCACAGAAGCGAAGTGAAAAGCGAGGCAGCTTCCTGGCGTTCTGCCTTGACTGTCCGCACGATCTGAGCGGAAGCCCGTGGGACCATCCGGGACAGAGCAAGGGACAGGCGGTCGGGTATCGAGAGGAGTGATCCTGGAGAGCTCGTCAGTCTGTTCACCCTAGTCTGAGAACGGTGACGCTTCCCTAAGCCCGCACGGCTGACCCCATAGCGAGTCTGAATCGTGGCCGAGCCGTCACCGAGCCAGCCACGTCAGGAGCAATCAGCGGTCAAGGATCTTCGAGGAGCGACAAGACAACCCACACCGTCGGAGACAGCGAGACGAGCAAGTTATAAAGCCGACTGCAGTTATACCCGCAATAAACCCACTCCGAACCCAAGAATTCTGTGCTTCTTCACTGAACTACTGGCTGGTCACGTTTATATAAATTTGGTGGGACGAACACACACAATCTACTGAGCTAGCCGAACAAAACAGTTCGGTACATAATATACGAGTATATGTATGCTTTCATAATTATCTATGTGACTTTTGCATATTTGAACACACAAATTTCAGCAGTAGTATATAAATTAATAATTATTATTAATAATTAATTAACATTAATCATTTATTAATAATAATCATTTTTTATTATTCATAATTTTTTTATTATTACTATTATTATTACACTCTTGAATGGTCCACCCTAAATTGGTTCCACCCTAATGGGCCCGAGAGCTTAGCCAGCACATTGTACCATTATGGGCTGTGGCTTTGTTTCATTGGCCGACAGGGATCGTATGACTTCTGCAAAATGTGCAAGGTTAGCGGTCTGCCACGGGCATCCGGTCAGGCATTAACTTTTGTCAATTCTTTAGTTCAGCTTTAATTTGGATTTGAAATAAAGAGCACTAGCTCGAATAAAAAACTCCAGCTTTAGCCGTTACATTTATTCCATTTATTGAATTTGGTTATCATGCCTTAAG